>NC_072395.2:14126906-14750240 GCF_028885625.2 Pongo pygmaeus
GAATGGAATAGAATGGAATGTGTATTGGAATGGAATGGAATGTGGAAAGAACGAAATGGAATAAGCACTGGAAAGTGGAATGGAATAGAATATGGAACGGAAAGTGGAATGAAATGGAAAGGAAACTGGCATGGAATGGAACGCATTGTGGAATGGAATGGAAGAGAATGGAATGGAAAGGAATTTGGAAGGGAATCAAATGGAATGTGGAATGGAATGGAATGGAATGGAATGCAATGGAATTGAGTGGAATGGAATCGAATTTGGAATGGAATGGAATGCAAAGTTGAATGGAATGCGGAATGGAATGAGAAATGTAATGGAATGGAAAGTGGAAAGGAATGGAATGGGAGGTGGAATGGAATGAGGCATGTAATGGAATGGAACGTGGAATGGAATGTGGAATGGAATGTGGAATGGATCGTGGAAAGGAATGGGGAATGGAAAGGGAAATGGAACGTGGAGTGGAATATGGAGTGGAAAGGAATCGAATGTTGAATGGAATGGAATGGAATATGGAATGGAATGTGGAATGGAATGTGGAATGGAATGGAATGGAATGGAATGGAAAGTGGAATGGAATGGAATGTGGAATTGAATGGAATGGAAAGTGGAATGGAATGGAATGTGGAATTGAATGGAATGGAATGTGGAATGGAAAGTGGAATGAATTGGAAAGGAAAGTGGCACGGAATGGGACGCATTGTGGGATGGAATGGAATAGAATGGAATGGAAAGGAATGTGGAATGGAATCGAATGGAATGAGGATTGGAATGGAATGGAATGGAATTGAATGTGGAATTTAATAGAAGGGAATATGGAATGGAATGTGGAATGGAATAGTAAGGAATGTGTAATGGAATGGAATGGAATGGAAAGTGGCATGGAATGGAATGGAATGGAATGCAATGGTATTGAGTGGAATGGATTGGAATGTGGAGTGGAATGGAATGCAATGTTGAATGGAATGTGGAATGGAATGTGAAATGTAATGGTATGGAATGTGGAATGGAATGGAATGGAATGGGAGGTGGAATGGGATGAGGTATGGAATGGAAAGGAAAGTGGAATGGAATGTGGAATGGAACGTGGAAAGGAACGTGGAATGGAAAGTGGAATGGAACGTGGAGTGGTATATGGAGTGGAAAGGAATCGAATGTGGAATAGATTGGAATGGAATATGGAGTGGAATGGAATGGAATGTGGAATGGAAAGTGGAATGGAATGGAAAAAGGAATGGAATGGAATTTGGAATTGAATGGAATTGAATGAGGAATGTAAAGTGGAATGAAATGGAAGGGAAAGGGGAATGGAATGCATTGTGAAATTGAATAGAAGAGAATATAATGGAAAGGAATGTGGAAAGTAATTGAATGGAATGTGGAATGGAATGGAATGGCATGCAATGTGGAATGGAATGTGGAATGGAATGTGAAATACAATGGAATGGAGAGTGGAATGGAATAGCATGGAATGTGGAATGGAATGTGGAATGGAATGAAATGCAATGTTGAATGGAATGTGGAATGGAATGTGAAATGTAACGTGTAAAGTATCGTGGAATGGAACGTGGAATGGAAAATGGAATGGAATGTGGAATGGAATGTGGAGTGGAATGGAATGGAATGTGGAATGGAATGGAATGGAATGGAAAGTGGAATGGAATGGAATGTGGAATGGAATGGAATGGAATGTGGAATGGAATGGAATGGAATGCGGAAAGACATGTGGAATGGAATGTGGAATGGAATGGAATGGAATATGGAATGGAATGTGGAAAGGAATGGAATGGAATGTGGAATGGAATGAAATGGAATGGAATGTTGAATGGAATGGAATGGAATGGAATGTGGAATGCAAGGTGGAATGGAATGGAATGGAATGGAATGTGGAATGGAAAGTGGAATGGAAAGGAATGGAAGTTGGAAAGGAATGGAATGGAATGTGGAATGGAAAGTGGAAGGGAAAGGAATGGAAGTTGGAATGGAATGGAATGGAATGGAATGTGGAATGGAAAGTGGAATTGAATGGAATAGAACGTGGAATGGATTGGAATGGAAAATGAAATGAAATGAAACGAAATGAAATGGAACCTGGAAAGGAATTGGATGACACGTGGAATGGAATGGAAAGTGGAATGGAATGCAATGGAATGGAAAGTGGGATGGAATGCAATGGAATGGAAAGTGGAATGGAATGCAATGGAATGGAAAGTGGAATGGAATGCAATGGAATGGAAAGAAATAGAATGTGGAGTGGAATGGAATTGAATGTGGAATGGAAATTGGAATGGAATGGAATGTAGAATGGAATGGAATGGAATGGAATATGGAATGGAATGAAATTGAATGTGGAATGGAAGGGAATGGAATGGAGAGGAATGTGGAATGGAATGTGGGATGGAAGGGAATTGGAATGCAAAGAGAATAGAATGGAATGGAACTTAATGGAATGTGGAATGGAATGGAATTGAATGGAATGGAATGCAATGTGGAATTGAATGGAATGGAATGGAACGTGGAATATAATGGAATGGAATTTAATGGAAAGTGGAATGGAATGTGGAATGGAATGGAATGGAATGCAATGGAATGTGGAATGGAATGTGGAATAGAATGGAATGGAATGTGGAATGGAATTGAATGAAAATTGGAATGGAAAGTGGAATGGAATGGAAAGGAGTGTCGAATGGAATATGGAATTGAACGGAATGGAATCTGGAATGGAATGGAAAGGAATGTGAAATGGAACGGAATGGAATGGAATGTGGAATGGAATGCGGAATGGAATGGAATGGAATGTAGAAAGGAATGTCGAATGGAATGGAATGTGGAATTGAATGTGGAATGGAATAGCCTGGAATGTGGAAACGAATGTTGAATGGAATGGAAAGGAATGTGGAATGGAATGGAATGGAATGTGGAATGGAATGGAATGGAATGTGAAATAGAGGAATGGAAAGGAATGGAAAGTGGAATGGAACGGTATGCGCAATATAATCGAATGGAATGTGTAATGGAAAGTGGAAAGGAATGACATGCAATGTGGAATGAAATGGATTGGACTATGGATTGGAATGGAATGCAACTTGGAATGGAATGGAATTCAATGTGGAATGTAAAGGAATGGAACGTGGAATGGAATGGAATAGAATGGAATGTGGAAGGGAATGGATAATGGAACGTGGAAGGGAATGGGTAATGGAATGTGTAATGGAATATGGAGTTGAATGGAATGGAACATGGAATGGATTGTGGAAAGGAATGGAATGGAATGTGCAATGGAATGGAATGGAATGTGGAATGGAATGGAATTGAACGCGAAATTGGGGAATGGAATGGAATTCAAAGTGGAATGGGAAAGAATGGGGAATGGAATGGGATGTGGAATGCAAGGTGGAATGGTAAGAAATGGAATGGAATATGGAATGGAATGGAATGGAATGTGTAATGGAATGGAATGGAATGTGGAACAGAATGTGGAATAGAATGGAATGGATTGCGGAATGGAACGTGGAATGGAATGGAATGGAATGAGGAATGGAAAGTGGAATGTAATGGAATGCAATGTGAAATGGAATGGAATGGAATGAGGAATGGAATGTCATGGAATGGAATGGAATGGAATGGAATGGAATGGAATGGAATGTGGATGAGAATGGAATGTAATGTGGAAGGCACCTGAATGGAATATGCAATGGAATGTTGAATAGAATGTAACGTGGAATGGAAAGTGGAATGAATGGAATGCATTGTGGAATGGAATGGAATAGAATGGAATGGAAAGGAATGTGGCATGGAATAGAATGGAATGTGTAATGGAATGAAATGCAATGCAATGTGGAATGGAATGGAATGGAATGTTGAATGGAATGGAAGGGAATATGGAGTGGAATATGGAATGGAATGGAAAGGAATGTGGAATGGAATGCAGTGGAATGGAAAGTGGAATAGAATGGAATGGAATGGAATGCAATGGAATGGCGTGGAATGGAAAGGAATGTGGAATGGAATGGAATGAAATGTGGAATGGAATGTGTAATGGAATGTGAAATATAATGGAATGGAAAGTGGAATGGAATGGAATGGAATGTGTAATGGAATGTGAAATATAATGGAATGGAAAGTGGAATGGAATGGAATGGAATGTGGAATGGAAAGAGGAATGGAATGGAATGGAATGTGGAATGGAATGTGCAGTGTTACATAGAAAGTAACATGCAATGGAAAGTGGAATGCAATGTAATGGACTGTGGAATGGAATGGAATGGAATGAGGAATGGAATGAAATGGAATGGCAAGGAATGGAATGGAATGGAATGTGGATTGGAATGGAATGGAATGTGGAATGGAATGGAATGGTAAATGCAATGGAATGTGAAATGGAATGGAATGGAATGTGAAATGAAATGGAATGTGAAAAGGAATGGAATGGAGGGTGGAATGGAATGGAATGTAACGTGGACTGCGATGGAATGGAATGTGGAATGGAATGTAAAATGGAATGGAATGGTATGTGGATTGAAATGGAATGGAATGGAACGTTTAATGGAATGTGGAATGGATCATGGAATGGAACGTGGAATGGAATGTGGGATGGAATGGAATGGAATGTGGAAGGGAAGGGAATGGAATGTGGAATGGAATGTGTAATGTAATTTAATGGGCCGAAATGGAATGGGACGTGGAATGGAATGCAATGGAATGTGGAATGGAATGTAAAAAGGACTGTGGAATGGAATGTGGAATGGAATGGAATGGTCTGGAATGCGGAATGGAATGGAATGTAATGGAATGGAAAGGAAGGGAATGGATTGTGGAAATGAATGGAATGGAAAGTAGAAGGGAATGGAATGTAAAGTGGAATGGAATGGCATGCAATGGAATGGAAGGTGGAATCGAATGTGAAGTAGAATGTGGAATGGAAAGTGTAATGGAATGTTATATATAATGTGCAATTGAACGTGTAATGGAATGAAATGTAACGTGGAATTGATTGGAATGGAACGTGAAATGGAATGGAATGGAATGCGGAATGGGACATGGAATGGAACGTGGAATGGAACGTGGAATGGAACGTGGCATGGAATGGAATGTTACGTCAAACGGAATGGAATGGAACGTGGAATGGAACATGGAATGGAACCCCTAATGTAACGTAGAATGGAACGTGGAATGGAATGGAATGGAACGTGGAATGGAATGTGGAATGTAATGGAATGGAATGTGGAATGGAATGGAATTGAACGTGGAATGGAGTGTAGAATGGAATGGAATGGAATGTGGAATGGAATGGAATGGAACATGGTATGGAATGTGGAATGGAATGGAAAGCAATGTGGAATGCAATATGGTATGGGATGTGGAATGGTATGCAATGGAATATGCAATAGAATGTGTAATGGAATGCAATAGAATGTGAAAGGGAAAGTGGAATGCAATGTGGAATGTAATGAGGAATGGAATGTGGAAAGGAATGAGGAATGAAATGGAATGGAATGTGGAATCGAATGTGGAATCGAATGTGGAATGAAATGTGGAATGGAATGGAATGGAAAGTGGAATGGAATGTGGAATGGAATGGAAAGGAATGTGTAATGGAAAGGGGAATGCAATATAATGGAATGTGGAATGGAGTGAGGAAAGAAACGTGCAGTGGAATGTGGAATGGAACGTAGAATGGAATAGAATGCAATGTGGAATGGAACGTGGAATGGGGTGGAATGGAACATGGAATGGAACACGGAATGGAACATGGAATGGAATGTCGAATGGAAATTGGAAAGGAATGTGTAATGGAATGTGGACTGAAACGAGGAATGGAATGCGGAATGTTCTGTGGAATGGAACGTGGAATGGAATGGAATGAAATGTGGAATGGAACTAGCAATGGAATGTGGAATGGAATGTGCAATGCAACAAGGAATGGAATGTTGAATGGAATGTGGAAGGCATCGTGGAATGGAATGTTGAATGGAATGTGGAATGGAAAGTGGAATGGAAAGGAATGGAATGTGGAATGGAATGTGGAATATAATGGAATAGAACTTGGAATAGAATGTGGAATGGCATGTGAATTACAATGCAATGGAATGTGTAACGGAGTGTGGAATGAAATGCAATGGAATGAGGATGGAACGTGGAATGGAATGTAGAATGGACTGCGGAATGGAATGTTTAATGGAATCTGCCATAGAATGTGGAATGGAATGGAATTGAAAGCAATGTGGAATTGAATGTGAAATTTAATGCAACGGAATACGGAATGGAATGTGCAATGAAATGCAATGGAATGAGAATGGAATGTGGAATGGAAGGTGGAACGGAATGTAATGGAATGTTGAGTGGAATGTGGAATAGAAAGTGGAATGGAATGAAATGGAATGTGGAATGGAATGTGGAATAGAAAGTGGAATGGAATGAAATGGAATGTGTAATGGAATGTGGCATGGAATGTGTAATGGAATGGAACGGAATGTGGAATGGCATGTGGAAAGGAATGTGGCATGGAATGTGTAATGGAATGGAACAGAATGTGGAATGGCATGTGGAAAGGAATGTGGAATGGAACGGAATAGAATGTGGAATGGAATGACGAAAGGAATGAGGAATGCAAAGTGGAATGGAATGGAACGGAATGTGGAATGGAACGTGGAATGAAAGATGGAATGAAACGTGTAATGGGATGTGCAATGGAATGTGGAAAGGAAAGTTGAATGGAATGTAATGGAACGTGGAATTAAAAGTGGAATGGAATGGAATGGAACGTGGAGAAGAACGTGGAATTGAACATGGAAAAGAATGTGGAATGGAATGTACAATGGAATGTGCAATGGAATGTGGAAGGGAATGTGGAATGGAATGAAATGGAATGTGGAATGCAACGTGTAAAGTATCGTGGAATAGAATGTGGAATGGATCGTGGAATGGAAGGTGAAATGGAATGTGGAATGGAATGGGGAATGAAATATGGAATGGAACGTGAAATTGAATGGAGTGGAATGTTGAATGAAACGTGGAATGGAATGGAATGGAATAAGGAATGGAATGTGGAATGCCATGTGGAATCTAATGGAATGGGATGTGGAAAGGAATCTGGAAAGGAAAGTGGAATGGAATGGAATGCAATGTGGAATGGAACGTGGAATGGAATGGAATGGAATGTGGAATGGAATGTGGAAATGAAAATGGAATGGAATGAGGAATGTAATGTGGAATGGAATCGGCAATGGAATGTGGAATGGAACGTGGAATGTAATGGAATGGAAAGTGTAATGGAACTTGGAAAGAATTGAATGGAACAAGGATTGGAATGTGGAATGGAATGTTGAATGGAACGTGGAATTGAATGGAATGGAACATGGATTGAAAGGTGGAATGAAACGTGGAATGGAATGTGGAGTCGGACTTCGAATGGAAAGGAATGGAATTTGGAATGGAACGTGGAATGGAATGGAAGGGAAGGTAGAATAGAAATGAATGGAACGATGAATGGAATGTGGATTGGAATGCGGAATGGAAAATGGAATGGAACGTGGAATGGATTGGAATGGAACGTGGAATGGAACGTGGAATGGAATGGAATGGAACGTGGAATGCAACGTGGAATGTGGTATGCAATGGAATGGTATGTGGAAAGGAATGTAATGGAATGTGAAATGGAATGTGGAATGGAATGGAATGGAATGTGGAATGTAATATGGAATGGAAAGTGGAATGGAATTGTGTGGAATGTGGAATGTGATGGTATGGAAAGTGGAATGAAATGTGGAATGGACTGGAATGGAATGTGGAATGGAATGCAATTGATCGTGGAGTGGAACGCGGAATGGAATGAGGAATGGAATGTGGAATGGAATGGAATGGAACGTGTAATAGAATGGAATGGAATGTTGAATAGAATCGCATGGAATGGAATATGAAATACAATGGAATCCAATGTAATGTGGAATGGAATCTGGAATGGAATGGGATGGAATGTGGAATGGAATTTGGAATGGAATGTGGAATTGAGTGGAATGGAATGTGGAATTTAATTGAAAGGAATGGAAGGTAGAATAAAATGTGGAATGGAATGGAAAGTGGAATGGAATGGAAAGGAATGCAATGTGGAATGAAATGGAATGGAATGGAATGTGGAATGAAATGGAAAGGAATATTGAATGAAATCTGGAGTGGAAAAGAATTTGGAATGGAATGTGGAATGTATTGGAAAGGAATGGAATGGAACGTGTAATGGAATGGAATGGAATGTGGAATGGAATGGAATGAAATGTGGAATGGAATGCAATGGATTGCGGAATGGAATGGGATGGACAGGAATGTGGAATGGAATGGAATGTAATGCAATGGAATTGAATGGAATGTGGAATTGAATGAAATAAATTGTTGAATGGAATGTAATGTAATGTGGATTGAAATGGAATGCAATTTGGAATGGAATGGGGAATGGAATGGAATGTGGAATGCCATGTGGAATGGATTGGAATGGAATGGAATGGAATGTGGAAAGGAATGGAACGGAATGGAATGGAATGGAAAGTGGATTGGAATTGAATGCATTGCAGAATGGAATGGAATGGACTGGAATGTGGAATAGATTAGAATGTAATGGAATGGAATGTGGAATGGAATGGAATGGAATGTGGAATGGAATGTGTAATGGAATGGAATCGAATGTGGAATGAAATGTGGAATGGAATGGAATGGAATGTGGAAGGCAATGGAATGGAGTGGAATGGATGGAATGTGGAACTGAATGTAGAATGGAATGCAGAACGGAATATGGAATGGAATTTTGAATGGAATGGAATGGAACGTGGAATGTAATATAATGCAATGAAGACCGGAATGGAATGGAATTAGGAATGGAATGCAATGGAACTTGGAATGGAATGGAATGCAATGGAATGTGGAATGGAAATCAATGGAATGCGGATTGAAATGGAATGGAATGGAATGGGATGGGAAGGAATGACGAATGGAATGTTGAATGAAATGGAAATGAATCAGGAATGGAATGGAATGGAATGGAATGGAATGGAATGGAATGTTGAATGGAAAGGAAAGGAATGTGGAATGGAATTCGAAATGGAATGGAATGGAATGTGAAGAGGAATGGAATGGAATGTGGAATGGAATGGAATGTTGTGTGGAACGGAATGGAATTGAATGTGGAATGGAGTGAAATGGGATTTGCAATGGAATGGAAATGAATGATGAATGGCACGTGGAATGGAATGGAATGGAATGTGGAATGGAATTGATTGGAATGGGGGATGGAATGGAATGGAATTTAGAATGGAATGTGGAATAGAATGTTGAATGAAATTGAATGGAATGTGGAATAGAATGGAATGGATTGTAGAATGGAATGTGTAGTGGAATGTGGAATGGACTTCAATGGAATGTGGAATGGAATGGAATGTAGAATGGAATGTGAATTGGAATGGAATGGAATGTGGAACGGAGTCTGGTATGGAATGGAATGGAATGTGGAATGGAATATATTGCAATGGAATGGAAAGCAATGGAATGCAAGGGAAGGCGGAAAGTAATGTGGAATGGAAAGGAAAGGAATATGGAATGGAAAGGAATGGTATGGAATGTGGAATCGAGTGGAATGGAAAGGAAAGGAATATGGAATGGAAAGGATTGGTATGGAATGTGGAATCGAATGGAATGGAATGTGAAAAGGAATGGAATGGAATGTGGAATGGAATGGAATGGAATGTGAAATTGAGTGGAATGGAATGTGGAATGGAATGGAATGGAATGGAATGTGGAATGGAATGGGATTGAATGAGGAATGGAACGTGGAGTGGAAAGAAAGGAATGTGGAGTGGAATGGTAAGGAATGTGGAATGAAATGTGGAAGGGAATTTGTAATGGAGTTGAAAGGAATGTGGTATAAAATGGAATGTAATGTGGAAAGGAATGTGATATGGAATGGAATTTAACGTGAAATTGAGTGGAATGGATTGTCGAATGGAATGGAATGGAATGGATTGGAATATTGAATGGAGTGGAAGGAATGGAATGGAATGGAATGCAATGTGGAATGCAATGGAATGGAATAGAATTCAATGGAATGGAATACCAGGGAATGCGGAATGTAACGTGGAACGGAATGGAATGGAATGTGGAATGTGATGTGGAATGGAATTTGGAACGGAATGGAATGGAATGAGAAATGTAGTGGAATGGAATGTGGAAAGGAATGGAATGGAATGTGGAATGGAATGGAATGGAATGTGAAACGGAATAGAATGGAATGTGGAATGGAATGGAAAGGAATTTGGAATGGAATGGAATCTGAAATTGACTGGATTGGAAATTGGAATGGATAGGAATAGAATGAGGAATGGAACATGGAATGGTATGTGGAATGGCATGTGGAATGGATTGTTATGGAAGGTGGAATGGATCGTGAAATGCATCGTGCAATGGAAAGTGGAAAGGAAGGTGGGATGTACCGTCGAAATTACCATGGAATGGAATGTGTAATGGAACGGAATCGAATCGACTGGAATATGGCATGGAATGGAATGGAATGTTGAATGGAATTTACAATGGAATGTGGAATGGAAGGGAATGGAATGTGAAACGGAATGGAATGGAATGTGGAATTCAATATGGAATGGAATGGAATGGATTTTGGAATGGAATGGAATGGAATGTGGAAAGGAAAGCGGAATGGAATGTAACGGGGTGTGAAATGCAAAGGAATGAATGGTGGAATGGAATGGAATGGAGTGGAAATTGGAATGGAATGGAATAGAATGTAGAACGGAGTGTGCAATGCTAAAGAATGGAAACTGGAATGGAAATCGGACAGGAACGTGGAATGGAAAGTGGAAGGGAATATGGAATGGAATTCGGAATGCTATGGAACGGAATGTGGATTGGAATGTGGAATGGAATGGAATGAAATGTGTTACGGAAAGGAAAGAAGCGGAAGGACGATTGGATTGGTATGGAATGTGGAATGGAATGTGGAATGGAATGCAGGATGGAATGGAGTGGAAGGTGGAATGGAATCGACTGGAAGGGAATGTGGAATGGAATGAAGAAAGGAATGGAATGGATTGTGGAATGGAACGTGGAATGGCACATCGAATGGAATTAAAGGGAAAGTGGAATGGAACGTTTAATGGAAAGTGGAATGGAAAATGGAATGGAATGGATTGGAATGTGGAATGGATTGGAATGGAATGTGAAATGTAATGTGGAAAGACATGGAATTGAATTTGCAAAGGAATGTGTAATGGAATGGAATGCAACGTGGAATGGAATGAAATTCAACGTGGAATGGAAATGAATGCAATGTGGATTGCAATGGAATGGAATTTGCAATGGAAAGGAATGTAATGTAGAATGGATTGGGATGGAATACAATGGAATGTGTAAAGGAAAGGAATGGAATGTAGAATTGAATGGAATGGAGAGGAAAGTGGAATGGAATGGATTGGAATGTGGAATGGAATGGATTGGAATGTGGAATGGAAAGGAATGGAATGTGGAATGGAAAGGAAAGGAATGTGGAATAGAATGTGGAATGGAAAGGAATGGAATGCAATGGAATTTGGAATGGAATAGAATGGAGTTGAATGTGGAACAGAATGGAGTGGAATGTGGAATGGAATGGAAAGGAGTGGAATGAGGAATGGAATGGAAAGGAATGTGGACTGGAATGGAGTGGAATGTTGACTGGAATAAAATGGAAAGTGGAATGGAATGCAGAATGGAATATAGAATGGAATGTGGAATGGAATGTGGAATGGAATGGAATGGAATGTGGAACGTAATGGAATGGAATGGAATGGAATGTGGAACGTAATGGAATGCAATGTAGACTGGAATTGAATGGGATGTGGAATGGAATTCAATGGAATTTGGAATGGAATGGGGTGGAATGTGTAATGGAATGGAAAGAAATGTGGAATGGAAAGTGGAATGGAATGCAAAGGGAAGTGGAATGGAATGGGGGGGATTGTGGAATGTAACGGAATGGAATGGAATGTGGAATGGAATGCAATGGAAATGAATGGAATGTAAAGTGCAGTGGAATGCAATGGAATATGGAGTGGAATGGAATGGATTGGAAAGTGGAATGGAATGTAGATTGGAATGGAATGGAATGCAATGAATGTGGAATGGGATGTGGAATGGAATAAAATGGAAAATGAAATGGAGCAGAATTGAATGTGGAATGGAATGGAATGAAAAGTGGAATGAAATGTGGAATGGAATGGAAAAAATGTCAAATGGAATGAGGAATGGAAGGGAATGGAATGTGGAATGGAATGGACTGGAATGGAATGCGGAATGGAATGTGGAATGGAATGTGGAATGCAATGGAATGGAACGGAATGTGGAATGGAGTGGAACTGAAAGTAGAATGGAATGGAATGGAATGAGGAATGGATAGGAATGGAATGCAATGAGGGATGGAATCGAATGCAATGCAAAGTGGAATGCAATCCAATGGAAAGTGGAATGGAATGGAATGGAATATGGATTAGAATGTGGAATGGAATGTGGAATGCAATGGAATGGATCGGAATGTGGAATGGAGTGGAACTGAACGTAGAATGGAATGGAATGGAATGAGGAATGGAGTGGAATGGAATGCAATGAGGCATGGAATCGAATGGAATGCAAAGTGGAATGGAATCCAATGGAAAGTGGAATGGAATGGAATGGAGTATGGATTAGAATGTGGAATGGAATGGAATGGAATGGAATGGATTGTGGATTGGAATGGAATGGAATATGGAATGGAATGGAATAGTATGGAATGGAATCGAATGTGGCACGGAATGGAATGGAATGTGGAATTTAATGGAATGGAATGAGGAAGGGAACGTGGAAAGGAATGCAGAAGGGAAAGCGGAATGTAACGTGGAATGGAACGCAGAATGGAACATGGAATGGAATGTGGAGTGGAACATGCAATGGAACGTGGAATGGAACGGAATGGAATGTGGAAGGGAATGTGGAATGGAATGTAATTTGTAATGGAACGGAATGGAATGTTTAAAGGAATGGAATGGAATATTTAAAGGAATGGAATGGAATGCAATATGGAATTCCTTGGAATTGAATGTGGAATGGAATGGAAAGGAATGTGGAATGGGATGGGATGGAATGTAATGTGGAATGGATTCTGCAATGGAAAGGAATTGAATGGAAATTAATGTGTAATGGAATGTAAATGACTATGAAGTGGAATGGAATGGAATGTGGAATTGAATGGAATTGAATGCAATACGGAATGGAATGGAATGCAATGTGGAATGCAATGGATGCAATGTGGAAGGGAATGGAATGGAATGTGGAATTGAATGGAATGGAACGAAGTGTGGAATGTAATGGAATGGAATGCAATGTGGAATGTAATGGAATAGAATGTGGAATTGAAAGGAATAGAATTTGGAATGGAATGGAATGGAATGTGGAATGGAATTTGGATTTGAACGGAAAGGAATGGAATGCAATGTATAAAGGAAAGGAACGGAATGTGGAATAGAATGGAATGGAATGTGGAATGGAATGGAATGGAAAGTGGAATTTAATGTAATGGAATATGAAATGGAATGTGCAATGGAATGGAATGGAAAGGAATCGAATGTGGAATGGAATGGAATGGAATTCACTGTGGATTCGAATGCAATGGAATATTGAAAGCAATGTCATGGAATGGAATGTTTAATGGAATGGAATGAAATGCAATGTGGAATGGAATGCAATGGAATATGGAATGGAATGGAATGGAATTGAATGTGGAATGGAATGTGGAATTCAATGCAATGGGAGGGAATGGAATGTGGAATGGAATGGAATGGAATATGGAATCGAATGTGGAATACAATGGAATGGGACGGAATGGAAAGTGGAATGGAAGGGAATGAAATATGGAATGGAATGGACTAGAATGTAATGTGGAATGGAATGGAATTCAATGTGGAAAAGAATGGAATTTAAAATGGAATGCAATGGATGGAAAGTGGAAATGAATGGAATGTGGAATGGAATGTGGAACGCAATTGAACAGAAAGGAATGTGGAATGCAATGGAATGCAATATGGAAAGGAATGGAATGGAGTGGAATGTGAAATAGAATGGAATTGAATGTGGAATGGAATGGAATGTAATGTGGAATGGTATGGAATGTAAAGTGGAATGGGATTTGGATTTGAATGGAAAGGAATGGAATGGAATTTGGAATGGAACGGAATGTGGAATGCAATGGAATGGATTATGGAACTGAATGTCATGGAATGTGGAATGCAATGTGCAATGCAATGCAATGGAATGGAATGTGGAATGGAATGTATTGGAATGCAATATGGAATGGAAAGCATTGGAATGTGGAACGGAATGCAATGGAATGTGGAATGGAATTTGGACTGGCATGGAATGGAATGCGGAATGGAATGGAATGGACTGTGGTATGCCATGTGGTGTGGCACGAGGAATGGAACCGAGAGAAATGTGTAATGGAACGCGAAATGGAATGGAATGGAAGGAGAAATGGAATGGGATGAAATGGGGAACTGAATGGAATGGAAGGTGGAATGGAATGGAATGTATTGTGGAATAGAATGTGGAATGGAAAGTAGAAAGGAATGGAATGGAATACGGAATGGAATGGAATGGAAGGTGGAATGGAATGGAATGGAATGGAATGTGGAATAGAATGAAATGGAATGGAGTGTGGAATGGAATGGAATGGAAGGTGGAATGGAATGGAACAGAATGTGGAATGGAATGTAATGGAACGTGGAATAGAATGTGGAATGGAATGTGGAATTGAATGTGGAATGTAATTGAATGGAATGTGGAATGTAATGCAATGGTAGATGGAATAAAATGAAATGGAATGGAATGTGGCATAGGATGGAATGGAGTGAAATGGAATGCATAATGGAATGGAATGTGAAATTCAATTGAATGGAATGTGGAATGTAATTGAACGGAATGTGGAATGGAATGCAATGGAAGGTGGAATATAAAGGAATGGAATGGAAAGTGGAATAGAATGGAATGGAATGCAGAATGGAATGGAATGTAATGTGGAATGCAATGTAAAGGAATGGAATATGGAAAGGAATGGAATGGAATGTGGAATGGAATGGAATGGGATGTGGAATGGAATGGAATGGAATGTGGAATGGAACGTGAAATGTATCATGGAAATGAAAGTGGAATGTATCTTGGAATGGAACGTGAAACGGAATGTGGAATGGAATGTGGAATGGAATGTGGAATTGAATATGAAATTGAATGGATTGGAATGTTAAATGGAACGTGGAATGGAATGGAATGGAATGTGGAATGGAATGTGGAATGGAATGTGGAAAGTAATGGAATGGAATGCGGAATGGAATCTAGAAAGGAAAGTGGAATAGAATGGAATGGAATGTGGAATGGAACGTGGAATGAAATAGAAAAGAATGTGGAATGGAAAGTGTAATTGAAACTGGAATGGAAAGTGGAATACAATGTGGAATAGAATGTGGAATGCAATGGAATGGAATGTTTAAACGGAATGGAAAGGAATATGGAATGGTATGTGGACTGCCCTGGAATGCACTGTGGAATGGAATGTGGAATGGAATGGAATGGAATGTGGAATGTAATGCTCAGTGGAATGTGGAATGGAGTGTGGAATTGAATGTATTGGAATGTGGAATGGAATGTGGAATGGAACGTTGAATGGAAAGGAAAGGAATGTGGAATGGAAAATGGAAAGGAATCTGCAATGGAATGTGTATTGGAATGGAATGGAATGTGGAATGGAACATGGAACGATATGGAATGGAACGTGGAATGGAACTTGTAATGCATCGTGGAATGGAACGTGGAATGGTATGTGGAATGGAATTTGGAATAGAATATGGAATGGAACGTGAAATGTAATTGGATGGAACGTTCAATGGAAGGTGTAATGTAAAGTAATGGAACGTGGAAATGTATGTGGAATGGAATGTCGAATGGAATGTAGAATGGGACGTGGAAAGGAATACAATAGAATGTGAAATGCAATGCGCAATGGAATGGAATGGTAAGTGGATTGGAATGTTGAATGCAATGTGGAATTGAAGGTAATATAATGTGGAAAGGTATGTGGAATGGAATGGAATGGAATGTGGAATGGAACGTGGAATGGAAAGTGGAATGGAATGGAATGGAATGTGGAATGGAAAACGGAATGGAGTGGAATGGAATGTGGAATGGAATGTAGAATGGAATGTTTTATGGAATGGAGTGAAACGTAAAATAGAATGCAATGGAACATGGAATGGTATGAAATGGAAAGTGAAATGGAATGTTGACTGGAATGGAATGCAATGTGGAATGGAATGTGGAATGCAATGGAATGCAATGTGGAATGGTATGTGGAATGGAATGGAATGGAATGTGGAATCGAATGTGTAATTGAATGTGGAATGGAACGGAATGGAATGTGGAATGGAATGTGGAGCGGACTGTGGAATGGAAAGTGGAATGGAATGGAATGGAATGTCCAATGGAACATGGAATGGAACGGAATGGAAAGTGAAATGGAACTTAGAATGGAACGTGGAATGGAACATGTAAAGGAATGTGGAATGGAATGTGGAATGGAATGGAATGGAATGTGGAATAGAATTGAATGTGGAATGTAATGTGGAATGGAATAGAATGTTTAAATAGAATGGAATGGAATGTGGAATGAAATGTGGACTGGAATGGAGTGCTATGTGGAATGGAATGCGGAATGCAATGGAATGGAAAGTGGAATGTAAAGGAATGGAAAGAAGAATGGAAGATGGAATAGAATGTGGAATGCAACGTGGAAAGGAACGTGGAATGGAATGCGAAATGGAATGGAATGTAATGTGAAATGGAATGGAATGGAATCTGGAATGGAATGGAATGCAGTGGAATGTTGAATGGAATTGAGTGGAATGGAATGGAAAGCAGAATGCAATGGAATGAAATTTGGAATGGAATGGAATGGAATGGAATATAATGTGGAATGGAATGGAATGTAATCTAATGGAAATTGGAATTGAATGGAATGGGATGCAGAATGGAATGGAATGGGATGTGGAATGGAATGGAATGAAATGTGGAATGGAACAGAATGCAAAGTGGAATGGAATGTGGAATGGAATGTGCAAAGGAAAGTGGAATGGAAAGGAATGGAATGTGTAATGGAACTTGGAATGGAATGGAATGGAACGTAGAATGGAAAGTAGAATGGAAAGTGGAGAGGAGTGTGGAATGGAACGTGGAATGGAAAGTGGAATGGAATGTGGAAGGGAAAGTAGAGTGGAATGGAATGGAATGGAATGGAATGTGGAATGGAACGTGAAATGTATCGTGGAATTGAAAGTGGAATGGATCATGGAATGGAACGTGAAATAGAATGTGGAATGGAATGTGGAATGGAATATGGAATTGAATATGAAATTGAATGGATTGGAATGTTGAATGGAACGTGGAATGGAATGGAATGGAATGTGGAATGGAATGTGGAATGGAACGTGGAATGGAACAGAATTTAAAGTGAAATTAAATGGAATGGGATGTGGAATGAAATGTGGAATGGAATGTGTAATAGAACGGAATTTAATGTGGAAAGGAATGGAATGGAATGTGGAATGGGATGTGGATAGGAAAGCAACGCATCGTGGAATGGAAACTGGAATGGAATGGAATGGAATGTGGAATGGAATGTGGAATGGAATGGAAAGGAATGTAGAATGGAATGTGGAATGGAATGTGGAATAGCATGTGGAATGGAACGCAATGGAATGTGGAATGGAATGTGGAATGGAAAGTGAAATGGAAAGGAATGGAATGTGGAATGGAAAGTGGAATGGAATGGAATGGAATGTCGAATGGAACGTGGAACAGAATGGAATGGAATGTCGAATGGAACTTGAAATGGAACGTTGAATGGAACGTGGAATGGAGAGTGGAATGGATCGTGGAAAGGAAAGTGGAATGGAATGTGGAAGGGAAGGTGGAACGGTATGGAATGGATCGTGGAATAGAACATGGAATGCAATGTGGAATGGAACGTGCAATGGAAAGTGGAATGTAAGGTAGAATGGAAATGAATGGAATGTGGAATAGAATGTGGATTGGAATGGAATGTAATCCGGAATCGAATGGAAAGGAATGGTATGGAATGTGGAATGGAATGGACTAAAACGTGAAAAGGAATGTGGAAAGGAAAGTGGAATGGATTGTGGAATGGAATGCAAAGGAATTTGGAATGGATGGGAGTTGAAGGTGGAATGGAATGTGGAATGGAAGGGAATGGAATGGAATGGAATGTGGAATTGAATGGAATGGAATATGGAATGGAACGTGGAATGGAATGGAACGGAACGTGGAATGGAACGTGGGATGGAATGCAATGTAACGTGGGATGCAATGTGGAATGGAATGTGGAATGGAATGGAATGGAATGTGGAAAGGAATGGAATGAATCCTGGAATACCGTGGAATGGAATGGAAGGTGGGATGGAATATGGAATGCAATGAGGAATGGAATGGAATGGAATGTGGAATGGAATGGAATGGAATGTGGAAAGGAATGGAATGAATCCTGGAATACCGTGGAATGGAATGGAAGGTGGGATGGAATATGGAATGCAATGAGGAATGGAATGGAATGGAATGTGGAATGGAATGGAATGGAATGTGGAATGGAATGCAACGGAATGTGGCATGGAGTGGAACGTGGAAGGCAATGGAATGGAATGTGGATTGGAATGAAAACGGATGTTGAATGCAATGGAATGGAATGGAAAGGAATGTGAAATGGAATGTGGAATGGAATGTGAAATGGAATGAAATGGAAAGTGTAGTCGAATGAAATGGATCATGGAATGTAATGGAATTGAACCTGGATTGGAATCGAATGGGACGTGGAATGGAAAGTCGAATGCAACGTGGAATGGAATGGAATGCAAAGTGCAATGGAATGTAATGGAATGTGCAATGAAATCTGGAATGGAATCTATTGGAATGTGTAAGGGAATTTGGAAGGGAATGCAAAATGGAATGGAATTGAATTTCTAATGGAATGTGGAATGGAACGTGGAATGGAATGGAATGGAAAGTGGAATGGAATGGAGTGGATCGTGGAATGGAACGTGGCATGGAATGGAATGGAACATGGAGTGGAACGTTTAATGGAATGTGAAATGGATCGTTGAATGGAAAGTGGAATGCAATGGAATGGAATGTGGAATGGATTGTGGAATGGAATGTGGAATGGAATCTGGAATGGAAAGTGGAATGCTATGGAATGGAATGTGGAATGCAATGTGGAATGGAACGGAAGGTAATGTGGAATGGAATGTGGAATGCAATGTGGAATGGAAAATGGAATGGAATGGAATGGAATATGGAATGCAACATGGAATGGAACATGGAATGGAACGTGGAATGGAAAATCGAAATGAACGTGGAATGGGAAGTGCAATGGAATATAGAATGGAAAGTTGAATGGAATGGAATGGGACATGGAATTGAACGTGGATTGGAATGGAATGGAATGTCGAATGGAAAGTAGAATGGAAAGTGGAAAGGAGTGTGGAATGGAACGTGGAATGGAAAGTGGAATGGAATGTGAAAGGAATGTAGAGTGGAATGGAATGGAATGGAATGTGGAATGGAACATGAAATGTATCGTGGATTTGAATGTGGAATGGACGTTGGAATGGAACGTGAAATACAATGTGGAATGGAATGTGGAATGAAATATGAAATTGAAAGTGAAATTGAATGGATTGGAATGTTGAATGGAATTGAATGGAATGGAATGCAGAATGGAATGTGTAATGGCATGTGGAATAGAACGTGGAATGGAATGGTATGTGGAATGGAACGTGGGACAGAATGTGGAATGGAATGAAATGGAAAGTGGAACGCAATGTGAAATGGAATGTGTAATGGAAAGTCGAATGGAAAGCGGAATGGAATGGAATGGAATGTGGAATGGAATGGAAAGGAATGTGGACTGGAATGGAATTGAATGTGGAATGGAATGAGGACTGGAATGGAATTGAATGTGGAATGGAATGTGGACTGGAGTGGAATGCAATGTGGAATGGAATGTGGAATGGAATGGAATGGAAAGTGAAATAGATTCTGGAATGGAATGTGGAATGGAACGTGGAATGGAATGGAATGGAAGGTGGAATGGAATGTGGAATGGAATGTGGAATGGAAAGGAATGGAAAGTAGAATGGAATGGAATGGAATGTCGATTAGAATGTGGACTGGAATGGAATGCAATGTGGAACGGAATGTGTAATATAATCGAAAGGAATGCGGAATGGAATGAAGTCGAATGTGGAGTGGATTGTGGAATGCAATGTTGAATGTAATGGAATGGAATGTGGAATGCAACATGGAGTGGAACGTGGAATGGAATGGAATGTAACGTGGAATAGAACTTGGAATGGAATCTGGAATGGAACTTGGAATGGAATGTGGAATAGAGCGTGGAATGGAAAGTGTAATGAAATGTGGAATGGAACGTGGAATGGAATGGAACATAATGTGGTATGGAAGGTGGAATGCACTGGAATGGAAAGTGTAATGGAATTTGGAATGGAACGTGGAATGCAACGTGGAATGGAAAGGAATGTAATGTGGAATGGAATGTCGAATGAAATGTGCAAGGCAAAGGAATGCAACGTGGAACGGAATGGAATGGAATGTGGAATGCAATGTGGAATGGAACGCAAACGAATGTGGAATGGAAAGTGGAATTGAGTGTGGAAAGGAACGTGGAATTGAAATGGAATGTGGAATGGAATGGAATAGAATATGGAAAGGAATGTGGACTGGAATGCGGAATGCATTGTTTAATGGAATGAAATGTTTAATGGAATGGAATGCTGAATGGAATTTAATGGAAATTGGAATGGAATGTGGAATGCAATGGAATGGAGAGGAATGTGGAATGGAATGGAATGGAATGTCTAATGGAATGCGGAATGGAATGTGGAATGGAATGGAATGTGGATTAGAATGGAATGGAATGGTATGTGGAGTGGAACGGAATGGACTGCTGAATGTGGAATGGAATGTGGAACGGAATACGGAATGGAATGTGGAATGGAATGCAATCGAATGAGGAGTGGAATGTGGAATGGAATGTGGAATGAAATGTAGAATGTAAATGAATTTAATGTGGAATGGAATGTGGAATGAAATGGACTGGAATGTGGAATGCAGTGTGGAATGGAATGTGGAATAGAATGAAATGGAATGGAATGGAATGTGGAACGGAATGTGGAAAGGAATGGAATAGAATGTGGAATGGGAAGTAGAATAGAATGTGGAATGAAATGTGGAATGGAATGGAATGGAATGTAGAAAGGAATGTGGAATGTAATGGATTGGAATGTGGATTAGAATGTGGAATGCAATGTGGAATGGAATGTGGAAAGAAAAGTGGAATGGAACGGAATGTAATGTGGAAAGGAATGTGGGATGGAATGTGCAATGGAATGTGCAGTGGAATGGAATGGAATGTGGAATGGACAGGAAGAGAATGTGGAATGGAATGTGGAGTGGAATGGAATGGAATGTGGAACTGACAGGAATAGAATGTGGAATGGAATGTGGAGTGGAATGGAATGGAATGTGAACCGTAATAAAATAGAATGTGGAATGGAATCTGGATGGAACGGAATGTAATGTAGAATGGAATTTGCAGTGGAATGAGGAATGGAAAGTTGAGTGGAATGGAATGCAAAGTTTAGTGGAATGTAATGGAAAGTTTAATGGTATGGAATGGAATGTAAAATGGAACGTGGATTGGAAGGGAATGGAATGTGGAATGGAATGTGGAATTCATTGTGGAATGGAACATGGAATGGAATGTAATGGAATGTGAAATGGAAAGGGGAATGGAACGTGGAATAGAATGCAATGGAATGTGGAATGAAAAGTGGAATGGAATGGAATGGAATCGAATGGAATGTGGAATGGAATGGAATGGAACATGGAATCCAATGTGTAATGGAAAGTGGAATGGAAAGTGAAATGGAATGTGTAAAGGAATGGAATGGAATGTGGAATGGAATGTGGAATAGAGTGTGGAATGTAATTGAATGGAATGTGGAATGGAATGTGGAATGGACTTTAATGGAATGTGCAATGGAAAGTGGAATGGAATGTGGAATGGATTGTGGAATGGAATGTGGAATGGAACAGAAAGGAATTGGAATGGAATGTGGAAAGGAAAGTGGAATGGAACTTGGAATGGAATGTAATGGAATGTGGAATGCAATGTGGAATGGCATGGAATGGAACTTGGAAGGGAACGTGGAATGGAACGTGTAATGGAACATAGTGGAACGTGGAATGGAACGTTGAATGTAACTTGGAATGGAATGGAATGTGGAATGGAACGTGAAATGCAATGGAATGGAACGTGGAATGTAAAGTGGAGTGGAACGTGTAATGGAATGTGGAATTGAACGTGGCATGGAATGTGGAATGGAATGTGGAATGGAACGGAACGGAACGTGGAATGGAATGGAATGTGGAATGGAACATGGAATGGAACGTGGAATGGAATGGAATGGAATGTGGAAAGGAATGTGGAATGTAATGTTGAATGGAATGGAATGAAACGTGGAAAGAAATGTGTATTGGAATGCAATGGAACATGCAATAGAATATAATGGAAAGTGGAATGGAACATATAATGGAGTAGAATGGAATGGAATATGGAATGGAATGTGCAATTGCATGTGGAATGGAATGGAATGAAACCTGGAAAGGAGGGTGGAATGGAAAGTGGAATGGAATTTAGAATGGTATGTGGAATGGACCGGAATGGAATGTGGAATGGAATGTGGAATTAAGTGTGGAATGGAACATGGAATGTAAAGGAATGGAATGTGGAATGGAATGTGGAATTCAATGGAATGAAATGCGGAATGGAATGTGGAATGGAATGCAATGGAACGGAAAGGAATGTGGAATGGATTGGAAAGGAATGTGGAACGGAATGTGGAATGGAATGGAATGGAATGTGGAAGGGAGTGTTGAATGGAATGTGGAATGGAATGTGGAATGGAATGGAATGAAAAGTGGAATGAAATGTGGATTGGAATGTAGTGGAATGTGGAATGGAATGGACTGGGATGTGGAACAGAAAGTGGAATAGAACTTAATGCAAATTAGAATGGAACATGGAGTGGAATGGAAAGGAATGGAATGGAATGTGGAATGGAATGGAATGGAATGTGGAATGGAATGGAATGGAATGTGGAATGGAATGGAATGGAATGTGGAATGGAATGGAATGGACTTCGGAATGGAATGTGGAATGGAATGTGGAATATAATGGAATGGAACGTGGAATAGAATGTGGAATGGCATGTGCATTGGAATGCAATGGAATGTAAAATGGAATGTGGAATGAAATGCAATGGAATGAGAATTTAATGTGGAATGGAATGTGGAATGGAAAGTACAATGGACTGCAGAATGGAATGTGGCATGGATTGTGGCATGGAAGGTGGAACGGAATGGAATGGAATGGATTGCTATCTGTAAAGGAATGTGGAAAGGAATGTGGAATGGAATGTGGAATAGAATGGAATGGAATGAGGAAAGGAATGTGAAATTGAAAGTGGAATGGAATGTAATGGAATGTGAAATGGAATGCCAAATGGAATGTGGGATGGAATGTGGAATGGAACGTGTATTGTATTGCAGAATAGAAAGTGTAATGGAATGGAAAGGCATGTGGAATGGAATATGGAATGGACTGGAATTGAACGTGGAATGGAAATTGTAATGAAACGTGCAATGGACTGTGGAATGGAATGTGGATTGCAACGTGGAATGGAATGGAATGGAACGTGGAATGGAAGAGGGAATGGAATGGAATGGGACGTGCAGTGGAATGTGGAATGGAACGTGGAATGCAAAGTGGAATGTAATGGAATGGAACGTGGACTGGAATGTGGAATGAAATGTGGAATAGGAAGTGGAAAGTAATGTGGAATGGAATGTGGAATGGAAAGGAATGGAATGTGGAATAGAATGGAATGTTATGTGGAATGAAATGGAATGGAATGTGGAATGGAATGAAATGGAATGTGGGGTGGAATGGAATGGAATGTGGCATGGAACATGGAATGGAATGGAGTGGAATGCGGAGAAGAAAGTGGAATGGAATGGAATGGAATGCGGAATGGAATGGAATGCAAAGGTAAGGAATATGGAATGGAATGGAATGGAATGTGGAAAGTAATGTGGAAAGGATTGTGGAATGGAACGTGGAATGGAATGGAATGGAAAGTGGAATGGAACGTGACATGGAATGTGGAATGGAACGTGGAAAGGAATGTGGAATGGAATGTGGAATGGAAATTAATGGAATGTGCAATGGAATGAAATGGA
The DNA here is from genome assembly GCF_028885625.2 of Pongo pygmaeus. Taxonomy (NCBI): domain Eukaryota; kingdom Metazoa; phylum Chordata; class Mammalia; order Primates; family Hominidae; genus Pongo; species Pongo pygmaeus. Next base: position 14,151,351 of record NC_072395.2, read on the forward strand.
ATGTGGAATGGAATGGAAAAGAATGTGGAATTGAATGTGGAATGGAATGGAATGGAATGAGGAATAGGATGTGGAATGCAATGAAATGGAATGCAGAATGGAATGGAATGGAATGTGGAACGGAATGTGGAATAGAGTGTGTAATGGAACATGGAATGGAAAGGAATGGAACATGGAATGGAAAGTGGAATGGAACGTGGAATGGAATGGAATGGAATGCGGAATGGAATGTGGAATGGAATGCAATGTGGAATGGAATGTGGAATGGAATGTGGAATATAAGGTCGAATGGAATTGAATGAAAGGAGGAATGAAATGTGGATTGGAATGGAATGCAATGTGGAATGGAATGGATCTGAATGTGGAATGGAATGTGTAATAGAATTTAATGGAAAGTGGAATGGAATGTGGAATGGAATGGAATGAAATGAAATGGAATGTGGAATGGAATGGAATGGAGTATGGAATGCAATGCGGAATGGAATGTGGAATGGAATGGAATGAAATGTGAAATCGATTCTGGAACAGAATGTGGATTGGATTGTGTAATGGAAAGTGTAATGGAATGGAAAGGAATGTGGAATGGAAAGTGGAATGGAAAGGAATGGGACGTTGAGTGGAATGTGGAATGGATAGTGGAATGGAAAGTGGAATGTAATGGAATGGAACTTGGATCGGAATGTGGAACGAAATGTGGAATAGGAAGTGGAAAGGAATGTGGAATTGAATGTGTAATGGAAAGGACTGGAATGTGTAATGGAATGGAATGTTATATGGAATGGAATGGAATGGAATGTGGAACGGAATGTAATGTAATGTGGAATTGAACATGGAATGGAATGTGGAATTGTACGTGGAATGGAATGTATTGGAATGTGTAGAAGAATGTGGAATGGAATGGTAAGGATTATGGAATGGAATGCAATGGAACTTGGAATGTAAAGTGGAATGGAATGTTGAATGGAACAAGGAACGGAAGGTGGAATGCAATGGAATGGAATGTGGAATGCACCGTGGAAAGGAATGTGGAATGCAGCGTGGAATGGAATGTGGAATGGAACGTGGAATGGAATGGAATGGAAAGTGGAATGGAACGTGACATGGAATGTGGAATGGAACGTGGAATGGAATGTGGAATGGAATGTGGAATGGAAATTAATGGAATGTGCAATGGAATGAAATGGAATGTGGAATGGAATGGAAAAGAATGTGGAATTGAATGTGGAATGGAATGGAATGGAATGAGGAATAGGATGTGGAATGCAATGAAATGGAATGCAGAATGGAATGGAATGGAATGTGGAACGGAATGTGGAATAGAGTGTGTAATGGAACATGGAATGGAAAGGAATGGAACATGGAATGGAAAGTGGAATGGAACGTGGAATGGAATGGAATGGAATGTGGAATGGAATGTGGAATGGAATGCAATGTGGAATGGAATGTGGAATGGAATGTGGAATATAAGGTCGAATGGAATTGAATGAAAGGAGGAATGAAATGTGGATTGGAATGGAATGCAATGTGGAATGGAATGGATCTGAATGTGGAATGGAATGTGTAATAGAATTTAATGGAAAGTGGAATGGAATGTGGAATGGAATGGAATGAAATGAAATGGAATGTGGAATGGAATGGAATGGAGTATGGAATGCAATGCGGAATGGAATGTGGAATGGAATGGAATGAAATGTGAAATCGATTCTGGAACAGAATGTGGATTGGATTGTGTAATGGAAAGTGTAATGGAATGGAAAGGAATGTGGAATGGAAAGTGGAATGGAATGGAATGGGACGTTGAGTGGAATGTGGAATGGATAGTGGAATGGAAAGTGGAATGTAATGGAATGGAACGTGGATCGGAATGTGGAACGAAATGTGGAATAGGAAGTGGAAAGGAATGTGGAATTGAATGTGTAATGGAAAGGACTGGAATGTGTAATGGAATGGAATGTTATATGGAATGGAATGGAATGGAATGTGGAACGGAATGTAATGTAATGTGGAATTGAACATGGAATGGAATGTGGAATTGTACGTGGAATGGAATGTATTGGAATGTGTAGAAGAATGTGGAATGGAATGGTAAGGATTATGGAATGGAATGCAATGGAACTTGGAATGTAAAGTGGAATGGAATGTTGAATGGAACAAGGAACGGAAGGTGGAATGCAATGGAATGGAATGTGGAATGCACCGTGGAAAGGAATGTGGAATGCAGCGTGGAATGGAATGTGGAATGGAAAGTAGAATGGAAATGAATGGTATGTGCAATGGAATGGAATGGAATGTGGAATGGATTGGAAAGGAATGTGGAATTCAATATGGAATGGAATGGAATGGACTGCGGAATGGAATGTGGAATATAATGGAATGGAACTTGGAATGGAATGTGAAATGGCATGTGAATTGGAATGCAATGGAATTTGGAATGTAATGCGGAATGAAATTCAATGGAATGAGACTGGAATGTGGAATGGAATGTGGAATGGAGTGCGGAATGTAACGTGGAATGGAATGTGGCATGGAATGTGGAATGGAATGGAATGGAATGGAATGTGTCATTGGAATGTTGATAGGAATGTGGAATAGAACTGAATGGAATGTGGAATGGAATGTAATGGAATATGGAATGGAATGTGAAATGGAATGTGGAATGGAATGTGGAATGAAACTTACTGGAATGAGCAATGGAATGTGGATTGGAATGTGGAATGGAAAGTGTAATGGTATGGAAAGAAATGTGGAATGGAACGCGGAGTGGAATGGAATGGAAAGTCGAATGGAACTTGTAATGAAATGTGGAAAGGAACTTGGAAAGGAATGTGGAAAGGAATGTGGAATGGAAAGAGAAAAGGAAGGTGGAATGGAATGGATTGAAACGTGGAACAGAACGTGGACTGGAATGTGGAATGGAGTGGAATGGAAAGTGGAAAGAATGTGGAATGGAATGGATTGGAATGTGGCATGAAATGTGGAATGGAATGGAGTGGAATGTGGAGTAGAACGTGGAACAGAATGGAATGGAATGCGGAATGGAATGGAATGCAATGGTAAGTAATATGGAATGGAATGGAATGGAATGTGGAATGGAATGCGGAATGGAATGTGGAATGGAAGGTGGAATGGAAGGTGGAATTTAATTGAATGGAAAGTGGAATGTAACGTGGAATGGAATGTGGAAAGGAACGTGGAATGCAATAGAGTAGAATGTGGAAAGGAATGTGGAATGGAAAGCAATGGAATGAGGAATGGAACGGAATGGAATATGGAATGGAGTGTGGAAAGGAATCTGGAATGGAATGTGGAATAGAACAGAATGGAATGTCGAATCCAGTGTGGAATGGAATATAACGGAATGTGGAAAGGAATGGAATAGAATGTTGAATGGAATGTGAAGTGGAATGGAATGGAACTTGGAATGGAATGAAATGGAATGAGGAATGGAAAGTGGAACGGAATGGAATGCAATGTGAAATGGATTGGTGAAAGGATTGTGGAATGGAATGTGGAATGGAAAGTGAAATGGAATGTGGAAAGGAAAACGGAATGGAATGGATTGGAATGTGCATTGAAAAGTGGAATGGAACGCGGAATGGAATGTGGAATGGAATGTGGAATGGAATGGAATGGAATGCGCGATGGAATGGAATGGAATGGAAAGTGAAATGGAATGTGGAATGGAATGTGAAATGGAAGGAAAAGGAACATAGAAAGGAATGTAATGGAACATGGAATGCAATGGAATGGAAAGTGGAATGGAACATGGAATGCAATTTGGAATGGAAGTTGGAATGGAATGTGGAGGGAAAGTGGAATGGAATCGAATGGAATGTGGAATTGAATGTGGAATGGAATGGAATGGACTGTGGAATAGAATGTTGAATAGAAAGTGGAGTGGAATGGAATAGAATGTGGAATGGAACGTGGAATGGAATGCAATGGAACGTGCAATGAATAATCAAATGGAACGCGGAATGGAACGTGCAATGGAATGCGGAATGGAATGGAATGGAGGGTGGAATGCAATGTGGACTGGTTTGGAAACCAATGAGGAATGGAATGTGGAATGGAATGGAATGTGGAATCGAATGGAATGGAATGTGGAATGGAATGGAATGGAATGTGGAATGGAATGTGGACTGGAATGGAATGCAATGTGGAATGGAATGTAGAATGGAATGCAATGGAATGTGGAATTCAATCTGGAATGGAATGTGGAATGGAAAGCAATGGAATGTGGAATATAATGTGGAATGGAAAGTTTAATGGAATGGAATGAAATGTGGATTGGAACATGCAATGGAATGGAATGGAACGTGGAATGAAACTTGGAATAGAACGTGGAATGGAACGTGGAATGCAATGTGGAACAGAGCGTGGAATGGAATGTGAAATGGAATGTGGAATTGAACGTGGAATGGAATGGAATGGAACGTGGAATGGAACTTGGAATGGAATGGAATGAAACGGGGAATGTAATGTGGAAAGGATTGTGGATTGGAACGTGGAATGGAACGTGGATTGGAATGGAATGGAACGTGGAATAGGACGTGGAATGTGATGTGGAGTGGAACGTGGAATGGAATGTGGAATGGAATGTGGAATGGACAGGAAGGTAATGTGGAATGGAATGGAAGGGAATGTGGAATGGAATGCAATGGATTGTGGAATGGAATGCAATGGATTGTTGAATGGAATGTGGAATGGAATGGAATTGTATGAATAATAGAATGTGGAATGGAATGGAATGCAATCCAGTATGGAATGGAATGGAATGGAAAGGAATGAGGAATCAAATGGAATGGAATTGAATGGTATGGAATGAGGAATCAAATGGAATGGAACACGGAATGGAACATGGAATGGAAGGTGGAAAGGAACGTGGAATGGGATGTGTAATGCAATTTGGAATGGAATGGAATGGAATATGGAGTGGAAAGGAATGGAATATCCAATGCAATTTGGAATCGAAAGGAATGGAAAGTGGAATAGAATGGAAAGCGGAATGGAACGTGTAATGGAATAACGAAGGGAAAGTGCAATGGAATGGAATGTGGAACGGAACGCAATGGAATGTGGAATGGAATGTGGGATGGAATGGATTGGAATGTGGAATGCAAAGTGGAACAGAATAGAATGGAATGTGGAAGGGAATGTGGAATGGAATGTGGAAACTAATATAGAAAGGAATGGAATGTTATGTGGAATGGAATGTGGAATCGAATGGAATGGTATGCAGGAGGCAATGTGGGAGGGAATGTGGAATGAAATGTGGAATGGAAAGGAAAGTAATGTGAAATGGAATATGTAATGAAATTTGGAATGGAATGGAAAGAAATGGAATGGAATGTGGAATGGAAATTGGAATGGAACCTCAAATGGAATGGAACAGAACGTGTAATGGATTGTGGAATGGAATGGAATGTGGAAGGGAGTGTTGAATGGTATGTGAAATGGAATGGAATGGAATATGTAATGGAATGTGGAATGGAATGGATTCGAATGTGAAAGGGAATGTGGAATGGAAAGTGGAATGGAATGGAATGGAATGTGGAATGCAATGTGGAATGGAATGTAATGGAATGTGGAATGGAATGTGGAAAGCAATGGAATGGAAAGTGGAATGGAATGGATTGGAATGTGAAATACAATGTGGAATGGAATGGAATGGAAAGTGTAATGCAATGGAATGGTATCTGCAATGGAATGTGGAATGGAAAGGAGTAGAAAATGGAAAGAAATGTGGCATGAAATGGAATGGAATGTGGAATGAAATGTGGAATGCAATGGAATGGAACGTGGAATTGAATGGAAATGAACATGGAATGGAACGTAGAAAGGAATGGAATTGAACGTGGAGTGGAACGTGCAATGGAACGTGGAATGGAATGGGCAATGGAATGAAGAATGGAACGTGGAATGGAATGGAATGGAAGGTGGAATGTGACATAGAATGTAATGTAATGGAATGGAATGGAATGTGGAATGGAATGAAGAATGGAATGTGGAATGGAATGTGGAATGGAACAGAATGCATAATAGAATGGACTGTGGAAAGGAATGTGAAAAGGAAAGTGGAACAGAGTGGAATGGATTGCGGAATGGAACGTGGAATTGAATGGAATGGAACTTGGAACGGAAAGTGGAATGGAACGTGGAATTGAACGGGAAACGTAATGAGGAATGGAATGTGGAATGGAACGGAATGGAATATGGAATGGAATGTGTAATGGAACGTGGAATGTAATGGAAAGGAAAGTGGAAAGGAACGTGGAATGGAATGGAATGGATCGTGGAATGGAACATGGAATGGAACGTGGAATGGAAATTGGAATGGAACGTGGAATTGAACGTGGAATGGAATGTGGGTTGTAGCGTGGAATGCAATGTGGAATGGAATGTTAAATGGAACGTGGAGTGGATTGGAATGGAATGTGGAATGAAATCTGGAATGCAATGTGTAATGGAATGGAATGGAAAATGGAAATGAATGGAATGGAATGTGGAATGGGAAGTGGACTGGAATGGAATGGAATGTGGAATGCAATGTGGAATGGAATGGAATGGAATGCGGAAAGGAATGGAATGGAATGTGGAATGGAAAGTAATAGAATGTAGAATGGAATGTGGAATGGAATGTGGAATGGAACAGAATGGAATGTGGAAATGAATGTGGAATGGAATGTGGAATGGAAAGTGGAATGGAATGGAATAGAGGGTCAAATGGAACGTGGAATGGAAGGGAATGGAATGAGGAATGGAACGTGGAATGGAATGTGTAATGGAAAGTGGAAAGGAATGGAATGGAATGTCGAATGGAAGGCGGAATGCAATGGAAAGGAACGTGGATTGGAACTTTTAATGGAATGTGGAATGGAACGTGGAATGGAATGTGGAATGGAGCGTGGAATGGAATGCAGAATGGAATGAGGAATGGAACGTGGAGTGGAATTCAATGGAATGTGAAATGGAACGTGGAATGCTATGGCATGGAACGTGGAATGGAATGTGGAATGTATTGTGGAATGGAACGTGTAATGGAACTTGAAATGGAATGGAATGGAAGGTGGAATGGAATGTGGAATTGAACTTGGAATGGAAAGTGTAATGTAATGTGGAATGGAAAGCAATGGAATGTGGAATAGAAAGTGGATTGGCAACGAATGGAATGTGGAATAGAAAGTGGATTGGCATGGAATGTAATCCGGAGTGGAATGTGGAATGAAATGGAATGGAATGTGGAAAGGAAGGGAGTGGAATGTGGAATGGAAATGAATGGCAATCGGAATGGAATGGAATTTGAGGGAATGTGGAATGGAATGGAATGGAATAGAATGGAATGTGGAAAGGAATGGAATGGAATGGAATGGAATGCAGAATTGTATGGAATGGAATGTGGAATGTAATGTAATGGAATGGAATGGAATGGGGAATGGAATGGAATTGAATGTGGAATGGAATGTAATGGAATGGGATGCAATGAGGAATGGAATGCAATGGAATTGAATGCAATGTGGAATTGAATGGAATGGAAAGTGGAATGGAATGGAAAGGAAAGAGGAATGCAATGGAATGGAATGGAACGTGGAATGGAAAGTGAAATGAAATGTGGAATGGAATGTGGAATCAAATGAAAAGGATTGTGGAATGGAGTGGAATGGAACGTGCAATGGAATACAAGGGAATGTTGAATGGAACGTGGAATGGAACGTATAATGGAATGGAATGAAATGTGGAATGGAATGAAATGGAATGTGGAATGGAATAGAATGGAATACGGAAAGGAACGTGGAATGGAATGGAACGGAAAGTGGAATGGAACGTCTAATGGAATGTGGAATGTAAAGTGGTATGGAAAGGAATCAAATGTGGGATGGAAAGTGGAATGGAATGTGGAATGGAATGGAATGGATTTTGGAATGCAATTTGGAATGGAATGCGGAATGCAATGCGGAATGGAATGTAATGTAATGGGGAATGGAATGCGGAATGGATTGGAATGGAATGTGGAAATGAATGTGGAATGTCATGGAAAGTAACATAGAATGGAATGTCGAATGGCGTGGAATGGATAGTGCAATGGAATGGAATGCAATGTGTAATGGAATGTGGATTGGAGTGGAATGCAATGGAATGTGGACAGGAATGGAATGGAATGGAATGTGGTATGTAATGTGGAGTGGAATGCAATGGAATTGAATGGATTGCAATGTGAAATGGAATGGAATAGAAGGTGGAATAGAACATGGAATGGAATAGAATGGAATGTGGAATGGAACATGGAATGTAACGTGGAATGGAATGGAAAGTGGAATGGAAATTAGAATGGAACGTGGAATAGAATGGAAAGGATCGTGGAATGGGACATGGAATGGAACGTGGCATGGAATGTGGATTAGCTCGTGGAAGGGAATGGAATGGATAGTGGAAGAGAATGGAATGGAATGTGGAATTCAACGGAATAGAATGTAGAATGCAATGGAATGGAATGGGAATGGAATAGAATGGAATGTGGAATGGAGTGGAATGGAATGGAATGTGGATTGGAATGGAATAGAATGTGGAATGGAATGTGAAATGGCATGGAATGCAATGTGGAATGGAATGTGTAATATAATGGAGTGAAATCTGGAATGGAATGTGGAATGGCATTGGATGGAATGGAATGGAATGAGGAATGGTATGTGGAATGGAATGGAATGGAATGTGGAATGGAAAGGAATGGATTGTGGACTGGAATGTGGAATGGAAAGTGGAATAGAATGGAATGGAAGGTAGAATGTAATGTGGAATGGAATGGAAAGTATTGTGGAAGGGAAAGTGGCCTGGAATATGGAATGAAATGGAATGGAAAGTGGATTACAATGGAGTGGAACATGGAATGGAATGGAATGGAAAGTGGAATGGAATGGACTAGAACGTGTAATGGAAAGTGGAATGGTACTTGGAATGTAATGGTACGGAAATTTAAATGGAACATGGAATGGAACATGGATTTCAAATTGGCATGGAACGTGGAAAGGAACGTGGAGAGGAAAGCAATAGAACGTGGAATGGAATGGAATGGAAAGTAATGTGGACTGCAAAGGAATGGAATGGAATGGAATCTGGATTGGAATGGAATGGAATGTGGAATGGAATGTGGAATGGCATGGAAAGGAATGTGGAATGGCATGGAATAGAATGTGGAATTAAATGGAATGGAATGTGGAAAGGACAGTGGATTTGAATGTAATGTAAAGTTGAATGGAAAGGAATGTGGAATGGAATGGAATGGAATGTGGAATGGAGTGTAGAATGGAATGGGACGGAATGAGGAATGGAATAGAATGGAATGTGGAATGGAACGGAATGCAAAGGAAAGTGGATTCCAATGGAAAGGAATGCGAAACGAAATGGAATGCAATGGAATGTTGAATGGAATGCGGAATGGAATGTGGAATGGAATGGAGTGGCATGTGGAATAGAAAGGAAGGGAATGGAATGTGGAATGAAATGGAATGGAACAGAATGTGGACTGGAATGGAATGGAATACAATGGAATGTGGAATGGAATGGAATGGAAAATGGAATGGAATGTAGAATGGAATGGAATGGAATGTGGAATGGACTGTGGAATGGAATGGAATTGAATGTGGAATGGAATGGAATGGAATTTGGAATGGAATGGAACATGGAATGGAATGGAATGGAATGTTATGGAATGGAATGGAAAGAGGAAAGGAATGAGGAATGGAATGGAATGTGGAATGGAATGTGGAATGGAATGCAATGGACAGTGGAATGGAATGTGGAATGGAATGGAATGTAAAGTGGAATGGAAAGTTGAAGGGAATGGAATGGAATGTGGAAAGGAATGGAATTGAATGTAGAATGGATCACGGAATGGAATGGAATGGAAAGTGGAATCGATTGGTATGGATGGTGGAATGGAATGGAATGGAACGTGGAATAGAATGGATTTGTATGGAATGTGGAAATGAAATTAATGTGGAATGGAATGGAATATGGAATGGAATGGAATGGAACGGAATGTGGAATGGAAAGGAATGGAACGTGGAATGGAAAGGAATAGAATGGAACGTAGAATGTAAAGTGGAATGCAATGGAAAGGAATGTGGAATGGAATGGAATGGAATGTGGAATGGAATGGAATGGAATGTGGAATGGAATGGAATGGAACGTGGAATGGAAAGGAATGACACGTGGAATCGATTGGTATGGATGGTGGAATGGAATGGAATGGAACGTGGAGTGGAATGCAACTGAATGTACAATCTAATGTGGAATGGAATTGAATGGAATGTGGAATGGAATGGAACGAAATGTGGAATGGAATATTGAATGTAATGTGGAATGGAACGTGGAATGGAATGGAATGGAATGTGGAAAGGAACGTGGAATGTAAAGTGGAATGGAATGTAATGGAATGTGGAATGGAATGGAGAAAGGAATTGAATGGAATATGGAATGGCATGTGGAATGGAATGGAATGGAATGAGGAATGGAATAGAAAGGAATGTGAAATGGAATTTGGAATGGAATGTGAAATGGAATGTGGAATGGAAAGTGGAATGCAATGTATAAAGCAATGGAACGGAATGAAGAATGGAATGTGGAAGGGAATGGAATGTGGAATTCAATAAAATGGAATAGAATGTGGAATGGAATGAAATGGAATGTGGAATTGAATGGAATAGAAAGTGGAATGGAATGGAATGCAACGTGGAATGGAATGTGCAATGGACAGTGGAACGGAATGTGGAATTGAATATGGAATGGAATGGAATGGAAAGTGGAATGGAATGGAATGGAAATGAATGTGGAATGGAATGGAATAGAATTGAATGCAATGGAATGTGGAATGGAATGTAATCGAATGGAATGTGAAATGGAATGGAAGGGAATGTGAAATGGAATGTGGAATGGAATTTAATGTGTAATGGAATGAAATGGAATGTGTAATGGAATGGAATGGAATATGGAATGGAATTGAATGCAATGTGGAATCGAAAGGAATGGAATAAGGAATGGAATGGAATGTGGATTGGAATGTTTAACGTAATGTGGAATGGAATGAAATGGAATGGAATATGGAATGGAATTGAAAGGAATTTGGAATTCAATGGAATGGCATGGAATGTGTAATGGAATGGAATGTTGAATGGAATGGAAAGGATTGTGGAATGGTATATGGAATTGAATGTGATGCAATGTGGAATGTAATGTGAAATGGAAGGAATTGGAATGTGGAATGGAATGTGGAATGGAATGGATTGGAACGTGGAATGGAATAGAATGGAATGGAATGTGGAATGGAATGGAATTGAATAGAATGGAATGTTGAAAGGAATGGAATGGAATGTAGAATGGAATATGGAATGGAATGGGATGGAATGTAGAATGGAATGTGGAATGAAATGGGATTTAATGTGGAATGGAATCTGGAGGTAATAGATTGGAATGGAATGTGGAATGGAATGGAATGGAATGGAATTGAATGTGGGTCGGAATGGAGTGGAAGGTGCAATGGAATGTAATGGAAAGTTGAGTGTAATAGATTGTGGAATGGAATGGAATGCAATGAGGAATGGAATGGGGAATGGAATGGAATGGAATGTGGAATGGAATGGAATGGAATGTGGAATGGAAAGGAATGGAATATGGAATGGAATGGAACGGAATGTGGAATTCAATTGTATGGAATAGCATGCAATGTGAAATGGAATTGAATGGAATGTGGAATGGAATATGGAATGGAAAGTGGAATGGAATGGAATGGAATGTGGAATTGAATGTAGAAAGGAATGGAATGGAATGTGGAATGGTCTGTTGAATGGAATGGAACAAAATGTGTAATGGAATGTGAAGTGGAATGGAATGTGGAATGCAAAGGAATCGACTGAGGAATGGAATGGAATGGAATGGAATTTAATGTGGAATGCGATGTCTAATGGAATGGAATGGAAATTGGAATGGAATGGAATGGAGTGGAATGGAAAGTGGAATGGAATGGAATGGAAGGTAGAATGGAATGGAAGGGAATATGGAATGTAATGTAAAAGGGAATGGACTGGAATAGGAATGGAAGGCGGAATGGAATGGAATGGAATGCAGAATTTAATGTGGAATAGATTGGAATGGAATGTTTAATGGAATGCCATGGAACGTGGAAAGGAATTGAATGGAATATGTAAAGAAACGGAGTGGAATATGGAATGGAATGCAATGGAATGGAATGGAATATGGAATAGGAAGTGGAGTTGAATGGAATGGAATGGAATGTGAAATGGAATGGAATGGAAAGGCATGGAATGTGTAATGAAATGGAAAGGAATGCGGAATATATTTGAATGGAATGTTGATTGGAATGGAATGGAATGTTTTATGGAATTAAATGAAGAATGCAATGGAATGTGGAATGGAATGGAATGGATTGCGGAATTTATTTGAATGGAATGTGGAATGGAATGGAATGCAATGCAATGTGGAATGGAATGGAACAGAATGGAATGGAATGTGGAATGGAATGGAATGGAATCTGGAATGGAATGGAATATAATGTGGAATGGAATGGAATTTAATGGAATGTGAAATGGAATGGAATGGAATGTGCAATGGAATGGAATGAAATGGAATGGAATGTGGAATGGAACGTAATGGAAAGGAATGGAATTTGTAATGGAATCGAATGAAATGTTGAATGGAATGGAATCGACTGTGGAATGCAATGTGGAATGAAACGTGGAAAGCAATGGAATGGAATGTGGGAAGGAATGTGGAATGGAAAGTGGAATGGAACATGGAATGGAATGTGATGGAATCTGGAATGTAATGTAATGGAATGGAATGTGGAATGGAATGGAATGTGGAATGGAATGGAATGGAATGTGGAAAGGAATGCAATTGATAGGGGAGTGGAAAGTGTAATGGAATGAGGAATGGAATATGGAATGGACTGGAATTGAACGTGTGATAGAATGGAATGGCATGTGGAATAGAATGCAGTCTAATGGAATGTGGAAAGGAATGGAATCGAATGTGGAAAGGAATGGAATGTAATGTGGAATGGAATGTGGAATGGAGTGGAATGGAATGTGCAATTGAATTTAAAGGAATGGAATGTGGAATTTAATGTGGAATGGAATGGGATGGACTGGAATGTGGAATGGAACGGAACGGAATGGAATGGAATAGAATGGAATGTTGAATTGAATAGACAGGAGTGTGGAATGGAATGTAATGTAATGTGGAATGAAATGGAATGGAATTTGAAATGGAATGTGGAATGGAAGGGAATATGGAATGCTAAGTGGAATGGATTGGAATGGAATGGAATGGAATGTGGAAAGGAAGGTGTAATGGAACGGAATCGATTCGAGTGGAATGTGGAATGGAATGGAATGGAATGTTGAATGGAATTTGCAAAAGAATGTCGAACGGAATGGAATGGAATGTGAAATGGAATATGGAGTGGAATGGAATGGAATGTGGAATGGAATGTGGAATGGAATGGTGTGGAATGTGGAATGGAATGGTATGGAAAGTGGAATGGAATGCGGAATGTAATGGCATAAAATGTGGAATGGAATGCAATTGATCGTGGAGTGGAACGTGGAATGGAATGAGGAATGGAATGTGGAATGGACTGGAATGGAATGTGTGATAGAATGGAATGGAATGTGTGATAGAATGGAATGAAATGAGGAATAGAATCGCATGGAATGGAATGTGAAACAGAATGGAATCGAATGGAATGTGGAAAGGAATCTGGAGAGGAATGGAATGGAAAGTGGAATGGAATGTGGAATGGAATGGAATGCATTGTGGAATGGAATGGAATCGACTGGAAAGTGGGATGGAATGGAATGGAATGGAATGGAATGGAATGCTGAATTGAACGGAACGGAGTGTGGAACAGAACGTAATGTAATGTGGAATGAAATAGAATGGAACTTGAAAAGGAATGTGGAATGGAAGGAAATGTGGAATGCTATGTGGAATGGAATGGAATGGAATGGAATGGAATGTGGAAAGAATGGAATTTAATGGAATGTGGATTGGAATTGAATGCATTGTGGAATGGAATGGAATGGACAGGAATGAGGAGTACATTGGAATGGAATGGAATGCAATATGGAATGGAATGTGTAATAGAATGGAATAGAATGTGGAATGAAATATGGAATAGAATATGGAATGGAATGTGTAACAGAATGGAATAGAATGTGGAATGAAATGTGGAATGGAATGTGGAGCGGAATGTAGAATTGAATGCAGAATGGAATGTGGAATGGAATGAGGAATGGAATCGAATGGAACGTGGAATGTAATGGAATGATAGGTGGACCGGAATGGAATGGAATGTGGAATGGAATGCAATGGAACTTGGAATGGAATGGAATGCAATGGAATGTGGAATGAAGTGGGATGTAATGGAATGGAATGGGATGGAATGGAATGATGAATGGAACGTGGAATGAAATGGAAATGAATATGGAATGGAATGGAATGGAATGGAATGGAATGGAATGGAATGGAATGGAATGTGGAATGGAATGGAAAGGAATGTGGAATGGAATGTGGAATGGAGTGGAATGGAATGTAAAGAGGAATGAAATGGAATGTGGAATGGAATGGAATGGAGTGTGGAACGGAATGGAATTGAATGTGGAATGGAGTGGAATGTAATGTGGAATGGAATGGAATTGAATGAGGAATGGCACGTGGAATGGAATGGAATAGAATGTGGAATGGAATTGAATGGAATGGAATGGAATTTAGAATGGAATGTGGAATAGAATGTGGAATGGAATTGAATGGAATGTGGAATGGAATGGAAGGTAGAATGGAATGTGGATTGGAATGGAATGGAATGTGGTATGGAATGGAATGGAATGTGGAATGGAATATTATGGAATGGAATGGAATGCAATGGAATGCAAGGGAATGCGGAAAGGATTGTGGAAGGAATGGAAAGGAAAGTGGAATGGAAGGGAATGGAATGGAAGGTGGAATGGCATGGGATTAAATGAGGAATGGAACGTGGAATGGAATGGAAGGGAATTGAATGGAATGTGGAGTGGAATGGTATGGAATGTAGAATGCAATGTGGAATGGAATTTGGAATGGAATTGAAAGGAATGTGGAATGAAATCGAATGTAATGTGGAAAGGAATGTGGTATGGAATGGAATTTAATGTGAAATTGAATGGAAGGGATTGTCGAATGGAATGGAATGGAATGGATTGGAAAATTGAATGTAGTGGAATGGAATGGAAATTGGAATGGAATGGAATGGAATGTGGAATGGAAAGTGGAAGGGAATGTAACGGTGTGTGAAATGCAAAGGAATGCAAGGTGGAATGGAATCTAACGGAGTGGAAAGTGGAATGGAATGGAATGGAATGTGGAATGGAATGCAGAATGGAATGAGGTACGGAATGTGGAATGGAATGTGGAATGGAATGCGCAATACAAAAGAATGGAAACTGGAATGGAACGTGGAATGGATCGTGGAATGGAAAGTGGAATGGAATATGGAATGGAATTCAGAATGCGATGGAACGGGATGTGGATTGGAATGTGAAATGGAATGGAATGAAATGTTTAACGGAAAGGAATGAAGCGGAAGGTCGAATGGATTGGAGTGGAAGGTGGAATGGAATGGAATGGAATGGAAAGTGGAATGGAATGTGGAATGGAATGGAACAGATTGTGGAATGGAACGTGGAATGGAACGTCGAATGGAATGGAATGGAAAGTGGAATGGAACGTGGAATGGAAAGTGGAATGGAAAATGGAATGGAATGGAATGGAATGGAATGTGAAATATAATGTGGACAGAATGGAATTTAATTTGCAAAGGAATGTGTAATGGAAAGGAATGCAACGTGGAATGGATTAAAATACAACGTGGAATGGAAAGGAATGCAATGTGGATTGTAATGGAATAGAATTTGCAATGGAAAGGAATGGAATGTGGAATGAAATGCAATGGAATGTAATGGAATGGAATGCAGTTGAATGTGGAAAGCAAAGGAATGGAATGTAGAATTGAATGGAATGAAGTCAAAAGTGGAATGGAATGGAATGGAATGTGGAATGGAAAGGAATGGAATGTGGAATGGAAAGGAATGATGTGTGGAATGGAATGTGGAATAGAAAGGAATGGAATGGAATGGAATGTGGAAAGGAATTGAATGGAGTGGAATGTGGAACGGAATGGAATGGAATGTGGAATGGAATGGAAAGGAGTGGAATGAGGAACGGAATGGAATGGAATGTGGACTGGAATAAATTGGATTGTGAAATGGAATGCAGAATGGAATGTAGAATGGAATATTTAATGGAATGTGGAAAGGAATGGAATGGAATGTGGAATGGAATGGAATGGAATGTGGAAAGTAATGGAATGGAATGTGGACAGGAATTGAATGGGATGTGGAATTGAATTCAATGGAATTTGGAATGGAATGGATTAGAATGTTGAATGGAATGGAAAGAAATGTGAAATGGAAAGTGGAATGGAATGGAAAGAAATGTGAAATGGAAAGTGGAATGGAATGGAAAGGGAAGTGGAATGGAATGGAAAGGATTGTGGAATGGAATGGAATGGAAAGTTTAATGGAATGCAATGGAAATGAATGGAATGGAAGGTGGAATGGAATGCAATAAAATGTGGAATGAAGTGGAATGGATTGGAATGTGGAATGGAATGTTGAATGGAATGGAATGGAATGGAATGCAATGGAATGTGGAATGGAATGGAATGGAACATGGAATGGAATGTGGAATGGAATGGAATGGATTGTGTAATGGAATGTAGAAAGGAATGGAATGGAATGTGCAATGGAATGGAATGGAATGTGGAATGGAATGGATAGGAATGTGAAATGGAGGAATGGATTGGAATGGAAAGTGGAATGGAAAGGAATGGAGAACGGAATGGGATGTGGAATTGAATTTGGAATCGTACAAAATGGAATGGAATCTAGAATGGAAAGGAAAGGAATGTGTAATGGAATGGAATGCAATTGAATGTGGAACGGAATGTGGAATAGAATGGAATGGAATGCGGAATAGAAAGTGAAATGGAATGAAATGGAACGTGGAATGGAACATGGAATGGAATGGAATTGAATGAAATGTAGAAAGGGATGGAATGGAATGGAATTGAATGAGGAATGTAATTGAATGGAATGGGATGGAATGGAATGGAATGGAATGTGGATTAGAACGGATTGGAGTGGAATGGAATGTGGATTAGAATGGAATGGAATGTGGAATGGAATGGAATGGAATATGCAAAGGAATGTGGAAAGGAATGGAATGTGGAATGGAAAATGTAAAGAAATGGAAAGGAAAGTGACAAGGAATGGAATGCATTGTGGAATGGAATGGAATAGAATGGAATGGAAGGGAATGTGGAATGGAATGGAATGGAATGTTGAATTGAATGGAATGCAATGCGATGGGGAATGGAATGGAATGGAATGGAATGTGGAACGGAATGTGGAATAGAATGGAATGGAATGCGGAATGGAACGTGGAATGGAATGGAATGGAATGTGGAATGAAACGTGGAATCGAATGGAATGGAATGTTGAATGGAATTGGAAGGCAATGGAATGGAACGTGGAATGGAACGTGGAATGCAAAGTAAAAAGAATAGTGGAAAGGAATTTGGAATGGAATGGAATGTGGAATGAAACGTGGAATCGAATGGAATGGAATGTTGAATGGAATTGGAAGGCAATGGAATGGAACGTGGAATGGAACGTGGAATGCAAAGTAAAAAGAATAGTGGAAAGGAATTTGGAATGGAATGTGGAATGGAAAGTGGAATGGAATGTGGAATGGAAGGTGGAGAGGAATGGAATGGAAAGTGGAAAGGAATGGAATGGAATGTGGAATGGAATAGAATGGAATGTGGAATGTGATGGAATTGAATGTGAAAAGGAATGTGGAATGGAATGTGAAATGGAATGAGGAATGGAATGGAATGCAATACGGACTGGATTGTGGAATGGAATGGAATGCAATGGAATGTGGAATGGAATGGAATGGAATGTTGAATGGAATGGAATGGAATGGAAAGTGGAATGGGATGGAACGGCAATTGGAATGGGAGGGAATGGAATGGAATGTGGAATGGAACGCAGAATGGAATGGAATGGAACGTGTTATGGAATGGAATGGAAAATGGAATAAAATTAAATGGAACGTGGAAAGGAATGGGTTGGAACGTGGAATGGAATGGAATGTGGAATGAAATGCAATGGAATGGAATGTGGAATGAAATGCAATGGAATGGAATGAAAAGGAATTTGGAATGGAATGGAATTGAATGTGGAATGGAAATTGGAATCGAATTGAATGTAATGTGGAATGGAATGATGTGGAATGGAATGTGGAATGGAATGGAATGGAATGTGGAATGGAAGGGAATGGAATGAAATGGAATGTGGAATGGAAGGAAATGGAGTGTAATGAGGAATGGAAAGAGTGGAATGGCATGGAATGGAATAGAATGGAATGTGTATTGGAATGGAATGGAATGTGGAAAGAACGAAATGGAATAAGCACTGGAAAGTGGAATGGAATAGAATATGGAACGGAAAGTGGAATGAAATGGAAAGGAAACTGGCATGGAATGGAACGCATTGTGGAATGGAATGGAAGAGAATGGAATGGAAAGGAATTTGGAAGGGAATCAAATGGAATGTGGAATGGAATGGAATGGAATGGAATGCAATGGAATTGAGTGGAATGGAATCGAATTTGGAATGGAATGGAATGCAAAGTTGAATGGAATGCGGAATGGAATGAGAAATGTAATGGAATGGAAAGTGGAAAGGAATGGAATGGGAGGTGGAATGGAATGAGGCATGTAATGGAATGGAACGTGGAATGGAATGTGGAATGGAATGTGGAATGGATCGTGGAAAGGAATGGGGAATGGAAAGGGAAATGGAACGTGGAGTGGAATATGGAGTGGAAAGGAATCGAATGTTGAATGGAATGGAATGGAATATGGAATGGAATGTGGAATGGAATGTGGAATGGAATGGAATGGAATGGAATGGAAAGTGGAATGGAATGGAATGTGGAATTGAATGGAATGGAAAGTGGAATGGA
Organism: Pongo pygmaeus; assembly: GCF_028885625.2. Taxonomy (NCBI): domain Eukaryota; kingdom Metazoa; phylum Chordata; class Mammalia; order Primates; family Hominidae; genus Pongo; species Pongo pygmaeus. The sequence continues at coordinate 14,170,494 of NC_072395.2, forward strand.
ATGGAATGTGGAATTGAATGGAATGGAATGTGGAATGGAAAGTGGAATGAATTGGAAAGGAAAGTGGCACGGAATGGGACGCATTGTGGGATGGAATGGAATAGAATGGAATGGAAAGGAATGTGGAATGGAATCGAATGGAATGAGGATTGGAATGGAATGGAATGGAATTGAATGTGGAATTTAATAGAAGGGAATATGGAATGGAATGTGGAATGGAATAGTAAGGAATGTGTAATGGAATGGAATGGAATGGAAAGTGGCATGGAATGGAATGGAATGGAATGCAATGGTATTGAGTGGAATGGATTGGAATGTGGAGTGGAATGGAATGCAATGTTGAATGGAATGTGGAATGGAATGTGAAATGTAATGGTATGGAATGTGGAATGGAATGGAATGGAATGGGAGGTGGAATGGGATGAGGTATGGAATGGAAAGGAAAGTGGAATGGAATGTGGAATGGAACGTGGAAAGGAACGTGGAATGGAAAGTGGAATGGAACGTGGAGTGGTATATGGAGTGGAAAGGAATCGAATGTGGAATAGATTGGAATGGAATATGGAGTGGAATGGAATGGAATGTGGAATGGAAAGTGGAATGGAATGGAAAAAGGAATGGAATGGAATTTGGAATTGAATGGAATTGAATGAGGAATGTAAAGTGGAATGAAATGGAAGGGAAAGGGGAATGGAATGCATTGTGGAATTGAATAGAAGAGAATATAATGGAAAGGAATGTGGAAAGTAATTGAATGGAATGTGGAATGGAATGGAATGGCATGCAATGTGGAATGGAATGTGGAATGGAATGTGAAATACAATGGAATGGAGAGTGGAATGGAATAGCATGGAATGTGGAATGGAATGTGGAATGGAATGAAATGCAATGTTGAATGGAATGTGGAATGGAATGTGAAATGTAACGTGTAAAGTATCGTGGAATGGAACGTGGAATGGAAAATGGAATGGAATGTGGAATGGAATGTGGAGTGGAATGGAATGGAATGTGGAATGGAATGGAATGGAATGGAAAGTGGAATGGAATGGAATGTGGAATGGAATGGAATGGAATGTGGAATGGAATGGAATGGAATGCGGAAAGACATGTGGAATGGAATGTGGAATGGAATGGAATGGAATATGGAATGGAATGTGGAAAGGAATGGAATGGAATGTGGAATGGAATGAAATGGAATGGAATGTTGAATGGAATGGAATGGAATGGAATGTGGAATGCAAGGTGGAATGGAATGGAATGGAATGGAATGTGGAATGGAAAGTGGAATGGAAAGGAATGGAAGTTGGAAAGGAATGGAATGGAATGTGGAATGGAAAGTGGAAGGGAAAGGAATGGAAGTTGGAATGGAATGGAATGGAATGGAATGTGGAATGGAAAGTGGAATTGAATGGAATAGAACGTGGAATGGATTGGAATGGAAAATGAAATGAAATGAAACGAAATGAAATGGAACCTGGAAAGGAATTGGATGACACGTGGAATGGAATGGAAAGTGGAATGGAATGCAATGGAATGGAAAGTGGGATGGAATGCAATGGAATGGAAAGTGGAATGGAATGCAATGGAATGGAAAGTGGAATGGAATGCAATGGAATGGAAAGAAATAGAATGTGGAGTGGAATGGAATTGAATGTGGAATGGAAATTGGAATGGAATGGAATGTAGAATGGAATGGAATGGAATGGAATATGGAATGGAATGAAATTGAATGTGGAATGGAAGGGAATCAAATGGAGAGGAATGTGGAATGGAATGTGGGATGGAAGGGAATTGGAATGCAAAGAGAATAGAATGGAATGGAACTTAATGGAATGTGGAATGGAATGGAATTGAATGGAATGGAATGCAATGTGGAATTGAATGGAATGGAATGGAACGTGGAATATAATGGAATGGAATTTAATGGAAAGTGGAATGGAATGTGGAATGGAATGGAATGGAATGCAATGGAATGTGGAATGGAATGTGGAATAGAATGGAATGGAATGTGGAATGGAATTGAATGAAAATTGGAATGGAAAGTGGAATGGAATGGAAAGGAGTGTCGAATGGAATATGGAATTGAACGGAATGGAATCTGGAATGGAATGGAAAGGAATGTGAAATGGAACGGAATGGAATGGAATGTGGAATGGAATGCGGAATGGAATGGAATGGAATGTAGAAAGGAATGTCGAATGGAATGGAATGTGGAATTGAATGTGGAATGGAATAGCCTGGAATGTGGAAACGAATGTTGAATGGAATGGAAAGGAATGTGGAATGGAATGGAATGGAATGTGGAATGGAATGGAATGGAATGTGAAATAGACGAATGGAAAGGAATGGAAAGTGGAATGGAACGGTATGCGCAATATAATCGAATGGAATGTGTAATGGAAAGTGGAAAGGAATGACATGCAATGTGGAATGAAATGGATTGGACTATGGATTGGAATGGAATGCAACTTGGAATGGAATGGAATTCAATGTGGAATGTAAAGGAATGGAACGTGGAATGGAATGGAATAGAATGGAATGTGGAAGGGAATGGATAATGGAACGTGGAAGGGAATGGGTAATGGAATGTGTAATGGAATATGGAGTTGAATGGAATGGAACATGGAATGGATTGTGGAAAGGAATGGAATGGAATGTGCAATGGAATGGAATGGAATGTGGAATGGAATGGAATTGAACGCGAAATTGGGGAATGGAATGGAATTCAAAGTGGAATGGGAAAGAATGGGGAATGGAATGGGATGTGGAATGCAAGGTGGAATGGTAAGAAATGGAATGGAATATGGAATGGAATGGAATGGAATGTGTAATGGAATGGAATGGAATGTGGAACAGAATGTGGAATAGAATGGAATGGATTGCGGAATGGAACGTGGAATGGAATGGAATGGAATGAGGAATGGAAAGTGGAATGTAATGGAATGCAATGTGAAATGGAATGGAATGGAATGAGGAATGGAATGTCATGGAATGGAATGGAATGGAATGGAATGGAATGGAATGGAATGTGGATGAGAATGGAATGTAATGTGGAAGGCACCTGAATGGAATATGCAATGGAATGTTGAATAGAATGTAACGTGGAATGGAAAGTGGAATGAATGGAATGCATTGTGGAATGGAATGGAATAGAATGGAATGGAAAGGAATGTGGCATGGAATAGAATGGAATGTGTAATGGAATGAAATGCAATGCAATGTGGAATGGAATGGAATGGAATGTTGAATGGAATGGAAGGGAATATGGAGTGGAATATGGAATGGAATGGAAAGGAATGTGGAATGGAATGCAGTGGAATGGAAAGTGGAATAGAATGGAATGGAATGGAATGCAATGGAATGGCGTGGAATGGAAAGGAATGTGGAATGGAATGGAATGAAATGTGGAATGGAATGTGTAATGGAATGTGAAATATAATGGAATGGAAAGTGGAATGGAATGGAATGGAATGTGGAATGGAAAGAGGAATGGAATGGAATGGAATGTGGAATGGAATGTGCAGTGTTACATAGAAAGTAACATGCAATGGAAAGTGGAATGCAATGTAATGGACTGTGGAATGGAATGGAATGGAATGAGGAATGGAATGAAATGGAATGGCAAGGAATGGAATGGAATGGAATGTGGATTGGAATGGAATGGAATGTGGAATGGAATGGAATGGTAAATGCAATGGAATGTGAAATGGAATGGAATGGAATGTGAAATGAAATGGAATGTGAAAAGGAATGGAATGGAGGGTGGAATGGAATGGAATGTAACGTGGACTGCGATGGAATGGAATGTGGAATGGAATGTAAAATGGAATGGAATGGTATGTGGATTGAAATGGAATGGAATGGAACGTTTAATGGAATGTGGAATGGATCATGGAATGGAACGTGGAATGGAATGTGGGATGGAATGGAATGGAATGTGGAAGGGAAGGGAATGGAATGTGGAATGGAATGTGTAATGTAATTTAATGGGCCGAAATGGAATGGGACGTGGAATGGAATGCAATGGAATGTGGAATGGAATGTAAAAAGGACTGTGGAATGGAATGTGGAATGGAATGGAATGGTCTGGAATGCGGAATGGAATGGAATGTAATGGAATGGAAAGGAAGGGAATGGATTGTGGAAATGAATGGAATGGAAAGTAGAAGGGAATGGAATGTAAAGTGGAATGGAATGGCATGCAATGGAATGGAAGGTGGAATCGAATGTGAAGTAGAATGTGGAATGGAAAGTGTAATGGAATGTTATATATAATGTGCAATTGAACGTGTAATGGAATGAAATGTAACGTGGAATTGATTGGAATGGAACGTGAAATGGAATGGAATGGAATGCGGAATGGGACATGGAATGGAACGTGGAATGGAACGTGGAATGGAACGTGGCATGGAATGGAATGTTACGTCAAACGGAATGGAATGGAACGTGGAATGGAACATGGAATGGAACCCCTAATGTAACGTAGAATGGAACGTGGAATGGAATGGAATGGAACGTGGAATGGAATGTGGAATGTAATGGAATGGAATGTGGAATGGAATGGAATTGAACGTGGAATGGAGTGTAGAATGGAATGGAATGGAATGTGGAATGGAATGGAATGGAACATGGTATGGAATGTGGAATGGAATGGAAAGCAATGTGGAATGCAATATGGTATGGGATGTGGAATGGTATGCAATGGAATATGCAATAGAATGTGTAATGGAATGCAATAGAATGTGAAAGGGAAAGTGGAATGCAATGTGGAATGTAATGAGGAATGGAATGTGGAAAGGAATGAGGAATGAAATGGAATGGAATGTGGAATCGAATGTGGAATCGAATGTGGAATGAAATGTGGAATGGAATGGAATGGAAAGTGGAATGGAATGTGGAATGGAATGGAAAGGAATGTGTAATGGAAAGGGGAATGCAATATAATGGAATGTGGAATGGAGTGAGGAAAGAAACGTGCAGTGGAATGTGGAATGGAACGTAGAATGGAATAGAATGCAATGTGGAATGGAACGTGGAATGGGGTGGAATGGAACATGGAATGGAACACGGAATGGAACATGGAATGGAATGTCGAATGGAAATTGGAAAGGAATGTGTAATGGAATGTGGACTGAAACGAGGAATGGAATGCGGAATGTTCTGTGGAATGGAACGTGGAATGGAATGGAATGAAATGTGGAATGGAACTAGCAATTTAATGTGGAATGGAATGTGCAATGCAACAAGGAATGGAATGTTGAATGGAATGTGGAAGGCATCGTGGAATGGAATGTTGAATGGAATGTGGAATGGAAAGTGGAATGGAAAGGAATGGAATGTGGAATGGAATGTGGAATATAATGGAATAGAACTTGGAATAGAATGTGGAATGGCATGTGAATTACAATGCAATGGAATGTGTAACGGAGTGTGGAATGAAATGCAATGGAATGAGGATGGAACGTGGAATGGAATGTAGAATGGACTGCGGAATGGAATGTTTAATGGAATCTGCCATAGAATGTGGAATGGAATGGAATTGAAAGCAATGTGGAATTGAATGTGAAATTTAATGCAACGGAATACGGAATGGAATGTGCAATGAAATGCAATGGAATGAGAATGGAATGTGGAATGGAAGGTGGAACGGAATGTAATGGAATGTTGAGTGGAATGTGGAATAGAAAGTGGAATGGAATGAAATGGAATGTGGAATGGAATGTGGAATAGAAAGTGGAATGGAATGAAATGGAATGTGTAATGGAATGTGGCATGGAATGTGTAATGGAATGGAACGGAATGTGGAATGGCATGTGGAAAGGAATGTGGCATGGAATGTGTAATGGAATGGAACAGAATGTGGAATGGCATGTGGAAAGGAATGTGGAATGGAACGGAATAGAATGTGGAATGGAATGACGAAAGGAATGAGGAATGCAAAGTGGAATGGAATGGAACGGAATGTGGAATGGAACGTGGAATGAAAGATGGAATGAAACGTGTAATGGGATGTGCAATGGAATGTGGAAAGGAAAGTTGAATGGAATGTAATGGAACGTGGAATTAAAAGTGGAATGGAATGGAATGGAACATGGAGAAGAACGTGGAATTGAACATGGAAAAGAATGTGGAATGGAATGTACAATGGAATGTGCAATGGAATGTGGAAGGGAATGTGGAATGGAATGAAATGGAATGTGGAATGCAACGTGTAAAGTATCGTGGAATAGAATGTGGAATGGATCGTGGAATGGAAGGTGAAATGGAATGTGGAATGGAATGGGGAATGAAATATGGAATGGAACGTGAAATTGAATGGAGTGGAATGTTGAATGAAACGTGGAATGGAATGGAATGGAATAAGGAATGGAATGTGGAATGCCATGTGGAATCTAATGGAATGGGATGTGGAAAGGAATCTGGAAAGGAAAGTGGAATGGAATGGAATGCAATGTGGAATGGAACGTGGAATGGAATGGAATGGAATGTGGAATGGAATGTGGAATGGAATGTAGAATAGAACGTGGAATGGAACGTGGAATGTAATGGGCAATGGAATGTGGAATGTAGCGTGGAATGGAATGGAATGGAAAGTGGAATGCAACCTATAATGGAGTGGAATGGAACGTACAATGGAATCTGGAAGGGAATGTGGAATGGGACCTGGAATGGAACGTGGAATGGAACCTGGAATGGAACGTGGAATGGAACGGAATTTAATGTGAAATGAAATGGAATGGGATGTGGAATGAAATGTGGAATGCAATGTGTAATAGAACGGAATGGAATGTGGAAAGGAATGGAATGGAATGTGGAAAGGGATGTGGATAGGAAAGCAATGCATTGTGGAATGGAAACTGGAAAGGAATGGAATGGAATGTGGAATGGAATGTGGAATGGAAAGTGGAATGGAATGGAATGGAATGTGGAATGGAACGTGGAATGGAATGTGGAATGGAAAGTGGAATGGAATGGAATGGAATGTTGAATGGAACGTGGAATGGAATGGAATGGAACGTGGAATGGAACTTGCAATGGAACATGGAATGGAATGTGGAATGGAGAGTGGAATGGAGCGTGGAATGGAATGTCGAATGGAACGTGGAATGGAACATGGAATGGCATGGAATGGAACGTGGAATGGAACGTTGAATGGAATGTGGAATGGAACGTGCAATGGAATGTGGAATGTAAGATGGAATGGAAATGAATGGAATGTGGAATAGAATGTGGATTGGAATGCAATGTAATCCGGAATGGAATGGAATGGAATGGTGTGGAATGTGGAATGGAATGGAATAAAACGGGAAATGGAATGTGGAATGGAAAGTGGAATGGAGTGTGGAATGGAATGCAATGGAATGTGGAATCGAAGGGAATTGAAGGTGGAATGGAATGTGAAATCGAAGGGAATAGAATGGAATGTGGAATGCAATGGAATGGAATGTAGAATTGAATGGAATGGAATATGGAATGGAACGTGGAATGGAATGCAATGGAACGTGGAATGGAACGCCTAATGGAACGTGGAATGGAACGTGGGATGGAATGGAATGTAACGTGGGAGGGAATGTGGAATGTAATGTGGAATGTAATTTAATGTGGAATGTGGAACGTAATTTAATTCCATAAACTTTCCATTCTACTCCATTCAACTTTCCATTCCACATTCCATTGCACATTTCATTCTACATTACATTCCGTTCCATTCCACATTCCATTCCACATTCTATTCTATTACATTCCACATTCCATTCCATTCCACTCCACATTCCATTCCACATTCTATTCCTTAACGTTCCACATTCCATTCAATTCCACTGCACATTCCATTGCATATTTCATTCCACATTCCCTTCCACATTCCATTCCACGTTACATTCCGTTCCATTCCACGTTTCTTTCCACATTCCATTCCGCATTCCACTCCACATTCCAATCCATTACATTCCACATTCCTTTCCACATTCCATTAAATTCCATTCCACACTTCATTCCACATTCCATTCCACTTCCCATTCCACATTCCATTCCATTCCTTTCCACATTCCATTCCACATTCCATTCCATTCCATTCCATTGCATTCCATTCCACATTCCATTCCACACTGCATTCTACATTCCAGTCCATTCCATTCCACATTCCATTCCACATTAAATTCCATTACATTCCACATTTCATTCCACATTCCATTCCGCATTCCCCTCCACATTCCATTGCATTCCATTCCACATTCCATTCCATATTCCGTTCCTCATTCCATTCCACATTCAGTAGTCCATTCCATTCCATTCCACATTCCATTCCATTCCAATCCACATTCCATTCCATTCCACATTCCATTCCATTCCATTCCACATTCCATTCCATTCCATTGCATTCCATATTCCATTTCAATTTCCATTAAATTCCATTCCACATTCCACATTCCATTCCATTCCATTCCACATTCCTTTCCACATTTCATTGCATTCCTCTCCACATTCCATTCCACATTCCTTTCCATATTCTATTCCACATTCCATTCCATTCCATTCCACATTCCATTTCAATATCCATTAAATTCCATTTCACATTCCATTCCATTCCACATTCCATTCCATTCCACGTTCCTTTCCACACTCAATTCCACTTTCCATTCCACATTCCATTGCGTTCCATTCCACATTCCATTCCAAATCCTATTCCATTCCATTCCACATTGCATACCTTTGCCTTGCACATTTCATTCGACATCCATTCCACGTCACATTCCTTTCCATTCCACGTTGCATTCCACGTTCCATTCCAAATTCCTTTACACTTTCTATACCATTCCATTCCACCTTCCATACCACATCACGTTCCATTGCATTCCACGTTCCATTCCACATTCCATTCCACATTCCATTCCACATTCCATTCCACATTCCATTCCTTTCCATTCCACATTCCTTTCCACATTCTATTCTACATTCCATTCCATTCCATTCCATTCCACATTCCATTCCATATTCCATTCCACATTCCGTTCCAAATTCCATTCCGTTCCATTCCACATTCCATTCCACATTGCATTCCATTCCATTCCACGTTCCATTTTACATTCCTTTCCACAATCTATTCAACATTCCATTCCATTCCATTCCACATTCCATTCCACTTTGCATTCCATTCCAGTCCACATTCCATTCCACATTCAATTCAATTACACTCCAGATTCCATTCCATTCCATTCCACATTCCATTCCATTCCATTCCGTTTTCCATTCCACGTTCCATTCCATACTCCATTCCACATTGCATTCCACTTTCCATTTTATTCCATTCCTCATTCTGTCCCACGTTCCATTCCACGTACCATTCCATTCAACGTTCCATTCCACATTTCATTCCACATTCCATTCCACATTCCATTCCGCATTCCATTCCATTCAAGTCCATTCCACATTCCATTCCACATTCAATTCCTTTCCACTCCACCTTCCATTCCGTTCATTCCAGGTTATATTCCACTTTCCATTCTACGATCCTTTCCATTCCATTTCACTTTCCATTCCACATTCCATTCCACGTTTACTTCCACATTCCATTCCATTCCACATTCCATTCCTTTCCATTCCACGTTCCACTCCACATTCAATTCCACATTCCATTCCACGTTACATTCCATTGCATTCCACATTCCATTCCACTTTCCATTCCACGTTCCATTCCACATTCCATTGCCCATGCCATTCCACGTTCCATGCCACATTCCATTTCACGTTCCATTCTACGTTCCATTACAAGGTCCATTCCATTCCATTCCACGTTCCATTCAACAATCCATTCCATTCCATTCCACGTTACATTCCGCATTCCATTACACATTCCATTCCGTTCCATTCCACATTCTATTCTACATCCCATTCCACTTTCTGTTCCACATACAATTCCGTTCCATTCCACAATGAATTGCATTCCATTCCACATAACTTTCCAGATTCCATTCCACGTTGCATTCCACATTCCTTTCCACATTCCATTGCACTTTCCATTGCACGTTCCATTCCATGTTCCATTCCACGTTCCATTCCATGTTCCATTCAATTCCATTCCATGTTCCATTGCACATTCCATTCCATTCGTTTCCTGTTTCTATTCCACATTGCATTCCACATTCCATTCCACATTCCTAAGATTCCATTCCACATTCCAATCCACTTTCCATTTCATTGAATTCCACATTCCATTCCACATTGCCTTGCATTCCATTCCACATTCCATTCCACATTCCATTAAAATCCATTCCAAGTTACATTTCATGTTCCATTCCACAGTCCGTTCCACATTCTATTCCACGTTCCTTTCAATTCCATTCCACGTTCCACTCCACTTTCCACTCCTTTCCATTCCATGTTCCATTCCATATCCCATTCCACATTCCATTCCACAATCCATTCCGTTACATTCCATTCCATTCCACGTTCCATTCCACATTCCATTCCACATTCCATTCCTTTCCATTCCACATTCCTTTCCACATTCTATTCTACATTCCATTCCATTCCATTCCATTCCACATTCCATTCCATATTCCATTCCACATTCCGTTCCAAATTCCATTCCGTTCCATTCCACATTCCAATCCACATTTCATTCCACATTCTATTCCAAATTCCATTCCGTTCAATTCCACATTCCAATCCACATTCCATTCAACATTCCATTCCACCTTCCATTCCATTCCATTCCACATTGCATTCCATTGCAGTCCACATTCCATTCAACATTCCATTCCGTTCCATTTATACATTTCATTCCATACCATTCCATACTCCACTCCACCTTTCATTCCATTCCACATTCCATTCCACTCCCCATTCCGTTCAATTCCACAATCCATTCCACATTCCGTTCCATTCCATTCCACGTTCCATTCCACGTTCCATTACACATTCAATTCCACATTCCAAACCACATTCCAATCCATTCCATTCCATTCCACGTTCCATTCCACATTTGCTTCCATTGCATGCCACATTCCATTCCGCACTGCATTCCACATTCCATTCCATTCCACGTTACGTTCCACATTCCATTCCACATTCGATTCCACCTTCCATTCCTTTCCATTGCACTTTCCTTTCCTCATTCCATTCTGCATTCCATTAAATTCCATTCCATTCCAAATTCCATTCCACATTCCATTCCAGATTCCATTCCGTTCCATTCCACATTCCAATCCACGTTCCATTCAACATTCCATTCCATATTCCATTCCATTCCATTCAACGTTACATTCCATTGCAGTCCACATTCCATTCTACATTCCATTCCATTCAATCTAAACTTTCCATTTCTTCCCATTCCACATTCCATTCCACTTTCCAATCCATTCCACATTCCACTTCACACTCCATTCCATTCCATTCCACATTCCATTCCACATTCCGTTCCATTCCATTCCACGTTGCATTCCACTATCCATTCCACATTCAATTCCAAATTGCATTCCACATTCCATTCCATTCCTTTGCATTCCATTCCACATTCCATTCCCTTGAATTACACATTGCATTCCACATTCCATTCCATTCCATTCCACTTTCCATTCCATGTTCCTTTCCAGATTTCATTCCACGTTCTATTCCACGTTTGATTCCATTCCATTCCATTCCATTCCACATTCCATTCCTTTCCATTCCACGTTTCATTCCATTCAATTCCACATTCCATTTCGTTCCATTCCATTCCATTCCACATTCTATTTCATTCCATTCCACGTTCCATTCCACATTCCATTTCACCTTACATTCCATTCCATTTCATTCCACATTCCATTCCATTCAATTCTACCTTCCATTCCATTCCACTTTCCATTGTATTTCATTCCACTTTCCATTCCATTCAATTCAACGTTCTATTCCATTCCATTCCATTCCATTCCACATTCCATTCCATACCATTCCACATTCCGTTCCATTCCATTCCATTCCACATTGGATTCCATTCCATTCCACATTCCATTCCATTCCATTCCATTCTACATTCCATTCCATTCCATTGCATTGCATTACACACTTCAGACCATTCCATTCATGTAAACAATCCATTCCACATCCCATTCCATTGAATTCCACATTCCATTCCACATTGCATTCCATTCCATTCCACGTTCCATTCAACATTCCAATCCATCCAATTTCACGTTCAATTCCATATTCCATTCCACATTCCATTCCACATTGCACTTCATGTTCCATTCCAAGATCCATTCCACATTCAATTCCACGATTCATTTCACGTTCCATTGCACACTCCATTCCATTCCATTGCATTCCACTGTACATTCCCTTCACATTCCGTTCCACTTTCCATTCCACGTTCCATTACACACTCCTTTGCACTTTCCATTCTACTTTCCATTCCACATTCCATTCCATTGCATTCCACGTTCAATTCCACGTTCCATTCCATTCCATTCAACTTTCCATTCTATATTCCATTGCACTTCCCATTCCACGTTCATTTCAATGTTCCATTCCACGTTCCGTTCCATGTTCTATTCCATGTTGCATTCCACATTCCACTCCATTCCAATCCACTTTCAATTCCACATTCCATTCCACATTCCATTCCACGTTACCTTCCATTCCATTCCACATTCCATTCCACATTCCATTCCATACCATTCCACTTTCCATTCCACATTCCATTCCACATTCCATTCCACAGTTCATTCCACAATCCATTCCATTCCCGTTCCATTCCACATTCCATTAAACGTTCCACTCCCCGTTCCATTCCACGTTCCATTGCATTCCATTCCACATTTCATTCCACATTCCATTGCATTCCATTCAACATTCCATTCCACATTCCATTCCACGTTCCATTCCATTTTCCATTGCACGTTCCATTCCGTGTTCTATTCCATTCCATTCCTTTACACGTTTCATTCCATTGCATTCCACGTTCCGTTTCATTGTGTTTCTCATTCCACTCCACATTCTATTTCACATTCTGTTACACATTCTATTTCACTTTCCATTCCACTCCATTCCACACTCCATTCCAGTCAATTACACATTCCATTCCACATTCCATTCCACATTCCGTTCCATTGCATTGCACTTTCCATTCCATGCCATTCAACATTCCATTCCACATTCCATTCCATTCCATTTCACTTTCCATTCCATTCCATTCAACATTCCTTTCCACATTCCTCTCCATTCCATTCCACATAGCATTCCACATTACATTCCATTTCATTCCACTTTCCATTCCATTCCATTCCATATTCCATTCCATTCCATTACACAATCCATTAATCATTCCGTTCCACATTCCTTTCCACCTTACTTTCAATTCCATTCCACATTCCAATCCAATCCATTCCACATTGCATTCCATTCAATTCCTCATTACATTCCTTTACATTCCATTCCATTCCACATTCCAATCCATTCGGTTCCATTCCATTCCACATTCCAATCCATTCCATTCCACATTCCATTCCACATTCCAATCCAATCCATTTCACATTCCGTTTCATTCCATTCCACATTCCATTCCATTCCACATTCCATTCCCTTTCCATTGAATTCCATTCCACGTTCCTTTCCACATTCCATTCCATTCCATTCAACGATTCATACCACATTCCATTCCATTCCATTCCACCTTCCATTCCACATTCCAATACACTTTCCATTCCATGATCCATTCCACGTTCCATTCCACATTCTATTGCACATTGCATTCCACATTCCATTCCTTTCCATAAAACTTTCCATTCCACATTGCATTCCATTCCATTCCACATTCTATTCCACAATACATTCCACATTCCAGTCCACGTTCCATTCCAGATTCCCTTCCACATTCCATTCCGTTCCATTCCACATTCCATTCAAAATTCCATTCCATTCAATTCCACATTTTATGCCACTTTGCATTCCACATTCCATTCCATTCCATTGCACATTTCATCAGACATGCCATTCCATTCCTTTCCGTATTCCTTTCTACATTCCATTCCATTCCATTTCACATTGCAATCCACATTCCATTCCACATTCCCTTCCTCATTCCATTCCACATTCCATTCCAAATTCCATTCCGTTCCATTCCACATTGCATTCCGTATACCGTGCCACATAACCGTCCACATTCCATACCATTCCATTCCACTTTCCATTCCACATTCCGTTCTGTTTCACACTACATTCCCCATTCCTTGCCACATTCCCTTCCACATTCCATTCTATTTAATACGATTCCAGTCCACATTCCATTCCATTCAATTTCACGTTGCATTCCTTTCCTTTCCACATTCCATTCCTTTCCATTCTACATTCCATTCCCTATTCCATTCAACTTTCTATTCCACATTCCGTTACACATTGCAATCCACGTTCCATTACATTCCATTCCACTTTCCATTCCATGATCCATTGCACATTCCGTTCCATGTTCCATTCCACTCAATTCCATGTTCCATTCCACGTTCCATTCCATTCCTTTCAAAGTTACTTTAAACATTCCATTGCACATTCCACTGCACGTTCCATTCCACGTGCCATTCCACGTTCCATTCCACATTCCATTCCATTTCATTACACTTTCCATTCCACATTCCTTTCCACATTCCATTCTACATTACATTACCTTCCATTCCACGTTCCGTTCAATTCCGTTCCACGTTGCATTCCATGTTAAATTCCACATTCCATTCCATTCCATTCCACAATCCAATCCGTTCCATTCCATTCCAGATTCCATTGCACGTTCCATTCCATTCCGTTCCACCTTCCATTCCATATGCCATTCCACATTCCATTCCGCATTGCAGTCCCTTCCATTCCACACTGCATTCCATTCCATTCCACTTTCCATTCCATTCCAATCCGCGTTGCATTCCATTCCATTACACTTTCCATTCCACATTCCATTCCACACCCCATTCCGCATTCTGCTCCCTTCCATTCTACACTCCATTCCATTGCATTACTCATTCCATTCCACGTTCCATTGCAGGTTCCATTCCACGTTGCATTCCACGTTCCAGTCCACTTTCCATTCCATTCCATTCCACTTTCCATTCCACATTCCATTCCATTCGATTCTACTTTTCATACCATTCGATTCAATTCCGTTCCAAATTACATTCCATTCTATTCCACATTCCATTTCACATTCCATTGCATTCCTTTCCACATTCCATTCCATTCCATCCCACATTTCATTCCGTTCCATTACACTTTCCCTTCCATTCCATTCCATGTTCTATTTCATTCCATTCCACAATCCATTCTACATTCCATTTCACATCCCATTCCGCATTCTGTTTCACTTTCCATTCCACATTCCATTCCGCATTACGTTTCTCTTTGAATTCCACATTCCATTTCACATTCCACATTCAATTCCATTCCATTTCACGTTGCATTCCATTTCACATTCCATTGCATTCCATTCCTGTTTGCATTCCATTCCATTCCACATTCCATTCAATTCACTTCCGCATTCCATTCCACATTCCATTCCACATTCCATTCAATTCCATTCCATTCCATTCTACATTCCTTTCCATTCCATTACAAATTCCAATCCATCCCTTTCTATTCTACTCCACATTCCATTCCACTTTCCATTCCATTCCACTTCACATTCCATTCCTTTCCACTTTGCATTCCATACCTGTCCACATTCCATTCCTTTACACATTTCTTTACACATTCCATTCCATTTTATTCCACATTCCATTCGGCATTGCATTACTTTCCATTCCATATTCCATTCAACATTGCGTTCCATTCCATTCCACTTTCCATTCCATGCCTTTCCATTCCATTCCATTCCACATGCTATTCCGTTCCATTGAATTCCACATTCCATTCCATTCTAGTCCACATTCCATTCCATTCCATTCCATATTCCATTCCACATTCCATTCCATAAAACTTTACTTTCTATTCCACGTTCCATTCCACATTCCACCCCACATTCCATTCCATTGCATTCCACATACCATTCCACAATCCAATCCACATTCCATTCCATTCCATTGCACATTCCATTCCACATTCCATTCCATTCCATTCCACATTCCATTCCATTCCATTCAATTCCATTCCACATTCCATTTCATTCCATTGCATTCCACGTTTTATTCTACACCATGTTCCTTTCCACATTCCCTCCACATTCCATTCCAATAGCTTCTACATTCCTTTCAACATTGCATTCCATTCCGTTCCACATTCCATTCCATTCCGTTCCACATTCCATTGCAATAACTTCTACATTCCATTCCTTTCCACATTACATTCCATTCCGTTACACATCGCATTGCAATAACTTCTACATTCCATTCCACATTCCATTCCATTCCATTCCACATTCCATTCCATTCCATTCCACATTCCATTCCATTCCATTCCACATTCCAATACATTACATTCCGTTCCACATTAAGTTCCATTCCATTCCTTTGCACATTCCTTTCCACATTCCATCCTATTTCATTCCTCATTCCATTCCACATTTCATTCCATTCCATTCCACATTCCATTCCACATTCTATTCCATTCCACATTCCATTACATTCCTTTCCACATTCCATTCTTTTCAGTTCAATATTGCATTCCATTCCTTTCCATTTCACATTCCGTTCAATTCCTTTCCATTCCTGATTCCATTCCACATTCCATGCCATTGCATTCCACTTTCCATTCCACATTCCATTGCATTCCATTCCACTTTCCATTCCCTTCCATTCCATTCCACTTTCCATTCCCTTCCATTCCATTCCATTCCACATTCCATTCCACATTGCATCCCACTCCATTCCATATTCCACTCCACATTTTGTTCCATTCCACATTGCAATCATTTCCATTCCACATTGCAATCATTTCCATTCCATTCAATATTCCATTCCATTCCATTCCAAATTCCATTCCATTCAATTTCACATTCCATTCCATTGCATTCCATTCCAAATTCCATTCCATTCCATTCCACATTCCATTCCATTCCATTGCATATTCCATTCCATTCAAAATTGCAATCCATTCCATTCCATTCCACATTCCATTCCATTCCATTCCACTTTCCATTCCATTTAATTCCACTTTCCACATTCTTTTCCACATTCCGTTCCGCGTTCCATTTCATGTTCCATTGAATTCCATTCCACACTCCATTCCATTCCATTTCATTCGACATTGCAACCCACTTTCCAATCCATTCCATTTTACATTCCATTCCATTCCATTCCACTTTCCAGTCCACATTCCATTACACATTTCATTCCATTCCTTTCCATTCCACATTCCATTCCACATTTCAATACATTCCATTCCTTATACCATTCCACATTCCATTCCTTTCCATTTCTCATTCCATTCTACATTCCCTTCTATGTTACATTCCACATTCCATTCCTTTCCACATTCCATTCCACATTCCATTCCATTCCATTCCACATTCTGTTCCATTCTATTCCGTTCCATATTCGATTCCACTCCACTTCATATTCCATTCCATTCCATTCCACCTTCCATGCCATTCTATTCCATTGCATTCCACATTCCATTCCATTGCATTCCACATTCTGATGCATTCCATTCTGCATTCCATTCCAGATTCTGTTCCATTCCATTCCACTTTCCATTACACATTCCATAACACATTCCATTAAATTCCATTCCACATTCCATTTCTTTCAAATCAATTTCATTCTACATTCCTTTCCATTCCATTCCACATTACATTCCTTTGAGTTCCACATTCCATTCCGCATTCCATTGCATTCCATTCCACATTGCATTCAATTCCATTCCACATTCCATTCCACATTCCATTCCACATTCCAGCCCAATACATTCAACCTTCCATTCCACGTTTCATTCAATTCCATTCCACATTCCATTCCACATTCCATTCCATTCCATTCCACATTCCATTCCGCATTCCATTCCACTCCATGCCACATTCCATTGCATTCCACATTCCATTGCATTCCACATTCCATTCCACATTCTAATCCATTCCATTCCACCTTCCGTTCCACATTCCATTCCTTTCCACAACACTTTCCATTCCACATTCCATTGCACTTTCCATTACATACAATTCCACATTCTGTTCCATTGCATTCCTCATTCCATTCCATTCCATTCCACATTTCATCCCATTCCATTCCCCATTCCATTCCATTACAATCCACATTCCATTCCATTCCATTCTTCTCCATAACTCATTCCATCCCATTCCATTCCATTCCACATTCCATTCCATTCCACTACACATTCCCTTCCACTCCACATTCCATTCCATTTTCCATTCCGTTCCATTCCACATTCCATTCCAAATTTCTTCCCATTCCATTCCACATTCTATTCCACAATCCATTCCATTCCATTCCACACTCCATTCCATCCCATTCCTGTCCATTCCATTCCACTTTCCATTCCGTTGCATTGAATTCCACATTCCATTTCATTCCATTCCACATTCCATTCCCTTCCATTACTCATTCCATAACATCTTCTATTCCACATGCCATTGCACTTTCCACTACACTTTCCATTCTACGTTCCGTTCCATTTTCCATTCCATTCCATTACACATTCCATTCCATATTCCATTGTATTCCATTCCACATTCCATACCATTCCATTCCATTCCATTCCACTTTCCATTTGATTACATTCCACATTCCATTCCACTTTCCATTCAATTCCATTCCACAATCCATTCCATTCTATTCCACATTCCATTCCATTCCATTCCACATTCCATTCCACATTGCCTCACATTCCATTCCATATTCTATCACATTCCATTCCATATTCCATTACACATTGAATTCCATTACATTCCACATTCGATTACATGCCTTTCCATTCCATTCCACATTCCATTCCATTCCTTTGAATTCCACATGCCATTCCATTCTATTCCACATTCCATTCAATTCCATTACACATTGTATTCCTCATTCCAAAACATTCCTTTCCCCATTCCATTCCACATTCCATTCCATTCGATTCCACATTCCATTCCACATTCCATTCCATTCTATTCCATTCCACATTCAATTCCATTAAGTTCAAGTGCATTCCACATTCCATTGTATTCCATTCCTTTCCTCCTTATATTATATTCCAGGTTCCATTCCAAGTTCCATTCCACATTCCACTCTGCATTACATTCCATTGCATTCCAAATTCCTTTCCACTTTCAATTCCATTCCATTCCAGATTCCATGCAATTCCATTCCACTTTCCTTTCCACATGCCATTCCGTTCCATTCCACTTATCATTCCACATTTCATTCCACGTTCCATTCCAGATTCCATTCCACATTCCATTCCACATTCCATTCCATTCCATTCCACGTTCCATCTCATTCCATTCCACAATCCATTCCATTCGGTTCCATTCCAGTTTCCATTCCATTCCATTCAACATCCCATCCCATTCCATTCCATTCCATTCCATTCCACATTCCATTCCATTCCATTCCACATTCCATTCCACATTCCATTCCATTCCATTCTACATTCCATACCATTTTATTCCATTCCACTTTCCATTCTTTCCATTCCACATTCCATTCCATTCCATTCCATTCCACTTTCCTTTCCATATTCCATTCCCTTTCCTTCCACATTCCATTTCATTACATTCCACAGTGCATTCCCCATTCCATTTAATGATACATTCCACGTTGCATTCCATGCCATTCCAAAATCTATTCCACTTTCCATTCCATTCCATTGCACCTTCCATTCCACATTCCATTACATTGCATTCCACGTTCCATTCCACTTACCATTCCACATTCCTTTCCACGTTCCACTCCACGTTCCATGCATTCATTTCCACGTTCCCATCCATGTTCCATTCCTGTACATTCCACGTTCCTTTCCACATTCCTTTGCACATTCCTATCCAAGTTCCATTTCACATTCTTTTAATGTTCCATTCCACTGTCCATTCCACTTTCAATTCCATACTCCATTCCATTCCACTCCACGTTCCATTCCACTTTCCATTCCATTCCATTCCACATTTCATTCCACATTCCATTCCACGTTCCATTCCACATTCCATTCTACTCCATTCCACCATGCATTCCACGGCATTCCAAATTCCATTCAACATTCCATTCCATTCCATTACACATTCCATTCCATTCCACATTCCATTCCATTCCGTTCCACATTCTGTTCCACATTCCATTGCATTCCTGTCCACAATACTTTCCACTTTCCATTCCACATTCCATGCCAAATTCCATTCAATTCCAGTCCAAATTCAATTCCACATTTGATTTCATTCCATTCCACGTTCCATTCCACTTTCCATTATATATTCCATTCAATTCCAATCCACTTTCCATTCCACACATTACATTCTATTCCACATTCCATTCCATTCCATTCCAAATTCAGTTCCACATTCCATTCCATTCCATTCCATTCCAGATTCCATTCCATTCCATGTACCATTCCATTCCATTCCACATTCCATTCCAGTACATTTCATTCCATTCCATATTCCATTAAATTCCATTGCATTCCATTCCATATTCCATTTGTTTCCATTGAACTTTCCATTCCATTTAATTCCAAATTCCATTTCTTTCCATTCCACATTTCATTCCATTCCATTCCACATTCTATTTCACATTCCTTTCAATTCAATTCCGCTTTCCATTCCACATTCCATTCCATTCCACATTCCATTACACATTCCATTCCATTCCATTCCATCTTCAATTCCACATTCCATTCCATGCCATTCCATTCAACATTCCACTCCACTTTCCATTCCATTCCATTCCATATTACATTCCATTCCATTCTACAATCCAGTCCATTCCATTCCATTCCATATTAAATTCCATTCCATTCCACAATCCAGTCCATTCCATTCCATTCCATTCCATTCCACATTCCATTCTCTTCCATTCCACATTCTATTCCACGTTCATTTCCGCATTCCATTCCACTTTCCATTCTACGTTCCATTCCACATTCCATTCCACATTAAAATCAACATTCCATACCCAATTCCATTCCATTCCATTCCAGAAACCATTCGATATTCCGTTTCATTACATTCCACATTCCATTCCACGTTCCATTCCATTCCAATCCACCTTCCATTCCACTTTCCATACCACTTTCCATTCCACATTCAGTTCCACATTCCATTCCAAATTCCATTCCATTCCATTGCACATTCCATTCCACATTCTATTTGATTGCATTCCACATTGCATTACACAATCCATTCCACATTCCATTCCATTGCATTCCACATTCCATTCAACATTCCATTCCATTAGATACCAAATTCCATTACATTCTATTCCTCATTCCATTCCCGATTCCATTCCACATTCAATTCCCCTTTCCATTCCATTAAATTCCACATTCCTTTCCACATTCCATTCCAGGTTCCATTCCACATTCCATTTCACATTGCATTCCACGTTTCATCCCATTATATTTCATATTCCATTCCATCCATTCCACATTGCATTCCATTCTATTCAATTCCATTCCTCATTCCATCTCAATCCTTTCCATTACACATTCCATTCCTTTCCATTTCACATTCCATTCCATTCCATTCCATTCCATTCCATTCCTTATTCCTGTCCATTTCATTCCTTTCCATTCCACATTCCATTACACATTACGTTAACTTCCAGTCCACATTTCATTACACATTACTTTCCCTTTCATTCCACATTCCATTACATTCCATTCGACATTTCATTCCACGTTCCATTCCACTTTCCATTCCGCGTTCCATCTCACGTTCAATTCCACGTTCCATTCCACGTTCCATTCCATTCCATTCCAGATTCCGGTGCACTTTACATTCCATTCCAATCCATATTCCCTAGCATTAAATTACATTCCATTACACAGTCCATTCCATTCTAAATTCCGTTTCACATTTCATTCCTTTCCATTCCACATTCCATTCTGCATTCCATTAAATTCCATTCCACATTCCATTCCGTTCCATTCTACATTCCTTCCACATTCCATTCAACCTTCCATTCCAAGATCCATTACACGTTCCATTCCAGGTTCCATTCCATTCCACCCCACATTCCATTCCATTCATTTCCACGTTCCATTTTACTCCGTTCAACATTCCATTCCACATTCCATTTCAAATTCAATTCCACATTCCATTTCACATTCCATTCCTTTCCCTTCCATTCAATTCCACTTTCCGTTCCTCTCCAATCCTCAGTCCATTCCTTTGCATTCCACACTAAATTCCATTCCATTCCATTATATTCCATTCCATTCCATTCCATTCTACATTCCATACCATTCTATTCCATTCTAAATTCCGTTCTTTTCATTCCACATTCCATTCCATTCCTTTCCACATTCCATTCCATTAAATTCCATTCCACATTCCATTCCACATTCCGTTCCCTTTCATTCCACGTTCCATTCCCTTCCATTCTACATTCCATTCCATGTTCCATTCCATGATCCTTTCCACGTTTCGTTTGATTCCTTTCCACATTCTATTCCACATTCCATTCTCTTCCATTTCACTTTCCATTCCACATTCCAATCCTTGTTCCACTCCACGTTCCATCCATTCAATTCCACCTTCCATTCCACTTTTCATTCCTTTACATTCCGCGTTCCATTCCACAATGCATTGCACATTCCCTTCCATATTCCATTCCACTTTCCATTCCACGTTCCATTCCACGTTGCATTCCATGACATTCCACATTCCATTCGACTTTCTATTCCATTCCATTCCACATTTCATTCCACATTCCATTCCATGTTTCATTCCACATTCCATTCCACACCATTCCACAGTCCTTTCCTCGTCATTCCACATTCCATTCCACATTCCATTCCATTCCGTTGCAAATTCCATTCCACATTCTATTCCATTCCATTCCACATTCCTTTGCACTTTCCATTGCTTTCCTGTTCAGATTCCTTTCCACATTCCGTTCCACATTCCATTCTACTCTTTTCCACATTCCATTCCACATTCCATTGCATTCCTGTC
The DNA here is from genome assembly GCF_028885625.2 of Pongo pygmaeus. Lineage (NCBI taxonomy): Eukaryota > Metazoa > Chordata > Mammalia > Primates > Hominidae > Pongo > Pongo pygmaeus. Next base: position 14,193,550 of record NC_072395.2, read on the forward strand.
AACATTACATTCCACATTCCGTTACACATTCCATTCCCCATCCCATTCCACATTGCAATGCATTCCCTTCCACAATGCAATCCACTTTCCAATGCATTCCAGTCCTAATTCCATTCCACTTTCCATTCCATTCCATTCCACATTCCATTCAATTCCCATCCACCTTCTCTTCCACAATTCATTCCTTTCCATTCCACTGTCCATTCCACATTCCATTCCATATTCCAATCAATTCTATTCCACTTTCCATTCCACATTACATTACATTCCATTCCACATTCCATTCCACGTTTCATTCCACATTCCATTGTCCATTCCATTCCCTGTTGCATTCCATTCCATTCCATGTTGCATGCCAGGTTCCATTTCTTTCCATTCCACGTTCCATTCCACACTTCATTTCTCATTCCATTTTACCTTCCATTCCAGAATACATTCCATGTTCCATTCCATGTTCCATTCTACGTTCCATTCTACATTCCATTCCATAGCATTCCACTTTCCATACCACATTCCATTCCATTCCGCTCCACGTTCCATTACACATTCCATTCCCCATTCCATTCCACATTCCTTTCCATTCCATTCCACATTCCGTTCCACATTCCATTCCATTCCATTCCACATTCCATTTCATTCCATTCCACTTTCCATTCCACGTTCCAGTCCACGTTCCATTCCATTCCAATCCACGTTCCATTCCATTCCAGTCCCCCTTCCATTTCATTCCATTCCACGTTCCATTTTATTCCATTTCACATTCTATTCCACATTCCATTTCACATTCCATTCCATTCCATTCCAATGCATTCCACATTCCATTCCATTCCATTCCACATTCCATTCCATTCCGTTAATCATTCCATTTCATTCCATTCCACATTCTATTCCACATTCCATTCCACCTTCATTTCCATTCCATTCTTTTCCACTTTCCATTCCATTCCATTCCACATTCCATTCCATTTCATTACACGTTCCATTCCACCTTCCATTAGGAGTTCCATTCCACTTTCTGTTCCATTCCATAATCCATTCCACGTTCCACTCCACATTCCATTTCACTTTCCATTCCAGTTTCCATTCCATTCCACTACACATTCCATTCCATTCCATTCCACTTTCCATTCCATTACTTTCCATTCAACATTCCATTCTATTCCATTCCATAGTCCATTCCATTCCAATACATTTCATTCCACATTCCGTTCCATACCATTCTGCATTCCATTCCATTCCATTCCCCATTCGTTTCCATTCCATTCCACTTTCTGTTCCATTCAATTCCATTCCATTACACATTCCATAAAATTCCATTCCATTCCACATTCCATTCCTATCTGTTACACATTCCATTCCATTTCAATAAACAATCCATTCCATTCCATTCCATTCCATTCCACTCCATGTTCCATTCTACTTTCCAATCCCTTCCATTCCACATTCAATTCGATTCCATTCCACATTCCATTCCACGTTCTATTGCACATTACATTTCACGTTCCATTCCGTTCCATTCCACATTCCTTACCATTCCATTTCATTACTTTCCATTCCGGATTCCATTCCATGCGAATCCACATTCTATTCCACATTCCATTCCTCTCCATTCCACATTACATTCCACATTAGATTCCATTTTCCATTCCACGTTCCATGCCACGTTCCATTCCACGTTGCATTCCATTCCATTCTACTTTCCATTCCATGCTCCATTCCACCACAATTCCACATTGCGTTCCACGTTCCATTCCATTCCACGTTCCATTCCACATTCCATTCCACACCATTTCACGTTCCATTCTACTTTGCTTTCCACATTCCATTCCACGCTCCATTCCACATTCCATTTCATGTTCCATTCCACGTTTCATTGCAAGTTCCATTGCAGGTTTCATTCCATTCCTTTCCACATTCCATTCTACATTCCATTCCACATTCCATTCCCTTCCATTGCATGTTCCATTCGACATTCCATTCCATTCCATTCCACTTTCCATTCCACATTCCATTCTACATTCCATTCCCTTCCATTCCACATTCCATTCGATTCCATTCCACATTCCATTACACGTTCAATTCCATTCTAAACCACGGTTCTTTCCACCTTCCATTCCACGTTCCCTTCCACATTCCATTCTATTCCAGTCCACATTCCATTTCACATACCAGTCCATCGCACATTCCATTCCACAATCCATTCCACATTCCATTCCATTCCACAATCCTTTCCATTCCATTCGAAATTGCACTGCAAATTCCATTCCATTCCTTTCAACATTCCATTCCATTCCAAATTGCATTACACATTCCATTCCATGTTCCATTCCATGTTCCATTCCATTCGATTGCTCATTTCATACCATTCCATTCCATTCCATACTGGATTACATTCCAATCCATTCCACATTCTGTTAATAATAGCATTCCATTCCACATTCCATTGAATTCCATTCCACATTCCATTCCATTCGATTCCACATTACATTCCTGTCCATTCCACATTCCATTCCACATTCCATTCCATATTCCACTCCACATCCCATTCGATGATCCATTCCACGTTCCATTCCTTTACATTCCACGTTCCATTCCACGTTCCATTCCACATTCCTTTCCACATTCCATTCCACGTTCCATTCCGTTGTATTCCACGTTCCATTCCATGTTCCATTCCATTCTATGCAACGTTCCATTCCACTTTCCATTCCACGTTCTTTTCCAAGATCCATTCCATGTTCCATTCCATTTCATTGCACGTTCCATTCCAAATTCCATTCCACTCCATTCCACATTCCATTTCACATTCGATTCCATTCCATTCCACATTCTAATCCACATTGCATCCCTTTCCAGTCCACATTCCATTCCGCATCCCATTCCATTGCATTCCACATTCCATTCCATTCCATTCCACATACCATTCCAATCCATTCCACTTTCCATTCCGTTCCATTCCACATTTCATTCCACAATGCATTCCACGTTCCATTCCACATTCCATTCCATTCCATTCCACATTCCATTCCACATTCCATTGAATTCCATTCCACATTCCTTTCCATTTCATATTCCATTCCACATTCCATTCCATTCTGTTGCACATTCCATTCCACATTGCATCCCACTCCATTCCATACTCAATTTCACATTGCATCCATTCCATTCCATAATCCATTCCACAATCCATTCCATTCCATTCCACATTCCATTCCACATTCCAGTTCATTCCATTCCACATTCCATTCCATTCCATATTCCATTCCACATTCCATTCCATTCTATTGAACATTCCATTCCACATTGCTTCCCACTAAATTCCATATTCAATTTCACATTGCTTCCATTCCATTCCATATTCCATTCCACAATACATTGCATTCCATTACACATTCCATTACAAGCCATTACATTCCATTCTATTATACATTCCAATCCGTTCCATTGAATTCCAATTTCCATTCAATTCCATTCCACATTCCATTCCGTTCCAATTTCCATTCCATTTCAATTCCCAATCCATTCCATTCCATTCCATTCCTCATTCGATTGCATTCCACTCCATGTACCATTCAACATTCCATTCCATATTCCATTCCACATTCCATTCCATTCCATACCACAATCCTTTCCATTACATTCCAGATTCCCTTCCACATTCCATTCCCTTACATTCCATTCCACTTTCCATTCCATTTCCATTCCAATAGAGTCCACATTCCATTCCATTCCATTGCAATGCAGATTCCATTCCATTCAATTCCGCATTGATTTCCGTTCTATTCTAGACTCCATTCCATCCCATTCCACATTCCACTCCATTGCATTCCACATTCCATTCCATTCCATTCCTTTCCACATTCTATTCTATTCCTTTCCATGTTCCGGTCCATTCCTTTCCACAATTCTTTCCACATTCCATTCCATATTCCATTCCGCAATCCATTCCGCATTCCATTTCCTTGCATTCCACCATCCATTCCATTCCATTACTCCTTCCGTTAAACGTTCCATTCCACTTTCCATTGCACGTTCCATTACACGTTCCATTCCACGATTCACTCCCCGTTCCATTCCATTGCATTCCACATTCTATTCCACATTCCATTCCATTCCATTCCACAATCCATACCATTCCATTCCTTTTTATTCCGCATTCCATTCCATTCCATTCCACATTCAATTCCACATTCCATTCCGTTCCATTTCACATTCCATTCCATTCCTTTCCACATTTCTTTCCATTCCATTCCACGTTCCATTGCATCGAATTCCATTCCATTCCATTCCATTCTACATTTCATTCCATTCCATTCCACGTTCCATTCCACATTCCATTTCATTCCATTCCAAAATACATTCTACCTTCCATTTCATTCCATTCCACATTCCTTTTCACATTCAATTGAATTCTAATTTCCATTACACATTCCACTCCACATTTCATTCAATTCCATTCCACATTCCTTTCCATTCCATTCAGTTTCAATACACATTCCATTCCATTCCACATTCCATTCCACCTTGCATCCCATTACATTTCATATTCCATTCCGTTCCATTGAATTGCATACTCCATTCCATTCCATTCCACATTCCATTCCATTCCATTCCATCCCACATTCCATTCCACATTCCATTCCATTCCATTCCCCATTCCATTCCTTTCCATTTCACATACCATTCTGCATTTCATTCCATTGCATTCCACTTTCCATTACACATTCCATTCTATTCCATTCCACATTCCATTCTACATTCCATTCCATTCCATTCCACTGTCCATTCGACGTTCCATTCCTTATTCCATTCTACATTCCAATCCATTTCACATTCCATTACATTCCATTTCACATTGTATTCCACATTCCACTCCATTCCATTCCACAATCCATTCCACATTACATACCACAATCCATTCCACTTTCCATTCCATTCCATCGCACATTGCATTCCACGTTCCATTCCATTCCATTCCACGTTGAATTCCACATTCCATTCCATTACATATGACATTCCATTCCACATTCCAAGCATTCCATACCACATTCCAATCAACTTTCCATTCCACAGTCAATTCCATTCCATTCCACATTCCATTCCACATTCCATTGCATTGCACTCCTCATTCCTTTCTATTCCACTCGACGTTCCTTTACACATACCATTGCATTCCTCTCCAGATTCCATTCCACATTCCATTCCATTCCATTCCACATTCCTTTCCAAATTCCTTTCCACAGTCCATTCCTTTCCATTCCATTCCAAATTCCATTCCATGATCCATTGCATTCCATTCCACTTTGCATTCCACATTCCATTCCATTCCATTCCACATTCCATTCTACGTTACATTCCATTCCATTCCACATTCCATTCCATTCCATTCCACATTCCATTCCACATTCTATTCCATTCCATTTCATTCCACGTTGCATTCCAGTTTCCATTCCTCGTTCCATTCCACTTTCCATTCCACATTCCATTCTATTCCACTTCATGTTTCGTTTCATGTTACAATTCATCCCACTCCACATTCCATTCCATAGTCCATTTCACATTCCATTCAATTCCATTCCATTCCATTCCACATTCCATTCCATTGCAAACCAAATTCCATTCCATTCCATTCCACTTTCCATTGCATTCCTCATTCCATTCCAGTGCACATTCCATTCCATATTCCATTACATTCCATTGTATTCCACATTCCATTCCATTCCATTCCACATTCCATTCCATTACCTTCCACATTTCATTCCTTTCCCTTCCACATTCCATTCCATTCAATTCCACATTCCATTCTATTCAATTCCACATTCCATTCCATTCCGCATCACATTCCATTCCATTCCGCATTCCATTCCATTGCATTCCGTTCCATTCCACATTCCTTTGCTTTCCATTGCACTTTCCATTACACATGCCATTCCTCGTTATATTCCACATTCCATTCCATGTTCCAGTCCATGTTCCATTCGACGTTGCATTCCACATTCCATTCCACATTCCATTCCATTCCATTTCACATTCCACAGCTTTCAATTTATTTTCGTTCCACATCTCATTCCATTCCGTTCCCGTTTCTATTCCATTCATTTCCAACTTCCATTCCGCATCCCTTTCCATTCCACAATCCGTTCCACATTCCATTCGATTCCTTTTAACATTCCATTCCATTTCATTCACATTCCATTCCATTCCATTTCACAATCCATTCCATTCCATTCAAAATTCCATTCCATTCCATACCACATTCCATTCCATGTTAAACTGCATTCCATTCCATTGCACATTCCATTAATTTCCATTCCATGGCCTTCCACATTCCATTCCATTCCATTCCACGTTCCATTCTATTCCAAGTTCCATTCCTCATTCCACACTGCATTCCACTCCATTACACTTTACATTCCACATTCCACACAACATTCCATTTCATTCCATTTTACATTCCATTCCACAATCCATTCCATTCCTTTCCACGTTCCTTCCCATTCCATTCCACATTCGATTCCACTTTCCATTCCATTCCATTCCACATTCCATTTCATTCCATTCCACCTTCCATTCCACATTCCATTCCATTCCAGATTCCACTACGGATTCCATTCCATTCCATTCCCCATTCCATTCCACATTCCGTTACCGTCCATTCCACATTCCATTCCATACCATTCACTTTCCATTCCATTCCATTCCACATTCCATTACATTCCATCCCACATTCCAATCCATTCCATTCCACATTCCATTCCATTCCATTCCACATTCCATTCCGTTGCATTCCACATTCCATTCCATTCCATTCCACATTCCATTCCACATTCCGTTCCTCGTTCAATTCCTTTGAATTCCACATTCCGTTCCATTCAATTGCATTCAATGTTTCATTCCATTCCATTCAATTCCACCTTTCATTTCATTCCATTGCATTCCACATTCCATTCCTTTCCATTCCACATTCCATTATATTCCGTTCCATTCCACATTGCATTCCATTCCATTCCACATTCCATTCCACATTCCGTTTCACATTACAGTTCTTTATATTCCACATTGCATTCCACATTCCATTCCACATTCCATTCCATGCCATTCCACATTCCATTGCACATTCCATTCCATTCCATTCCACATTCCATTGCACATTGAATAACATTTCATTCCACATTCCTTTCTCTTCAACTCCACCTTCCATTCCACATTCCTTTCCATTTCATTCTACATTCCATTGCACATTCCATTCCACATTCTATTCCGTTCCATTCTACTTTTCATTCCAGATTCCATTCCATTCCTTTCCACGTTCCATTCCATGTTTCATTCCACATTCCATTCCATATTACGTTCCACAATCCATTCCATTCCATTCCACATTCAATTCCGTTCCCTTCCACTTCCATGCTAAATTTCATTCCATATTCCATTCCACATTCCATTTCACCTTCCATTACACATTCCATTCCATGTTCAATTTCATTCCATTCCACATTCCCTTCCAAATTCCATTTCAATTTCCATTACTTTCCATTCCATTCGTTTTATACATCCCATTCCAATCCTTTCCACATTCCAATCCACATTTCACTCCATTCCATTCCTTTGCATATTCCATTCCACATTCCATTCCATTCCTTTTCACATTCAATTCCATTCCATTCCATTCCACATTCCATTCCACATTCCATTTCTTTCCATTTCACGTTCCTTTCCATTCCATTCCACATTCCATTCCGCATTAAATTCCATTCCATTCAACCTTCGATTGGACATTCAATTCCATTCCTTTCCACATTCCAAAGTACTTTACTTTCCATATTCCATTCCACATTCCATTCCACCTTCCATTACACTTTCTATTCTACATTCCATTCCAAATTCCATTTCACTTTCCATTCCATTCCATGCCATTCCACATTCCATTCCATTCCATTCCAATCCATGTTCCATTCCATTCCATTCCAAGTTCAATTCCCTTCCACATTCCATTCCATTGCATTCCACATTCCATTCCACATTCCATTGAACATCCCATTCCATTCCATTATATTTCAAATTCCATCCAATTCCATTCCGCATTCCATTCCATTTCATTCCACATTCCATTTCCCGTTCAATTCCATTCAATTGTAAGTTCCAGTACATTCCATTCCATTCAATTCCACGTTCCAGTCAATTCCATTCCTCATTCCATTCCATTCCATTCCACATTCCATTCCATTCCATTCCAAATTCCATTCTATTCCATTCCCATTCCATTCCACATTCTATTCCATTCCGTTCCACTTTCAATTCCATTCCATTCCATTCCATTCCACATTCCATTCCATAGTGCAACCCATTCAATTCCCCATTCTATTCCATTCCATTCCACATTTCATTCCATTCCATTCCACATTCCAATCCACATTCCACTCCATTCCATTCCTTTGCACATTTTATTCCACATTCCATTCCATTCCATTTCATATTCAATTCCATTCGATTCCATTCCACATTCCATTCCACATTCCATTATTTCCATTTCACATTCCTTTCCTTTCCATTCCACATTCCATGCCTCATTCAATTCCATTCCATTGCACATTCCATTGGACATTCCATTCCACTCCATTCCACATTCCTTTCCATTGCATTTCGCGTTCCATTCTAATGCATTCAACGTTCCTTTCCACGTTCCATTCAACGTTCCATTCCACTTTCCATTTCACGTGCCATTTCACATGCCATTCCAATCCATTCCATTTTCCATTCCACATTCCATTCCATTCCATTCCACATTCCATTCCATTCCATTCCACATTGTAGTCTACATTCCTTTCCACATTCCAGTCTAGATTAGATTCCATTCCATTGCAAATTCCATTCCATTCCATCCGATTCCATACCATATTCCATTCCATTCATTCCACTTTCCATTCCATTGCATTGCACATTCCATTCCATTTCTTCCCATTACACATTCTATTCCATTCCGCTTTCCATTCAGTTCCATTCCATTCCATTCCGTTAAAAATTCCATTCCACTTTCCACTCCATTCCATTCCACATTCCATTCAGTTCCATTACATTCCATTCAACATTCCATTCCATTCCATTCCCTTAAAATTTCCATTCCAGTTCATTCCATTCCACATTCAATTCCATTACACAATCCATTCCATTTCATTCTATTCCACATTCTCTTCCATTCCACATTTCTCTGCATTCCATTCCACATTCCATTCTATTCCATTCCATGCCATTCCACATTCGCTTCCATTCCATTCCATTCCGCATTGCATTCCACTTTATTCCATTCCACGTTCTATTCCTTCCCACATTCCATTCCATTCCTTTCTACATTCCATTCAATTCCATTCCATACGATTCCGCATTCCATTCCATTCCTTTCCATTCCACCTTCAATCCCTTTCCACATTCCATTGTACATTCCATTCCATTCCATTCTATTCCATTCCATTCCATTCCACGTTCCATTCCACTTTCCATTCCACATTCCTTTCCCTGTTCAATTCCATTCAATTCCACGTTCCTTTCCATTCCATTGCATTCAATGTTCCATTCCATTCCATTCAATTCCACGTTCCTTTCCATTCCAATGCATTCCACACTCCATTCCATTCTATTCCACATTCCGTTCCATTCCTTTCCACATTCCATACCATTCCATTCCACATTCCATTCCACTTTCCATTCCACATTCCTTTCCCCATTCAATTGCATTTATTTCCACGTTCCTTTCCATTCCATTGCATTCAATGTTCCTTTCCATTCCATTCAATTCCACCTTCCATTCCATTCCATTTCATTCCACATTCCATTCCATTCCATTCCACATTCCATTCCATTCCATTCCACATTCCATTCCATTCCGTTCCATTCCACATTCCATTCCACATTCCATTCCATTCCGTTCCATTCCACATTCCATTCCATTCCATTCCACATTCCATTCCACATTCCATTCCATATTCCTTTTCACATTACAGTTCTTTCCTTTCCACATTCCATTCCACTTTCCATTCCATTCCATTCCACATTCCATTGCACATTCCATTCCATTCCATTCCACATTCCTTTCCATTCAACTCCGCATTCCATTGCACATTCCTTTCCACATTCTATTCCTTCCCATTCCACATTTCATTCCACATTCCGTTCCATTCCTTCCCACGTTCCATTCCACGATTCGTTCCACATTACATTCCACATTACATTCCACATTCCATTCCATTCCACATTCAATTACGCTCCATTCCACATTCCAGGATACATTTCATTCCATATTTGATTCCACAATCCATTCCACATTCCATTAAACATTCCATTCCACATTGCATTACACATTACTTTCCACTTTCCATTCCACATTCCATTTCATCCCATTCCACATTCCATTCCAAATTCCATTTCAATTTCCGTTACATTCCATTCCATTCTACATTCCGTTCCATTCCATTCCAATCCACAATCCATTCCATTCCATTGTAAGTTCAAGTCCATTCCACATTCCATTCCATTCCATTCCATTCCATTCCACATTTCATTCCACATTCCATTGCACATTCCATTCCATTCCATTCTCTTTCACATTCAGTTCCATTCCATTCCACATTCCATTCCATTCCATTCCATATTCCATTCCACTTTCCATTCCACATTCCTTTCCCCTTTCAATTGCATTCAATTCCACGTTCCATTCCATTTCATTGCATTCAACGTTCCATTCCATTCCATTCAATTCCACGTTACATTCCACTCCATTGCATTCCACTTTCCATTCTGTTCCATTCCATTCCATTCCATTCCATTCCATTCCATTCCATTCCACATTCCATTCCATTCCATTCCATTCCACATTCCATTCTATTCCATTCCAATCCACATTCCTTTCCATTCCGTTCCAAGTTCAATTCCATTCCACATTCCATTCCATTGCATTCCACATTTCATTCCACATCCCATTGCACATTCACGTCCATTCTATCCCATTACACTTTCCATTCCATTCTATTCCACATTCCATTCCATTCCATTCCACATTCCATTACAGATTCCATTCCCTGTTCAATTCCATTCATTTCCACATTCCATTCCATTCCATTCCATTGAATTCCATGTTCCATTCAATTCCATTCCACATTCCATTCCATTCCATTCCATTCCGCTGTGCATTCCATTCCATTCCCATTGTACTCCACAATCCATTCCATTCCATTCCACTTTCAATTCCATTGCATTCCACATTCCATTCCACATTGCAACCCATTCCACTCCACATTCCATTCCGTTCCATTCCCCATTCCAATCCACATTCCAATCCATTCCATTCCTTTGCATATTTCATTCCACATTCCATTCCATTGCATTCCACATTAAATTCCACATTCCATTTCTTTGCATTTGACATTCCTTTCCATTCCATTCCACGTTCCATTCCGCATTAAATTCCATTCCATTCCACATTCCATTGGACATTCCATTCCATTCCTTTTCACATTCCAAACTACATTACTTTCCATTTTCCATTCCACATTCCATTCCACATTCCATTACACATTCCTTTCCACATTCCATTCCAAATTCCATTTCAGTTTCCAATCCATTCCATTCCCTCCCACATTCCATTCCATTCCGTTCCAATCCAAGTTCCATTCCATTGCATTCCAAATTCAATTCCGTTCCACATTCCATTCCATTGCATTCCACATTCCATTCCCTATTCAATTCCATTCAATTGCACGTTCCAGTCCATTCCATTCCATTCAATTCCAGGTTCCAGTCTATTCCATTCCATTCTGCATTCCATTCCATTCCATTCCAAATTCCTTTCCTTTCCATTCCTATTCCAATCCACTTTCCATTCCATTCCATTCCACTTTCAATTCCTTTCCATTCCATTCCATTCCACATTCCATTCCATATTGCAACCCATTCACATCCCCATTCCATTCCATTCCATTCCAAAATCTATTCCACTGTATTCCACATTCCAATCCACATTCCGCTCCATTCTATTCCTTTGCACATTCCATTCCACATTCCATTCCATTCCACTTCATATTCAATTCCATTCCATTCCACTCCACTTTCCTTTCCACATTCCATTTCTTTCCATTTCACATTCTTTCCATTCCATTCCACATTCCATGTTGCATTGAATTCCATTCCATTCCACATTCTATTGTATATTCCATTCCATTCCATTCCACATTCCTTTCCACTGCATTTCACGTTCCATTCTAATCCATTCGACGTTCCTTTCCACATTCCATTCATCGTTCCATTCCACTTTCCATTTCACATGCCATTTCACAATCCATTCCATTCCATTGCAATTTCCATTCCACCTTCCTTTGCATTCCATTCCACATTGCAGTCCACATTCCATTCCACATTCCAGTCCAGATTATATTGCATTCCATTCCACTTTCTATTCCATTCCATCCCATTCCATTCCACATTCTATTCCAGATTCCCTTCTTTTCCATTCCATTCCATATTCTCTTCCATTCCATTCCACATTCCATTCCATTCCATTCCACATTCCATTCCATTCCATTCCACATTGCATTACATTTCTTCCCATTCCATATTCTATTCCATTCCACTTTCCACTCCATTCCATTCCACATTCCATTCAGGTCCATTTCTTTCAATTCCACATTCCATTCCATTCCATTCCATTAAAAATTCCATTCCACTTTCGACTCCATTCCATTCCACATTCCATTCAGTTCCATTCCATTACATTCCGTATTCCATTCCATTCCATTCCATTCCGTTAATCTTTCCATTCCAATTCATTCCATTCCACATTCTATTCCATTCCACAATCCATTCCATTCAATCCCATTCCATATTCTCTTCCATTCCACATTTCAATGCATTCCATTCCACATTCCATTCAATTCCATTCCATTCCATTCCACATTCCATTCCACTTTTCATTCCACCTTATTTCCCTGTTCAATTCCATTCATTTCCACGTTCCATTCCATTCTAGTGCATTCAACATTCCATTTCATTCCATTTAATTCCACGTTCCATTACATTCCATTGCATTCTACACTCCATTCCATTCCATTCCACATTCCATTCCATTCTATTCCACGTTTCATTTCACATTCCATGCCACATTCCATTTCATTCCATTCCAGTTTCCATTGCACTTTCCATTCCATTTGATTCTGCGTTTCACACCATGTTCCATTCCTCTTTCCATTCCACTTTCCATTCCATACCATTAAACCTTCCATTCGGCATTCCATTGCGCATTCCATTCTTAATTCCATTCCATTGCATTCCACGTTCCATTCCACATTGCATTGTACTTTTCATTCCAAGTGCTATTCCACATTACTTTCCACATTCCATTCCAATTTCCATTCCATTCCATTCTAAGTTCCATTCCACATTCCATTCCATTCCATTCCACGTTCCATTCCACATTGCATTCCACATTCCATTCCACGTTCCACTCCACTTTACATTGCACATTCCATTCCACGTTCCATTCTACATTCCATTCCATGTTCCGTTCCATGTTCCATTCCATGTTCCATTCCATTCCATTACACGTTCCATTCCACATTCTATTCCATTCCATTCCAAGATCCATTTCACATTCCATTCCACATTCCATTCCAGATTCCATTCCTCATTCTCTTCCACTTTCCACTACAAATTGCATTCCACATTCCCTTTCATACTCCATTCTGTTCCACACCACATTCCATTCCACATTCCATTCCATTCCATTCCAAATCACATACCACATTCCATTCCATTCCATTCCACGTTCCATTCCATTACTTTTCACATTCCATTCCACATTCAATTACACCTCCCATTCCATACCGTTCCAGGTTCCATTCTGCGTTCCTTTAGACATTCCATTCCATTCCATTCCACGTTCCATTCTTCGTTACATTAGAGGTTCCATTCCACGTTCTATTCCACGTTCCTTTCCATTCCATTGCACGTTACATGCCACATTCCATTCCATTCCAATCCACATTCCATTGCATTCCATTCAACATTCCATTCCACTACATTCCACGTTCCATACCACGTTCCATTCCACGTTCCACTCCACGTTGCATTTCACGTTCCATTCCATTCCATTCCATTCCTTTCCATTCTATTGCATTCCATTCCACATTCCATACCTTACCATTCCGCATTCCATTCCATTCCATTCCATTGCACCCTCGATTCCATTCCATTCCACATTCCTCTCTTATCCATTCCACATTCCATTGCATTCCATTTCATTCCATTCCACATTTCAGACCGTTCCATTCCATTCCAGAATGCATTCCACATACCATTCCACATTCCATTCCATTCCACATTGCATTCCATTTTATTCTATATTGCATGACTTTCCATTCCACGGTCCATTCCATTCAATTCCATTCCATTCCTTTCCATTGCACGTTCCATTCCACGTTCCATTCCTTTACATGCCACATTCCATTCCTTTACTTTCCACATTGCATACCAAATTCCATTCCACCATCCATTCCACGTTCCATTCCATTCCATTCCATTCTATTCCATTCCATTCCATTCCACATTTCAGACCGTTCCATACCATTCCAGAGTCCATTCCATTCCATTCCACATTCCATTCCATTTCCTTCTACCTTCCATTCCATTCCATTCCATTCCATTACACATTCCACTCCACATTCCATTTCCTTCCATTCCACATTACATTCCATGCCACTTTCCTTTACTTTCCATTCCACATCCTTTCCATTCCAATCCACATTCCTTTGCATTCCATTCCACATTCCATACCTTACCATTCCGCATTCCATTCCATTCCATTCCGTTGCACCCTCGATTCCATTCCATTCCACATTCCTCTCTTATCCTTTCCACATTCCATTGCATTCCATTTCATTCCATTCCACATTTCAGACCGTTCCATTCCATTCCAGAATGCATTCCACATACCATTCCACATTCCATTCCATTCCACATTGCATTCCATTTTATTCTATATTGCATGACTTTCCATTCCACGGTCCATTCCATTCAATTCCATTCCATTCCTTTCCATTGCACGTTCCATTCCACGTTCCATTCCTTTACATGCCACATTCCATTCCTTTACTTTCCACATTGCATACCAAATTCCATTCCACCATCCATTCCACGTTCCATTCCATTCCATTCCATTCTATTCCATTCCATTCCATTAAACATTTCAGACCGTTCCATACCATTCCAGAGTCCATTCCATTCCATTCCACATTCCATTCCATTTCCTTCTACCTTCCATTCCATTCCATTCCATTCCATTACACATTCCACTCCACATTCCATTTCCTTCCATTCCACATTACATTCCATGCCACTTTCCTTTACTTTCCATTCCACATCCTTTCCATTCCAATCCACATTCCTTTGCATTCCATTCCACATTCTAATCTACATTGCATTACACATTCCATTCCACATTCCATTCCATTCCATTCCATTCCATTCTCATTAAACACCATTCCATTGTATTCCACATTCCATTATTTTCCTTTCTATATTCCATTCCATTCCATTCCAGATTCCAATCATTTCCATTCTATACCATTCCACTTTCTATTCCCTTCCATTCCACATTCCTTTCCATTCCATTCCACATTCCATTCCACGTTACATTCCACGTTACATTCCATTCCATTGCACATTGCGTGCCACTCCATTCCACATTCCATAACTATCCCTTCCTTTCCATTCTGCCTTCCGTTGCATTCCAGTCCATATTCTATTCTCATTCCATTCCATTCCATTCCACAATCAATTCCACATACCATTCCATTCCATTCCACATTCCATTCCTTTCCATTCAACATTAAATTCCACATTCCATTCCATGTTCCATTCCAGGTTTAATTCCAAGATCCATTCCATGTTCCATTCCATTCCACTCCACCTTCCATTCCACATTCCATTCCATTGCACTTCACTTTCCATTCCACATTCCATTCCACATTCCATTGCACATTCCATTGCATTCCATTCCACATTCCATTCCACAGTCTATTCCAAATTGCTTTACATTCCATTCCACATTCCATTCCATTGCATTCCACATTACATTCCATTCCATTCCATTCCACGTTGTATTCCATTCCATTCCACTTTCCATTCCACTCCATTTGACATTCCATTCCACATTGCATTCCGTTCCACTCCACACTCCATTCCTTTCCATTTAAACTTTCCATTCCTTTCCATTCCAAATTCCTTTCCACATTCCATTCCATTCCACATCCTATTCCACATTCCATTCCACATTCGATTCTATTCCATTCCACATTTTCTTCCACATTCCTTACCATTCCATTTAAACTTTCCTTTCCATTCCATTCCACATTCCAGTCCACATTCCATTCCATTCCACATTCTATTGCACATTCCATTCCACATTCCATTCTATTTCATTCCACTTTCCATTACACATTCCATTCCATTCCATTTCACATTCCGTTCCACATTCTCTTTCACATTCCATTCCATTCCATTCCATTCCATTTCACATTCCATTCCTTTCCATTCCACGGGTCATTCAATTACATACTGCATACTATTCCTGATTGAATTCCATTCCATTCTATTCCACATTCCATTCTGTTCCATTCCACATTCCTCTCCATTGAATTTTATTCCATTCCACTTTCCATTGCACATACCATTCCACATTCCTTTGCATTCCATTCCACATTTCATTCCATTCCATTGCACATTCCATTCCGTTTCTTTCCACATACCATTCCATTCAATTTCACATTCAATTCCACTTCATTGCATTCCACATTCTTTTACATTCCATTCCGCATTCCATTCCCTTCCATTCCATTTTATTCCAATTTCCATTCCCTTCCATTCTCTTCCACATTCCATTACACTCTATTCCACATTCGAATCCATACCCTTCCACATTCCATTCATTTACTTTCCAGATTCCATTCCACATTCCTTTCCACATTCTTTTCCAATTTCCATTCCATTCCAATCCACATTCCATTCCATTCCCTTCCTCCATCCATTCCATTCCATTCCACGTTCCATTTCATTCTACACTCCATTGCACATTGCATTCCATTCCGTTCAACATTCTAATCCACACTGCATTCTATTCCATTCCACATTCCTTTCCACATTCCATTCTATTCCATGCCACATTCCATTGCACATTCCATTATATTCCTTTACACATTCGATTACATTCCTTTCCACATTCCATTCCATTCCATTTCACATTCCGTTTAATTAAACGTTCCATTTAATTCCGTTTCATAACATTACTTTACTTTCCTCATTCAATGTTATTCCATTCCAGTTTCCATTCAATTCCTTTCCATTACGTTGTATTCCATTCTACATTCCATTCCTTTCCATTCCACTTTCCATTCCATTCCATTCCACATTCCATTCCATTCCATTCCATTCCAGAATCCATTCCAATCCATTCAAGATTCCATTCCATTCCACATTCCATTTCTTTCCCTTCCATTACTCTTTCCATTCCACATTTTATTCCGTTTCACATTCCATTTTATTCAATTCCATTCCACAATCCATTCAATTCCATTCCATTCCACATTCCATTCCATTCCATGGTACATTCCATTCCATTCCATCCCACATTTCATTCAATTCCATTCCACATCCCATTCTACATTCCTTTCCGCTCCATATTCAATTCCACAAACCATTCCATTGCAAATTCCATTCCATTCCATTGCACATTCCATTTCATTTCATTCCATTCAATTGCACATCCTAATCTTCATTCCATTTCATTCCACATTCCATTCAATTCCATTACACATTCCATTCCCTTCCATTCCACATTCCATTCCATTCCATTCCACATTCCATTCAATTCCTTTCCACATTCCATTCCATTCCATTCCATTCCAAATTCCATTCCATTCCATTCCATTCCATTCCATTCCTTTCCACATTCCATTCCATTCCATTCCACATTCCATACCATTCCATTACACATTCCATTCCATTCCATTCCACATTACATTCCATTCCATTCTGCATTCCCTTCCATTCCATTCCATTCCTAATTCCATTACACGTTCCTTTCCATTCCATATTCTATTCCATTTCATTCCATTCTATTCCACATTACATTGCATTTCATTCCACATTCCATTCCATTCCATTCCCCATTCCATTCCATTCCATATTCCATAACATTCCATTTCTGATTCCATTCTATTCCATTCCACTTTCAATTTCACATACCATTCCAGATTACATTCCATTCCACATTTTATTCCATATTCCATTCCAAATTCCATGCCACATTTCATTCCAATCCATTCAACGTTCCATTCCCCATTGCATTCCACATTCGATTCCATCCCATTCTAGATTACATTCCATTCCATTCCACTTTGCATTCCACATTTCATTCAATTCCATTCGACATTCCAAAACACATTCCTTTACATTCCATTCCACGTTCCATTCCACGATCCATTCCATTCCATTCCACATTCCATTCAATTCCATTCCACATTCATTTCCATTCCATTGCACATTCCATTCCACATTCCATTCCATTCCACATTCCATTCCACCTCCCATTGCATTCCATTCCATTCCATTCCACATTCCATTCTATTGCACATTTCATTTATCACTTCACTCCTTTCCATTCCACTTTCCATTCCACATTCCCTTCGATATCATTCCATTCCACGTTCCATTCCACGTTCTAGTCCACTTTCCATTCCACGTTGCCTTCCACACTCCATTCCATTCCATTTCTCATGCCATTACACACTCCATTCCATTCCATTCCATTCCACTCCAAATTCCATTCAATTCAGCTCCATTCCATCACACATTGCATTCCATTCCATTGCATTCCACATTCCATTCCATTCCACATTCCCTTCCTCATTCCATTCATTTTTATTCCACATTCCATTGCACATTACATTTCGTTCCATTCTGCATTCCATTCCATTCCTTTCCACATTCCATTCCATTCCATTCCATGTTACATTCCACTCCATTCCAGGTTCCATGCCTTTGCATGCCACCTTCCATTCCATTCCACGTTCCATTCCATTACATTCCGCATTCCATTACATTCCATTCCACTTTCCATTGCATTCCATTCCACTTTCCAATTCATTCCATTCCACACTCCATAACACATTCCATTTCACATTCCATTCCACTTTCCATTTCACATTCCATTCCATTCCACATTGCATTCCACATTCCATTCCATGTTCCATACCACGTTCCATTCCACATTCCATTCCATTCCATTTATCGTTTCTGTCTACATTCCATTGCATTCCATTCCACTTTCCTGTCCACATTCCATTCCACATTACATTCCGTTCCATTCCACATTCCATTCCACATTCCATTGCATTCCATTCCTATATTCCATTGCACATTCCATTCCATGTGCCATTCCACTTTCCATTCCATTTCATTCAACTTTCCTTTCCAGATGCCATTCCACATTCCATTCCATTATATTCCACATTCCTTTCCACATTCCATTCCTTTCCATTACACTTTCCATTCAACATTCCATTCCATTCGATTTCACTTTCCATTCCATATTCCATTCCACATTCCGTTCCACATTCCATTTCACGTTCCATTCCACATTCCATTCCATGTTCAATTCCACGATATATTGCACATTCCATTCCACATTCCATTCCATTCCATTCCATTCCACTCAACATTCCCTTTCACATTCCATTCCGCATTCCATTCCTCTTTCCATTCCGCATTCCTTTCCAGGTTCCATTATACATTGCATTCAACATTCCATTCCATTCCTTTCCACGTTCAATTCCGCGATCCATTCCATTCCATTCAACTTTCCGTTCCTTTTTCCATTGAACATCCCTTTCCACTTTCCATACCATGTTCCATTCTACATTCCATTCCACTCTGCACTCAACATTCCATTACTCATTCCATTCCACATTTCATTCTACATCCCATTCCATTCCATTCCACATTCCATTCAACAGTTTATTCCACATTCCATTACAGATTCCATTCCATTCCATTCCATTCCATTCCACATTCCATTCTAAATTACATTACACGTTGCATTCCACAATCCATTCCACGTTCCATTCCACCTTCCATTCCATTGCATTCCTCGTTTCAGTCCACATTACATTCCATTACATTACACTTTCCTTTCCACATTCCATTCCACATTCCATTCCACAATCCATTCCACATTCCATACCACATTCCATTCCATTCCATTCCACATACCATTCCACATTCCATTACAGGTTCCATTTCACGTTCCATTCCATGTTGCATTCCACCTTCCATTCCATTCCATTCCTGGTTTCAGTGCATATTCCATTCCATTACACTCCACTTTCCACTCCACATTTCATTCCACATTAAATTCTGTTCCATTCCACATTCCATTCCACATTCCATTCCACATTTCATTCCATTCCATTCCACATTCCGTTGCACATTCCATTCAACGTTCCATTCCACATTCCATTCCATTCCATTCCACTTTCCTATCCAGATTCCATTCCACATCCATTGCATTCCATTCTATTTTCCCATCCAGATTCCATTCCACATTGCATTCCATTACATTCCACATACCAGTCCATTCCATTCCACATTCCATTCAATATTCCATTCCATTCAATTTCACGTTCCATTCCATATTCCATTCCACTTTCCATTTCACATTGCATTTCACCTTCCATTCCACAATCCATTTCACATTCAGTTGCACGATACATTGCATGTCCCATTCCATGTTGCATTCCATTCCATTCCATTCCACTCCACTTTCCCTTCCACATTCCATTACACTTTCCACTCCACGTTCCATTCCACCTTCCTTTCCACGTTCCATTCTACTTTCCACTCCACATTCCATTCCATTCCTTTCCACGTTCAATTATGTGTTCCATTCCATTCCATTCAACTTTCCATTCCATATTCCATTGAACATCCCATTCCACGTTCCATTCCATGTTCCATTCCATGTTCCATTCCATATTCCATTCCACTTTCCCTTCCACATTCCATTCCACATTCTATTCCGTTCCATTCCACATTCCATTCCACATTCCATTGCACATTCCATTACATTCCATTCCACTTTCCATTCCACATTCCTTTCCGTATTCCGTTCCACATTCCATTCCATTCCATTCCACATTCCATTCCGCATTCCATTCTCATTCCATTGCATTTCATTCCACATTCCATTCCACATTCCATTGCATTCCAATTCACATTCCATTCCATTACATTGTATTCCACATTCCATTCCACATTCCATTGCACATTCCATTCCGCAGTCCATTCCAAATTGCATTACACTTTCAATTCCACATTCCATTCCATTCCTTTCCATTGCGTTCCGCATTCCATTCAACACTTCATTCCACATTCCATTCCTCAGTCCTTTCGATTCCACATCCGATACCACATTACATTCCACATTCCATTCCATTCCTTTCCACATTCCTTACCACATTCCATTCCATTCCAATCCACGTTCATTTCCATTACATTCCACATTCCATTCCACTTTCCATTCCATTCCATTCCACGTTACATTCTGCTTTCCATTTGGCGTTCCATTCCATTCCATTCTACATTTCATTCTATGTTCCATTAGTGGTTCCATTCCACATTCCATTCCACCTTTCGTTTCTTTCCATTCCATGATGCATTTCATATTCCATTCCATTCCATTCCACATTCCATTCCACTCCATTTTACTTTCATTTCCATTCCACATTCCAGTCAACGTTTCATTCCATATTCAATTCCACATTCCATTCCATGTTCCATTCCATTCCATTCCACGTTTCTTTCCATTCCATTCCACGTTTCATTTCATTCCCTTCCACGTTCCATTCCACATTCCAATTCACATTACATTCCACTTTCCATTCCATTCCATTCCACATTCCATTCCATTCCATTCCACTTTCCATTTCATTCAACTGCACTTTTCATTCCATTCCATTCCACATTCAATTCCATTCCGTTCCGCATTCCATTCCATACCATTCCGCATTCCGTTTTATTCCATTCCATTACACATTCGATTCCATTCCATTCCACATTACATTCCGTTCCGTTCCTCATTGCATTCTATTCCATTCCATTCCTTTCCGCTTTCCGTACCATTCCATTCCATTCCACATTCCATTCCACATTCCATTCCCTTCCATTCCACATTCGATTCCTTTCCATTCCACATTCCATTCCACATTGCATTCCACTTTCCATTCCAGTTTCCATTGAATTCCATTCCATTCCTTTCCATTCCACTCCATTCTGGATTCCTTTCCATTTCATTCCACATTGTGTTCAACATTCCTTTCCATTCTAATGCACATTGCTTTCCATTCCATTCCACATTCGATTCCATTCCATTCCACTTTCCATTTCAGCTTACATTCCACATTCCATTCCACGTTCCATTCCCCGTTCCTTTCCATTCCCTTCCACGTTCCTTGCCACTGTCCATTCCACGTTCCATTCCATTCCATTCCATATTCCATTCCACATTTCTTTCCATAGTATTCCACATTCCATTCCATTCCATTCCATTCCAAATTCCATTCCACTTTCCACTACCTTCCATTCCACACCCTTTCCATTCCATTCCACATTCCTTTGCATTCTATTCCACATTCAATTCCACATTCCATTACCTTCGATTCCACATTCATTTCCATTTCATTCCTCATTCCATTCCGCTTTCCATTCCACGTTGCATTTCACGTTCCATTCCACTCCATTCCATTCCATTCCCTTCCAGATTCCATTCCTTTCCATTCCACATTCTATTCCGCATTACATTGCATTCCGTTCCACCTTCCATTCCACATTGCATTTCATTCCATTCCACATTCCACTTCATTGCCTTCCACATTCCATTCCTTTCCATTCCACATTCCATTCGACATTCCATTCGACCTTCCATTCCACATTCCGTTCCATTCCAAGCCAAATCCATTCCAATAAATTCCCCATTCCATTCCATATTCCATTCCTTTCCATTCCAGATTCCATACCATTGCATCCCACATTCCATTCCTTTCCATTCCTCTTTCCATACCATTCCATTCCATTCCACATTCCATTCCTTTCCATTCTACATTCGATTCTATTCCATTCCACTTTCCAATCCATTCCATTCCATGCCATTCCACCTTACATTCCCTTTCATTCCGCATTCCTTTCCAATCCATTACTCATTCCATTTCAAATTCCATTCCACTCCAAATTCCATTCCACTTCCCATTCCATTCCATTCCACATACCATTCCATTCAATTCCACATTCCATTCCATTCCATTCCCTTCCATTCCACATTCCATTCCATTCCATTCCACATTCCTTTCCATTCTATTCCACATTCCATTCCACGTTGCATTCCGTTCCATTCCACTTTAAATTCCACATTCGATTCCGTTCCATTCCACATTCCTTTCCACATTAAATTCCACTTTCCTTTCCTTATTGCATTCCACATTCTATTCCATTCCTTTCCATGATTAATTCCACATTCCTTTCATTTCCATTCCATGTTCCATTCCACATTCCATTCCATATTCGATTCCTTTCCA
Source organism: Pongo pygmaeus (assembly GCF_028885625.2). Classification (NCBI taxonomy): domain Eukaryota; kingdom Metazoa; phylum Chordata; class Mammalia; order Primates; family Hominidae; genus Pongo; species Pongo pygmaeus. The sequence continues at coordinate 14,217,213 of NC_072395.2, forward strand.
TTCCAAATTCCATTCCACATTCCACTCCATTCCATTCCGTGTTCCATTCCACATTAGATTCCAAATTCCATTCCATTCCATTCCACATTTCTTTCCACTTTCCATTCCATTCCATTCCACGTTCCTTTCCACTTTCAATTGCACATTCCATTCCATGTTCCATTCCATTCCTTTACACTTTCTATTCCACATTCCATTCCATTCCATTCCACTTTCCTTTCCGCATTCCATTTCACGTTCTATTGCATGATGCATTCCACACTCCATTACATTTCATACAACGATCGATTCCACATTGAATTCCATTCCATTTCCATTTCACATTCCATTGAACATTCCATTCCGCATTGCACTGCGTTCCTTTCCACGTGCCACACCACATTCCATTCCACATTCCATTCCACATTCCATTCCACTCCAGTCCAAATTCCATTCCGCATTCCATTCCACTTTCCATTCCCATTCCATTCCATTCCTTTCCACATTCCAGTCCACATTCCAATCCATTCCATTCCACATTCCATTCCATTCCATTCCACATTCCATTCGAGATTAAATTTCACGTTGCATTCCATTCTATTCCACGTGCCATTCCACATTCCCTTCCACATTCCATTCCACGCTGCATTCCACATTCCATTCCACGTTCCATTCCACGTTGCATTCCAAGTTCCATTCCACGTTTCATTCCATTCCATTCCACGTTCCATTGCACAATCCATTCCATTCCATTCCTCTTTCTATTCCACATTCCATTCCACATTGCATTCCATATTCCATTCCTTTCCATTCCACCTTCCATTACATTCCGTTCCACATTCCATTGCATTCTATTCCACATTCCATTCCACATTCCATTATATTCCATACCACATTCCATTCCACATTGCCTAGCATTCCATTCCACAATCGATTCCACATTCCATTCCACGTTCCATTCCATTCCATTCCACATTCCATTTCAGGTTCCGTCCCGCAGTCCATTCCACATTCCTTTCCTCGTTCTATTCCGTTCCATTCCACGTTCCACTCTACTTTCCATTCCTTTCAATTCCACGTTCCATTCCACATTCCATTGCACATTCCATTCCACGTTCCATTCCACATTCCATTCCACGTTCAATTACATGTTCCATTACACATTCAAATCCATTCCATTACATGTTCCATTCCACATTCTATTCCACATTCCATTCCACAATCCATTCCATTCCATTCCTTTCAATTCCACGTTCCATTCCACATTCCGTTCCGCATATATTTCCTATCCATTCCACATTCCATTCCATTCCATTCCATTCCATTACATCTTCCATTGCTTTCCATTCCGCATTCCATTCCATTCCATTCCATTCCATTGCACATTCCATTAATTTCCACATTCAATTCCATTCCATTCCGCATTCCATTCCATTCCATTCCACTTTCCATTCAAATCCATTCCACTTTCCATTTCACGTTCCATACGGCAGTCCATTCCACATTCCTTTCCTCGTTCCATTCCGTTCCATTCCACATTCCACTCTACTTTCCATTCCTTTCAATTCCACGTTCCATTCCACATTCCATTGCACATTCCATTCCACGTTCCATTCCACATTCCATTCCACGTTCCATTTCATGTTCCATTACACATTCCAATCCATTCCATTCCATGTTCCATTCCACATTCTATTCCACATTCCATTCCACAATCCATTCCGTTCCATTCCTTTCAATTCCACGTTCCATTTCACATTCCATTCCACATTCATTTCCTATCCATTCCACATGCCATTCCATTCCATTCCATTCCAACCCACCTTCCATTCCTTTCCATTCCACATTCCATTCCATTCCATTCCCTTCCACATTCCATTCCATACCATTAAATTCCACATTCCATTCCCTTCCTTTCCACATTCCATTCCACTCCATTCCACATTCCATACCATTCCATTCTTTTTCACATTCCATTCCTTTCCATTCCACATTCCATAGCATTCCATTCCATTCCATTCCACATTCCATTCCATTCCGTTCCGCATTCCTTTCCATTCCAATGCATTCCACATTCCATTCCATTCCATTCCATTCCAGATTACATTCCATGCCATTCCACATTCCATTCCTTTCCATTCCACCTTCCATTCCGTTCCACATACCATTTCACATTGGATTCCATTCCACATTCCATTCCACTTTGCATTCCATTCCACTCCACATACGATTCCATTCAATTCCACATTCCTTTCCATTCTAATCCGTTCCATTCCACTTTCCATTCCATTCCCTTCCACATTCCATTCAATTCCATTAAATTCCATATTCCATTCCATTCCATTCCTCACTGCCTGCCAACCCGTTCCACATTCCATTCCATTCCGTTCCATTCCATTCCACATTACATACCATTCCTTTGTATACCACATTCCATTCCTTTCCATTCCAACTTCCATACAATTCCATTCCACTCCACATTCCATTCCTTTCCATTCTACATTCCATTCCATTCCATTCCATATTCCAGTCCATTCCATTTCAAATTCCATTCCATTCCTTTCCATATTCCATTCCATTCCATTGAACATTCCATTCAATTGCACTGAATATCACATCCCATTCCATTCCATTCCACATTCCATTCCATTGCATTCCATTCCACTTTCCATTCTATTGCATTCCATTCCACTTTCCATTCCACATTCCAATACATTACATTCTACATTCCATTCCACATTCCATTCCATTCAATTTCACATTCGTTACCACATTCCATTGAATTCCATTCCACATTCCATTCCACATTCCATTCCATTCCATTCCACGTTCCATTCCTCGTTCCATGCCACGATCCATTCCATTCCATTCCACATTCCATTCAATTCCATTCCACATTCCATTCTATTCCTTTCCACATTCCTTTCCACATTCATTTCCATTCCATTCCTTATTCCATTCCACACTCCATTCCATTCCACATTCCATTCCTTTGCATTCCATTCCACTTTCCATTCCATTCCACATTCCATTTCTTATTCCACTGCATTCCATTCCACTTTCCATTCCACATTCCCTTCCATTCCTTTCCATTCCACATTCCATTTCACGGTATTGTCCTCTTTCAATTCCATGTTCCATTCCACACTCAATTCCATTCCATTCCACATTCCATTACACATTCCACTCCATTCCATTCCACATTCCATTCCAAATTCCATTCCATTCAATTCCATTCCATAACACATTGCATTCCATTCCATTACATTCCACTTTCCATTCCATTCCACATTCCATTCCACATTCCATTCCATACCATTCCACATTCCATTCCACAATGCATCCCATTCAATTCCATATTCCATTCCACAATCCTTTCCATTCAATTGTAAGTTCCTTTCCATTCCATTCCTTTCCATATTCCCTTCAATTCCATTGAATTCCACATTCATTTCCATTCCATTCCACATTCCAATCCATTCCATTCCATTCTGTTCCAGATTCCATTCCTTTCGATTCCACATTCCATTCAATTCCATTACACATTCCTTTCCATTCCATTCAACATTCCATTCCATTCCATTCTATTCCACATTACATTCCATTCAATTACATATTCTATTCTATTTCACTTTACATTCAATTCCATTCCTTTCCACTTACCATTCCATTCCATTCCACTTTCTATTCCACATTCATTTCCACGTTAAATTTCACATTCCATTCCACATTCCATTTCACTTTCCATTCCATTACACATTCCTTTACGTTCGAATCCACATTCCATTCCACCTTCCCTTCCATTCCATTCTTTTCCACATTCCATTCCATTCCATTCCACATTCCATTCCATTACAATGCATTCCACATTCCATTCCTTTCGATTCCACATTTCATTCTATTTCATTCCATTTTATTTCACATTCCATTTCATTCCATTCTATTACACATTCCATTCCATTCCATTCCTCATTCCATTGCACATCCCATTCCAAATTCTTTTCCAAGTTTCATTCCATTACATTCCATATACTATTCCATTCCATTCCACATTCTATTTCATTCAATTCCACATTCCTTTCCATTCTCTTGCATTCCACATTCCATTCCGGTCCATTCCGCATTCCATTACATTCCTTTCCATTCTATTCCACATTCCATTCCATTACATTCCACATTCCATTCCATTCCATTCCACATTCCATTCCACATTCCATTTCACATTGTATTCCACGTTCCATTGCATTCCATTCTACATTCCATTCCATTCCATTCAACATTCCATCCCATTCCATTCCACATTCCATCCCATTCCACTCCATGTTCCATTCCATTCCATTCCATTGCATTCCACATTCCATACTATTCGATTGCATTACACATTCCATTCCTTTCCATTGCACGTTCCATTCCATTCCATTCCACCTTCTATTCCATGTTCTATTCCTTTACATTCCACGTTCCATTCTACTTTCCTTTCCACGTTCCTTTCCATATTCAATTCCATTCCATTCCATATTCTAGACAATTCCATTCCATTCCACAATCCATTCAGCATTCCATTCCACATTCCATTCCACATTTCATTCCACATTCCATTCCGTTCTTCTTTCCTTTCCATTCCATTCCACATTCTATTGAATTCCATTTAGCATTCCATTCAACATTCCATTTCACATTCCATTCCTTTCATACCCATTCTTTCCACATTCCATTCCATTCCTTTCCACATTCCATTCCTTTCCATTCCACATTCCATTCCACCTTCCATTTCTCATTCAATTAAACTTTCCATTTCGCTTTCCATTGCGTTCCATTACATATTCCATTCCATTCAAATTCACATTCCATTCCATTCCACGTTCCATTCTGTTCCACATTCCATTCCATTCTATTCCACATTCCGTTCCATTACAATCCACATTCCATTCCATTCCATTATATTTGGCATTCCATTCAGTTGCATTCCACACACCATTCCAATACATTGCACATTCCATTCCACATTCCATTCCACATTCCATTCTACTTTCCATTGCGTTCCATTGCACATTCCATTCCATTCCTTTCCCCATTCAATTCCATTCCATTCCATATTCCATTTCCTTTAATTTCACATTCCATTCCATTAGATTACTTTCCATATTCCATTCAATTCCATTTCGCATTCCATTCCATTCTTTTCCACTTTCCATTCCATTCGATTCTATTCCACATTCCATTCCAGTCCATTCCACATTCCATTCAATTTCATTCCACATTCCAATGGAATGGATTCCACAATCCATTCCATTCCATTCCACTTTCCATTCAACTTTCCATTCCACATTCCATTCCACATTACATTGCACATTCCATTCCACATTCCATTCCATTACATTATGCATTGCATTCCACGTTCTTTTCCACGTTCCATTCCACTTTGCATTCCATTCCATTCCATATTCTATACCATTCCATTCCATTCCACAGTCCATTCCATTACATTCCCCATTCCTTTCCATTCCATTGCACATTCCATTCCATTCCTTTCCACGTTCCTTTCCACATTCCTTTCCAGGTTCCATTCCATTCCATTGCACGTTCCTTTCCACGTTGCATTTAACGTCTCATTGCATTCCATTACACGTTCAATTCCACGTTGAATTCCATTCCATTTCACATTCCATTCCACAATACAGTCCATTTCATTTCAGATTCCATTTTACCTTCCATTCAACAATCCCTTCCACATTCCATTCAACATTCCAATCTGTTCCATTCCACATTCCATTCCACATAGTGTTTCATTCCATTCCACATTCCACTCCATTGCTTTCTACGTTACATTCCACTGTCGTATCAACGTTCCATTCCACGTTCCATTACACATTCCATTGCATTCCATCCCACGCTGCATTCCATTCCTTTTCACATTCCATTCCACATTCCAGTCCATTCCATTCCACATTCCATTTCACATTCCATTCCACACTCCATTCCACATTCAATTCCACATTCCGTTCCGTTCCATTCCACATTCCTTTCCACATTCCATTTCACAATCCATTCCATTCCATTCTACCTTCCATTCCACATTCCATTTCATTCCATTTCATGTTCCATTGCGTTCAATTCCACTTTCCTTTCCACATTCCATTCCACATTCTGTTCCATATTCCATTCCACATTCCAATGCATTCCGTTCCACATTTCATTTCCCATTCCATTCAGTTCCATTCCACATTTCTTTCCACATTCCATCCCACATTCCATTCAACATTCCGTTCCACATTGCATTCCATTCCATTTCACATTCCATTCCGTTCCATTCCACATTCCTTTGCACATTCCATTCCACTTTCCATTCCACATTCCATTCCTTATTCTGTTCCAAATTCCTTTCCACATTCCATTCCACATTCCATTCCATTTCATTCCACGTTCCATTCCATTCCATTCCAAGGTACATTCCATGCTCCTGTCCAAGATTCCATTCCTGGTCCCATTCCACGTTACTGTCCACGTTCCATTCCTCGTTCCATTCCACGTTACATTCCTTTCTATTCCACGTTCCTTTCCACCTTCCATTCCACATTCCAATCCATGTTCCATTCTTTGTTGCATTTCATTCCATTCCACGTTCCATTCCACGTTGCATTCCACATTCCAATCCACCTTCCATTACACTTTCCAGTCCATTCCATTCCAGGATCCTTTCCACGTTCCAATCCATTGCATTCCGCGTTTCATTCCGCATACCATTGCACATTCCATTCCTCGTTTCATTTCGCATTCCATTCCACATCCCATTCCTCTCCATTCCACGTTCCATTCCATTACATTCCAATTTTCTTTTCATTCCATTCCACATTCCATTATACATTTCATTTCACATTCCATTCCATATTCCATTCCGTTCCAATCCACGCTGCATTCCTTTTCCTTCCACGTCCCATTCCATTCCACATTCCATTCCATTCCTTTCCACATTCCATTCCATTCCATTCCACATTCCATTCCATTCCATTCCACATTCCATTCCACATTCCATTCCCCGTTCCATTTCATTCCATTTCATATTCAATACTATTCCATTCCATTATACTTTGCATTCCATTCCATTCCACATTCTGTTCCATTCCATTCCACATTCTATTCCACATTGCATTCCAGATTCCATTCCATTCCATTCCACATTCAATTCCATTCCATTCCATTCTGCATTCCTTTCCTTTATGCATTCACATCCATTCCATTCCGCATTCCATTCCTTTTCGTTCCACAATCCTTTCCACATTCCATTCCACGTTCCATTCCCCGTTCCTTTCCCTTTCTTTGCATATTCAATACTATTCCCTTACATTACACATTGCATTCGATTCCATTCCACTTTCCGTTCCATTCCACTCCACATTCCAATGCACATTGCATTCCACATTCCATTCCATTCCATTCCACATTCAATTCCATTGCATTACATTCCTCATTCAATTCCATTCCATTCCACATTCCATTCATCATTCCATTTCATTCCATTCCACGTTACATTCCATTCCTTTCAACATTCCACTCCATTCCATTCCACTTCCCTTATCTTTCCATTCCACGTTCCATTCCACATTCCACTTTACTTTCCATTCCACTTTTAATTCCATTATATTCCACATTCCATTCCATTCCATTCCACATTCCATTCCATTCCATACCACATTCCATATCATTCCATTCCATTCCACATTCCTTTCCTTTCTATTAAACATTCCATTCCTTTAAATCCCACATTGCATTCCAATTCATTCTATTCCATTCCACATTCCATTGCACATTACATTCCCTTCCATTCCACTTTCCATTACATTCCATTCCACATTTCATTCCACGTTCCATTCCCCATTCCATTCCGTGTTCCATTCCACGGTCCATTCCAATCCGTTCCAGATTGCACTGCACATTACATTCCATTTCATTCCATATTCCACACCATTAAATTCCATTCAATTCCACACTCCATTAAATTACACATTGTATTCTACAGTAAATTCCATTCCATTCAATTCCACATTCCATTCTGCATTTCATTCAATTTCTTTCCACATTACTTTCCATTCCATTCCACATCCCGTTCCATTTCATTCCACATTCCATAAATTTCCATTCCATATTTCATTCCACATTAAATACCATATTGCATTCCACATTCCATTCCCATTCCATTCCACTTTCCATTCTATTCCATTCCACTTTCCACTCCATATTCTTTTACACATTCCATACCACATTCCATTCCACGTTCCATTCCATTCCATTCCACATTCCATTCCACATTATATTACGTTCGATTCCACATTACGTCCGCATTCCATTCCACATTACATTAAGTTCCATTCCACATTCCATTCCACAAACATTCCACATTCCATTCCACATTCCATTCCACATTCCATCCCATTCCATTCCACATTCCATTCCACATTATATTACATTCCATTTCACATTCCGTTCCACATTTCATTCCACATTCCAGTCCATTTCTGTCCACATTCCATTCCACATCCCATTGCATTCCATTCCACATTCGATTCCACATTCCATTCCTTTCCATTCCACATTCCATTCCATTCCAATCCACTTTCCATTCCACATTCCATTCCATTATATTCCACATTCTATTCCACATTCCATTCCACATTCCATACCATTCCATTGCACTTTCCATTCCACAATCCATTCCATTCCATTCCTCGTTCCAGTCCAATTTACATTCCACATTCCATTCCACATTCCATTCCAGGTTCCATGCTACCTTCCATTCCAACTTCCATTTCACATTGCATTCCACTTTCCATTCCACATTCCATTCCATGTTCCATTCCGCGTTCCTTTCCACGTTCAATTCCATTCCACATTCCATTGCATTGCATTCCATTCCACATTTCTTTCCATTTCATTCAATTCCATTTCATTCTATTCCATTATTTCTTTCCATTCCAAATTCCATTCCAGTCCAATCGTCTCCACATTCCATTCCATTACATTCCTCATTCCATTCTATTACATTCCACATTCCTATCCATTCCATTGCACATACCATTTCATTCCATTCTACTCCATTCCTCATTCCTTACCAGTCCATTGCATTACACATTCCATTCCTTTCCATTGCACGTCCCATTCCATTCCATTCCACAATCCATTCCATTCCTTTCCAACTTCTATTCTACAGTCCATTCCACATTCCGTTACTTTTCCTTCTATTCCATTGCATTCCATTCCACATTACATACCACTGCATTCCACTCCTCATTCCATTCCATTCCATTCAACTTTCCATTCTATTCCATTCGACATTCCATTCCATTCCATTGCACATTCCATTCCATTCCATTCCATTCCATTCAACATTCCATACCATTCCATGGCATTGCACATTCCATTGCTTTCCATTATATATTCCATTCCTTTCCATTCCACATTCCATTCCAATCCATTACACATTACTTTCCATTCCATTCCACATTCCATTCCTTTCCAGTTCATATTCCTTTACACACCCCATTGCACGTTCCATTCCATGTTCCATGCCACCTTGCTTTCCACATTCCATTCCATTCCTTTCCACAATCCATTCCATTCCATTCCACCTTTCATTCCTCGTTCCATTCTAATTTCAATTCAACGTTCCATTCCAGGTTTCATTCCACGTTTCATTCCACTCTATTGCACATTCTATTCCATTCCATTCCACCTTCCATTCGACATTTCACTCCACTCCTTTCCGCATTCCTTTCCACATTCCATTCCATTCAATTCCAACTTCAATTCCACATTCCATTCCATTCCATTCCATTCCAGTCCACACTCCATTCAATTGCATTCCATTCCATTCCACATTCCATTCGATTCCATTCCACTTTCCACTCCATTCAATTCCACATTCCATTTCATTCCATTCCACATTCCATTCCATTTCAATCCTTTCCATATTCTATTCCATTCCATTACACATTCTATTCTATTCCATTCCACATTCCAATGCATTCCATAGCACATTCCATTCCATTCCATTCCATTCCACATTCCATACCTTTCGATTCCATTACACATTCCATTCCTTTCCATTGCACGTTGCTTTCCATTCCATTCCACAATCCATTCCATTCCATACCAACTTCCGTTCCGTGTTCTAGTCCACATTGCATTACATTTCATTCTATTCCATTGCATTCAATTCCACGTTCCATTGCATTCCATTCGACTGCACATTCCATTCCATTGCATTCCACATTCCATTCTATTCCATTGCACATTCCATTTCATTCCTTTCCATTCCATTTATCATTCCATAGCATTCCGTGGCGTTACACATTAAATTCCTTTCCATTCCACATTCCATTCCTTTCCATTCCACGTTTCTTTCCATTCCATTCCACATTCCATTCCATTCCATTCCACATTGCATTCCATTCCATTCCACATTGCTTTCCACATCCCATTCCATGTTCAATTCCACGTTCCATTCAACGTTACATTCCAAGGTCCATTCCACGTTCCATTTCACAATCCATACCATTCCATTCCACGTTCCATTCCATTCCACATTCCATTCCATTCCATTCCAATTTCCATTCCACATTCCAATCCACTCCTTTCCACATTCCTTTCCACATTCCATTCCATTCCATTCCACTTACCATTACATTGAATTCCACATTTCATTCTATTCCATTCCATTCCACATTCCATTCAATTCCATTTCACATTCCATTCCATTCAGTTCCTCATTCCATTCCATTCCATTCCTCATTCCATTCCATTGCATTCCACTTTCTATTTCACTTTCCATTCCATTCAATTCCACCTACCGTTCCACATTCCATTCCATTCCATTCCATTCCAAATTCCATTCCATTCCATTCCTCAATCCATTCCACATTCCATTCCACATTCCACTCCATTCCATCCCATCTTCAATGCCACATTCCATTCCATTCCATTTCATTCAACATTCCATTCCACATTCCATTCCATTCCATTCCGCATTCCATTCCATTCCATTACATATTCCATTCCATTCCACATTACATTCTATTCCATAACATTCCGTTCCACCTTCCTTTCCATTCCATTCCGCATACCATTCCATTCCATTCCACATTCAATTCCATTCCATTCCAAATTCCATTCCATTCCTTTCCATTCCATTCCATTCCACATTCCAAACCATTCCATTCCAAATTCCCTTCCATTCCATTCCATTGCCTTCCACATTCCATTACACAATCCATTCCATTCCATTCCACATTCCATTCAATTCCATTCCTTTCCATTCCACATTCCATTAGATTCCATTCCACATTCTATTCCATTCAATACCACATTCCATTCCATTCCATTACCCATTCTATTTCAAATTCCATTCCATTCAATTCCACCTTACATTCCACATTCCATTCTATTCCATATCATTCCACATTCCATTCCATTCCATTTCACATTCCATTCTACATTCCATTCCAAGTTCCATTCCCTTCCATTCCATCTTCAATTTCACATTCCCTCCCATTCCATTCCTTTGAACATTCCATTCCACATTCCACTCCATTCCATTGCATTGTATTCCATTCCATTACACATTCCGTTCTATTCCATTCCACATTCTATTCCATGTTCCATTCCACGTTCCATTCCACTTTCAATTCCGCGTTCCTTTCCACATTGCATTCCACATTAAATTCAACATTGCAATCCAAATTCCTTTCCATTACATTCCAGATTCCATTCCGCATCCCATTTCATTCCATTCCACGTTCCATTCCATTCCACTCCACGTTCCATTGCACATAGCAGTCCTTTCCATTCCACATTCCATTCCACGTTCCATTCCAATCCAATCCACGTTCCATTCCACGTTCCATTCCACGTTCCCTTCCAAATTCAATTCCACATTCCATTCCGTTCTATTCCACATTCCTTTCCACATACCATTCTACGTTCCATTGCACATTCCTTTCCAATCCATTGCACATTCCCTTCGACATTCTATTCCTTTGCATTCCACATTCCTCTCCACAATACATTCCACATTCCATTCCATTCCATTTGGCATTCCATTCAACATTCCATTCCATTCGATTCCACTTTGCATTCTATTACATTCGTCATTCGATTGCCCTTTCCATTCCACATTCCATTCCCCTTTGCATTCCATTAAATTCCACATTCCATTTCACATTCCATTCCACGTTCCACTCCACATTCCATTTCACATTCTATTCCACGTTTCATTCCATTCTATTCCACATTCCATTCCATTCCATTCCACATTCCATTCAACCTTATATTCCATTCCATTCCACATTTCATTCCACATTACATTCCACATTTCATTCCACATTCCATTCCATTACACCTTCCATTACACATTCAAATCGAATCTATTCCACGTTCCATTAAATGTTCCATTCCACATTCCATTCCATATTAGAATCCACATTCCATTCTGCAATATATTCCGTTACATTACATTCTGTTCCACCTTCCATTCCACTTTCCATTCCACATTCCATTCCAGATTTCATTCCATTACATTCCACATTTCTCTCCACATTCCACTGCATTCCATTCCACTTTCTATTCCATATTCAATTTCGCATTCCATTTCATATTTCATTCCACATTTCATTTCATATTCCATTCCACATTGCATTCCATTCCATTCCACATTCCATTCCACATTCCATTTCATTCCATTCCACTTTCCATTCCATTCCGTTTCCCATTACATTCCATTCAATTCCACTTTCCATTCTACGTTCCATTCCAAGGTCCAATCAATTCCATTCCACGTTCCATTCCAAATTTCATTCCATTCTTTACAACTTTCCTTTCCACATTCCATTCAACCTTCCATTCCATTCCATTCCACTTTCCATTCCAGTCCATTCCACATTCCATTCCATTCCATTCCATTCTACATTCCATTACACGTTCCATTCCATTCCATTCCACGTTTCGTTGCGCGTTCCATTCCAAATTCCAAACCACATTCCATTTCACATTCTATTCCAATCCATTTCACATTCCATTCCACATTCAAGTCCATTTCGTTCCACATTCCATTCCACATTGCATTCCACAATCCATTCCACATTCCATCCCACATTCCATTCCATGTTACGTTCCATTCCATTCCACGTTCAATTCCACCTTCCATTGCATTACATTTGATATTGCATTACACATTCCATTCCACATTCCATTTCACATTGCATTCCGTCCCATTACATATTCCATTCCACACTCCAATCCACATTCCATTCCACATTCGATTGCACATTCCATTCCGTTACATTCCACGTTCCATTGCACAATCCATTCCACATTCCATTCCACATTCCATTCCGTTCCATTCCACATTCCTTTTCACATTCTTTTCCGCATTCCATTCCGCATTCCATTCCACATTCCATTCCACACTCCATTGCACATTCCATTCCATATTCCATTCCGTTCCATTCCAAATTCCTTTCCACATTCCATTACACATTCCATTCTATTCCATTCTACATTCCATTTCACTTTCCATGCCATTCCATTTCACATTCCATGCCATTCCATTCCACATTCCTTTCCACATTCCTTTCCACATTCCGTTCCACATTGCGTTCCATATTCCATTCCGTATTCCATTCCATTTCAATCCACATTCCATTTCATTCCATTCCACATTACATTTCACATTCCATTCCGTTCCATTCCATATTCATTCCATTTTCCATTCCACATTTCATTCCACATTACGTTACATATTCCTTTCCACATTCCATTCCATTCCATTCCATATTCCTTTCCATTCCATTCCACATTCCACTTCACTTTCCATTCCACATTCCATTCCACATTCCATTCCATTCCTTTCCACATTTAATTCCGCATTCCATTTAACATTGCATTCCTTTCCATTCCACTTTCCATTCCACCTTCCATTCCACTTCCCAAACCATTTCAGTCCACGTTCAATTCCACAGTCATTTCAGTTCCATTTCACTTTCCATGAAACATTCCCCTCCACATTCCATTCCACGTTCTATTCCGACCATTCCACATTCCGTTCCATTCCATTACACATTCCTTTCCACATTCCATTCCACATTGCATTCCATTAAATTTCACATTCCATTCCACATTCCGTTCCATTCCTTTCCACATTCCATTTCACATTCCATTGCACATTACCTTCCACACTGCATTCCACATTCAATTCCACATTCCATTCCTTTCCATTTCACATTGATTTCCACATTCCATTCCACATTCCATTCCACATTCATTTCCACATCCCATTCCACATTCTATTCCAGTCCATTTCACAATCCCTTCCGTTCAATTCCACATTGCATTCCACATTCCATTCCACTTGCCATTCCTCCTTTTGTCCCACATTCAGTTCTACATTCCATTCCATCCCATTCCACACTCCCTTCCATTTCATTCCGCATTCCATTCCACATTCCATTCCATTTCATTCCACATTCCAATCCATTCCATTTCACTTTCCATTCCGTTCCTTTTCACATTGGTTTCCACATTCCATTCCACCGTCCATTACACATTCCATTCCACATTAAATTCCACATTCCAACCACATTCCATTCCATTCCGTTTCTCATTCCATTCAACATTCATTACATTCCACGTTCCATTTCACATTGCATTATGTTCCGTTTCACATTACATCCCACATTCCATTCTGCGTTCCATTCAAAGTTCCTTTCCTCGTTGCATTCCATTCCGCTCCACTCCACATTCCGTTTCATTCCATTCCTCTTTCCATTCCACATTCCATTCCACATTTCATTCCACCTTCCATTCCGCTTTCCATTCCACGTTCAATTCCACTTTCCATTCCACACTCCATTCCGTTCCATTCCAGATTCCAGTGCACATTCCATTCCATTCCATTCCACATTCCATACCATTAAATTCCATTCCATTTCACAATCCATTCCATTCCAAATTCCATTCTGCATTACATTAAATTCAATTCCACATTCCATTCCATTCTTTTCCACATTCTGTAACTTTCCATTCCACATTCCATTCCACATTCAATTACACGTTGTATTCCAGGTTTCATTCCCCTTTCCATCCCATGTTCCTTTCCATTCCATTTCACGTTCCATTCCATTCCACGTTCCATTCCACATTCAATTCCAAGTTCCATTCCATTCCATTCCACGTTACATTCCATGTTGCATTCCATTCTATTCCACGATCCATTTCATATTGCATTGCACATTCCTTTCCTGGATCCATTCCACATTCCATTGAGCATTCCATTTCACTTTGTTTTCCATGTTTCATTCCACGTTCCATTCCACGTTGCATTCCACGTTCCATTTTATGTTCCGTTCCTTTCCATTTCACTTTCCATTCCACGTTCCTTTCAACATTCCATTCCACATTACATTATGTTCCATTCCATATTCCATACTGCATACCATTCCACACTCCATTCCACTTTCCATTCCATTCCATTCCACATTCCATTCTACATTCCATTCCATGTTCCATTCCATTTCAGTCCACATTCCATTCCACATCCCATTGCATTCCAGTCCACATTTGATTCCACATTCCACTCCATTCGTTTCTACATTCCACTCCATTCCAATCCACTTACATTTCCACATTCCATTCCATTCTATTCCACATTCTATTCGACATTCTGTTCAACATTCCATTGCACATTCTATTCCACCATCCAATCCATTCCATTCCTCGTTGTTTTCCACATTCCGTTCCACATTCCATTCCACAATCCATTCCACTCCATTCCACGTTGCATTACACGTTCCATTCCACATTCCATTCCATTCCACATTCCTTTGAATTCCATTGCATTCCAGATTCAATTCCACATTTTACTCCATTTCATTCTATTCCATTGTATTCCATTCCACATTCTTTCCATTCCGATCCCCTCCACATTCCATTCTATTCCAATCCACATTCTATTCTATTCCATTCCACATTCCAATCCATTCCATTGCACATTCCATTCCATTCTATTCCATTCCACATTCCATACCATTCCTTTTCATTCCACATTACATTCCTTTCCATTACACATTCCACTCCTTTCCATTCCACATTCCATTCTACATTCCATTCCATTCCTTTCCACTTTGCATTGCATTGCCTTCAACATTCTTTCTACATTCAAATCCATTACATTCCACATTCAATTACATTCCATTCCACATTGCATTCCACATTCTATTTCACATTCCATTCCACATTCCATTCTATTCTGTTCCATTCCACAGTCCATTCTGCATTCTTTTCCACATTCTATTACACATTCCATTCCACTCCATTCCATGTTCACCTCCACATTCCATTCCACATTCCATTCCATTCCATTCAACCTTGTATTCCTCATTCCATTTCACATTACATTAAACTTTGCATTCCATTCCATTCCACATTTAATTCCATTCCATTCCATTCCACATTACGTTCCACGTTCCATTCCATGTTCCATTAAACTTTCCATTCCACGTTCCATTTCATTCCATTTCACATTCCTTTCCACATTCCATTCCACATTCCATTTCACATTCCATTCCACATTATATTCCACTTCCACTCCACATTCCATTCCATTCCGTTCCACATTCCATTCCACATTGCATGCCACATTCCATTCCATTCCATTCCACATTCCATTCCACTTTCCATTCCACATTCCATTCCATTCCATCCCACATTGCTTTCCACATTCCATTCCATTCCATTCCGCGTTGCCTTCCACGTTCCATTCCACGTTCCATTCCACTTTCCATTCCATTCCATTCCTCATTCCATACCATTCCATTCAATTCCGTTCTAAATTCCATTCCATTCCATTCCACATTCCATTCCTCATTCCATTCCACACTCCATTCGACATTGCATTCTGTTCCATTCCACATTCCATTCCATTACATTCCGCATTCCAATCCACATTCCATTATTTTCCATTCCACGTTCCATTGCGTTCCATTCCACATTCCTTTCCACATTCCATTCCATTACATTCCACCTTCCTTTCCATTCCATTTCACATCCCATTCCACTTTCTATGACACTTTCCATTCCACATTCCATTCCATTCCATTCAACGTTACTTTCCATTAAACATTCCATTGCACATTCTCTTCCACATATCTTTCCACATTCCATTCCATTCCATTCCACATTTCATTGCACATTGCATTCCTTTCCATTCCACATTCCATTCCACATACCATTCCATTTTCCATTCCATTGCATCCCACTATCCTTTCCACATTCCATTCTATTCCCTTCCACGGAGCATTCATCGATCCATTCCACGTTTCTTTCCACATTCCATTGCATTCCACATTCCGTTCCACCTACCATTTCACATTCCTTTGCATTGCATTTTACATTCCTTTCCACATTCCATTGCATTCCATTCCACTTTCCATTCCACATTCCATTCCGCTTTCCATTCCATTCTATCCCACATTCCGTTCCACATTCCATTCCATTCCCTTCCGCAGGGCATTCCACGTTCCATTCCACGTTCCATCACACGATCCATTTCACATTCCAATTTACATTCCATTCCATTCCATTCCACATTAAAATCCATTCCATTCCATTGCACAATGCATGCCATTCCACTCCACATTCCATTCGGAATTCGATTCCTGATTCCATTCCGTTCCATTTCACATTCCATTACACAATCCATTCTACATTCCTTTCCGTTCCATTAAACATTCCTTTGCATTCCATTCCACATACCTTTCCACTTTCCATTCCATTTCATTCCACAGTCCATTCCATTAGATTCCACATTCCATTCCACGTTCCATTAAACGTTACTTTCTATGTTCCATTCCACGTTCCATTCCAATACATTCCACGTTCCATACAACATTCCTTTCCATTCCATTCCATTTCTATTGCACTTTCCATTCCACATTCCTTTCCACATTACATTCCTTTCCATTCCTCATTCCATTCCACAATCCTTTCCTCATTCCATTCCGCTTTCCATTCCATATTCCATTTCATTCCATTCCACATTCCATTCCATTACATTCGACATTCCATTCAACCTTCCATTGAATTCCATTCCATATTCCATTCCATTCCATTTCGCATTCCATTCCACAGTCCATTACATTCCATAACAAATTGCATTCCTCGTGCCATTCCACATTCCATTGCACATTCCATTCCACATTCAATTCCACATTCCATTCCATGATACATTCCAAGTTCCATTCCACTCCATTCCACTTTCCATTCCACTTTTCATTCCATTCCATTCCACTTTCCATTCTACATTCTGTCGTACTTTCTATTTCAAGTTCCATTCCACATTCCATTCCACGTTCCAATCCAATTTCCATTCTACTTTCCATTCCACTTTCCATTCCATTCACGTTCCATTTCACATTCCTTTCCATTCAGGTTCCTTTCCACATTCCATTCCATGCCATTCCGCATTCCATTTCACATTCCTTTCCACATTCCATTTCACATTCCTTTCCATTCCATTCCAGATTCCATTGTATTCCATTCCACTTTCCATTCCATTCCGCATTCCGTTCCATTCCATCCAAATTCCATTACATTGCATTCCACTTTCCATTCCATTCCACAATCCATTCCATATTCCATTCCACATTCCATTGCATTCCATTCCATTCCACATTCCTTTTCATTACATTCCACATTCTCTTCCACATTCCATTCCCTTCCATTCCACATTCCATTCCATTCCATTCCATTCCGTTCCATTCCATTCCATTCCACATTCCACTCTGTTCTATTCCACATTCCATTCCATTCCTTTCCAAGTTCCATTCCACTTTCCATCACACGTTCCATTCCACTTTCCATTCCATTGAATTCCACGTTCCATTCCATTCCATTCCATTCCACATTCCATTCCACATTCCTTTGCCTTCCTTTCCACATTCCATACCATTTTATTCCATTCCATTCCACATTTGGTTAAATTCCATTCCACATTCCATTCCATTCCATTCCACCTTCCATTCCATTCCACTCCATGTTACTTCTTCGTTCCATTCCATGTGCCATTCCAAGTGCCATTCCATTCAATTACACGTTCCATTCCATTACAGTCCACGTTCCATTTCATTCCATTCCACATTCCTGTTCACATTCCATTCCACATTCCATTTCACATTCCACATTCTATTCCTTTACATTTCACGTTCCATTCCATTCCACATTCCCCTGCATTCCATTCAACATTCCATTCCAATTCATTCCACATTGCATTTCACATTCCATTCCACATTCCATTTTACATTCCAGATTCCATTCCATTCCATTTCACATTCCATTCCATTACACGTTCCATTCCATTCCATTCAGCCTTTCAACCCATTCCATTCCACATTCCATTCCACTCCATTCCACATTCCTTTCTGCTCCATTCCACATTCCTTTCCATTCCATTCCACATTGCATTTCACATTCCATTCCAAATTCAATTTCTCATGCTAGATTCTATTCCATTCCAGGTCACATTCCATTCCATTCCACATTCCATTCCATACAATTCCACATTACAGCCCATTCCAATCCACATTCCATTCCATTCTATTCAATTCCACGTTCCATTCCACATTCCATTCACTTCCATTCCACATTCCATTCCATTCCATTCCATTCCATTCCCCTTTCCATTCCATTACATTATATTCTGCATTCCATTCCGTTCCATTCCATTCCCCATTCCATTCCACATTCCATTCCACATTCCATTCTACATTCCATTCTATTCCATTCCACATTCCATTCCATGTTCCATTCATTTCCTTTCCACTTTCCATTCCATTATACTCCACTTTCCATTCCACTCCATTCCATTCCATTGAATTCCACATTACTTTCCACATTCGATTGCATTCCACATTCCATTCCATTTCATTCCATGACACATTCCATTCCACTTTCCATTCAATTTCCCATTCCATTAAATTCCATTCCTTTCCATTCCACATTCCATACATTCCATTCCATACCCCATTCCATTCCATTCCATTCCACATTCCATTCCATTCCGTTCCATATTCTATTCCATTCCTTTCCATTCCACATTACATACATTACATTCCATCCCCCATTCCATTCCATTCCATTCCACATTCCATTCCTTTCCACTCCACATTGCATTCCACATTATCTTCTATTCCATTCCATTTCATTCCACGTTTCATTGCACATTCCATTCCTCATTCCAATCAATTCGATTCCACTTTGTGTTCCATTTCATTCCACATTCCATTATATACCATTCCTCATTCCATTGCATTCCATTTCAAGTTCCATTCCATTCCATGTTGCATTTAATTCCATTCCATTCCATTCAATTCCTTTATACACTCCATTTCTTTCCATACCACATTCCACTCCATTTCATTCCATTCCAATCCATTACACATTCCATTCCATTCTACATTCCATTCAATTCCATTCCACATTCCATTCCATTCCACATTCCATTCCATTCCATTCCACACTCCATTCCAAACTTCTTTATCACATTCATTTCAACCTTCTTTTTCACATTCCATTCCATGCCATTCCACATTGCATTCCGTTCTATTCCACATTTCATTCCACATCCCATTGCATTCCATTCCACATTCCATTATAGATTCCATTGCATTCCATACCATATTCCATTCCATTCCATTCCTTATTCAATTACATTCTATCTCACATTCCATTACATTCGACATCCTATTTAATTACATTCCATTCCATTACTTTCCATTCCACATTCCTTTCCATTCCACATTCCATTCCATTCAATTCCTGGTTCCATTCCATTCCATTCCATTACACATTCCACGTTCTACTCCACGTTCTGCTCCACGTTGCATTCCACATTCTACTACCTTCTATTCCACATTCCATTCCACTCCAATACACATTTCATTCCACTCCAATACACATTCCATTCCACTCCAATACACATTCCATTCCTCATTTCATTCCATTCAACTCCACATTCCTTTCCATTCCATTCCACAGTCCATTCCATATTCCATTCCATTCCATTTCACATTCCATTACACATTCCATCAGATTCCATTAAACTTTCCATTCCACATTACATTCCATTCCATTCAATTCCACTATCCATTCCATTCCACATTCCATTCCTCATTCCATTCCATTCCATTCCACGTTCCATACCATTCAATTCCACATTCCATTCTATTCCAGTCCATACCACGTTCCATTCCGTTCCACATTCCATTCCATTCCATTCAATTCCAGGTTAAATTAAATTCCATTTCACGTTTGATTCCATTCCATTACACGTACCATTTCATTCTACATTCCATTCCACATTGCATTACATTCCATTCCACATTCCGTTCTATTCCATTACACATTCCATTCAACATTGCATTCTATTCCATTCCACATTCCATTCCACATTCCATTCCATTCGATTACATATTCGTTTGCATTCCATTCCTCATTCCATTCAATTGCATTTCACATTCATTTCATTCCACGTTCCACTTAATTCCATTCCATAATATTACATTAATTTCCTCATTCAATTCTATTCCATTCCAGATTGCTTTCCATTCCATTCCGTTCCATTGCATTCGATTTTACATTCCGTTCCATTCCATTCCACTTTCCGTTACATTCCATTCCATTCCATTCCACATTCCATTCCAATCCATTCCACATTCCATTCCGTTCCACATTGCATTCTCTTCCATTCCATTCCACATTCCATTCCACATTCCATTCCATTTCACATTCCATTTTATTCCATTCCATTCCACTTTCCATTCAATTCCATTCAATTCCACATTCCATTCCATTCCATTGCCCATTCCATTCCATTCCATTCCACATTCCATTCCTTTGCATTCCAAATTCCATTCCACATTCCATTCCACTCAATATTCCATTCTACTTACCATTACACATTCTATTCCATTCCTTTTTATTAAATTCCACATTCCATTCCACTTTCCATTCCAATCCATTTCACATTACATTCGACATTCCATTCCATTTCATTCCACATTGCATTCCTCATTCCATTCCACGTCCCATTCGACATTCCTTTCTACTTTCTATTGCATGTTCCTTCCCATTTCATTCCACTTTCCACTGCTTTAGAAACTACATTCCATTCCATTCCACCTTCAATGCCATTCCATTCCACATTTCGTTCCATTCAATTCCATTCCACATTCCATTCCACATTTCACTCCATTCCATTTCACTTTCCGTTCCATTCCATTCCACATTTCATTCCATTCTATTCCATATTCCATTCAATTCCATTCCATTCCACATTCCATTCCATGCCATTCCGCATTCCATTCTATTCCATTCCACATTAAATCCCATTCCATTCCACATTCCATTCCATTCCATTCTACATTCCACATTGCACTCCATTCCATTTCACTTTCCGTTCCATTCCATTCCACATTTCATTCCATTCTATTCCATATTCCATTCAATTACATTCCATTCCACATTCCATTCCATGCCATTCCGCATTCCATTCTATTCCATTCCACATTAAATCCCATTCCATTCCACATTCCATTCCATTCCGTTCTACATTCCACATTCCATTCCACGTTCCAATCCACGTTCCATTCCACGTTCCATTCCATGTTCCATTCCATTTTCCCCAGTTCCATTCCACATTCCATTCCACATTCCATCCATTCCATTCCTTTCTATTCCATTCCATTCCACATTCTATTCCATTCCATTCCTTTCCAATCCATTTTCTGTTCCTTTCCATTCCACATTCCATTCAATTCCACATTCCATTCCGATCCATTCCATTCTCGATTCCATTCCATTCCGTTCCATTACACGTTCCTTTCCACATTCTATTTGATTTCACATTTCATTCAATTTCGTTCCATTCCACTTTCCATTCAATTCCATTCCATTCCCCGTTCCATTCCATACCATTCCACATTCCATTCCATTGTACTGCATTACATTCCCCGTTACATTCCATTCCATTCCATTCCACATTCCATTTCATTCCATTCCACATTCCATTCCTTACAATTCCATTCCACATTCCATTCCACATTGCATTCCATTCCTTTCCACTTTCCATTCCATTCCATTCCACATTCCATTCCATTCCATTTCATTCCACATTCCATTCCATGCCATTCCGCATTCAATTCCATTCCATTCCATTCCACATTCAATTTCATAACCATCCACATTCCATTGAATTCCATTCCACATTCCACATTCCTGTCCACTTTCCATTCCACTTTCCTGTCCACATTCCATTCCACGTTCCATTCCATTCTATTCCACATTTCATTTGATTACATTACACATTCCATTCCATTCCATTCCATTACACATTCCATTCCATTCCATTCCGCATTTCATTCCATTCCATTCCATTCCATTCCATATTCCATACCATTCCCTTCCACAATCCATTCCAATCCACATTCCATTCCTTTCCATTGCATTCCCCATTCCATTCCATTCCATTCAATTTCACATTGCATTTCACATTCCCTTCCATTCCACATTCCTTTCCATTCCATTGCATTCCACTTTCCATTGCATCCCATTCCATTCCATTCCATTCCATTCCATTCTTCATTCCTTTCCATTCCATTCCACTTTCCATTCCATTCAATTCCACATTCCAATCCATTCCATTCTGTGCCACATTCCATTCCATTCCACAATCCATTCCATTCCATTACAATCCCGATTACATTCTCTTCCATTTAATTCCATTCCGCATTCCATTCCACATTCCATTCCATTCCACGTTCCATTCCATTCCATTCCACATTACATTCCGTTCCATTCCATTCCATTCCACATTCCATTACATATCATTCCATTCCATTCCATTTCATTCCATTCCATTGCACATTCCTTTCCACATTCCATTCCATTCCATTCCACATTGCATACCATTCCATTCTACATTCCATTCCATTCCATTCTACATTCTATTCCATTACGTTCAAACTTACATTCCATTCCATTTCATATTCCACTCCGTTCCTTTCCAAATTCCTTCCCATTCCATTCCACACTCCATTCCATTCCATTCCATTCCATTCCACTCCATTCCATTCCATTCCACATTCCATTAGATTCCATTCCACATTCCATACCATTCCATTACACATTCCATTCCATTCCATTACACATTCCATTCCATTCCATTCCACATTACTTTCCATTACATTCCCAATTCTATTCCATTACTTTCCACATTTCTTTCAATACCATTCCACATTACATTCCATTCCAATCCGTTCCATTCCTTTCCACATTCCATTCCATTCCATTCCACTTTCCATTACACATTGCCTTCCCTTCCACATTCCATCCCCTTCCGTTTCGTTCCTTTCCACATTCCATTCCATTCCACATTCCATTTCATTACATTCCACATTCCAGTCCACTAATTTCCACGTTCCATTCTATTCCATTCCATTACATTCCACATTCCATTCCATTTCATATTCCATTCCATTCCACATATCATCCCATTACATTCCACATTCCATTCCATTTCATATTCCATTCCATTCCACATAGCATTCCATTCCATTCCACATTCCATTCCATTCCATTCCATTCTATTCCATTCCACATTCCATTCCATTTCAAATTGCATTCCATTCCACTCCACATTTCATTCCATACCATTACACTTTCCATTCAATTCCATTCCGAATTCCATTCCATTGCATTCCACATTCCAATCAATTCCACATTCCATTCCTTTCCATTCCAAATTCTATTCCATTCCATTCCATATTCCATTCCATTCCATTCCACATTCCTTTCCATTCCATTCCACTGTCCATTAACTTCCATTGAAGTTTCCATTCTATTCCATTCCACATCCCATCCCGTTCCACTTTCCATTCAATTCCATTCCATTACACATTCCATTCCACATTGCATTCCATTTCACATTTCAATAAATTCCATTCCATTCCATTCCGTATTCCATTGAATTCCTTTCAGTTCCTCATACCATTCCATTACACATTCCATTCCATTCCATTGTACATTCCATTCCACATTCCCCTCCACTCCATTCCACTTTCCATTCCATTACAGTGCATTCCATTCCACCTTCCATTGCATCCAATTCGATTCCACATTCCATTCCATTCTATTCCACATTCCATTCCACATTCCATTCCACTTTGCATTCCATTCCATTCCACTTTCCATTCCATTCCATTCCATTCCATTCCACATTTCATTCCATGCCATTCTGCATTCCATTCCATTCCATTCCATTCCACATTGAATTCCATTCCAATCCAATTTTCATTCCATTCCACTCCACATTCCACATTCCATTCCATGTTCCACTCCACTTTCCATTCCACGTTCCATTGCACGGTCCATTCCATTCCATTCCACATTCCATAACAGTTTCCAATTCTTTCCATTTCACATTCCTTTCCATTCCATTCCACATTCCATTCCGCTTTCATTTCCAATCCATTCCACATTCCATTGGACATTCCACTCCATTCCTTTCCACATTCCTTTCCATTGCATTTCACGTTCCATTCTAATCCATTCCACGTTCCTGTCCACATTCCATTCCACGTTCCATTACACTTTACATTTCACATGCCATTTCACTTGCCATTCCATTGCATTCCAATTTCCATTCCACATTCCATTCCATTCCATTCCACATTCTTATCCATTCCATTCAACTTTGCAGTCCACATTCCATTCCACATTCCAGTCCAGATTATATTCCATTCCATTCCACTTTCCATTACATTCCATCCCATTTCATTCCACATTCCATTCCAGATTCCATTACTTTCCATTCCATTCCATATTCCATTCCATTCCATTCCACTTTACATGCCATTCCATTCCACATTCCATTGCATTTCTTTCCATTCCCATTCTATTCCATTCCACTTTCCATTCCATTCCATTCCACATTCCATTCAGTTCCATTCCATTCCATTCCACATTTCATTCCACGTTCCATTCCATTCCTTTCCACATTCCATTCGACGTTTCATTCCACAATCCATGGTACACTTCATTCCACATTCCATTCCGTTCCATACCACATTCAATTCCGTTCCATTCCACATTCCATGCTACATTTCATTCCATATTCCATTCCACATTCCATTCCATTCCATTCCACATTCCGTTCTCAATCCATTGCATTCCTTTCCTAATTCATTTCCACATTCCATTCCATTCCATTCCACATTTCATAGCACATTCCATTCCACATTCCATTCCATTTTCCATTCCACATTCCATTCCACTTTCCATTCCATTCCATTTAACGTCCCATTCTATTCCATTCCACGTTCAATTTCATTCCGTTCCACATTCCATTCCACATTCCATTTTACATTCCGTTCCACATTACATTTCACTTTACATTCCGTTCCATTCCATTCCGCATTCCATTCAAGTCCGTTTCATTCCATTCCAACTTTCATTCCATTGCATTCCGCATTTCATTCAGTTTCAATCCATTCCATGTTGTATTCCACTACATTCCATTCCATTTCACATTCCATTGCATTCCATTCCACATTCCATTCCATTCCATTCCATGTTCCATGCCACTTTGCATCCCACGTTTTATTCCAAGTTCCTTTCCATTCCATTCCACGTTACATTCCGCGTTCCATTCCATTCAATTCCACTTTCCATTCCATTCCATTCCACATTCCATTCCACGTTCCATTCCATTCAATTCCCCTTTCCATTCCACATTTAATTCCGCGTTCCACTCCTTTCCATTCGTCATTCCTTTACATTCCATTTCACAATCCATTCCATTCCCTTCGACATTCCGTTCCACGTTCCATTCCACGTTGTATTCCATGTTCCATTTCACATCCTATTCCTCGTTCCATGCCTTTCCATTCCACCTTCCATTCCGTTCCATTCTACATTCCATTCCGTTCTACTCCACATTCCATTCCACATTCCATTCCTCATTCCATTCCATTCCATTCCACGTTCCATTCAACATTCCAATCCATTCAATTTCACTTCCCAATGCATATTCCATTCCACATTCCTTACCACCTTTCCTTCCAGTTCCATTCCACGATCCATTCCATGTTCAATTACAGGAACCATGGCACGTAACATTGCACATTCCATTCCATTCCATTCCTTTCCATGCCACATTGCCTTCTACATTCCATTCCACATTCCTTTCCATGTTCTATTCCACGTTCCATTGCAGTTTCCATTACATTTCATTCCACGTTCCATTGAACGTTACATTCCTTTCCATTCCACTTTCCATTACACATTCCATTGCACATCCCATTCCAATTTCTATTCCATATTCCATTCCATGTTCCATTCCACGTTCAATTCCATGTTTCATTCCATATTCTCTTCCTTTCCATTTCACTTTCCCTTCCACATTCCATTCTCCAATCCTTCCCATGTTCCATTCCACGTTCAATTCCATGTTCCATTCCAAACTCTATTCCATTCCATTCCACTTTCCATTCCACATTCCATTCCCCATTCCATTCCACATTCCACTGCAATTTCCATTCCAAATTACAATCCACATTGCATTGCATATTCCAGTCCACATTCCAGTCCACATTCCATTCCACATTCCATTCCACATTCCATTTCTTTCCATTTCACATTCTTTCCACTCCATTCCACGTTCCATTCCACTTTCAATTCCATTCCATTCCACATTCCGTTGGATATTCCATTCCATTCCATTCCATTCCACATTCCTTTCCATTGCATTCCACTTTCCATTCTAATCCATTCCCCGTTCCATTCCATTCCATTCCCCATTCCATTCCATTCCACTCCATTCCATTCCACTTTCTGTTGCATTCAACATTCCATTCCATTCCATTTCACATTCCATTCATTTCATTCCGTTCCATTCAATTCCGTTCCAGTTTCCAGTCCAATCCATTCCACATTCCATGCCATTTCATTCCATTCCATTACATTCCATTCCACATTGTATTAAATTCCACAGTCCATTACATTCCACTTTCCATTGCACTGTATTCTATTCCATTCGATTCCACATTCCATTCCATTCCATTCCATTCCATTCCATATTCCATTCCATTCCGCATTCCATTCCTTTTATTTATTACATTCTATTCCATTCCATTCCACTCCACATACCATTCCATTCCACATTCCATTCCACTCCACATACCATTCCATTCCACATTCCATTCCACATTCCATTAAACATTCCATTCCACGTTCCATTCTGTTCCATTCCACAGTCCATTCCATTCCATTCCACATTCCATTCCATTCCATCCGCATTCCAATCCATTCTATTCCACATTCCATTCCACATTTGATTCCATTCTATTCCACATTCCTTTCCACATTTCTTTGCACATTCCATTCCATTCCATTGCACATTCTATTGCATCAATTCCACACTCCATTCCACATTCCGTTCCATTCCATTCCACATTAAATTCCACATTCCATTCCATTCCATTCAACATTCCATTCTATTCCATTCAACGTTCCATTCCATTGCTTTCCACATTCCTTTCCATTCCATTCCACTTTGCATTGCATTCCATTCCACATTCTCTTCCACATTTCATTCCATTCCATTCCACTTTCCATTCCCTTCCATTCCCAATTCCATTCTATTCCATTCCATTCCACATTCCATTCCACATACCTTTCCGTTCCATTCCACATTCCATTTAGTATTCAATTCCATTCCATTCCACATTCAATTCCATTCCATTTGATGCCACATTGCATTCCACATTCCATTCCATTCCAATCCACATTCCATGGCACATTCCATTCCACTCCAAATTCCATTCCACATTCCATTCCATTCCGTTCCATTTCAAGTTCCTTTCCACATTCCATTCCACATACCATTCCATTCCATGTCATATCCCATTCCACGATTCATTCCACATTCCATTACACTTTCCATTCCACATTCCAATCCATTCCATTCCACATTCCATTCCACATTCCATTCCACATTCCTTTCAACATTTCATATTCCACATTCCGCATTCCATTCCGTTCCATTCCACATCGCATACCGCATTACATTCCACATTCCATTCCGCCTTCCATTCCGTTCCATTCCACATTGCATTCCGCCTTCCATTCCACATTGCATTCAACATTCCATTCCACAATCCATTCCATTCCATTCCACATTCCATTCTCTTTCCACTGCATTCCTTTACACATTCCATTACACATTCCATTCTATTCCATTCCACATTTCATACCACTTTCCATTCCACGTTCCATTCCTTGTTCCATTCCACGTTCCATTCCATTCCATTCCTTTCCATTCCATTCCTTTCCATTCCACTTTCCAATTCAT
The DNA here is from genome assembly GCF_028885625.2 of Pongo pygmaeus. Lineage (NCBI taxonomy): Eukaryota > Metazoa > Chordata > Mammalia > Primates > Hominidae > Pongo > Pongo pygmaeus. The sequence goes on from NC_072395.2 coordinate 14,246,641, forward strand.
TCCGTTCCACTTTCCATTCCGCATTCTAATTCACATTTCGTTCCACATTCTATTTCAGTTTAAATTCCATTCCTTTCCATTCCTTTCCACATTGCATTCCATTCCATTCCACATTCCATTCCATTCCACTCCACATTCCATTCCAAATTCCATTCCATTCTATTCCACATTCCTTTCAATTCCATTCCACATTCCATTGCGCATTCCATTCCATATTCCATTGCGCATTCCCTTCCATTCCAATACACATTCCATTCCACATTCCATTCCATTCTATTCCACATTCCTTTCCATATTCCATTGCGCATTCCTTTCCATATTCCATTGCGCATTCCATTCCATTCCACTCCACATTCAATTCCACATTCCATTCCATTCCTTTCCATTGCTCATTGCATTTCACCTTCCATTCCACATTACATTCCATTCTATTCCACAATCCATTCCACATTCCATTTCACGTTCCATTCCAAATGCCATTCCACATTCCATTCCTTTCCATTCCACATTTCATTGCACATTCCATTCCACATTTCACTCCGTTCCATTCCAGATTTCATTGCACATTACATTCCCCATTCCATTCCAGATTCCTTTCCGTTTCATTCCACTTTCCATTGCACATTCCATTCCTAATTCCATTCCACATTCCGTTCCATTCCATTTCACATTCCATTCTCATTCCATTGCATTCCATTCCACATTCCATTCCACATTCCATTCCATTCCATGCCACATTTCATTCCACATTCCATTCCATTCCATTCAACTTTCCTTTCCACATTCCATTACACGTTCCTTTCCATTTTCCATTCCACGTTTCAATCCGCGTTCCATTCCATTCCATTCCTTTACACGTTACATTCCATTCCATTCCATGTACCTTTTCATTCTGTTTCTCATTCCACTCCGCATTCCATTTCACTTTCTGTTCCACATTCTATTTCACTTTCCGTTGCACTCCATTACACATTCCATTCCATTCAAATCCACATTCCATTCCACATTCCATTCCATTCTATTTCAGCTTCGATTCCATTCCATACCACATTCCATTCCATTCCACTTTCCATTCCACTCCATTCCATTCAACATTCCATTCCACATTCTTCTCCATTCCATTCCATATACCATTCCACATTCCATTTCATTTCATTCCACATTCCATTCCATTCAATTCCACATTCCATTCCATTCCATTACACAATCCATTCCTCATTCCGTTCCACATTACATTCCACATAACTTTCAATTCCATTCCACATTCGAATCCATTCCATTCCACATTGCATTCCAATCAATTCCACATTCCACTCCATTATATTCCATTCCATTCCACATTCCATTCCATTCCACTCCATTACACATTCCAGTCCATTCAATTCCACATTCCATTCCACATTCCATTCCATTCTATTTCACCTTCCATTCCATGCCATACCACATTCCATTCCACATTCCATTCCATTTCACTTTCCATTCCACTCCATTCCATTCAACTTTCCATTCCACATTCGTCTCCATTCATTCCACATTCCATTACACATTCCATTGCATTTCATTCCACATTCCATTCCATTCAATTCCACATTCCTTTCCATTCCGTTACACAATCCATGCCTCATTCCTTTTCACATTCCATTCCACATTACATTCCATTCCATTCCACATTCCAATCCAATCCATTCCATATTGCATTGCATTCAATTCCACATTCCACTCTATTATATTCCATTCCATTCCTCATTCCATTCCATTCTATTCCATTCCACATTCCATTCCATTCAATTCCACCTTCCATTCCATTCCACATTCCCTTCCATTCCATTCCATTCCACATACCATTGCATTCCACTACACATTCCGTTCTCATTCCATTGCATTCCATTCCGCATTCCTTTCAGCATTCCATTCCATTCAATTCAACGTTTCATACCACATTCCATTCCATTCCATTCTACATTCCATTCCACATTCCATTACACTTTCCATCCCATGATCCATTATACATTCCATTCCAAGTTCCGTTCCATTCCATTCCACTTTCCATTCCATTCTTTCCACTTTTCATTTCATTCAGTTTCACATTCCATTCGACATTTGATTTCACATATTTTTCAACATTCTATTTCACTTTTCCTTCCATTCTATTACACATTCCATTCCATTCAATTCCACACTCCATTCCATTGCTTTCCCTTCCACATTCCATTCCATTCCATTCTACGATGCATTTCCACATTCCTTTGCACATTGCATTCCACATTCCATTCCGTTCCATAACACGTTCCTTTCCACATTCCATTCCACATTCCATTCCGTTCTATTCCACATGCCACTACACATTCCAGTCCACATTACTCTGCATTCCATTCCAGGTTCCATTCCACATTCCATTCATTTCCATTCCATGATCCATTCCACATTCCATTGCACATTGCATTCCACATTCCTTCCATTCCATAAAGCGTTCCATTCCACATTCCATTCCACATTCCATTCCGTCTTATTCCACATTCCTCTCCACATTCCAGTCCACATTCCCTTCCATACCATTCCAAATTCCATTCCAAATTCCATTCCTGTCAACTCCACATTCTATTTCACATTATATGCCACAATCCATTCCACATTCCTTTCCATATTCCCTTTCACATTCCGTTCTATTCCATTCCACATTCCATTCAAAAGTCCATTCCATTCAATTCCACATTCTATTCCGCTTTTCATGCCACATTCCATTCCATGCCATTGCACATTTCATTAGACCCTCCATTCCATTCCACTCCCTATTCCATTTTTCATTCCATTCCATTTCATTCCACATTGAAATCCACATTCCATTCCACATTCCCTTCCTCATTCCATTCCATTCCACATTCCATTCCACATTCCGTTCCATTCCATTCCACTTTCATTTCTACTTTCCATTCAATTTCATTCCACATTCCTTTCCACATTCCATTCCATTCCATTCCATTCCTCTTTCCATTCCACTTTCCATTCCACATTCCTTTCCATGTTCCATTCCGTTTCATTCCACATTCCCTTCCAAAGTCCATTTCATTCCACACTCCATTCCACATTCAATTCCATTCAATTACACTTTCCATTCCACTTTCCCTTGCATTCCATTCCACGTTCCATTCCACGTTCCATTCCATTCCATTCCACTTTCCTTTCAAAATTCCATTCCACGTTCCATTCCACGTTCCATTCCATTCCATTCCACATTCCATTTCACTTTACATTCCATTCCATGTACCATTTCACATTCCATTCCAAATTACACTCCATTCCATTCCAAGTGCCACTCCACGTTCCATTCCACCTTCCATTCCATATTCCATTCCATTCCATTCCACATTCCATTCCATTCCTTTCCACATTCCTTTCCATTCCATTCCAGATTCCATTGCACATTCCATTCCATTCCATTCCTCATTCCATTCAACGTTCAATTCCACCTTCAATTCCATTCCATTCAAAGATATTTACCACCTTCCTTTCCACTTTCCATTCCATGTTCCATTCCACTCCATTCCATGTTCCATTCCACGTTCCACTCCACATTTCGTTCCACATTCCATTAAAATGGCTATTCCAAATTTCACCCAATTTCTTTCTACGTTCCATTCCTCATTCCGTTCCACATTCCATTCCACATTGCATTCCACGTTCCACTCCATTCCATTCCACGTTCCAGTCCACATTCCATTCCATTCCATTCCACAGTCTATTCAACATTCCATTCCTTGGCATTCCACTTTCCATTCCATTCCATCCCACATTACATTCCACGCTACATTCCATATTGCATTCCACATTCCGTTCCATTCTATTCCAAGTTCCATTGCACTTCCCAATCCATTCCATTCCATTCAACTTTCTATTCCAAATTCCATTCCACATTCCATTCCAAATTCCATTCCTTTCCATTCCACATTCCATTACATTCCATTGCACATTCCATTCCACATTCCATTACATTCCATTTCAGCTTCCATTCCACATTTCATTACATTCCGTTCCACATTCCATTACATTCCATTCCACATTCCATTATATTCCATTCCACATTCCATTCCACATTACTTTACATTCCATTCCTCATTCCATTCCACATTCCTTTCCACATTCTAATCCACATTGGCTTGCATTCCACTCCACATTCCCTTCCGCATTCCATTCCACATTCCATTTCAGTCCATTCCACATTTCATTTCACATGCAATTCTCCAGTCCATCCACTTTCCATTAAAATTTCCATTCCATTTCATTCCACGTTCCACTCCAGTTTACAATCCTTTCCATACCACGTTCCATTCCACTTTCCATTGCACATTCCATTCCTATTTCCAATCCACTTTCCGTTCCACATTCCATTCCATGTACTATTCCAAGTTCCATTCCATTCCATTCCACGTTACATTCAACATTCCATTCCATCCCATTCCACGTTCCATTGTGTTCCATTCCTCGTTGCATTCAACATTCCATTCCACATTCCATTCTGCAATCCATTCCGTTCCATTCCATTCCATTCTACGTTCCATTTCACATTCCATCCCACATACCATCCCACATTCCATTACGTTCCATTCCACATTCCATTACACATTCCTTTCCACATTCCAACCCATTCCATTCTATTCCAAATTCCATTCCATATTCCACTCTACTTTCCATTCCATTCCATTCCACATTCCGTTCCACATTCCATTCCACATTCCATTCAATTCCATTCCATGTTTCATTCCACATATCATGCCACATTCCATTTCATTCATTTCCAGCTTCCATTCCACTATCCATTCCATTTGTTTCCACACTCAATTCCACGTTCCATTCCACATTCCATTACATATTCCATTCCCCATTCCATATCTCATTCCATTCCATTCCATTCCACGTTCCATTCCGATACTTTTCACATTCCATTCCACATTCAATTACACGTCCCATTCCATTCCATTCCACGTCCCATTCTACATTACATTAGAGGTTCCAATCATCGTTCCATTCGAAGTTCCATTCCATTCCATTCCATGTTACATTCCATATTCCATTCCATTCCTTTCCATTGAATGGAAATTGGAATATAATGTAGAATGGAAAGGAATGGAATATGGAATGAAATCGAATGTGGAATGGATTCCATTCCATTTCACATTCCCTTCCACATTCCATTCTGTGGAATGGAATGGAATATGGAACGGAATAGAATGGAATGAAATGTGGAATGGATTGTGGAATGGAATGGCATGGAAGGTGGAATGGAAAGTAGAATGGAGTGGAATGGAATGTGGAAATGAAGGTGGAATGGAATGGACTGGAATGTGGAATGCAACGTGGAATGGAATGGAATGGAATGAAATGCAATGTGGAATGGAATGGCATGGAATATGGAATGGAATGGAATGGAACGTGGAATGGATTGGAATGGAAGGGAATGAGGAATGGAATGGAATGGAATGTGGAATGGAAGGCGGAATGGAATAGAATGGAATGTGGAATGGAACGGAATGGAATGTGGAATGGAATAGAATAGAATATGGAATGTGGAATGCAATGGAAATAATGTGGAATGGAATGTGGAATGGAATGGAATGGAAAGTGGTATTTTGTTTGTAACAGAATGGTATGGAATGTGGAATGCAATGGAATGGAATGTGGAATGGAATATGGAACGGAATGGAATGTGGATTAGGAAAGGAAAATGTAATGGAATGTGGAATGGAATGTGGAATGGAAACGAATGCGACATACAAAGGAATGTGGAATGGAATGGAATGGAATGTGGAATGGAAAGGAATGGGATGTGGAATGGAATGTGGAATGGAATGGAATGGAATGAAATGTGGACTGGAATGGAATGGAATGGAATGTGGAATGGAATATATAATGGAAAGGAATGGAGTGGGATGCAATATGGAATGGGCTGGAATGGAATGTATAATGGAATGTGGAATGGAATGGAATGGAAGGTGGAATGGTATGTGGAATGGAATGCAATGGAATGTGGAATGGAATATGGAATGGAACGTAATGCAATGTGGAATGGACTGGAAAGGAGTGTGTAATGGAATGGAAGGGAATGTGGAATGTAATGGATTGTGGAATGGAATATGGAATGGAATGGAATGCAATGAGGAATCGAATGGAATAGAATGTTAACTGGAAAGGAATGGAATGTGGAATGGAATATGGAATTGAATGTAATGAAAAGTGGAATCGAATGGAATGGAATGTTAACTGGAAAGGAATGGAATGTGGAACGGAATTGAAAGGAATATAATGTGGAATGGAATGTGTAATGGAATGGTAAGGAAAGTGGAAAGGAATGTGGAAAGGAAAGGAATGGTATGTGGAAGGGAATGTGGAATGGAATAGAATGGAATGTGGAATGCAACGTGTAATGGAATGGAATGGTATGTGGAAAGGAACGTGGAATGGAATGTGGAATGGGAAGTGGAATGTAATGGAATGTGTAATGGAATGTGTAATGGAACATTGAATGGAATTGATTATTGAAAGAATTGTCGAATGGAAAGTGGAATGGAATATAGAATGGAATAGAATGGAATGTAGAATGGAATGTGGAATGAGATGGATTGGAATGTGGAACGGAATGGAATGGAATTTGTAATGGAACGTTGAGTGGATTGGAATGGAATGTGGAATGGAACGTGAAATGGAATGTCAAATGGAACGTGATATTGAATCGAATGTGGAATGCAATGTGGAATGAAACGCTGAATGGAAAGGAATGTGGAATGGATTGTGGAATGGAATAGAGTGGAATGGAATGTGGAATGCTATGGAATGGAATGTGGAATGAAAGGAATGGAATTTGGAATGGATTGTGGAATGGAGGAATGGAATAAAATGTGAAATGGAATGTGGAATGGAGGAAAGGAATGGAATGGCGAATGGAATGTGGAATGGAATGGAATGTGGAATGGAAAGTGGAATGGAATGCGGAATAGCATGTGGAATGGAACGTGATATGGAATGGAATGTGTAATAGAATTTGGAATGGAAAGTGGAATGGAATGGAATGGAATAGAAAGAGAAATGGAATGGAATGTGAAATGGAATGGAATGGAATGGGGAATGGAATGGAAGGGAATGTGGAAAGGAATGTGGAATGCAATGGAATATAATGTGGAAAGGAATCTGGAATGGAATGGAATGATATGTGGAATGGAATACGGAATGGAATGGAATGAAATGTGGAATGGAATGGAGTGGAATAGAATGGAAACGAATGTGTAATGGAATGTGGAATGGCATGTGGAATGGAATGTAGTGGAATGGCATGCAATGTAGAATGGAATGGAAGGTGGAATGGAATGGAATGTGGAATGTGATGTGGAATGCAATCGAATGGGATGTGGAATGGAATGTTGAAAGGGAATGTGGAATGGAATGTGGAATGGAAGGGGATGGAATGTGGAATGGAATAGAAAGTAATGTGGAATGGAATGGAATAGAATGTGAAATGGAATGGAATGGAATGCAAGGCGGAATTGAAAGGAAAGGAATTCCGAAACGATTGGAATGGTATGTAGAATGGAATGGAATGGAATGGAAAGGAATAGAATGTGTAATGGAATTGTATGGAATGTGGAATCGAATTGAATGGAAATTGGAATGATATGGAACGGAATGTGGAATGGAATGGAACGGAATGTGGAATGGAATGGAACGGAATGTTTAATGGAATGTGGAATGGAATGAGGTGTGGAATGGAATGAGGTATGGAATGGAGTGGATTGTGGAATCGAATGTGGAATGGAATGGACTGTGGAATGGAATGGAGTGGAATGGAATGGAATGTGGAATGGATTGTGGAATGGAATGTGGAATGGAATGAAATGGAATGTGGCATGGAATGTGGAAAGGAAAGTGGAACGGAATGGAATGGAACGTTGAATCAAATGTAATGGAATGTGGAATGGAATGGAATAGAAAGTAGAATGGAATGGAATGGAATGTAAAATGGAATGGAATGGAATGTGGAACTGAATGGAAAGGAAAGTGGAATAGAATGTGGAAATTAGTGGAATGGAAAGCGGAATGGAATGTGGAAAGGAGTGAAAGGAATGCCGAATGAAATGGAATGGAATGTGGAATGGAATGTTATGGAATGTGGAATGCAAAGGAATAGAATGTGGAATGCAATGTGGGGTGGAATGGAATGGAATGTGGAATGGAATGTTGAATGGAATGTGGAATGGAATGGAATGGAAAGTGGATTGGAATGTGGAATACAATGAAATGGAATGTGGAACGGAATGTGGAATGGAAAGAAATGCAATGTGTAATGGAATGTGAAATGCAATGGAATGTGGAATGGAATGGAATGGAACGGAATGCAACATGGAATGGAATGGAATGGAAAGCAATGTGTAATGGAATTACGAATGGAATGGAATAGAATGCAATGGAATGTGGAATGTAATATAATGGAATGTGGAATTGAATGGAATTGAATGTGGAATGGATTGTGGAAAGGAATGTGCAACGGAATGGAATGGAATGTGGAAAGGAACGTGGAATGTAATAGAATTGAACGTGGAATGGAACGTGGAATGCAACGTGGAGTGGAACGTGGAATGGAACATTGAATGTAATGGAATGGAACGTGGAATGGAATGGCATGGAACACGGTATGGAATGAAAAGTGGAATTGAGTGGAATGGGACGTGGAATGGAATGTGGAAAGGAATGTGAAATGGAAGGGAATGGAATGGAGTGGAATGCAATAGAATGGAATGTGGAATGGAAAGGAATGGAATGGAATGGATTAGAATGAAATTTAATGTGGAACGGATGGTGGAATGGAATGCAGAATGGAAAGGAATGTGGAATGGAATTGAATGGAATGTGGAAAGGAATGTGGAATGGAATGTGGAAAGCAGTGGAATGGAATGTTTAATGGATGTGGAATGGAATGGAATGTGGAATGGAAAGGATTGGAATGGTAATAGAATGTGGAATGGAAGGTGGAATGGAATGTGGAATGGAATCTGGAATGGAATGTGGAATTGAATGTGGAATTTAATGGAATGTGGAATGGAATGGAATGGAATGGAATGGAATGGAATGTTGAATGGAAAGTGGAATGGAATGAAATGGAGTGTGGAATCGAATGTGGAATGGAATGGAATGGAGTTTGGAATGGAAAATAATGGAATGCGGAATGGATTGGAATGAGGAATGGAATGCAGTGGAATGGAATGTCGAATGGAACGGAATGGAATGTGGAATGGAATGGAATGGAAAGGAATTTGAAATGAAATGGAATGGAACGTGGAATGGAAATTGGAATAGAAATTGGAATGGAAAGTGAAAAGAGAACGTGGAATTGAATGTGGAATGGAATGAGGTATGGAATGGAATGGAATGTAGAATGGAAGGGAATGGAATGTAGAATGGAAGGAAATGGAATTGGATGCAACGTGGAATGGAATGGAATGGAATCTGGAATGGAATATAGAAAGGATTGGAAAGGAATGTGTAATGGAATGGAATGGAATATGGAATGGTATGTGGAATGGAATGGAATGGAACGAGGAATGGAACGTGGAATGGAATGGAATGGAATGTGGAATGGAACTTAGAATGGAATGGAATGGAACGTGGAATGGAATGGAAAGTGCAATGGAATGGAATGGAACCTGAAATGGAATTGAATTGAATTTGGAATGTAAAGGAATTGAAAGTGGAACGCAATGGAATGGAATGTGGAATGGAATGGAATGGAATGTGGAATGGAATGTGGAATCGAAAGTGGAAGGGATTGTGGAATGGAATGTGGAAGGAAATGCGGAATGGAATGTGGAATGGAATTTGGAAAGAAATGTTGAATTGAAAGGAATCGAATGTGTAATGGAATGGAATGCAATGTGGAATGGAATAGAAGGGACTGTGGAATTGAAAGCGGAATTGAATGGAATGAAAGGTGGAATAGAATGTGGAATGCAATGGAATGGAATCCAGAATGTTATGGAATTGAATTGTATGGAATGTGAAATGCAACGGAATGGAACGTGGAATGGAAGGTGGAATGGAACGTAGAATGGAAAGTGTAATGGAAGGCAATGGAATGTGGAATGGAAGGGAAAGGAATGTGTAATCGAATGTGGAATTCAAGGGAATGGAATGTGGAATGGAATGTGGAATGCAATGGAATGGAACGGAATGGAATGTGGAATGGAAAGGAATGAAATGTGGAATGGAATGGAATGGTATGGAATGTGGAATGGAATAGAATTAAATGTGGAATGGAATGGAATGGAATGGAATGTGGTATGGAATAGAATGGAATGTAATGCGGAATGGTATTTAGCGAAATGTGGAATAGAATGGAATGGAATCGAATGGAGTGTGGAATTGAACGGATTGGGAAGTGGAATGGAATGGAATGGAATGTGGAGTGGGAAGAAATGAAATGAATGGAAGGCGGAATTGAACGTGAAATGGAATGTGGAATGGAAAGTGAAATGGAATGAAATGGAAAGTAGAATGGAATGGAATTTAACGTGGAATGGCATGGAATGGAATGTGGAATGGAATGGGGAATGGAACCTGGAAAGGAAATTGGAATGCAATGGAAGGGAACATGCAATGGAATGGAAAGGAAAGTGGAATGGAAGGAAATGGAATGTGGAATGGAATGGAATGGAATATGGAATGGAACATGGAATGGAATGGAATGGAACGTGTAATGGGAAGTGGAATGGAACGTGGAATGGAATGTGAAATGGAATGTGGAATGGAAAGTGGAATGGAATGCGGAATTGAACGTGGAATGGAATGGAATAGAAAGCGGAATAGACTGTGCAATTGAATGGAATGGAATCCGGAATAGAATGGAAAGGAGTGGAATGGAATGTGGAATGGAATGGAATGGAACGTGGAATGGAACGTTGAATTGAACGTGGAATGGAATGTGGAATGGAATGGAATGGAATGGAATGTGGAATGGAATGGAATGGAATGGAATGTGGAATGGAAGGGAATGGAATGTGGAATGGAATTATAATGGAATGGAATAGAATGGAATGGAATGGAATGTGGAATGGAATGCAAAGTGCAATGGAATCGAATGAAATGTGAAACGAATGTGGAATGGAATGTGTAAAGGAAAGGAATGTAATGTGGAATGGAATGGAATGGTATGTGGAATGGAATGGAATGAAATGGAATGTGGAATGGAATAGAATATGGCAGGAAATGTGGAATGGAATGGAGGGCAAAGTGGAGTAAAATGTGGAATGGAATTCGGAATGGAATTGAATGCAATTTTAAGGAATATGGAATGGAATGGAAAGGAACGTGGAATGGAATATGGAATGGAATGTGGAATGGAACGTGGAATGGAAAGTGGAATGAAATGGGATGAAAAGTGTAATGGAACGTGGAATGAAATGTGTAATGGAAAGTGGAAAGGAATGTGGAATGGAATGTGGAATGGAAATGAATTGAATGTGGAATTGAAAGTGCAATGGAATGGTATGGAATGAGGAACAGAAAGTGCAATGCAATGGAATGGAATGCGGAATGGAATGGAATCGAATGGAATGTCTAGTGAAATGGAATGGAATGTGGAATTGAATGTGGAATGGATTGGAATGGAATCCGGAATAGAATATGGAATGGAATGGAATGGAGAGCGAAATGGAATGGAATGGAATTTTATGGAATGTGGAAAGGAATGGAATGCAATGTGGAATGGAATGGAATGGAACTTGGAATGGAACGTGGAATGGAATGTGGAATGGAAAGGTATGAAATGTGGAATGGAATGGGGAATGGACAGAAATGGAATGCAATGGAATGCGGAATGGAATGTGGAATGAAATGCTTTATGGAATGTGGAATGAAATGTGGAATGCAATGGAATGGAATGCGGAATGGAATGTGGAATGGAATGGAAAGGAATGTGGAATGGAACGTGGAATCGAATGTGGAATTAAATGTAGAATAGAATGGAAAGGAATGTGTAAAAATGTGCAATGGCATGCACTCGAATGTGGAATGGCATTTGGAATGGAACATGAAATGGAATGCAATGGAATGTGCAATGGAATGTGGAATGGAATGTGGAATGAAACGTGGAATGCATCGTGGAATTCAGTGGAATGGAACTTGAAATAGAATGTGAAATGGAATGGAAGGGAATGTGGAATGAAAAGTGTAGTGGAATGTAGTGGAATGTGAAACGGAATGGAATGGGATGTGGAATGGAATGTGGAATGGAAAGGAATGTAATGAGGAATGTAATGTGTAATGGAATGTGGAATGGAAAGTGTAATGGAATGGAATGGAATGCGGAATAGAATGGAATGGAAAATGGAATGGAAAGGAATGGAATGGGTTGGAATATGGAATGGAATGGAATGGAATGCGGAACGGTATGTTCAATGGGGTGTGGAATGGAATGGAATGGGATGTGGAATGGAATGTGGAATGGATTTTAAAGGAATGTGGAATGGAAAGTGGAATGGAATGTGGAATGGAATGTGGAATGGAAAGGAATGGAATGTGGAATGGAATGTGGAATGGAGTGTGGAATGGAAATTTGAATGGAATTCAATGGAACGCGGAATGCAACATGGAATGGCTTGGAATGGAACGTGGAATGGAACTTAGAAAGGAATGGAACTTAGAAAGGAACGTGAAATGGAATGGATTGGAACGTCGAATGGAATGTGGAATGGAACTTGGAATGGAATGGAATGGAACGTGAAAAGGAATGGAACGTGGAATGTGAGGTGGAATGGAAAGTGGAATGGAATGTGGAATTGAACGTGGCATGGAATTTGGAATGGAATGTGGAATGGAAAAGAATGGAATGTGGATTGGACTGACGAATTGATTGTGGAATGGAAAGTGGAATGCAATTAAATGGAATGTGGAATGGAAAGTGGAATGGAACGTGGAATGCAATGGAATGGAATGTGGAATGGAACGTGCAATGGAAGGGAATGGAATGGAATGAAATGTGAAACGGAATGGGAGGGAATGTGGAATGGAATGGAACGGAATGTGGAAGGGAATGTGGAATGGAATGTGGAATGTAATATGGAATGGAATGGAATGGAATGTGGAATGAAATGTGGAATAGAATTTAAAGGAAAGTGGAATGGAACGTGGAATGGAATGGAATGTGGAAAGGAATGTGGAACGGAAAGTGGAATCAAATGGAATGAAAAGCGGAATGGAATATTGAATAGAATGGAATGGAATGGAATGTGGAATAGAATGGAATGGACTGCAGAATGGAATGCGGACTGGAATGTGGAATGGAATGTGGAATATAATAGAATGGAACTTGGAATAGAATGTGGAATGGCTTGTGAATAGGAATGCAATGGAATGTGGAATGGAATGTGGAATGGAATGCAGAATGGATTGTGGAATGGAATGTCACATAGAATGTGGAATGGAATGGAATTGAATGGAATGTGGAATGAAATGTGTATTGGAATGCAATGGAATATGGAATGGAATGTAAAATGAAATGCAATGGAATGAGAATGGAATGTGGAAAGGAATGTGGAACGGAATGGAATGGAATGTGGTATGGTATGTGGACTGGAATGTGGAGTGGAATCAAATGGAATGTGGAATGGAATGTGGAATGGAATGTGTAATGGAAAGTAATGGAATGTGGAATTGCATGTGGAATGGAAGGGAATATAATGCGGAATGGAATTTTGAATGGAATGTGAGAAGGAAAGTGGAATGGAAGGGAATGGAATGTGGAATGGAAGATGGAATGGAACACGGAATGGAACGTGGAATGAAAAATGGAATGGAACGTGGAATGGGATGTGCAATGGAATGTGGAATGGAAAGTTGAATGGAATGGAATGGAATGTGGAATTGAACTTGTAATGGAATGGAATGGAACGTGGAGAGGAAGGTGGAACTGAACGTGGAAAGGAATGTGGAATGGAAGGTAGAATGGAATGTGAAATGGAATGTGGAAGGGAATGTGTAATGGAATGGAAGGGAATGGAATGGAATGTGGAATGCAACTTGCAATGTGTCGTGGAATTAAATGAGGAATGGATCATGGAATGGAAGGTGATATGGAATGTGGAATGGAATATGGAATGGAACGTGAAATTGAATGGAAATGAATGTTGAATGCAACGTGGAATGGAATGGACTGGAATGAGGAATGGAATGTGGAATGGAATGTGGAATGGAATGGAATGGAATGTGGAAAGGATTCTGGAAAGTAAAGTGGAATGAAATGCAATGAAATGTGGAATGGAACGTGGAATGGAATGTAATGGAATGTGGAATGGAATGTGGAATAGAAAATGGAATGGAACGAAGAATATAATGTGGAATGCAATAGGCAAAGGAATGTGGAATGGAACGAGGAATGGAATGGAATGGATAGTTTAATGGAACTTGGAAAGAATGGAATGGAACAAGGAGTGGAATGTGGAATGGAATGCGGAATGGAAAATAATGGAATGAGGAAAGGAATGGAATGCAACTTGGAATGCAATGTGGAATGGAATGTGGAATGGAGGATAGAATTGAACGTGGAATGAAATGGAATGGAATGTGGGATGAATGGAATGGAATGTGGAATGGAAAGGAATGGAACGTGGAATGGGATGTGGAATGGAACATGGAATGCAACGTGGAATGGAACATGGAATTGAACGTTGAAAGGAATGTGGAATGGAATGGAATGGAATTGAGTGTGGAATGGAAGGGAATGGAAAGAGAAATGGAATGGAATGGAACGTGGAATGGAATGCGGAATGGAATTTGGAATGGAATCTGGAATGGAATGGAATGGAATCCGGAACGGAAATTAATGGAATGTGGACAGGAATGGAAAGCTATGGAATGTGGAATGGAATGGAATGGAATGAAATATAATGCGGAATGGAATGCAATGGAATTTGGAATGGAAAGGAATGGAATGTGGAATGGAATGAAATTCAACGTGGAATAGAATGGAATGGAACGGAAAGTGGTATGAAATGGAACGGAATGGAATGGAATACGGAATGGAATGGAATGGAATACGGAATGGAATGGAATGAAATATGGAATGCAATGGAATGGAAGGCAATGTGGAATGGAATGGAATGGAATGTGGAATGGAATGGGGAATGCAACGTGAAATGGAAAGGAATGGAATGGAATATGGAAGGGAATGTGGAGTGGAATGGAATAGAAAGTTCAATGGAACATGGATTGGAATGGAATAGAATGTGGAAGGCCAAGTGGTATTGAATGGAATGGAATGGAATGTGGAATGGAATGGAATTGAATCTGGAATGCAATGTGGAATGGAATGGAATGGAATGTGGAGTGGAAAGTGGAATGGAATGGAATGTGGAATATAATGGAATGGAATGTGGAATGAAATTGAATGAAATGTGGAATGGAATGTGGAATGGAATGCAATGGAAAATGGAATGGAATGGAAAGGTATGTGGAATGCAATGGATTGGAATGTGGAATGGAATGGATTGGAATGTGGAATGGAATGGAATGGAATGTGGCATGGAATGTGAAATGGAATGGATTGTAATTGAACGTGGAATGGAGTGTGGAATTGATGGAATGGAATGTGCAATGGAAACGAATGGAATGTGAAATGAAACGTGCAATGGAATGAAATGGGAAGTAATGTGGAATGGAATGTGGAAAGGAATGGAATGGAATGTGGAATTGAATGTGGAATGGAACGGAACAGAATGTGGAATGGAATGTGGAATGGAATGGAATTTAATGGATTGTGGAAAGGAATGTGGAATGGAATGGAATCAAATGTGGAATGTAATGTGGAATAAAACGCAATGGAATGCAGAATGGAATGGACTGGAATGTGGAATGGAATGGAATGGAACGTTTAATGGAACGTGGAATGGAATGTGTAATGGAATGGTATGTGGAATGGAATGGAATGGAATGCAATAAATGAATGGAATGGAATGTGAAACGGAATGGAATGGAAGATGGAATGGAACGAAATGGAATGGAATGCATGTGGAATGGAATGGAATAGAATACAGTGGAATGGAATGTGCAATGGAAAGTAATGTGAAATGGAATATAATGTGGAATGGAATGAAATGGAATGGAATGAAACGGAATGGAATGTGGAATGGATTTGAAAGGAATGTGGAATGGAATGGAAAGGAATGGAAAGTGGAATGGAATGTAAAGGAATGGAATGTGCAATGGAATGGAATGGAAAGTGGTATGGAATGTGGAATGGAATGTTGAGTTTCATGAATGGAATGTGGAATGCAATGGAATGGAATGGAATGTGGAATGGAATGGAATGGAATGTGGAATGGAATGTAATGGAATATGGAATGAAATGAGGTATGGAATTGAATGGAATGGAATGGAATGCGGAATGGAATGGAACGCAATGCGGAATAGAATTGAATGGAATGTGGGGTGGAATGGAAAGGAATGCAACGTGAAATGGAATGCAATGGAAGGGAATGGAATGTGGAATGGAATGGAATGGAATGGAATGTGGAAAGGAATGGAATGGAATGGAATGTAAATTTGAATGGAAAGTGGAATGGAATGTGTAACAGAATGAAATGGAATGGAAAGGAATGTGGAATGGAATGTGGAATGGAATTGAATGGAATGGAATGGAATGCGGAATGGAATGGAAAGTGGAATGGAATGGAATGTGGAATGAATTGTGTAATGGATGGAATGAATGGAATGTGGAATGGAATGGAATGAAATATGGAATGAAATGTATTGGAATGTAGCATGGAATTTATGTGGAATGGAATGAAATGGAATGTGGAATGGAATGGAATGTGGGATTCATTGGAATGGAGTGCAAAGTGGAATGGAATGGAATCGAATGTGGAATGGAATATGGAATGGAATGGGTTGCAACGTGAAATGGAATGTGGAGTAGAATGGAATGGAAAGTGGAATGGAATGTGCAATGGAATGGAATGTGAAACGGAGTGAAATGGAATATGGAATGGAATGGAATGTGGAATGGAATAGAATAGAATGGAATGGAATGTGTAATGGAATAGAATAGAATGGAATGGAAAGTGGAATGGAATGGAATCGAATGGAATTGAATGTGGAATGGAATGGAAAGGAATGGGGAATGGAAAGGAATGGAATGTGGAATGGAATAGAAAGGTATCCAATGTGGAATGGAATGGAATGGAATTGAATGGAGTTGAATGGAAGGGAATATGGAATGGAATGGAATGGAATGTGGAATGGAAAATGGAAAGGAAAGTGGAATGGAATGTGGAATGGAATGTGGAAAGGAATGTGGAATGTAACGGAATGGAATTTGAAAAGGAAAGGAATGAAATGTGAAATGGAATGTGGAATGGAATGCAATCGAATGTGTATGGAATGGAAAGGAAAGTGGAATGGAATTTAATGTGGAATGGAATTTAATGGAAGTTCGAATACAATTTTGAATGAAACGGAAAGGAATCCAGAATGGAATGGCATGGAATGGAATGGAATGTAGTGTAATGGAACGTGGAATGAAATGTGGAATGGAATGTGTAATGGAATGGAAAGGAATGTGGAATGGAAGGGAATGGAATGTGTAATGGAATGTGTAATGGAACGGAATGGAATTGAATACAATGGAATGTGAAATGGAATGTAATGGAATGTGGAAATTAATGTGTAATGGAATGTGGAATGGAATGGAATGGTATGGAATGTGTAATGGAATGGAAGGGAATGGAATGGAATGGGGAATGCAATGGAATGGAATGTGGAATGGAATGGAATCGAATGTGGAAAGGAATGGCTTGGAATGGAATGTGGAATGGTATGGAATGGAAGATGGAATGGAATGGAATTGAATGGAATCGTATATGGAATGGAATGGAATGGAAAGTGGAAAGGAATGGAATGGAAAATGGAATGGAATGGAATTGAATGGAATGGAATGGAACGTGGAATGGAATGTGGAATGGAAAGTGGAGTGGAATGAAATGGAACGTGGAATGCAATGGACTTGAACGTGGAATGCAATGGAATGCAGCGTGGAATGGAAAGTTGAATGGAATGGAATGGATCTTGGAATGGAACCTGGAATGTAACGCAGAATGTAACGTGGAATTGAACGTGGAATTGAATGGAATGGAATGTTGAATGGAATGGAATGGAACGTTGAATGCAATGGAATGGAATATGGAATGTAACGTGGAATGGAATGGAATGGAAGGTGGAATGGAACGTGGAATGGACCCTCTAAAGTAACGTAGAATGGAACGTGGAATGGAATGGTGTGGAACGTCTAATAGAAACTAGAAATGAAAGTGGAATGGAATGGAATGGAACGTGGAATGGAATGGAATGGAATGGAAATTGGAATGGAATGAAACTTGGAATGGAATGGAATGAAACATGGAATGGAATGAAATGCAATGTGGAAAGGAATGCAGAATGGAACGTGGAATGGAACGTAGAATTGAACGTGGAGTGAAATGTGGAATACAACGTGGAATGGAAAGTGGAATGTAATGTGGAATGGAAAGGAATGGAATGTGGAATTGAATGGAATGGAATGTGGAATGGAATGGAATGGAATGTGGCATAGAATGGAATGGAATGTCGCATATAATTTGGAATGGAATGGAAAGGAATTGAGAATGGAATAGAATGGAATGGATAGGAATGGAATCGAACAGAGTGGAACGTGGAATGGAACGTCTAATAGAATGTGGAATGGAAGGGAATGGAATGTAGAATGGAAGGGAATGGAATGTGGAGTGGAATGTGGAATGTAATGGAATGGAATATGAAATGGAATGGGATGCAATGTGGAATGGAATCTGGAATGGAATGCGGAATGGAATGTGGAATGGAATATGGAATGAATAGTGGAATGGAATGTGGAATGGAACGGAATGGAATGTGCAATTGAATGGAATGTAATGTGGAATGAAATGTGGAATGGATCCTGGAAGGAAACTTGGAATGGAATGTGGAATGCAACGGAATGGATCGAGGAATGATATGTGGCATGGAATGGAATTGAATGTGGAGTGGAAGGTGCAATGGAATGTGCAATGGAATGGAAAGGAATGTGGAATGTAATTTGGAGTGGGAAGGAATGTGATGTGGAATGGAATGCAATGGAATGTTTAATTAATAGTTGAATGGAATGGAATAGATTGTGGAATGGAATGTTGAATGGACTGTGGAATGGAATAGAATGTAATGTGGAATAGAATGTGGAATGGAATATGTAATGAAATGTGGAATGGAATGTGGAATGGAAAGGAATGGATTGTGGAATTGAATGCAATGGAATGTGGAATGGAATGTGGAATGAAACGTTGAATGGAACGTTGAATGGAACGTGGAATGGAATGGAATGGAACGTGGAATGAAATGTGGCATAGAATGGAAGGGTATGTGGAGTGGAATGTGCAATGGAATGTGCAATGTAATGGAATGGAATGTGGAATTTAATTTGGAATGGAAAGGAATGGAATGTGGAATCGAATGCAGTGCAATGTGGATTTAACTGTGGAATGGAATGGAATGGAATGCTGAATGGAATGTGGAATGTAATGTGGAATTTAATGGAATGTAACGTGGAATGCAATGTGGAATGGAATGTGGAATCTTAAGAACGGTAATGTGGAATGGTATGTGGAATTGATTGTGGAATGGAATGGAATGGAATATGCAATGGAATGTACAATGGAATGGAAAGCAATGGGCAATGGACTGGAATGGAATGCGGAATAGAAAGGAATGGAATGGAATGGAATGAAAATGGAATGGAATGGAATGGGCAGTGCAAAGGAATTGAATGAAATAAGCAATTGAATGCAAAGGAATGTGGAATGGAATGAAAATGGGATGGAACGGAATGTGCAGCGCAAAGGAATTGAAAGAAATAAGGAATTGAATGCATAGGAATGCGGAATGGAATGTAATGGAATATAGAATGGAATGGTATAGAAAGTGGAATGCAACGTGGAATGGAATGGAACGGAAAGGAATGGAATGTGGAATGGAATGGAATGTGAAATGGATTGGAAAGGAATGTGGAATAGAATGGAATGGAATGCAACATGGAATGGAATGTGTAATGGAATGTGGAATGAAATGTGGAATGGAATGCAATGGATTATGGAAGGGAATGTCGAATGGAATGTGGAATGAAATGGAATGGAATGTGGAATGGAGTGGAATATAATGTGAAATGGAAAGGGAATGGAATGGAATGTAATGATTAATGGAGTGGAATGGAATGTGCAATGGAATGTGCAATGGAATGTTAAGGAATTTTTAACGGAATGTGGTATGGAATGTGGAATGGTACGTGGAAAGGAGAGGAATTTGGAATGGAATGTGGAATGGAATGTGGAATGGAATGGAATGGAAAGTGGAATGGCACGTGAAGTGGAAAGGAATCGAATATGGAATGGAACGTGGAATGGAATGTGTAATGGAGCGTGGAATGGAATGGAATGAAGAATGGAATGTGGAATGGAACGCAGAATGGAACAGAATGTGGACTGGATTGGGGAATGGAAAGTGGAATGTAACGTGGAATGAAATGGAATTGAATGTGTAATAGAATGTGGAATGGAATGGAGTGGAATGTGGAATGGAAACTGGAATAGAATGGAAAAGAACGTGGAATGGAAAGGGGAACGTGATGGAACGGAATGTGGAATGGAAGGTGGAATGGAGCATGGAATGCAATGTGGAATAGAAAGTGGAATGCAACGGAGTGGAACATGGAATTGAATGGAATGGAACGGGGAATGGAAGGGAATGCAATGTTGAATGGAATGGAATGGAATGTGGATTGGAACAGAAGAGAATGTGGAATGGAAAGTGGAATGGATTGGAATGGAATGTGGAATGAATCGGAATGGAATGTGGAAAGGAATGTGTAATGGAATGGAATGAAATGTGGAATGGAATGTGGAATGGAATGTGGAATGGAACGGAATAAAATGTGGAATGGAATGGAATGCAATATGGAATGCAATGTGCAATGGAATGTGGAATGGAATGGAATGGAATGTGGAGTGGAATGTGGATTGAAATGGAATGAAATGTGGAATGTACTGTGGAATGCAAAGGAATGGAATGTTGAATGGCATGTGCAAAGGAATGGAATGGAATGTAGAATGGAATGTGGAATGGAATCTAGAAGGGAATAGAATGGAATGTGGAATGGAATGGAATGGAATGTAGAATTAATTGTGGAATGTAATGGAATGGAACGTGGAATGGAATGGAATGGAATGTGGAATGGAATGGAATGGAATGGAATGCGGAATGGAATGTGGAATGGAATGTGGAATGGAATGTGGAATGGAACGTAATAGAACGTGGAATGGAATGGAATGGAATGTGGAATAGGATGTGGAATGCAATGGAATATAATGTGGAATGGAATGGAAAGTGGAATGGAATGTGGAATGGAACATGGAATGGAATGGACAGGAATGTGTAATGGATTGTGGAACAGAACGTGGAATGTAACGGAACGGAATGTGGAATGGAATGTGGATGTGGAATGGAATGTGGAAGGGAATGGAATGGAATGTAGAATGTAACATGGAATGGAATGGAATCGAGTGTGGAAAGCAATGGAATGGAATGTGGAATAGAAATTTAAATGGAATAGAATGGAATGTGGAATGGAATGGAAAGTGCAATGTAATGGAATATAATGTGGAATGGAGTAGAATGCAATGTGGAATGGAGTGGAATGGAATGTGCAATGGAATGTGCAATGAAATGGAATGGAATGTAGAATGGAATGTGGAATGGAATGGAAAGGAATGTGGAATGGAACAGAATGGAATGTAGAATGGAATGTGGAATGGATCATGGAATGGAACGGAATGGAATGTGGAATGGAACGTGGATGTGGAATGGAATGTGGATGTGGAATGGAATGTGGAATGAAATGGAATGGAATGTGGAATGAAATGGAATGGAATGTATAATGGAAGGGAATGGAATGCAATGTGAAATGGAATTGAATGGAACGTGGAATAGAATGTGGAATGCAATGGAAAGGAATGTGGAATGGAAAAGAAAGGAATGTGGAATGTAATGTGTAATGGAATGGAATGAAATGTGGAAAGGAATGTGGAATGGATAGGAATGGAATCGAGTGTGGACTGGAATGCAATGGAATGGAGTTGAATGTGGAGTGGAATGGAATGGAAAGTAGAATGGAATGTAGAATGGAAGGGAATGGATTGTGGAATTGAATGGAGTTTGGACAGGAATGCAATGGAATGGAACTGAATGTGGAATGAAAGGGAATGGAAAGTAGAATGGAATGTAGAATGGAATGGAATGGATTGTGGAATGAATGGAGTTTGGAATGGAATGCAATGGAATGGAATCGAGTGTGGAATGAAATGGAATGGAAAGTGGAATGGAATGTAGAATGGAATGGAATGGATTGTGGAATGGAACGTGGACTGGAACGTGGAATGTAACGTGGAATGGAATGGAATTTGGAATCTAATGGAATGGAATGGAATGTGGAATGGAATGCAATGGAATGTGGAATGGAATGTGGAAAGTTATGGAATGCTATGGAACGTGGATTGTAATGTGGAATGGAACGAGGAATGCAAAGTGGAATGGAACGTGGAATGGAAAGGAATGGAATGTGGAATAGTATGGAATGGAATGGAATGAAATGTGGAATGGAATGTGGAAAGGAATGGAATTGAATGTTCAGTGGAATGTGGAATGGAATAGAATGGAATTCGGAATGGAAAAGAATGGAATGTGGAATGGAATGTGGAATGGAATTGACTGAAATGTGGAATGGAATGGAATGTAATGGAATGGAATTTGTAATGGAAAGAATGGAATGGAATGTGGAATGGAATGGACTTGAATGTGGAATGGAATGTGTAATGGACAGGCATGGATCATGGAATGGAAGGTGGAATGGAAATTGGAATGGAAAGGAATGGAATGTGGAATGGAATGGAAGGGAATGCACTGTGGAATGGAGTGCAATGGAATGTGAAATGGAATGGAATGTAATGTGGAATGGAAAAGAATAGGAAGTGGAATGGGATGTGGAATGGAAAAGAATGGATCGTGGAATTGAACGTGGAAAGGAAAGTGGAATGGAAAGTGTAATGGAACGTGGAATAGATTTGAATGGAACGTGTTATGGCATTGAGTGGTATGTGGAATGGAATGTGAAATGGAATGGAATGGAATGTTTAATGGAATGTAATGGAATGGAATGGTATCGAATGGAATGAATGTGGAATGGAAAGGAAAGTAATGTGGAATGTAACATGAAATGTAATGGAATGGAATGTGGAATGGAATAGTATGGATTGTGGAATGGAATGTTTAATGGAACAGGGAATGGAATGGAATGGAATGTGGAATGGAATGTGGAATGTTATGGAATGCAATGGAACGTGGATTGTAATGTGGAATGGAACGAGTAATGGAAAGTGGAATGGAGCGTTGAATGGAAAGGAATGGAACGTGGAATGGAAAGGAATGGAATGTGGAATGGTATGCAATGGAATGTTGAATGGAATGGAATGAAATGTGGAATAGAATGTGGAATAGAATGCAATGGAATGTGGAATGGAATGTGGAATGTAATAGAATGGAATTCGGAATGGAATAGAATGGAATGTGGAATGCAATGTGGAATGGGGTGGACTGGAATGTGTAATGGAATGGAATGTAATGGAACGTAATTTGTAATGGAAAGGAATGGAATGGAATGTGGAATGGAATGGATTTGAATGTGGAATGGAATGTGGAATGGACCGGCACGGAACGTGGAATTGAAGGTGGAATGGAAATTGGAATGGAATGGAGTGGAATGTGGAATGGAATGGAAGGGAATACAATGTGGAATGGAGTGCAATGGAATGTGAAATGGAATGGAATGGAATGTGGAATGGAAAAGAATGGGAAGTGGAATGGGATGTGGAATGGAATGGAATAGATGTTGGAATAGAACGTGGAAAGGAAAGTGGAATGGGAAGTGTAATAGAACATGGAATAGATTTGAATGGAACGTGTTATGGCATCGAGTGGTATGTGGAATGGAAGGTGAAATGGAATGGAATGGAATGTTTAATGGAATGGAAGGGAATGGAAAGCGGAAGGAAATGCGGCATGGAATGGTATGGAATGTGGAATGGAATGCGTAATGACATGTGCAATAGAATGGAAGGGTATGTGGAAAGTAACTTGGAGTGGAAAGGAATGGAATGTGGAATGGAATGTGGAAAGGAATTGAATGGAATGCGGAATTGAATGTGGAATGGAATGTGGAATGTAAAGGACAGTAATGTGGAATGGAATATGTAATGGAATGTGGAATGGAATGGAATGGAATGTGGAATGGAAAGTGGAATTGAATGGAACGGAACGTGGAATGCAATGTGGAATAGAAAGGAACGGAATGTGGAATTGAATGGAATGGAATGTGGAATGGAATGGAATGGAATGAGGAATGGAATGTGGAATGTAATGGAATGGAAAGAGGAATGGAAAGGAATGACATGTGGAATGGAATGGAATGGAATGTGGAATGAAATGCAATTTAATGTGGAATAGAATGTGGAATGGAATGTGGATTGGAATGTGGAGTGGAAAGTAATGGAATGTCGAATAGAATGGAATTGAATGGAATGGGTTGGGAATGGAATGGAATGGAATGTGGAATGCAATTGAATGGAAAGAAATGAGGAATGGAATGGAAAGGAATGTGGAATGGAATGGAATGGAATGTGAAATGGAATGGAATAGAACGTGGAATAGAATGGAATATAATGGTATATGGAATGGAATTTGGAATGGCATGTGGAATGGAATGGAATGGAATGAGGAATTGAATGGAATGTAATGTGGAATGGAATGGTATGGAATGTGGAATGGAATGGCATAGAACCTGGAATAGAATGGAATAAAATGGAATGTGGAATGGAATGTGAAATGGCATGTGAAGTGGAATTGGATAGAATGTGGAATGGAATGGAAAAGAACGTGGAAAGGAATGTGGAATGGGCTGTAATGGAATGTGGAATGAAGTGGAATGGAACGTGGAATAGAATGTGGAATGGAATGTGGAAAGGAAACTGCAATAGAATGGAATGGAAAGTGAAATGGAATGGAATGGAAATTGGAATGGAATGGAATGGAATTTAATGGAATGCGGAATGGAATGGAATGGAATGTCGATTGCAAAAGAACGGAATGAAAAGTGAAATTGAAAAGAATGGAATGTGGAATGGAATGGAATGGAATGTGGAATGCAAAGGAATGGAAAGTGGTGTGGAATGAGGAATGGAATTTGGAAAGGTATGTGGAGTGGAATGTTTAATGGAATGGAATGAAATGTTGAGTGGAATGGAATGGAATGTGGAATGGAATGTAATGGAATGTGGAATAGAATGCAAAGGAATGTAATGTGGAATGGAATGAAATTGAATGTGGAATGGAATGGAATGTATTGTGGAATGTAATGGAAAGGAATGTGGAATGGAATGGAATGTAATATGGAATGGAAAGGAATCGAATGCAGAATGGAATGGAATGGAACGTGGAAGAGAATGTGGAATGGAAAGTGGAATAGAATGTCCAGTAGACAGTAATGGATGTGGAATAGAATGGAATGGAATGGAATGCGGAACGGAATGGAATGGAATGTGGAATGCAAAGGAAAGGATGGGAATGTGGGATTGAATGCAATGCAATTTGGAATGCAATGGAATGGAATGTGGAATGGAAAGGAATGGAACATGGAATGGGAAGTGGAGTGGAACATGGAATCCGACCTGGAATGGAAAGTGGATTGGAATGTAGAATGGAATGGAATGGAATGTGGAATGGAATGGAATGGACTGGAATGTGGAATAGAATGGAATGGATTGGAATGTGGAATGGAATGAAATGGAATGTAATAGAATTTAGAATGCAATGGAATGAAATGTGGAATGGAATGGAATGGAATGGAATGGAATGGAATGGAATGTGGAATGGAATGGGATGGAATCAAACGTGGAATTGAATTTGGAATGGAATCTGGAATGGAAATAAATGGAATGTGGAAAGGAATGGAATGGAATGTGGAATGGAATGCGGAATGGAATGTGTAATGGGATGTAGAGTGAATTGTGTAATGGAAAGTGGAATGGAAACGATTGGAAAGTGGAATGGAAAGTGGAATAGAATATGGAATTAAATGTGAAATGGAATGTGGAACGGAATGTGGAATGGGAAGGAAATGAATGTGGAATGAAATGTGGTATGGAATGGAATGGAATGTGGAATGGAACGTGTAATGCAATGTGCAAAGGAATGGAATAGTATATGGAACGTAACTTAGTGTGGAAAGGACAGGAATTTGCAATGGAATGCAATGGAATTTGGAATTAAATGTGGAATGGAATGGAATAGAATGTGGAATGGAATGTTGAACGTAATGTGGAATGTAATGTGGAATGGAATGGAATGGAATGTGGAATGGAACGTGGAAACAAAAGTGGAATGTAAAGGACAGTAATGTGGAATGGAATGTGGAATGGAATGGAATGGAATGTGGAATGGAAAGTGGAATGGAATGGAATGGAACATGGAATGTAATGTGGAATGGAAAGGAAGGGTATGTGGAATTGAATGGAATGGAAGGAGGAATGGAATGTTGAATGGATCGAAAGGAATGAGGAATGGAATGTCGAATGGAATGGAATGACATATTGAATGAAATTGAACGGAACGTGGAAGAGAATGTGGAATGGAATGTGGAATGGAATGTGGAATGGTATGTGGATTGGAATGTGGAATGGAATGGAATGGAATGTGGAATGGAATGGAACGGAATGTGGAATAGAGGTGGAATGGAATGGAATGCAATGTGGAATGGAATGGAATGGAATGTGGAATGGAATGGAATGGAATATGGAATGGAATGGAATTGAATGTGGAATGGAATGGAATGGAATGTGGAATGCAATGGAAAGGAATGTGGAATGGAATCTGGAATGGAATGGGATGGAATTTGGAAGGGAATGTTGAATTTTAATGTGGAATGGAATGTGGAAAGGAAAGTGGAATGGAAAGTGGAATGGAAAGTCGAATGGAACGTGGAATGGAATGTGGAATGGAATAGAATGGAATGGGGAATGGAATGGAATGGAATGGAATAGAATGGAATGGAATGTGGAATGGAAAGGAATGGAATGTGGAATGGAATGGAATGGAATGTGGAATGGAATGGAATAGAAGGTAGAATGTAATGGAATGGAACGTTTAATGGAAAGGAATGGAAAGTGTAATGGAAAGGAAAGGAATGTATAATGGAAAGGAATGGAATGTGGAATGCAATGGAAAGGTATGGAATACTGAATGGAATGGAATGGAATGGAAACGAATGTGCAGTTTTATGGAGTGGAATGTGGAACGAAATAGAATGGAAGTTGGAATGGAATGCAATGGAATCTGGCGTGGAATGGAATGGAATGGAATTTGGAATGGAATGCAATGGAATAGAATGAAATGCAATGGAATGTTGAATGGACCGTGGAATGGAAGGTGGAATGGAATGAAATGGAAAGTGGAATGCAATGTTGAATGGAATGGAAAGGGGAATGGAATGGAATTTAATCTTATGGAATGTAGAATGGAATGGAATGTAATGTGCAGTGGAATCTGGAATGGAATGAAATGGAACGTGGAATGGAATGTGGAATTGAACGTTGAAAGAAACGTGGAATGGAACGTGGAAGGAAATGTTGAATGGAATGTAAAGGAATGTGGAATGGAAGGTAATGCAATATGAAATGGAATGTGGAATGGATTGGAATGAAATGGAATGGAATGTGGAATGTAATTTAATGGAATGGGGAATGGAATGTGTAATGGAATGTGGAATAGAATGTGGAATGGAATGTGGAATGGAATGTGAAATGGAATGTGGAATGGTATGGAATGGAAAGTGGAATGAAATGGAATGGAATGTGGAATGAAATGGAATGGAATGTGGAATGGAATGGAATGGAAGGTGGAATGGACTGTGGATTGCAATGGACTGAATATGAAATGGAACAGAATGGAATTTCGATCGGAATGGAATGGAAGGGAATTTCGATTAGAATGTAGTGGAATGTGGAATGGAATGGAATGGAATTGAATGAGAAATGGAATGTGGAATGGAATGTGAAATGGAATGTGGAATGGAACGTGGAATGGCACGAAATGGAAAGTGGAATAGAATGGAATTGAATGTGGAATGGAATGGAATGTAACATGGAATGGAACGCGGAATGAAAGGTGGAATGGAAGTTGGAATGGAATGTACAATGGAATGAAATGGAAGGTAGAATGGAATGGAAAGGAATCTAGAATGGATTTTGGAGTGGAATGTGGAAAGTGGAATGGAACGTAATGGAATATGGAATGGAATGTGGAATGGAGTGTGGACTGTAATGTGGAATGGAATGGAATGGTATGTAGAATGGAAAGTGGAATGGAATGTGGAATGGAATGTGGAAAGGATTTAGGAATGGAACGGAATGGAATGTGAAATGGAATGGAATGGAATGTCAAAAGGAATGTGGAATGGAATGTGGAATGGAATGGAATGGAATGTGGAATGGAATGGAATGGAATACGGAATGGTGAGGAATGGAACGTGCAACGGAATGTGGAATGGAAATTGGAATGGAATGTGGAATGGAATGGAATGGAATGTTGAATGGAATTGAAAGGAATGTGGAATATAATAGAATGGAAAGGAATGTGGAATGGAATGTGGAATGGAATGGAATTGAATGTGGAATGCAATGGAATGGAAAGTGGAACGAAATGGAATGGAATGTGGAACGGAATTTGGAATGGAATGGAACGTGGAATGGAATGGAATGGAATATGGATTGGAATGGAATGGAATGTGGAATGGAATGGAATGGAATTGAATGTGAAATGGAATGTGGATTCGAATGTGAAATGGAATGTGGAATGGAACGTGGAATGGCATGAAATGGAACACGGAATGGAATGGAATGGATCGTGGAATGGAATGGAATGGAACGTGGAATGGAAAGTGGAAAGGAATGTGGAATGGAATGTGGAAAGGAATGTGGAGTGGAATAGAATGGAATGTGGAATGAAAAGGAATGGAATGGAATGGTATGTTGAAAGGAATATGGAATGGATTGTAGAAAGGAATGTGTAAAGAAACAGAATGAAATGTGGAATAGAATGAGAAATAGAATGTGGAATGGAATGTGGAATGGAACGTAATGGAATGTGCAATGGAATGTGAAATGGAATGTGGAATGGAGTGTGGAATGGAATGTGGAATGGAACGGAACGGAATGTGAGATGGAATGTAGAATGGAACGCGAAATGAAATGGAATTGAATGTGGAATTGAACGTGGAATGTAATGAAACGGGACTTGGAATGGAACGTGGAATGGAATGTGAAATGACATGGAATTTAAAGTGAAATGGAATGCGGAATGGTATGTGGAATATAATGGAATGGAATGCGGAATGGTATGTGGAATATAATGGAATGGAATGTGGAATGGAATGTGGAATGTAATTGAAAGGAATGTGGAATGGAATGTAATGGAATGTGGAATGGAATGTGGAATGGAATGGTACGTAATGTGCAATGGAATGTGGAAAGGTATGTGGAATGGAAAGGAATGGGATGTGAAATGGAATGGAATGTAATATGGAATGAAATGTGGAATGGAATGGAATGTGGAATGAAATATGGAAAAGAATGTGGAATGGAACGGAATGGATTGTGGAATGGAATGTGAAATGGAGAGAGGAATGGAATGTGCAATGTAACGGAATGGAATGTGGAAAGGAATGTGGAATGGAATGTGGAATGGAATGGAGTGAAATGTGGAATGGAGTGCAGTGGAATGTGGAATAAAATGGAATGGAATGCAATGTGGAATGGAATGTGGAAAGGAATTGAATGACATGTGGAATGCAATGGAATGGAATGTGGAATGGAAAGGAACGTGGAATTGAACGGAATGGAAAGTGGATTGGAATGGAATGGAATGTGGAATGGAATGGAATGGAATGCAATGTGAAAGGGAATATGGAATGGATTGTGAAATGGAAAGTGGAATTTAATGTGGAATGGAATGGAATGGAACGTGGAATGGAATTAAATGGAATGTGGAATGGAATGTGGAATGGAACATGGACAGGAAC
Organism: Pongo pygmaeus; assembly: GCF_028885625.2. Lineage (NCBI taxonomy): Eukaryota > Metazoa > Chordata > Mammalia > Primates > Hominidae > Pongo > Pongo pygmaeus. The sequence continues at coordinate 14,276,894 of NC_072395.2, forward strand.
TTGAAATGTAAACTGGAATGGAATGAAATGGAATGTGGAATGGAGTGGAATGGAATGTGGAATCAAATGTGGAATGCAATGGAATGTAATGTGGAATGGAATGGAATGCAATGTGGAAGAGAATGTGGAATGGAATGTGGAACGGAATTTAACGGTATTTGCAATTTAATTTGGAATGGCATGTGAAATGGAATGGAATGGAATGTGAAATGGAATGGAATGGTATGTGGAACGGAATGTGGAATGGAATGGAATGGAATGTGGAATGGAATGGAATGGAATGTGGAATGGAATGGAATGGAATGTTGAATGGAAAATTGAAAGGAATGTGAAATGGAACGGAATGGAATATGAAATGGAATGGAATGGAATGTGAAATGTAATGTGGAATGGTATGGAATGGAATGAAGAATGGAATGTGGAAAGGAATGTGGAAAGGATTTTGGAATAGAAAGGAACGCAAAGTGGAATGGAATGTGGAATGGAATCGAATGGTATGTGGAATGGAGTGGAATGGAATGTTGAATAGATCGGAATGGACTGGAAAGTGAAATGTAATGTGGAATGGAAAGGAATGGAATGGAATGGAATGGAATGGAAAGTGGAAAGGAAGGTGGAATGTAACGGAATGTGGAATGGAATGCGGACTGGAACGTGGAAAGGAAAGTGGATTGGAATGGAATGGAAGGTGGAATGGAATGTGGAATGAGATGGAAAGGAATGTATAATGGAATGTAGAATGGAATGTGAAACGGAATGGAATGGAATGGAATGTCAAATGGAATTTGGAATCGAATGTGAAATGGAACGTGGAATGGACTATATAGCGGAATGAAATGGAACGTTGAATGGAAGATGGAATAGAATGTAATGGAAAATGGATTGGAATATGAAATGGAATGGAAAGGAACGTGGAATGGAATTTGTAATGGAATGGAACGAAATGTGGAATGGAATGTGCAATGGAATGGAAAGGAGTGTGCAAAGAAATGTGGAATGGAATGTGGAAGGAAATGCAATGTTATGTGAAATGCAATGTGGAATGGAATCTTAAATGGAATGTGGAAATAAATGTCGAATGGAATGGAATGGAACATGGAATGGAATGGAATGGAAAGTGGAATGGAATGTGGAATAGAACATGGAAAGAAACGTGGAATTCAAAGAAATGAAATGTAGAATGGAATGTTTAATGCAATGGAATGGAATGGAATGTGGAGTGAAATGTGGAATGGAATATGGAATGGAACGTGGAATGGAACGGAATGAAATGTGGAAATGAATGGAATGGAATGTGGAATGGAAAGGATTGGATTGTGGAAAGTAATGTGGAATGGAATGGAAAGGAATGTGGAATGAAATGTACAATGGATTGTAGAAAGGAATGTGGAATGGAATGGAATGGAATGTGCAATGGAATGTGAAATCCATTGTGGAAAGGAAAGTGGAATGGAATGGAATGGATTGCAGATACGAATGGAATGGAATGATGTGGAATATGGAATGAAATAGAATGGAATTTGGAATGGAACGTGGAAAGTAACGTGGAATGGAAAGTGCAATGGAACGTGGAATGGAAGGTGGAATGCAATGGAATGGAAAGTGGAAAGGAATGTGTAATGGAATGGAATTGAACATGTAATGGAATGTGCGATGGCATGGAAAGGAATGTGGAATGGAACGTGGAATAGAATGTAGAATGGAATGTGGAAGGTAATTGAATGAAATGTGGAACGGAACGTGGAATGGAATGGGATGGAATGTGTATTGGAATGTGGAATGTAATGGAATGGAATGTGGAATACTATGTGGAATGGGATGTGGAAGGGAATGGAATGGATTGTTTAGTGGAATGGAATGTGGGATGGAATGTTGAGTGGAAGGCAACGGAATAGAATTTGGAATGGAATGTGGAAAGGAATTGAATGGGATTGAACGTGGAATGGAATGGAATGGAATGTGGAATGGAATGGAATGGAATGTGGAATGGAATGTGGAATATAATGCAATGGAATGGAATGTGGAATTGAAGTTTTAATGGAATGGAATGGCATGGAATGGATGTGGAATGGAATGGAATGGAATGTGGAATGGAATGTGAAATGGAATGTGGAATGGAATAGAATGGAATGTGGACTGGAATCGAATGGAATGGAATGTGGAATGGAATGTGGAATGTAACGGATTGGCATGTGGAATGGAATGGAATTGAATGCAGAACAGAATGGAATAGAATGTGGCACGGAATGGAATGCGGAATGGAATGGAATGGAATGTGGATTGGAATGGAATGGAATGTGTAATGGAATGTGGAATGCATTGTGGAATGGAAAGTGGAATGGAATGAAGTGGAAGTTGGAATGGAATGGAATGTATCGTGGAATGGAATGGAATGAAACGTGGAATGGGATGTGGAATGGAATGTGGAAAGGAATGAGGAATGGAATGGAATGTGGAATGGAATGTGGAACGGAATGGAATGGAATGTGGAATGGAATGGAATGGAATGCGGAATGGAATGGAATGCGATGTTGAATGCAATGGAAAGGAATGGAACGTGGACTGGAAAGGAATTGAATGTTTAATGGAAAGGAATGGATCATGGAATGGAATGTGGAATGGAATGTTAAATGGAATGTAGGATGGAATGGAATGGAATGCGGAAAGGAATGTAATGGAATGTGGAATAGAATGGAATGGAATGGAATGTGGAATGCAGTGGAATGCAATGGATTGTGGAATTGAATGGAATGGAATGTGGAATGAAATGGAATGGAATGTGGAATAGAATGGAATGAAACGTGGAAGGTGAAATGGAGTGGAATGGAATGTGAAATGGAACTTGGAATGAAACAGAACGGAAAGTGGAAAGGAACGTGGATTGGAACGTGGAAAGATACCTGGAATGGAACGTGGAGTGGTACTTTTAATAGAAAGTGAAATCGAATGGAATGGAACGTGTAATGGAATGTGAAATGGAATGTGGAATGGAACGGAATGGAATGTGGAATAGAATGGAATGGAATGTGGAATGCAATGGAATGGAATGTGGAATGGAATGCGGAATGGAACGTGAAATGGAACGTGCGATGGAACGTGGAATGGAACGTGTAATGGAACGTTGAATGGAATCTAGAAAGGAACGTAGAATGAAATGGAATGGAATGTGGATTGGAATGGAATGGAATTTGGAATGGAATGTGGAAAGCAATGAAAAGGAAAGTGGAATGAAATGTGGAATGCAATGGAATGGAATGTACAATGGAATGTGGAATGGAATGGAATGGAATGTGGAACGCAAAGTGGAATGGAATGTGTATTGGAATTTGGAATATAATGGAATGGAATGGGGAAAGGAATATGGAATGGAATGGGAAATGGAATGTGGCATGGAATGGAATGGAATGTGGCATGGAATGGAATGGAATGTGGAATCCAGTGGTATGGAATGTTGAATGAAATGTGGAATATAATGCAGTGGAAAGTGGAATGGATTTTGGAACGGAATGTGGAATGGAATGGAATAGAATGTGGAATGGAATGTGCAATGGAATGTATTGGAATGTGGAAAGGAATGTGGAATGGAATGGAATGTGCAATGGAAAGGAATGTGGAATGGAATGTGGAAATTAATGCACTGGATTGTGGAATGGATATTGGAATGGAATCTGGAATGGAATGCAATAGAACGTGGCAATGGAATGGAATGGAATGTGGAAAGGAATGTGGAATGGAATGTGGAATAGAACGGAATGCAATGCAGAATGGAATATGGAATGGAATATGGAATGGAACGTGGAATGCAAAGTGGATTGGAATGGAATGGAACGTGGAATGGAATGTGGAATGGAATGGAATGGAATGTGGAATGGGATTTGAAATGGAAGGTGGAATGGCAAGTGGAATGGAATGTGGAATGTAATGGGGAAAGAAATAGAATGGAATGTGGATTTGAATGGAATGGAAACTGTTGAGTAATGAAATGGAATGGAATGTGGAATTTCATTTGGAATGGAATGGAATGCAATGGAATGTGGAATTGAATTAGGAATGGAATGGAAAGGAATAGAATGTAGAATGGAATGGAATGGTATGTGGAATGGAATGGAATGGAATGTTTAATGGAATGTGGAATGGAATGAAATGTAGACGAATGTACAATTGAAGTCGGAATGGAATATAATGGAATATGGAATGGAAGGTTGAATGCAATGAAATGGAATGTGGAATGGATTGTGGAAAGGAATGGAATGGAATGGAATGTGTAATGGAATGGAATGGAGTGGAAAGTGGAAAGGAATATTGAATGGAATGGAATGGAACGTGGAATAGAATGTGGAATGGATCGTGAAATGGAAGGTGGAATGGAATGGAATGGAATGTGGAATGGAATGGAATGAAACGTGGAATGGAAGTTGGAATGGAACGTGGAATGGAACGTGGAATGGAAGGTGGAATAGAATGGATTGGAACATGGAAATGAACGCGGAATGGAACGTGGAATGGAACATGGAATGGAACGTGGAATGGAATGTGGAATGGAATCGAATGTAATGTGGAATGGAATGCAATGGAATGTGGAATGGAATGGAATAGAACGTGGAATGGAAAGGAATGGAATGTGAAATGGATAGGAATGGAATGCGGAATGCAATGGAATGGAATGTGGAATGGAATGGAAGTGAACGTGGAATGGAAATGAATGGAATGTGTAATGGGTAGGAATGGAATGTGGAATGCCATAGAATGATATGGAAAGTGGGATGGACGGGAATGGAATGTGGAATGGAATAGAATGGAATGTGGAATGGAATGGAATGGAATGGAATGGAAAGGAATGTGGAATGGATTGCCGTGGAATGTATTGCCATGGAATAGAATGGAATGGAATTGAATGTGGATTGAAACGTGCAACTGAATGGAATGGAACGTGGAATGGAACGTGGAATTGAACGTGGAATGGAACGTGGTATGGAATGTGGAATGGAACGTGGAAAGGAATATGAAATTTAATCTGGAATGGAACGTGGAATGGAATGGAATGGAACATGGAAAGGAATGCTTAAAGGAATGTGGAATGGAACGTGGGATTTAACCTTGAATGGAATGGTTTGGAATGTGGAATTGAATGTGGAATGGAACGTGTAATGGAACGGGTAATGGAATGTAATGGAATGTGGAAATGATTTTGAAATGCAATGGAAAGGAATGTGGAATGGAATGTGTAACAGAATGTGTAATACAATGGAATGGAATGTGGAAAGGAACGTGGAATGGGATGCGGAATGGAATGGAATGGAATGTGTAATGGAACGAGAAATTTAATGTCGAATGGAATGGATTGCCATGTGGGATGGAGTGTGGAATGGAATGGAATGGAACATGGAATGGAATGTGGTATGCAATGTGGAATGGAATGTGGAAAGGAACGTGGAATGGTATGGAATGGAACGTGGAATGGAAAGTGGAATGGAAAGTAATGGAATTTGGAATGGAATGTGGAATGGAATGGAATGGAATATGGATTGGAATGTGGAATGAAATGTTGAATGGAATGGAATGGAATTGAATGGAATGTGGAATGGAATGTGGAACGGAATTTGGAATTGATAGTGGAATGGAAAGTAATGGACTGTGGAATGGAATGGAACATGGAATGGAATGTGGTATGCAATGTGGAATGGAACGTGGAATGGAACGTGGAATGGTATGGAATGGAACGTGGAATGGAAAGTGGAATGGAAAGTAATGGAATTTGGAATGGAATGTGGAATGGAATGGAATGGAATATGGATTGGAATGTGGAATGAAATGTTCAATGGAATGGAATGAAATTGAATGGAATGTGGAATGGAATGTGGAACGGAATTTGGAATGGATAGTGGAATGGAATGGAACGGAATGGATTGGAATGGAATGTGGTATGGAATGCAACGGAAAGTGGAATGGAATGCAACGGAATGTGGAATGCAATGGAATGGAAACTGGAATGGAATGTGGAATGGAATGGAATGGAATGTGGAATGGAATGGATTGGAATGTGGGATGGAGTGTGGAATGGAATGGAATGGATCGTGGAATGGAATGTGGAATGCAATGTGAAATGGAACGTGTTATGGAATGTGGAATGGAATGGAAGGGAACGTGGACTGGAAAGTGGAACGGAAAGGAATGGAACTTGGAATGGAATGTAGAATATAATGGAATGGTATGTGGATTGGAATGTGGAATCAAATGTGGAATTGAATGGAACGGAATGGAATGGAATGTGGAACGGAATTTGGAGTGGAATGTGGAATGGAATGCAACGGAATGTGGAATGGAATGCAACGGAATGTGGAATGGAATGCAACGGAATGTGGAATGGAATGGAATGGAACGTGGAATAGAATGTGGAATGGAATGGAGTGGAATGTGGAATTGAGCGAGAAATGGAATGTGGAATAGAGTGGATTGGAATGTGGGATGCAGTGTGGAATCGAATGGAATGGAACGTGGAGAGTAATGTAGAATGCAATGTGGAATGGAACGTGGAAAGGAACATGGAATGGAATGGAATGGAATGGAATGGAACGTGGAATGGAAAGTGGAATGGATTGTGGAATGGAATGTGGAAAGCAATGTGGAATGGAAGGTGGAACAGAAAGTGGAATGGAATGGAATGAAACGTGGAATGGAAAGTGGAATGGAATGTGGAACGGAACGTCGAATGAAATGTGGAATGTAAAGTGGAATGGACAGGAATGGAATGTGGAAAGTAATGGAATGGAATGTGGAATGGAATGGAATGCAATGTGGAATGGAATGTGGAATGGAATGGAATGGAATGTGGAATCGAATCTGGAATGGAATGGAATGGAATAGAGAATGGAATGGAATGGTATGGTACAGAATGTGGAAAGGAATGGAATGGAATCTGGAATGGAGTGTAGAATGGAAGGGAAAGGAATCTGTAATGAAAAGTGGAATGGAACGTGGAATGGAATGTGGAAGGGAATGGAATGGAATCTGGAATGGAAAGGAATGGATGTGGAATGGAAGTTGGAATGGAATGGAATGGAATGTGGCATGAAATTCAATGGAATGTGGCATGAAATTCAATGGAATGTGGAATGGAAAGGAATGGAATATGGAATAGAAGGGAATGGTATGGAATGTGGAATGGAATGGAATGGAATGGAAAGGAATGTGGTATGGAATGGAAGAGAATGTGGAATGGAATGGAAGGGGGAATTGAATGGAATGGAATGTGGCATTGAATGGGATGGAAGGTGGAATTGATTGTGGAATAGATTGGAATAGAATGTGGAACCGAATGGAATGGAATGTGGACTGGAATGTGGAATGGAATGGATTGGAATCTGGGATGGAATGTGGAATGCAATGGAATGGAATGCGGAATGGAATGTGGAATGGAAATTAATGGAAAGTGGAATGGAATGGAATGGAATGTGGAATGGAAAGTGGAATGGAACGTGGAATGGAATGTGGAATGCAATGTGGGATGGAAAGGAATGGAATGTGGAATGGAATGGAAAGGAATGTGGAATGGAATGCAATGGAATGTGGAAAGGAATGTGGAATGGAATGGAATGGAATGTGGAATACAACGTGGAATGCAATGTGGAAAGGAATGGAATGGAATGTGGAATGTAGCGAGCAATGGAATGTGGAATGGAATGGATTGGAATGCGGGAGGGAGTGTGGAATGGAATGGAATGGTGCGTGGAATGGAATGTGGAATGGACCGTGGAAAGGAAAGTGGTACGGAATGGAATGGAATGTGGAATGGAAAGTGGAATGGAAAGGAATGGAAATTGGAATGGAATGTGGAATGGAATGGAATGGAATGTGGATTGGATTGTGGAATGAAATGTGGAGTGCAATGGAATGAAATGGAATGGAATGTTGATTGGAATTTGGAACGGAATGTGGAATGGAAAGGAATGGATGGTGGAATGGAATGTGGTATGGAATGGAATGGAATTTGGAATGGAACGTGGAATGGAGTGTGGAATGGAATGGAATGGAATGTGGAATGGAACGAGAAATGCAATGTGGAATGGAATGGAATGGAATGGAATGTGGAATGGAATGTGGAATTGAATAGAATGGAATGGGGAATGGAAAGTGGAATGGAATGTGGAATGGAACGTGGAATGGAAAGTGGAATGGAATGTGTGATGGAAAGTGGAATGGAATGTGGAATGGAATATGGAATGGAATGTGAAATGTAATGTGGAATGGAAAGGAATTAAATGTGGAGTGGAATGGAATGGAAAGTGGAATGGAATGGAAAGGAATGTGGAATGGAACTTGGAATGGAATGGGATGGAATGTGCAATGGAATGTGGAATGGAATGGACTGAAATGTGAAAGGGAATGTGCAATGGAATTTGAAATGCAATTTGGAAAGCCATATGGAATGGAATGAAATGGAATGTGGAAACTATTTCAATGGTATTTAATGGAACGTGGAATGAAACATGGAATGGAATGTGGAATGGGATGGAATGGAATATGGAATGGAATGTGCAATGGAATGGAAAGGTATGTGGAATTCAATGGAATGGATTGTGGAATGGAATGTTGAATGGAATGGAATGGAATGTGCCAAGGAATGTGTAATGGAATGCGGAATGGAATGTGGAATGGAATGGAAGGGAAAGTGGAAAGGAATGTGGAATGGAATTTGAAATGGAATGTGGAATGGAATGGAATGAAATGTAGAATGCAATGTGGAATGGAATGTGGAATGGAATGGAATGGAATGTGGTATGGAAAGGAATGGAATATGGAATGGAATGTGGCATGGAATGGAACGGATTGTGGAAGAGAATGTGGAATGTAATGTAATGGAATGTGGAATGGAATGTGGAACGGAACATGGAATCAATGGAATGAAAGATGGAATGAAAAGTGGAATAGAATGTGGAATGGAATGTGGAATGGAACGTGGAATGCAATGAAATGGACCCTGGAAGAAAACGTGGAATGTAATGGAATGGAATGTGGGATGCAATTTGGATAGGAATGTGGAATGGAAAGTGGAATGCAACGAGGAATGGAATAGAATGGAAAGTGCAATGGAATGGAATGTAACGTGTAATGGAATGTGGAATGGAATGCGGAATGCAACGTGGAATGGCACGTGGAAGGGAACGGCATTGAAAGTGGAATAGAATGTAATGGAATGTGGAATGGAATATAATGGAATGCGGAAAATAATGGAATGGAATTTGGAATGGAATGTGCAATGGAAAGGAATGGAATGTGGAAAAGAATGTAATGGAATGGTATGGAATGTGAAAAGGAATGGAATGGAATATGTAATGGAATGTGGAGTGGAAAGTACTATGGAATGCAGAATGGAACTTTGAATGGAACGTGGAATGGAATGATGAATGGAATGGAATGGAATGTGGAATGGAATGTGGAATGCAATGGAATGGAATGGGGAATGGAAAGGAATGGAATGCGGAACGGAAAGTAATGAAATGTGGAATGGAAGGAATGCTACGGAATTTTGAAAGGAATGGAATGGAATGGAATGGAATGTGGAATGGAATGGAATGGAACTTGGAATGGAATGGAATGGAAGGTGGAATGGAAAGAAATGGAACGTAGAATGGAAAGTAATGGAATTTATTTTTGAATGGAAAGGAATGGAATGGAATGCAGAATGGAATGGAATGAAATGTGGAATGCAATGGAAAGGAATGGAACTTGCAAGGCAATGGAATAGAATGGAACGTGGAATGGAATAGAATGGAATGTGGAATAGAACAGAATGGAATGTGGATTGGAATGTGAAATGCAATGAAATGTATTGTGAAATGCAATGGAATGGAATGTCGAATGGAATGTGGAATGCAGAAGAATGGAATGTGGAATGGAATATAGAACAGAAAGTGAAATGGAATGGAATGGAATATGGAATGGAATGTGGAATGCAATGTGGAATGGAACGGAATGGAACATGGAATGGAATGTGGAATGGAATGTGTAATGGAATGCAATGCATCGTGGAATGGAACACGGAAAGGAACGTGGAATGAATGTGGAAGGGAACATGGAATGAAATCTAATGGAATGGAATGGAATGTGGAATGTTAGGTAATGCAATGTGGAATGGAATGTGGAATGTAATGGAATGCAATGAAATGTGCAATGGACTGGATTGTAATGTTTATTGGAAATAATGGAATGTGGAATGGAATGGAATGGTATGGAATGTGGAATGGAATGGAATTGTATGGAATGTGGAATGGAATGCAATGGAATGTGGAATGGAATGGATTGTAATGTGGATTGGAATGCAATGGAATGTGGAATGGAATGGAATGTAATGGAATAGAGTATGAAATGGAATGTGGAATGGAATGTGAAATCGAATGTGGAATGGAATGTGAAATGGAATGAAAAGGAAGGTGGAATGGGAGGGAATGGAACATGGAATGCAATGGAATGGAACATGGAATGGAACGTGGAATGGTACCTGGAATGTAAAGTGGAAGGAATGTGGAATGGAATGGAATGGAATGTGGAATGGAATGTGGAATGGAATAGAATGGACCATGGAATGGAATCAGGAACGGAATGGAATGGAATGTGGAATGGAATGTGGAATTTGACAGAATGGAATGTGGAAAGGAATGAGAAATGGAACGTGGAATCGAAGGTGAAAAGAAATGGAATGGAACGTGGAATGGAATGTGGAATATAATGGAATGGATTGTGGAATGGAATGTGGAACGAAAAGTGGAATGGAATGGAATGGTATGTGGAATGGAATGTGGAAAGAATGTGGAATGGAATGGAATGGAATGTAGAATGGAATTTGAAATGAAATGTGGAATGGAAAGGAATGGAATGTGCAATGGAATGTGTAATGGAATGGAATGTGGTATGGAATGGATTGGAATGTGGAATGAAATGTGGTAGGAATGGAATGGAATGTGGAATGGAATGGAATGGAATGTGGAATGGAATGTGGAATGGAAATTAATGGAATGTGGAATGGAATGTGGAATGTAAGGTGGAATGGAATGGAATGGAACGTGTAATGGAACGTGGAATAGTATGTGGAATGGAATGTGGAATGGAAAGTGGAATGGAATGTAGAATGGAATGTGGAATGGAACGTGAAATGCAATGGAATGGAACTTGTAATGAAACGTGGAATGTAATGGAATGGAACTTGGAATGGAATGGGGAATAGAATTTGGAATTGAAAGTGGAATGCAACGTGGAACGGAAAAGAATGGAAAGTGGAATGGAATGGAATGGAACGTGTAATGGAATGTGGAATGGAATGTAGAATGGAATGTGGAATGGCACATGGAAGGGAATGGAATGGAAAATGGAATAGAATGGAATGGAATGTGGAATGGAATGCAATGGAATGGAAAGTGAAATAGAATGGAATGGAATTTGGAATGGAATGTGGAATGGAATGGAATGGAATGTGGAACAGAATTTAATGGAATGGTATGGAATGTGAAAATGAATGTAATGAAATACGTAATAGAATGTGGAATGGAACGTAGAATGCAACGTGGAATGGAACGTGGAATGGAAAGTGGAATGGAATTTAGAATGGAGTGGAATGGGATGTGGAATGGAATGTGGAATGCAATGGAATGTAAAGGGAAATGGAATGGAATGGAATGCGGAACGGAAAGTAATGAAATGCGGAATGGGATGGAATGCTGTGGAATGTGGAAAGGAATGGAATGGAATGGAATGGAATGTAGAATGGAATGGAATGGAACTTGGAAAGTAATGGAATGGAATGGAATGCCTAATGGCATGGAATGAAGTGTGGAATGCAATGAAATGGAATGGAACGTGTAATGGAATGGAATGGAATGAGGAATAGAATGGAATGGAAGGCGGAATGGAATGTGGAATGCAATGGAATGGAATGTGGAATGGAAGGTGGGATGCAATGTATTGGAATGTGGAATGGAATATAGAATGGAATGTTGAATGGAATGTCAAGGAATGTGGAATGGAATGTGGAATGCAATGTGGAATGGAACGGAATGCAACATATAATGGAATGTGGAATGGAATGTGTAATGGAAAGGAATGGAACACAGAATGGAACGTGGAATGGAACATGTAATGGAACGTGGAATGGAAACTAATGGAATGTAATGGAATGTGCAATGGATGGGAAATGAATGTGGAATGGAATGTGGAATGGAGTGGAATGCAATGGAATGTGGAATGGAATGGAATGAAATGTGGAATGGAAATAATTTAATGTGGAATGTAATGGATTGGTATGGAATGTGGAATGGAATAGAATGGTATGGAATGTGGAATGGAATGGAATGGAATGTAGAATGGAATGTAATGGAATGTGGAATGGAATGGAATGGAATGAATATGGATTGGAATGCTTTGGAATGTGGAATGGAATGGAATGGATTGGAATACGAAATGTTATGTGGAATGGAATGTGAAACGGAATGTAGAATGGAATGTGGAATGGAATATGGAAGGGAAGGAAATGGAACGTGGAATGCAAAGGAGTGGAATGTGGAATGGAATGGAATTGTATGGAACGTCAAATGGAATGTTGAATGGAACTTGGAATGGAATGCGGAGTGGAACATGGAATGGAATGTGGAATGGAATGGAATGGAAAATGGAATTGAATGGAATGGAAAGTGGAATGGAATGTGGAATTGTATGGAATGGAATGGAATGGAATGGAGTGTGGAATGGAAAGGAAGGGAATGTTGAATGGAATGTGGAATGGAATGGAATGGAATGTGGAATGGAATTGCACGTGGAATGAAGTGGAATAGAATTTGGATTGGAATGGAATGGAATGTGGAATGGAATGTAAAGGAATGTGGCATGGAATGGAATGGAATGTGGAAAACAATCTGGAATAGAATGGAAAGGAATACGGAACAGAATGGAATGGAATGATAAGGAATGTGGAATGGAATGGAATGAATTCTGGAATGGAATGAATTCTGGAATGGAATGTGGAAAGGAATGGAATGGAACTTTGATTGGAACGTGGAATGGAACTTGTAATGGAATGTGGAAGGGAATGGAATGGAATCTGTAATGGATGGGAATGGATGTTTAATACAATGGAATGGAATGGAATGGAATATGGAATGAAATTCAATGGAATGTGGAATGGAAAGGAATGGAATGTGGATTGGAAGGGATTTGTATGGAATGTGCAATTCAATGGAATGGAGTGGAATGTGGAATGGAATGGAATGGAAGGTGGAATGGAATGGAATTTGGAATGGAATGGAATGGAAGGTGGAATGGAAAGGAATGGAATGTGGATTGGAAGAGAAGGGTATGGAATGTGGAATGGAATGGAAGGGAATTGAATGTAATGTGGAATTGAATGGAATGGAATGTGGAATGGAATGGAATGGAACATGGAATGGAACGTGGAATGGAATGGAATGGAAGGTGGATTGGAAAGGAATGGAATGTGTCATGCATAGGAATGGAGTGCGGAATGCAATGGAATGGAATGTGGAAAGGAATGGAAGTGAACGTGGAATGAAAAGGAATGGAATGTGTAATGTGTAGGAATGGAATGTGGAATGCAATAGAATGGTATGGAAAGTGGGATGGAAGAGAATGGAATGTGGAATGGAAGGGAATGGAATGGAATGGAATGTGGAATGGATTGCCATGGAATAGAATGGAATGGGATTGAATACGGATTGAAACGTGGAACTGAATGGAATGGAACGTCGAATGCAACATGGAATTGAACGTGGAATGGAACGTGGTATGGAATGTGGAATGGAACGTAGAATGGAATGTGAAATGGAATCTGGAATGCAACGTGTAATGGAATGGAATGGAACTTGTAATGGAATGTTTATTGGAATGTGGAATGGAACGTGGGATTTAACCTGGAATGGAATGGGTTGGAATGTGGAATTGAATGTGCAATGGAACGTGGAATGGAACAGGGAATGGAAAGTAATGGAATGCGGAAATGAATGTGAAATGCAATGGAATGGAATGTGGAATGGAATGTGTAATATAATGTGGAAAACAATGGAATGGATTGTGGAATGGAACGTGGAATGGAATGGGGAATGGAATGGAATTGAATGTGTAAGGGAACAAGAAATGGAATGGGGAATGGAATGGATTGGATTGTGGGATGGAGTGTGGAATGGAATGGAATGGAACGTTTAATGGAATGTGGAATGCAATGTGGAATGGAACGTGGAATGGAACGTGGAATGGAATGGAATGGAACGTGGAATGGAAAGTGGAATGGAAAGGAATGGAATTTGGAATGGAATGTGGAATGGAATGGAATGCAATGTGGATTGGAATGTGGAATGAAATGTGGAATGGAATGGAATGGAATTGAATGGAATGTGAATGGAATGTGGAGCGGAATTTGGAATGGATTGTGGAATGGAAAGTGATGGATTGTGGATTGGGATGGAATGGAAAGTGGAATGGAATGGAATGGAATGGAATGTGGAATGGAATGCAACGGAATGTGGAAGGGAATGCAACAGAATCTGGAATGCAATGGAATGGAAAGTGGAATGGAGTGTGGAATGGAATGGAATGGAATGTGGAATGGAATGGATTGGAATGTGGGATGGAGTGTGGAATGGAATGGAATGGAACGTGGAATGGAATGTGGAATGCAATGTGGAATAGAACGTGTTATGGAAAGTGGAATGGAATGGAAGGGAACGTGGAATGGAAAGTGGAACGGTAAGGAATGGAACTTGGAATGGAATGTTGAATATAATGGAATGGAATGTGGATTGGAATGTGGAATGAAATGTGGAATGGAATGGAATGGAATGGAATGGAATGTGGAAAGGAATGTGGAACGGAATTTGGATTGGAATGTGGAATGGAAAGGAATGGATTGTGTAATGGAATGGAACGGAATATGGAATGGAATGGAATGGAATGGAATGGAATGTGGAATGGAATGCATTGGAATGTGGAATGGAATGCAACGGAATGTGGAATGGAATGGAATGTGGAATGAAATGGAATAGAATGGTATAGAATGTGAAATCGAATGGAACAGAATGTGGAATGGAAATTGGAATGGAACGTGGAATGGAACGTGGAGTGGAACTTGGAATGGAACGTGGAATATAACGTGTAATGGAATGGAATGCAATGGTATGTTATGCGTAATGGAATGGAATATTATGGAGTGGAGTGTAGTGGAAGGGAGTGAAATGGATTGGAAAGGAGAGGAATGGAATGGGATGGAATGTAATCGAATGAAGTGGAATGGAGTGGGTTGGAGTGGAGTGGAACAGAATCGGATGTAATGGAGTGGAGTGGAGTGGAGTAGAGTGGAACGGAGTGGATTGGAATGGAATGGAATACAATGTAATGGAATGGAAAGAATGCAGTGGAACGGATAGAATGCAATGAAACTTTGTTATGTAATGTGAGCTGAAATTGGGCCACTGTACTCCATCCCAGGTCTCACAGTGATAACCTGTTGAAATAAAGGAATGGAATGCAATGGAATGAAATGGAATGGAATGGAATGCAATGGAGTGGAGTGGAGTGGAATGGATTTGAATGGATTGCGATAGAGTGGAATGGAATGCAGTGTAGTGGAGTGGAGTGGAGTGAAATAGAATGGAATGGAATGGGATGGAATGGTTGCAATAGAATGATGAAAAGAAATGTGGGCTGAGTTTGTGCCACTGCAGTACGGCCTTTGTGACAGAGTGAGATCCTGTGGAAAGAAAGGAATGGAAAGGAATGAAGTGGAATGGAATTGAGTGGATTGGAGTAGAGTGCAATGGAATGGAATGGTGAAATGAAAATTGAGCTGAGATTGTGCCAATGCACACCAGGATGGGTGAGAGTGTGAGATCCTTTCAAAGGAAAGGAATGCAATATAAGGGAGTGGAATCGAATGAAATGGATTGGAGTGGAGTGGAGTGCAAAGGAGTGGAGTTGATTGGAATGCAGGGGATTGGAATGGAATGGACTGCAGTGGAGTGGAACAGAGAGGATTGGAATGCAGTTGTGTAGTGGAGTGCAATGGAATGGAGTGGAGTGGAATGGAATGGAGTGCAGTGTAATTGAATGGAATGGGATGGAATGGAAAGGACTGGAGTGGACTGGAATGGATTGGAGTTGAGGGAGTGGAATTGATTGGAGTGGAGTGGAGTGGAATGGAATAGAATGGAAGGGAATTGTGTGGAGTGGAGTGGAGTGGAATGGAGTGGAATGTAGTGGAAAGGAATTTAGTGGATTGGAATGGAATGGAGTGGAGAGGAATGGAATGGAGTGCAGTGGAATGGAGTGCAGTGGAATGGAGTGGAGTGGAGTGGAATTGAGTGGAGTGGAATGGAATGGAGTGGAGTAGAATGGAATGGAGTGGAATGGAATGGAATAGTGTGGAGTGAAATGCAATGGAGTGGAATGGAATGGAATAAAGTGCAATGGAATGGAGTGGAGTGGAATGGAATGGAATGAATTGCAGTAGAGTGGAATGGAATGGAGTGGAGTGCGGTGGAGTGGAATTCAGTGGAATGGAGTGGAATCGAATGGACTGGAGTGGAATGGAATGGAGTGGAGAGGAGTGGAATGGAATGGAGTTTAGTGGAGTGGAATGGAATGGAGTGGAAAGGAGTGGAGTGGAATGGAATGGAGCAGTATGGAATGGATTCGAGTGGAGTGAATTGGAATTTAGTGGTGTGGTGTGGAGTAGAGTGGAGTGGAGTGGAACAGAATGGAATGGAATGGAATGGAATGAAATAATGTGTGCTGAGATTGTGACACTTCTCTTGAGCCTGTGTGACAGAGGGAGAATCTGTCGAAAGAAAGGTGTTGAATGGAAGGGATTGGAATGGAATAGCACGCAATGGGTTGGAGAGGAGTGGAGTGGAATTGAGTGGAATGGAGTGGAGTGAAGTGGAATGGAATGTTGAAATGAAACGAGAGCTGAGATTGTGCCACTGCACACCAGGAGGGTTATCAGAGTATGATCCTGTCAGAGAAAGGAATGGAATGGAATGGAATGGAGTCCAATGGAGTGAAATGGACTGGAGTGGAGTAGAGTGGAGTGCAAAGGAGTAGAGTTGAAAAGAATAGACTGGAGTGCAATGGAATGGACTGGAGTGGAGTGGAAAGGAAAGGATGGAATGGAGTCTAGTGGAGTGGATAGGAATGGAATTGAGTGGAGTGTAATGGAATGCAGTGGATTGGAATGGAATGGAGTGGAGAGGAATGGAATGGAATGGGATGAATGGAAAGGAGTGGCGTGTACAGGAATGGAGTGGAGTAGAGGGAGTGGAATTGACTGGAGTGGAGCGGAGTGGATTGTAGTGGAGTGGAATGGATTGGAATGGAATGAAGTAGAGTGGAGTGGATTGGAAAGGAGTGGAATGGTGGGCAATGGAATGGAGTGGAATGGAATGGAATGTTGTGGAGTGGAATGGAAAGGATTGGAGTGGAGTGAAATGGAGTGGAATGGAATGGAGTGGAGTGGAATGGAGTGGGTGGGGTCGAGTAGACTTTAGTGGAGTGGAATAGGGTGGAATGAAATGGAATGGAGTGCAGTGGAATGGAATGGAGTGGAATGGAATGGAGTGTAGTGGAATGGAATGGAGTGGAATGGAATGCAATCGTGTGGAGTGGAATGGAATGGAGTGGAGAGGAATGGAATGGAGTGGAGTGGAATGGAATGGAGTGGAGTGGAACGGAGTGGAGTGGAGCGGAACGGAGTGGAGTGGAGTGGAATGGAATGGAGTGGAGTGGAATGGAATGGAGTGGAGTGGAATGAATTGGAGTGGAGCGGAATGGAGTGGAGTGAAGTGGAATGGAGTGGAGAGTAGTGGAATGGAGTGGAGTGGAATGGAGTGGATTGGAGTGGATTGGAATTCATTTGCGTGGAATGGAATGGAATGGAGTGGAGTGGAATGGAAAGATGTGGAGTGGAATGGAATGGAGTGGAGTGGAATTGAGTGGAGCGGAGTGGAATTCAGAGGAATGGAATGGAATGGAATGGAATTATATAGAGTGGAATGGAGTGGAGTGGAGTGGAGTTAAATGAAGTGGAATTGAGGGGAATGGAGAGGAATAATGAAATGTGAGCTGAGATTGTGCCACTGTACTCCAGGCTGGGTGAAAGAGTGAGACACTCTCGAAAGAAAAGAATGGAATGGAATGCAGTAGAATGGAATGGAAAGGAATGGAGTGGACTGAAGTGGAGTGGAGTGGAGTGAAGTGGAATGGAGTGGAATGGAGAGGAATGGAATGGAATGCAATGGAAGGGAATGAGGTGGAGTAGAGTGGGGTGGGGTGGAGTGCAGTGGAATGGAGCGGAATGGAATGGTATGGAGTTGTATTGAGTGCAGTGGAGTTCAGTGGAGTCTAGAGGAATGGAATGGAGAGGAGTGGAATCAGATGTAATGGAATGCATTTTAGTGGACTGATATGGAGCACAACAGAATGGAACAGAATCGAACAGAATGGAACGGAATGGAATGGAATGGCAAAATGTGTGTGCAGGTTGTGCCACTGCACTATAAGCTGTGTGACAGAAGGAGATCCTGTCGAAAGAAAAGAGAGGATTGGAATGGAAAGCATTGGTGTGGATTGAAGTGAAATTCAGTGGAATGGAATGGAATGGAATGGAATGGAAAGGAGTGGAATGGAATGGAATGGAATGGAATGCAATGGAAAGCAATGGAATGGAGAGGATTGGAGGGGAGTGGAGTGAAGCAGAATGGAATGGAACGGAATGGAATGTGAGCTAAGATTGTGCCACTGAACCCCAGGCTGTGTGAGAGAGGGAGATACTCTCCAAGGAAAGGAATGGAATGGAATGTAGTGGAATGGAATGGAATAGAATGGAGTGGACTGGTGTTGAGTGGACTGGAGTGAAGTAGAGTAGAGTGGAGTGGAGAGGAATGGAATGGGATGGAACAGAATGGAATGAAGTGAAGTGGAGTGGGGTGCAGTGGAGTGCCGTGTAATGGAGCGTAATGGAATGGGTTGGTGTTGAATGAAGAGGAGTGGAGTGCAGTGGAGTCTGGAGGAGTGGAATGGAGTGGAGTGGAATCGGATGTAATGGAATATAGTGCAGTGGAGGGGAGTGGAGTGGAACGGAATGGGTTTCAATGGAATGGAATGGAATCGAATGAAATATAATGGAATAGAAAGGAGTGGAATGGAATGAAATGAAATGTAATTTATTGGAATGAAATGCAATCGCTGGCAATAGAATACAATGCAATGCAATGGAAAGTTGACATCCAATGTTAGCTGAAATTGTGCCACTAAACTCCAGCCTGGGTGACACAGTGATATCCTGTTGAAAGAAAAGAATGGAACGCAAAGGAGTGAAATGGAATGGAATGGAATGGATTGCATTGGAGTGGAGTGGAGTTGAGTAGAGTGGAGTGGAGTGGGATGGAGTGGAATGGAGTCGAATGGAATGCAATGGGGTGGAATGCAATGGAGTGGAGTGGAGTGAGGTGGAGTGAAATAGAATGGAATGGAATGGTATGGAATGGAATGCAATTGAATGGTGAAAAGAACTGTGAGCTGAGATTGTGACACTGCACTCCAGCCATTGTTACAGAGTGAGATGCTGTGCAAAAAAGGAAAGGAATGGATTGCAATGGAATGGAACGAAGTGGAGTGGAGTAGAGTGGAATGAAGTGAGTGGAGTGGAATTGAGGGGAGTGGAACAGAGTGGAGTGGAATGGAGTGGAGTGGAATGGAAAGGAATGGAGTGGATTGGAATGCAATGGAGTGGATTGGAATGGAATGGAGTGGAATGGAATTGAGTGGAGTTGAACGGAGTGGATTGGAGTGAAATGGAGTGGAGTGGAGTGGAATGGAATGGGGTGGAGTGGAATGCAATGGAGTGGAATGGAATGGAGTGAAGTAGAACACAGTGGAGTGGAGTGAAATGCAGTGGAGGGAGTGGAATGGAATGGAATGTAGTGGAATGGAATAGAGTGGAGTGGGATGGAGTGTAGTGGAGTGTAGTGGAGTGGAAAGGAGTTGAGTGGAATGGAATGCAGTGCAGTGGAAAGGAGTGGAGTGGAATGGAACGGAGTGGAATGGAATGGAGTGGAGTGGAATTGAACGGATTGGAATGGAATAGAATAGAGTGGAATGGAATGGAGTGGAGTGGAATGGACTGTAGTGGAGTAGAATGGAATGGGTTGGAGTGGAATGGAATGGAGTGGAGAGGTATGGACGGGAGTGGAGTGGATTGGAATGGGTTGGAGTGGAATGGAATGGAGTGGAGTGTAATGGAGGGGAGTGGAGTTAAATGGAATGGAGTTCACTGGAATGGAGTGGAGATCTATGGAGTGGAGTGGAATGGAATGGATTGGAGTGGAATGGAATGGAGTGGAATGTAATGGAGTAGAATGGATTGGAATGGACTGGAGTGAAGTGGGATGGAGTGTAGTGCAATGGACTGGAATAGGATGGAATGGAATGTAGTGGAGTGGAATGGAATGGAGTGAACTTCAATGAAATGGAGTGTAGAGGAAAGGAATGGAATTGAGTGGTGTGGAATGGAATGTAACGGAAGAGAGCAGAATTGAATGGAGTGGAGTGGAGTGGAAGGAAATGGAGTGGAGTGGGGAGAAATGGAATGGAGTGCAGTCGAGTGGAATGGAGAGAAATGGAATTGAATAGAGTGGAGTGGAATGGAATGCACTAGAGTGGAGTGGAATGGAATGGAGTGGAATGGAGTGGAGTGGAGAGGAGTGGAATGGAGTGGAGTGGAGAGGAGTGGAGTGGAGTGGAGTAGAGAGAAGTGGAGTGGAATCGAGTGGAGTGGAATGGAATGGAGTGTAGTGTAGTGTAGTGGAGTGGAGTGACATGGAATGGTATGGCGTGGAATGGATAGGAGTGGACTGGAAGGGAATGGAGTGGAGTGGAAAGGAATGGATTGGGCTGGAATGGAAAGGAATGGGTTGGAGAGGAGTGTAGTGGAGTGCAGTGGAGTGGAAAGGAATGGAATGGAGTGGTGTGGAGTAGAATGGTATGGAATGGAGCAGAAAGGAATGGACTGGATTTTAGTGGAATGGAGTGGAGTGGAATGGAACGGAATATAGTTGAGTGGAGTGGAATGGAGTTCATTGGAATGTAGGGGAGTGGAATGGATTGGAGTGGAGTGGAATGGAATGTAGTCGAATGAAGAGGAATGGAATGGAGTGGAGTGGAACGGAATGGAGTGAAATGAACTGGAGTAGAATGGAAAGGAGTGGAGTGGAAGGGAATGGAGTGGAGTGAAAAGGAATGGAATGGAGTTGTGTGGAATGGATTGGAATGGAATGGAGAGGAATGGAATGCAGTGGAGTGGAGTGAACTGGAATGGATTGAAGCAGAAAGAAATGAAATGGAGTGGAGTGGAAAGGAGTGGAGTGGAATGGAATAGAGTGGAGTGGAGTTGAATGGAATGGATTGGAGTGGAGTGGAGTGGAGTGAAATGGAATTGAATGGAATGGAATGAAGAAATGTGTGCTTAGATTTTTCCACTGCGCTGCAGCTTGTGTGACAGATGGAGATCCTGTTGAAAGAAAGGAGTGGAATAGAAGGGAATGGAAAAGCATTGCAAAAAATTGATAGGAGTGAAGTCGACTGGAGTGGAGTGCAGTGGAACAAAATGGAATGGAATGGAATGGAATAGAAGGGAATGGAATAGAATGGAATGGTGAAAAGAAATGTGACCTGAGATTCTGCCACTTCACACAATCCTGGGTGAAAGAGGGAGATCCTGTAAAAAGTACGGAATGGAATGGAATGTAGTGGAATGGATTGAAATGGAGTGGAGTGGAGTGGAGTGGAAAAGAGTGGAGTGGAATAGAATGGAATGGAGTGGAACGGAATGGACAGGAGTGGAGTGCAATGGAATGGAGTGGAATGGAGTGGAGTGGAGTAGAGTGGAATGGAATTGACTGGAGTGGAAAAGAATGAAGTGGAGTGGAATGGAATGTAATGGAGTGGAGGGTAGTGGGGTGGAGTGGAATGGAGTGGAGTGGAGGGGAATGGAGTGGAGTGGAGTGGAGTGGAGTGGCATTGATTGGCGTGGAGTGGAAAAGAGTGGAGTGAAATGGAATGGAATGAGATGGAATGGAAAAGGAGTGGAGTGGACTGGAATGGAGTGGAGAAGACTGAAATGGATTGGAATGGAGTTCAACGGAATGGAGTGGAGTGGAAAGGAATGGAATGGAGTCTAGTGGAATGGAATGGAGTGCAGTGGAATGGAGTGGAGTTGAATGGGGTGGAGTGGAATGGAATGGAGTGCAATGGAATGGAGTGGAATGAGGTGGAGTGGAGTGGATTGGAGTGGAGTGCAGTGGAATGGAATGTAACAGAGTGGAATGGAATGGAACTGAGTGGAATAGAGTGGAATGGAACGAAGTGGAATGGAATGCAGTACAGTGGAATGGAATGGAGTGAAATGGATAGGAATAGAATGGAATGAATTGGGGTGGATTGGAGTGGAGGGAATTAGAGTGAACTGTAATGGAGTCGAATGGAATGGGATGGAGTGGAATGGAATGGAGTGTAGTGTAGTGGAGTGCAATAGAATGGAATAGAATGGGATGGAATGGAATGCAATGGAATGGTGAAAAGAAATGAGAGCTGAGACTGTTTCATTGCATTCCAGCATTTGTGACAGAGTGAGATCGTGTGGAAAGAAAGTAATGAGCTGCAATAGAGAGGAATGCAATGAAATGGAGTAGAATTGAATGAAGTGGAGTGGAATGGAGTGGAGTTGAGTGCAATGGAATAGAATGAAGTGGAGAGGAGTGGAGTGGAGTGGAGTAGAATTGAGTGGAGTGGAGTGGAAAAGAGTGGAGTGAAATGGAATGGAATCAGATGGAATAGAAAGGAGTGGAGTGGACTGGAATGGAGTGGAGTGGAGTGCAGTGAAATGGATTGGAATGGAGTTCAGTGGAATGGAGTGGTGTGGAAAGGAATGGAATGGAATCTAATGGAATGGAATGGAGTGGACAGGAATGGAGTGAAGTTGAGTGGGGTTGAGAGTAATGGAAGGCAGTGCAATGGAATGGAGTGGAGTGGAGTGGATTGGAGTAGAGTTCAGTGGAATGGAATGGAACGGAGTGGAATAGAGTGGAATGGAATGGAAAGGAGTGGAATAGTGTGGAATGGAATGGAGTGGAATGGAATGCAATAGAGTGGAATGGAATGGAGTGGAATGGATAGGAATGGAATGGAATGAATTGGAGTGGATAGCATTGGAGTGAATTGGAATAAAGTAGAATGGAGTCGAATGGATTGGGATGGAGTGGAATGGAATGGAGTGGAGTGGAGTGGAGTGAAATAGAATGGAATGGAATGGGATTGAATGGAATGAAATGGAATGGTGAAAAGAAATGTGAGCTGAGACTGTATCACTGCACTCAAGCATTTGTGACACAGTGGGATCCTGTGGAAAGAAAGTAATGAACTGGAATGGAGTGGAATGCAATGGAATGGAGTAGAATCAAATGGAGTGGAGTGGAATGGAGTGGAGTTGAGTGCAATGGAATGGAGTGGAGTGGAATGGATTGGAGTGGAGTCGAATGGAGAGGATTGGAGTGGAATGGAATGGAGTGGAGTGGAACAGAATGGAGTGGAGTGGAATGGAGTGGACTTGAGTACAATGGGAAGGAGTGGAGTGGATTGGAGTGGAGTGGCGTGGAATGCAGTGGAATGGAGTGGAGGGGAAAGGAATGGAGTGCAGTGGAATGGAATGGAGTGGAGTAGAATGGATTGTAGTGGAGTGGAATGGAATGGAGATGAGTATAATGGGATGGAATAGAATGGAATGGAATGGAGTGGAATGGAATGGAGAGGAGTGGAATGGCATGGAATGGAATGGAATGGAGTGGAATGGAATGGAGTGGAGTGGAATGGAATGGAGTGGAGTGGAGGTGAGTGGAATGTAGTGGAAAGGAATCAAATGTAACGGAATAAAGTGCAGTGGAGTAGAGTGGAGTGGAATGGAGTGGAATGGAACAGAATAGAAAGGAACAGAAAGGAATGGAATGGAATGGAGAAATGTGTGTTGCTATTGTGCCACCGCGCTACAGCCCTGTGACAGAGGGAGATACTGGGGAAAGAAACGAGTGGAATGGAATGCAAAGGAATGGAATGGCATGGATTGGTGTGGAGTGGAGTGGGATTGAGTGGAATGGAATGGAATGGAATAGAATAGAATGGAAGTGAATAGAGTGGAGTGGAAAGGAATGGTGTGGAGTGGAATGGAATGGAATGGAGTGTAGTGGAATGGAATGTAGTGGAGTGGAAATGAGTGGAGTGGAGTGGAATGGAGTAGAGTGGAGTGGAATGGAGTAGAGTGGATTGCAGTGGAGTGAAGGGGAATGGAGTGGAGTAGATAGGAGTGGAGTGGATTGGAATCGAATGGAGTGGAGTGGAAATTAATGGAAAGGAGTGGAATGGAATGCAATGGATTGGAATGAAATGGAACGGTATGGAGTGGAATGGAATGGAATGCAATGCAATGGAATGGAATGGAATGGAATGGAATGGAATGCAATGGAATGCAATGGAATGCAATGGAATGGATTGAAACGGAATGGAATGTAATGGAATTGAATGGAATAACGAAATGTGAGCTGAGATTGTGAAACTGAACTCCAGGCTTGATTACAGAGTGAGATGTTCCCGAATGTAGGGAATGGAATGAAATTCAGTGGAGTGGAATGGAATGGAATGGAGTGGACTGGAGTAGAGTGGAGTGAAGTGGGGTGGAGTGGAAAGGAGAGGAATGGAATCGGATGGAATGGAGTGGAATTAAGTAGAGTGGAGTGGGGTAGAGTGGAGTGAGGAAGAATGGAGTGGAATGGAAGGGGTTGGAGTGGAACGGAGTGGAGTAGAGTGCAGTGGAGTGGAGACGAGTGGAATGGAGGAGAATGGAATCGGATGTAACGGAATTTAGTGCAGTGGAGTGCAGTGGAACATAATGGAACGGAATGGAATAGAATGCAACAAAACGAAACGGAATGGAGAAATATGTGCTGAGATTGTGCCACTGCGCTACAGCTTGTATGACACTGGGTGACCTGTCGAAAGAAAGGAGTGGATGGGAATGGAATTGAATGGAATGGAATGGAATGTATTAGAGGGGATCAGAGTGGAATCCATTGGAATGGAATGGAATGGAATGGGATGGGATGGAATGGGATGGGATGGGATGGAATGGGATGGGATGGAACGGAATGGAATGGAATGGATTGGAATGGAATGGAGCAGACTAGAGAGAAGCAGAATGGAATGGACCGGAATGGAACAGAATGGAACGGAATGGAATGTGAGCTGAGATTGTGCCACTGCGCTACAGGCTTGGTGACAGAGTGAGATACTCTCGAAAGAAAGGCATGGAAAGGAATGAAGTGGAAAGGAATGGAATAGAATGGAGTGGACTGGAGTGGAGTGGAGTAGAGTGGAGTGGAGTGAAGTGGAGTGGAATGAAATAGAGAGGAATGCAATGGGAAGGAATGGAATTGAATGAAGTGGAGTGGAGTGGGGTGGAGTCAAGTGCAGTGGAATGGAGTGGAATGGAATGGAATGGAGTGGAATGGAGTGGAGTTGAGTGCAGTGGAGTGGAAAGGAGTGGAATGGAGTGGAAGAGAATCGGATATAATGGAATGTAGTGGAGTGGAGAGGAGTTGAACGGAGTGGAATGGAATGGAATGGATTGGAATAGAAAGGAATGGCATGGAATGGAATGGAATGGAATGCAATGGAATGCAATGGAACAGAATGCAATGCAATGAAAAGTTGACATGTAATGTGACCTGAAATTGGGCCACTACACTCCAGCCTGAGTTTCATAGTGATAACCTATCGAAAGAAAGAAATGGAATGCAATGGAGTGAAATGGAGTAGAATGGAATGGAATGGAGTGGAGTGGAGTGGAGAGGAGTGCAGTGGAATGGAGTCAAATCGATTGGAATGGAGTGGAATAGAATGGAGTGGAGTGGAGGGGAGTGAAATAGAATGGAATGGAATGGGATGGAACGGAATGTAATGGAATGGGGAAAAGAAATGTGGGCTGAGATTGTGCCACTGCACTCCAGAATTTGTGACAGAGTGAGATCCTGTGGAAAGAAAGGAATGGAATGGAATGGAGTGGAATGGAACGGAATGGAGTGGAGTGGACTGGAGTGGAGTGCAGTGGTATGGAATGGAGTGGAGTGGAGTGGAATGTATTGCAATGGAAAGTAGTGGAATGGAGGGGAATGGAACGGAGTGGAGTGGAAGGGAATGGAGTGGATTGGAATGGAATGGAATGGAATGGAGTAGAGTGGAATGAAATGGAGAGAAGTGAAATGGAATGGAACGGAATGGAATGCAGTGGAGGGGAATGGAATTGAGTGGAGTGGAGTGGAGTGGAGTGTCGTGTAGTGGAGTGCAGTGGAATGCAGTGGACTGGAAAGCATTGGAGAGGAGTGGAGTGGAGTGGAGTGGAATGGAATGGAGTGGAGTGGAATGGAGTGGAGTGGAGTGGAATGGAATGGAATGCAGTGGAAAGAAGCGGAATGAAATGGAGTGGAGTGGAAGGGAATGGAGTGGAATGGATTGGATTGAAATGGAATGGAGTGGAGTTGAATGGAATGGAATGGAATGGAACGGAGTGGAGTCGAATGGAATGCAGTGGAGTGGATTTGAATGCCGTGGAGAGGAATGGAATGGAGTGAAGTGGAGTGGAGTGGATTGGACCGGAGTGGAATGGAGTGGAATCAAATGGAGTGCAGTGGAATGGAATGGAGTGGAATGGACTGGAATGGAATTGAATGGAGTGGAGAGGAGTGGAATGGAATGGAGTGGAGTGGAATGGAATGGAATGGAATGGAGTGGAAAGGAATGGAATGGAGTTGAGTTGAATGGAATGGAATGAAATGGACTGGAATGGAATGGAGTGGAGTGGAGGGGAAAGGAATGGAGAAGAAAGAAATGGAATAGAATGCAGTGCAATGGAATGGGGTGGAGTGGAGTGGAATGAAATGGAATGGAGTGGAGTGGAATGGAATGGAGTGGAATGGAGTTTAATGGAGTGGAGTAGAATGGAATGGAGTGGAGAGGAATGGAATGAAGTGGAGTGGAATAGAATGGAGTGGAGTGGAAAAGAGTGGAGTGGAGTGGAATGGAGTAGAGTGGAGTGGAAAGGAGTGGAGTGCATTGGAGTGGAGTGGAGAGGAATGGAGTGGAGTGGAAAGGAATGGAGTGGATTGGAATGAAGTGGAATGGGGTGGAATGTAATGGAAAGGAGTGGAATGGAATGCAATGGATTGGAATGGAATGGAATGAAATGCAATGCAATGGAATGCAATGGAAGGGAATGAAAAGGAATGGAATGGAATTGAATTGAATGGAATAACGAAATGTGAGCTGAGATTGTGCCACTGAACTCCAGACTGGGTTAAAGAGTGAGATATTCTCGAATGTAAGGAATGGAATGAAATTCTGTGGAATGGAATGGAATGGAATGGAGTGGACTGGACTGGAGTGGAGTGAAGTGGAGTGGAGTGGAAAGCAGAGGGATGGAATGGAGTGGAATGAAGTGGAGTGGAGTGGGTTGGAGTGGAGTGCAGAAGAATGGAGTGGAATGGAAGGGGATAGAATGGAAGTAGTGTACAGTGGAGTGGAGAGGAGTGGAATAGAGAAGAATGGAATCGGATGTAATGGAATGTAGTGGAGTGGAGAGGAATGGAATGGAACGGAATGGAATAGAATGCAACATAAAGGAACGGAATGAAGAATCATGTGCTGAGATTGTGCCACTGCTCTACAGCTTGTATGACAGAGGGTGACCTCTTGAAAGAAAGGAGTGGAAGGGAATGAAATGGAATGGAATGGAATGGAATGTATTAGAGGGGATCAGAGTGGAATCGAGTGGAATGGAATGGAATGGATTGGAATGGGATGGAATGGATTGGAATTTAATGGAGCAGATTAGAGAGAAGCGGAATGGAACGGAATGGAACGGTACAGAATGGAACGGAATGGAATGTGAGGTGAGATTGTGCCACTGCGCTACAGGCTTGATGACAGAGTGAGATACTCTCGAAAGAAAGGAATGGAATGGAATAGAATGGAGTGGACTGGAGTGGAGTGGAGTGAAGTGGAGTGGAGTGGAATAGAGAGGAATGGAATGGGAAGGAATGGAATCGAGTGAATTGGAGTGGAGTGGGGTGGAGTCGACTGCAGTGGAATGGAGTGGAATGGAATGGGATGGAGTGGAATGGAGTGGAGTTGAGTGCAGTGGAGGGGAGAGAAGTGGACTAGAGTGGAATAGAATTGAACTTAATGGAACGGAGTGGAGTCAAGTGGAGTGGAGTGAAACGGAGAGGAATGGAATGGAATGGATTGGAATGGAAAGTAATGGCATGGAATGGAATGGAATGCAATGGAATGCAACGGAACAGAATGCAATGCAATGAAAATGTGACCTGAAATTGGACAACTGCACTCCAGCCTGAGTTTCACAGTGATAACCTGTCGAAAGAAAGGAATGTAATGCAATGATGTGGAATGGAATAGAATGGAATGGAATGGAGTGGAGTGGAGTGGAGTGGAATGGAGTCGATTTGGACAGGAAAGGAGTGGAATGGAATGGAGTGGAGTGGAGTGAAATAGAATGTAATGGAATGGGATGGAACGGAATGCAACGGAATGGGGAAAAGTAATGTGGGCTGAGATTGTGCCACTGCACCTCAGAAATTCTGACAGACTGAGATCTTGTGGAAAGAGAGGAATGGAATGTAATGCAGTGGAATGGAAAGGAATGGAGTGGAGTGGAGTGGACTGGAGTGGAGTGCAGTGGAATGGAGTGGAGTGGAGTGGACTGGAGTGAAGAGGAGTGGAGTGGAATGTATTGGAATGGAAAGGAATGTAGTGGAGTGGAATGGAATGGAGTGGAGTGGAAGGGAATGGAATGTATTGGAACGGAATGGAGCGGAATGGAGTGTAGTGGAATGAAATGGAGAGGAGTGGAACGGAATGGAATGGAATGGAATGCATTGGAGGCGAATGTAATTGTGTGGAGTGGAGTGGATTGCCATGTAGTGGAGAGCAGTGGAATGGAGTGGACTGGAAAGGATTGGAGAGGAGTGGAGTGTAGTGGAGTTGAATTGAGTGGAATGGAATGGAGTGGAACCGAATGGAGTGGAAAGGAATAGAGGGGACTGGAGTGGAATGGAAAGGAATGGAGTGGAAAGGAGTGGAATGCAATGGAGTGGAGTGGAAGGGAATGGAGTGGAATGGATTGGATTGAAATGGAATGGAGTGGAGTGGAGTGGAATGGAATGGAGTGGAGTGGAATGGATTGGAATGCCATGGAGTGGAATGGGAAGGACTGAAGTGGAGTGGAGTGGATTGGACTGGAGTGGAATGGAGTGGAATCGAATGGAGTGCAGTGGAATGGAATGGAGTGGAATGGACTGGACAGGAATAGAATGGAATGGAGTGGAGAGGAGTGGAATGGCATGGAATGGAGTGGAGTGGAATGGAATGGAGTAGAGTGCAATGGATTGGAATGCCATGGAGTGGAATGGAAAGGAGTGAAGAGGAGTGGATTGGACTGGAGTGGAATGTAATGGAATCGAATGTAGTGCAGTAGAATGGAATGGAGTGGAATAGACTGGAATGGAATGGAATGGAGTGGAGTGGCATGGAATGGAATGGAGTGGAGTGGAGTGGAATGGAATGGAGTGGAGTGGAATTCAGTGGAGTGGAATTCAATGGAGTGGAATGGAATGGAATGAAATTGAAGGGAATGGAGTGGAGAGAAACAGAATGGAATGGAATGGGATGGAATGGATTGCAATAGAATGGTGAATACAAATGTGGGCTGAGACTGTGCCACTGCACTCCAGCGTTTGTGACAGACTGAGGCCCTGTGGAAAGAAAGGAATTTAATGGAATGGAGTGGAATGGAATGAAATGGAGTGGAGTGGAATGGATTGGAATGGAGTGGAGTGGAGTGGATTGTGGTGCAGTGGAATGGAGTGGAGTGGAATGGAGTGTAGTGGAGTGGAATGGAAAGGAGTGGAGTGGAATGGAATGGAGTGGAGTGGAATGGAATGGAGCAGATTGGAATGGAAAGGAGTGGAATTTAGTGGAGTGGAATGAAATGGTGAGGAGTGGAATGGAATGGAATGGAACGGAGTGGAATGGCATGGAATGGAATGGAGTGGAGTAGAATGGAATTGAGTGGAGTGGAGTGGATTGGAATGGAGTGGAGTGGAGTGGAATGAAGTGGAATGAAAAGGAGTGGAGTGGATTGGAGTAGAGTGGAGTTGAGTGGAGTGGAATAGAATGGAGTGGAATGGAATGGAGAGGAATGAAGTTGAGTGGAATGGAGTCGAGTGGAGTGGAGTGGAATGGAATGGAATGGAGTGGAGTGGAAGGGGTGGAGTTGAATGGAAAGGAGTGGAATGGATTGGTATGGAATGGAATGGAGTGGAGTGGAGTGGAATGGAATTGAGTGGAGTGGAATGGAATGGAGTTTAGTGGAATGTAATGCAATGAAGTGGAGTGAAATGCAGTGGAGTGCAATGGAATGGAGTGGAGTGGAGTGGATTGGACTGAAGTGGAATGGAGTGGAGTGGGCTGGAGTGAAGTGGAATGGAATGGAAAGGAGTGGAATGGAGTGGAATGTAATGGAGTGGAGTGGAATGGAATGGAGTGGAATAGACGGCAATGGAATGGAATGGAATGGAGTGGAGGGAATGGAATGGAATGCAGTGGAAGGGAATGGAATGGAGTGGATTGTAACGGAATGGAATGGGGCTTTATGGAAAGGAGTGGAGTGGAGAGGAATGGAATGCAGTGTAGTGGAATGGAATGGAGTGGAATGGACTGGAATGGAATGGAATGGAGATGAGTGGAGTGCAATGGAATGCAGTGGAGTGGAAAGGAATGGAATGGAGTGGAGTGGAGTGGAATGGAATGGAGTGGAGTGGAAGGGAATGGAGTGGAGTGGAGTGGAGTGGAATGGAATGGAATGCAGTGGAGTTGAAAGGAAATGAATGGAGTGGATTGGAGTGGAATTGAACGGAGTGGAGTGGAATGGAAAGGAGTGGAGTGGAATGGGATGGAGTGGAGTGGAGTGGAATGGAATGGAATGGAATGAAGTGAAGTGGAGTGGAATGGAGTCGAGCGGAATGGAATGGTGTGGAGTTGGGTGGAGTGTAGTGGATTAGAATGGAATGGAATGGAATGGAATGAAGAAATGTGTGCTTCGATTTTGACACTGCTTTTCAGCCTTTGTGACAGAGGAAGATCCTGTTGAAAGAAAGGAGTCGAATGGAAGGGATTAAAATGGAATGGCATGGAATGGATGAGTGTGGAGTGGATTGGAATTGAGTGGAGTGGAGTGGTTTGCAGTGGAATGGAATCGAATAGAATGGAATGGAATGGAATGGTGAAATGAAATGTAAGCTGAGATTGTGCCACTGCACACCAGGATTGGTTACAGAGTGAGATCCTGTCCAAAGAAAGGAATGGAACACAATGGAGTGGAATGGAATGAAATGGAAAGGAGTGGAGTGGAGTGCAAAGGAGTGGAGTTGCATGGTTTGGACTGCAGTGGAATGAAATGGACTGGAGTGGAGTGGAATGGAAAGGAGTAGAATGGAGTGGAGTGAAGTGGAGTTGAATGGAATGGAGGGGAGTGGAGTGGAATGGAGTGGAGTGGAATGGAATGGAGTGGAATGGAGTGGAGTGGAATGGAATTGAGTGGAGTAGAGTGGAATGGAGTGGAGTGGAGTGGAATGGAAAGGAGTGCAGTAGAATGGAATGGAGTGGAAACTAATGGAGTGGAGAGGAATGGAATGGAATGGAGTGGAATGGAATTCAATGGATTTTAACGGAATGGAATGGAGTGGAATGGAATGGAGTGGAGTGAAATAGAATGGAATGGAATGGGATGGAATGGATTGCAATGGAATAGTGAAGAGAAATGTGGGATGAGATTGTGCCACCGCACTGCTGCCTTTGTGCCAGAATGAGATCCTGTGCAAAGAAAGGAATGGAATGGAATGGGGTGGAATGGAATGGAAAGGATTGGAGTGGAGTGGAGAGGAGTGGAGTGGAATGGGAAGGAAGGGAGTAGAATAGAATGGAATGGAGCCGACTGGATTGGAATGGAATGGAGTAGAGTGAAATGGAAAGGACTGGAATGGATTGGAATGGAATGGAATTGAGTGGAGTGGAGTGGAATGGAATTGAGCAGAGTGGAATGGAATGAAGTGTAGTGGAATGGAATGGAGTGGAGTGGAGTGAAATGCAGGGGAGTGGAATAGAATGGAGTGAAGTGGAGTGGAGTGGATTGGACTGAAGTGGAATGGAATGGAGTGGGCTGGAGTGGAGTGGAATGGAATG
The DNA here is from genome assembly GCF_028885625.2 of Pongo pygmaeus. Taxonomy (NCBI): domain Eukaryota; kingdom Metazoa; phylum Chordata; class Mammalia; order Primates; family Hominidae; genus Pongo; species Pongo pygmaeus. The sequence goes on from NC_072395.2 coordinate 14,309,303, forward strand.
GAATGGAGTGGAATGGAGTGGAATGGAATGGAATGGAGTGGAATGGAATGGAATGGAGTGGAATGGAGTGGAATGGAATGGAATGGAGTGGAATGGAATGGAATGGAGTGGAATGGACTGGAATGGAATGGAATGGAGTGGAGTGGAGGGAATGGAATGGAGTGCAGTGGAAAGGAATGGAATGAAGTGGAGTGGAATGGAATGGAATGGAGCTTTATGGAAAGGAGTGGAGTGGAGTGGAATGGAATGGAGCATAGTGAAATGGAATGGAGTGCAGTGGAGTGGACTAGAATGAAATGGAGTGGAATTGAATGGAGTGAAGCGGAAGTGAGTGGAGTGGAGTGGAGAGGAGTGAAGTTGAATGGAATGGAATGGAAAGGAATGCAATGGAATGAAGAAATGTTTGCTGATATTGTGCCACTGCTCTACAGCCTGTGTGACAGAGGGAGATGATGTAGAAAGAATGGAGTGGAATGGAAGAGATTTGGAATGGAATGGCATGGAATGCATTTGGGTGGAATGGAATTCAGTGGATTGGAGTGGAGAGCAGTGCAATGGAATGGAATGGAATGGTATGGTGAAATGGAATGTGAGTGAGACCACGTCTAAAGAAAGGAATGGGATGGAATGGAGTGGAATGGATTGAAATGGAGTGGACTGGAGTTCAGTGGCATGCAAAGAAGTGGAGTTGAATGGAATGGAGTGGAGTGGAATGGAATGGACTGCAGTGCAGTGGAATGGAATGGAAAGGAATGGAGTGGAGTAGAATGGAGTCGAGTGTAGTGGAATGGAATGGAATGAAGAGGAGTGGATTGGAATACAGTGGATCGGAATGGAATGGAGTTACGCAGAGTGGAGTGGATTGGACAGGAGTGGTATGTAGTGGAGTGGAGAGGAGTGGAGTGCAATGGAATGGAATGGAGTGGAATGAAATGGAGTGGAGTGGAATGGAAAGGAATGCAATGGAGTAGAGTGGAAAGGAATTGAGTGGAGTGGAGTGGAGTGGAGTGGAGTGCCATGGAGTGGAGTGGAGTGGAGTGGAAAGGAACAGAGTGGAATGGAATGGATTAGAATGTAGTAGATTGGAGTGGAGAGGAATGGAATGAAATAGAATGGAGTGGAATGGAATGGAGTGGAGTGGAATGGAGTGGAGTGGAGTGGACTGCAATGGAATGGAATGGAGTGGAGTGGAATGGAATGTAGTGGAGTGGAATGGAATGGAGTTAAGTGGAGTGGAGTGCATTGGACTGGAGCGGTATGTAGTGGAGTGGATTGGACTGGAGTGGCTGGAGTGCAATGCAACGGAATGGAGTGTAATGGAGTGTTGAGGAATGGAGTGGAGTTGAGTGGAATGGAATTGAGTGGAGTGAAATGGTATGGAATGGAGTGGAATGGAGTGTTGAGGAATGGAGTGGAGTTGAGTGGAATGGAATTGAGTGGAGTGAAATGGTATGGAATGGAGTGGAATAGAGTGGAGTGGAGTGGAGTAGAGTGGAGTGCAAAGGAGTGGTGTGGAATGGAATGGAGTGGAGTGGAATGGAGTGGAGTGGAGTGGAATGGAGTGGAGTGCAATGGAATGGAGTGGAATGGACTGAAATGGAGTGGAGTGGAATGGAATGGAGTGCAGAGGAATTGAGTGGAATGGAGAGGAATTGAATGGATTGGTGAGGAATGGAATGGAGTGGACTGGAATGGAGTGGAGTGGAGTGCAATGGAATGGAGTGGAATGGAATGGAGTGGAGAGGAGTGGAATGGAGTTGAGTGGAGAAGAGTGCAGTGGATTGCAATGGAATGGAGTGTAGTCGGATGGAATGGAATGGAGAGGAATGTAATGGAGTGGAGTGGAATGGAGTGTAGTGGATTGGAAATGAGTGGAATTGAACGGAGCAGAGTGGAATGGAATACAATGGAGTGGAATGGAGTGGAGTGGAGTGGAATGGAGTGTAATGGGGTGTAGGGGAGTGGAATGGAATGAAGTGGAGTGGAATGGAACGGAATGGAGTGGAGTGGAGTGGAGATGAGTGGAGTGGAATAAAATGGAATGGATTCGAATGGAGTGGAATGGAATGGAGTGGAGTGGAATGGAATGGAGTGGAGTGGAGTAGAGGGGAATGGAGTGAAGTGGAATGGAGTGGAATGCAGTGGAGTGGAATGGAATGGAATGGAGGGAAGAGGAATTTAATGGAATGGAATGGAATAGAATGGAATGGAATGGAATTGACTGGATTGAAGTACAGTGGAGTGGATTGGAGTGGAGTGGATTTTAATGGAGTGGAATGGAGTGGAGTGGAAAGGAATGGAATAGAGTGAAGTGAAGTGTAATGGGATGGAATGGAACAGTATGGTTTGTAGTGTGGTGGAGTGGAAAGTAATGGAGTGGAGTGGAATGGAATGGAGTGGAATGGAGTGCAGTTGAGTTCAGTGGAATGGACTGGAGTGGACTGGAATGGAGTGGAGTGGAGTGGAGTGGAATGGAGTGGAGTGAAGTGGAAGGAAATGGAATGGAGTCGAATTGAAAGAAGAAACGTGTGCTGAGATTGTGCTACCGCACTTACACCTGTGTGACAGAATGAGATCCTGTAGAAAGAAAAGAGTGGAATGGAAGAGATTGGAATGGAATGGACTGGAACAGATTGGAGAGGAGTGGAGTGGAATTGAATGGAGTGGAGAGGAGTGCAGTGGAATGAAATGGAATGGAATGCAATGGTGAAACGAAATGTGAGCTGAGATTGTGCCACTGCACACCAGGATGGGTGACAGAGAGAGATCCTGTCAAAAGAAAGGAATGGAATGGAATGGACTGGCATGGAATGGAATGGAGAGACATGGAATGGAATGGAGTGACATGGAATGGAATGTAATGGAGTGGCATGGAATGGAATGGAGAGACATGGAATGGAATGGAGTGACATGGAATGAAATGGAGTGGAGTAAGGTGGAGTGGAAAGGAGTGGAGTAGAATTGACTTTAGAGGAGTGAAAAGGAATGGACTGGAATGTAGAGGAAAGGAATGGAGTGGGATGGAGTGGTGTGGAGTGTAGTGGAATGAAATGGAGTGCAGTGGAATGCAATGGAGTGGAGTGGAATTTAATGGAATGCGATGCAATGGAAAAGAGTGGAGTGAATTGGAATGAAGTGGAGAAGAGGGAGTGAAATTGAATGAAGTGAAGTGGAGTGGAATGGAATGGAGTGGGACGGAGTGGAGTGGAGTGGACTGGAATGGAATGGAAAAGAGTGGAATGGAATGGAGTGGAATGGAATGAAATGGAGTGGAGTGGAATGGAATGTAGTGGAGTGGCATGGAGTGGAGTTGAGCGTAATGGAATTGAGTAGTGAGGAATGGAGTGGAGTGGAAAAGAGTGTAGTGGAGTGGAGTGGAATGGAGTGGAGTGGAGTGGAGTGGAATGGAGTGGAGTGGAGTGGAGTGGAGTGGAGTGGAATGAAGTGGAAAGGGTCTGAATGGAGTGGAATAATGAAATGTGAGCTTTAATTGTGCCACTGCACTCCAGGCTGGGTGACAGGGTGAGATGGTCTAGAAAGAAAGGTTTGGAATGGAATGCAGTGGAATGCAGTGAAACGGAGTGGACTGGAGTGGAGTGGAGTGAAGTACAGTGGAGTGGAATGGAGAGGAATGGAATGCTATGGAATTGGATGGCCTGAAATGGAATGAAGTGGAGTGGAGTGGGGCGGAGTGGCATGCAGTGGAATGGAGCAGAATGGAATGGGATAGAGTGGAATGGAGTGGAGTGGAGTGCAGTGGAGTGGAGAGGAGTTGAATGTAGATAAACGGAATCGGATGTTATGGAATGAAGTGAGTGGAGTGGAGTGTAGTGGAAGGCAGAGGAAAGGAATGGAATGGAATGGAAAACAATTGAACGGAATGGACCAGAACGAAATGGAGAAATCTGCGTGGGATTTTGCCACTGAGCTACAGCCTGTGTGACAGAAGGAGATCCTGTCGAAAGAAACGAGTGGAATGGAATGGAATGGATTGTAGCGGAACGAAGTGGAATTCAGTGGAATGAAATGGAATGGAAATGAATGGAATGGAGCGGATGGAGCAGAGTGGAGTGGAGTGGAATGGAACGGAATGGAATGTGAGATGAGATTGTGCCGCTGCACTCCAGGCTGGGTGAAAGAGTGAGATACTCTCGAAAGAAAGGAATGGAATGGAATGCAGTGAAATGGAATGGATTGGAGTGGAGTGGAGTGGAGTGGATTGGAATGGAATGGAGTGGAGTGGAGTGGAGCGGAGTGGGATGGAATGGAGTGGTATCAAATGGAAAAGAATGGAAAGAAATGGAGTGGATTGGAATGGAATGCATTGGAATGGAATGGAATGAAGTGGAATGGAGTGGAATGGAATAGCATGGAGTGGAGTGGAGTGGAATGGAATTTAGTGGAATGGAATGGAGTGGAGTGGAATGGATTAGATTGGATTGGAATGGATTGGATTGGATTGGAATGGAAAGGAGTGGATTGGAATGGAGTGGAGTGAAATGGAATGGAGCAGAGTGGAATGGAGTGGAGACTAGTGGAATGGAATGGAGTGGAGTGGATTGGAGTGGAGTGAAATGGAATGGAGTGAAGTGGAATGGAATGGAATGGAGATGAATGGAATGGAGTGGAGTGGAATTGAATAGAGTGGAGTGGAATGGTATGGAAAGGAGTGGAATGGAGTGGGGTGGATTGGAGTGGAGTGCTGTGGAGTGGAAAGCAGTGGAGCGGAATAGAACGCAGTGGAGTGGCATGGAGTGGAGTGGAATGGAAAGGAGTGGAGTGGAATGGAGTGGAGAACAATAAAGGGAAGTTGAGTGGAATGGGACGGGGTCAAGAGGAATGGTGTGGAATGGAGTGGGATTGAGTGGAGAGGAGTAGAGTGGACTCGAAAGGAGTGGAGTGGAATGGAATGGAATGGAGTGGAATGGAGGGGAGTGGAACGGATTGGAGTGGAATGGAATGGAGTGGAGTGGATTGGAATGCAGTAGAATGGAATGGAGTGGATTGGAATGGAATGGAGTGGACTGTAATGAAGTGGAGTGGAGTGGAATGGAAGTGGAGTGGAGTCAAATGGAATATGATGGAATGGAACGGAATGGAGTGGAGTGGAATGGAGTGGAATCGAGTGGAATGGAATAGAATGGAGTGGAATGGAATAGAATGGAGTGTAATGGAGTTGAGTGGAGTGCAGTGGAATGGAGCTGTATGGAATGGAGTGGAGTAGAATGGAATGGATTGTAGTGGAATGGAGTGGAGTGGAACAGAGTGGATTGGAGTGGAATGGAGTGGAGTAGAATGGAATGGATTGTAGTGGAATGGAGTGGAGTGGTACACAGTGGATTGGAGTGGAATGGAGCGGAGTGGAATGGAACGGAGTGGAGTGGAATGGAATGGAGTGGAGAGGCATGGAATGGAGTTGAGTGTAATGTAATGGAGTGGAGTGGAATGCTATGGAATGGAGGGGAATGGAGTGGAGTGGAGTGGAATGGAATGGAGTTGAAAAAATGTAGTGAAATTTATTGGAATGGAATGGAGTGGAGTGGAATGGAATGGAGTGGAGGGGAATGGAGTGGGGTGCAGTGGAATTGAGTGGAATCGAAAGGACCGGATTGGAATGGAGTGGAGAGGAATGGAATGGAATAGAATGGAGTGGAATGGAGTATAGTGGAATGGAAAGGAATGGAACAGAATGGAACAGAGTGAAGTGCAGCGGAGAGGATTGGATTGGAATGGAGTGGAGTAGATTGGAGTGGAATGGATTGGAGTGGAATGGATTTGAGTGGAATGGAATGGAGTTAAGTGGAATGGAGTGGAGTGGAGTGCAGTCTAATGGAATGGAGTTGAGTGGAATGGAATGGAGTGGAGTGGAAAGGAGTGGACAGCAGTGAAATGGATTGGAGTGGAAGGCAGTGTAATGGAATGGAACAGAGTGGTGTGGAATGGAATGGAGTGGAGTGGAAAGGAATGTAGCAGAGTGGAATGGAATGGACAGGAGTGGAATGGAGTGGAGTGGAGAGAAGTGGAATGCAATGGATTGGAATGGAATGGAATAGAGTGGATAGAAATGGAATGGAGTGGAGGGGAATGGAAAGGAGTGGAGGTTAATGGAGTGGAGCGTAGTGGAATTAAGTGTAATGGAATGGAGTGGAGTGGAATGGATTGGAGTGGAGCGTAACGGAATAGAATATAGTGGAAAGGAGTGGAGTGAAGTGGAGTGGAATGGAGTGGAGTGGAGTGGAATGGTAGGGAATGGAGTGGAATGGAGAGGAGTGGAGTGGAGTGCAGTGGAATGGAGGGGAAGGGAATGGAGTGAAGTGTTTTGGAATGGAGTGGAGTGGAGTGGAATGGAATGCAGTGAGTGGAATGGAGTGGAGTGCAGTGGAATTGAGTGGAATTGAATGGAGTGGATTGGAATGGAATGAAGTGGAATGGAATGGAATAGAATGGAGTAGAATGGAATGAAGTGAAGTGGAGTTGAATGGAGTGGAGTGCAATGGAATAGAATGGAGTGGAATGGAGTGGAGTGGAAATGAATGGAGTGGAATGGAGTTGAGTGGAGTGGAGTGGAGGGGAATGGACTGGAGTGAAGTGGAGTGGAATGCAGTGGAGAGGAATGGAAGAGAATGGAGTGGAATGTAGTGGAGTGGAATGGAATTGAATGGAATGGAATGGAGTGGAGTGGAGGGCAGAGGAGTGGAATGGAGTGGAGTGTGGTGGAGTGGAGTGGACTGGAATGGAATGGAGTGGAGTGTAAGGAGTGCAATGAAGAGGAGAGGAGTGGAATTGACTGGAATTGAATGGAGTGGATTGGAGTGGAATGGAACGGAATAGAGTGGAATGGAGTGGAGTGGAGTGGAATGGAGTGGAGAAGAATAAAGGGAAGTTGAGTGGAATGGGACGGGGTCAAGAGGAATGGTGTGCAATGGAGTGGAATTGAGTGGAGTGGAGTAGAGTGGACTGGAAAGGAGTGGGGTGAAATGGAATGGAATGTAGTGGAATGGAGTGGAGTGGAACGGATTGGAGTGGAATGGAATGGAGTGGAGTGGAATGGAATGCAGTAGAACGGAATGGAGTGGATTGGAATGGAATGGAGTGGAGTGTAATGAAGTAGAGTGGAGTGGAATGGAAGTGAGTGGAGTGGAGTGGAATGGAATGGATTGGAATGGAATGGAGTGGAGTGTAGTGGAATGGAAGGGAGTGTAGTGGAATGGAGTGGAGTGGAAAGGAGTGGAGTGGAGTGCAGAAGAATGGAATGGAGTGGAGTGGAATGGAAAATTATGGAATGGAATGGAATGGAATGGAATGGAGTGGAGTGGAATGGAGTGGAGCAGAGTGGAATTGGGTGGATTCGAATGGAGTGGAGTGGAATGGAGTGGATTCGAGTGGAATGGAATAGAAGGGAGTGAAATGGAGTTGAGTGGAGTGCAGTGGAATGGAACTGTATCGAATGGAGTGGAGTAGAATGGAATGGATTGTAGTGGAATGGAGTGAAGTGGAACAGAGTGGATTGGAGTGGAATAGAGTGGAGTGGAATGGAATGGAGTGGAGTGGAATGGAATGGAGTGGAGTGGAATGGAATGGAGTGGAGGGGCATGGAATGGAGTTCAGTGGAATTGAGTGGCATCGAATGAACTGGATTGGAATGGAGTGGAGAGGAAAGGAATGGAATAGAATGGAGTGGAATGGAGTATAGTGGAATGGAAAGGAATGAAATGGAATGGAACAGAGTGGAGTGCGGTGGAGAGAAGTAGATTGGAGTGGAATGTATTGGAGTGGAATGGAATGGAGTTAATTGGAATGGAGTGGACTGTAGTGGAGAGGATTGGTATGAATTGGAGTGTGGTGGCGTGGGGTGGAGTGGAATGGAAAGAAGAAGAGTGGAATGGAATTGAGTAGATTGGAGTGGAATGGAGTGGAGTTGAATGGAGTGGAGTGGAGTGGAATGGAATAGAATGGAGTGGAATAGAGCGGAGTGGAATGGAATGTACAGGAGTGGAATGGAGTGGAGTGGAGTTGAATTTACTGGAATGGAACGGAGTGGAGTCGGATGGAGTGGAGTGGAGTGGGATGGAAGAGAATGGAGTGGAATGGAGTGGAATGGAGTGGAGTGGAGTGGAATGTAATGGATTGGTGTGGAATGGAAAGGAATGGAGTTGAATACAATCGAGTGCAGAAAAGTTGAGTGGAGTGGAACGGAATAAAATGAAATGGAGTGGAATGGAGTGGAATGTTATGGAGTAGAGTGGAATGAATTGTAGTGGAGCAGAATAGAGTGGAGTGGAGGAGAATGGAGTAGAGTGAAGTGCAGTGGAATGGAGTGTAGAGGAATGGAATTGAATGGAGTGGAAAGGAGTGGAGTGGAATGAAGTGGAATGGAATGGAGCAGAGTGGAGTGGAGTGGAGCCGCATGGAATGGAGTGGAGTGGAGTGTAATGGAATGGAGTTAAGTGGAATGGAGTGGAGTGGAGTGCAGTCTAATGAGTGGAGATGAGTGGAATGTAATGGAGTGGAGTGGAAAGGAGTGGACAGCAGTGAAATGGATTGGAGTGGAGTGGAGTGTAATGGAAAGGAGTGGAATGGAATGGAACAGAGTGGTGTGGAATGGAATGGAGTGGAGTGGAATGGAATGGAGTGTAGTGGAATGGAATGGACAGGAGTGGAATGGAGTGGAGTGGAATGGAATGGATTGGAATGGAGTGGAATTAGAGTGGAGAGAAATGGAATGGAGTGGAGGGGAATGGAAAGGAGTGGAGGGGAATGGGGTGGAGCGTAGCAGAACGGACTGGAGCCTAGTGGAATGGAGTGGAGCATAGTGGAATTAAGTGTAATGGAATGGAGTGCAGTGGAATGGATTGGATTGGAGTGGAACGGAATAGAATATAGTGGAAAGGAGTGGAGTGAAGTGGAGTGGAATGGAATGGAGTGGAGTGGAATGATAGGGAATGGAGTGGAATGGAGAGGAGTGGAGTGGAGTGCAGTGTAATGGAGAGGAAGGGAATGGAGTGAAGTGTTTTGGAATGGAGTGGAGTGGAGTGGAATGGAATGCAGTGGAGTGGTATGGAGTGGAGTGCAGTGGAATTGAGTGGAATTGAATGGAGTGGTTTGGAATGGAATGAAGTGGAGTGGAACGGAATAGAACGGAGTGGAATGGAGTGAAGTGAAGTGGATTTGAATGCAGTGGAGTGCAACGGAATAGAATGGAGTGGAATGGAGTGGAGTGGAATTGAATGGAGTGGAGTGGAGTTGAGTGGAGTGGAGTGGAGTAGAGGGGAATGGAGTGGAGTGAAGTGGATTTGAATGTAGTGGAGAGGAATGGAAGAGAATGGAGTGGAATGTAGTGGAGTGGAATGGAATTGAATGGAATGGAATGGAGTGGAGGGCAGAGGAGTGGAATGGATTGGAGTGTGGCGGAGTGGAGTGGGCTGGAGTGGAATGGAGTGGAGTGTAATGAAGAGGAGCAGAGTGGAATTGACTGGAATTGAATGGAGAGGAGTGGAGTGGAATGAAATAGAATAGAGTGGAAAGGAGTGGAGTGGAGTGGAATGGAGTGGAGAAGAATAAAAGGAAGTTGAGTGGAATGGGACAGGGTCAAGAGGAATGGTGTGCAATGGAGTGGAATTGAGTGGAGTGGAGTAGAGTGGACTGGAAAGGAGTGGAGTGAAATGGAATGGAATGGAGTGGAATGGAGTGGAGTGGAACGGATTGGAGTGGAATGGAATGGAGTGGAGTGGAATGGAATGCAGTAGAATGGAATGGAGTGGAATGGAATGGAATGGAGTGGAGTGTAATGAAGTGGAGTGGAGTGGAATGGAAGTGGAGTGGAGTGAAGTGGAATGGAAGGGAATGGAGTGGAGTGGAGTGGACTGTAGTGGAATGGAGTGGAGTGGAGTGGAATGGAAGGGAGTGTAGTGGAATGGAGTGGGGTGGAAAGGAATGGAATGGAGTGGAGTGGAAAAGAGTGGAGTGGAGTGGAGTGCAGAGGAATGGAATGGAGTGGTGTGGAATGGAAAATGATGGAATGGAATGGAATGGAATGGAGTGGAGTAGAATGGAGTGGAGCAGAGTGGAATTGGGTGGAATCATATGGAGTGGAGTGGAATGGAGTGGATTCGAGTGGAATGGAATAGAGTGGAGTGGAATGCAAGAGAATGGAGTGGAATGGATTTGAGTGGAGTGCAGTGGAATGGAACTGTATGGAATGGAGTGGAGTAGAATGGAACGGATTGTAGTGGAATGGAGTGGAGTGGAACAGAGTGGATTGGAGTGGAATGGAGTGGAGTGGAATGGAATGGAGTGGAGGAGCATGGAGTGGAGTTGAGTGTAATGTAATGGAGTGGAATGGAATGCTATGGAATGGAGGGGAATGGAGTGGAGTGGAGTGGAATGGAATGGAGTTGAATAAAATGTAGTGAAATTTATTGGAATGGAATGGAGTGGAGTGGAATGGAATGGAGTTCTGTGGAATGGAGTGGAGTTCAGTTGAATTGAGTGGCATCGAATGGACTGGATTGGAATGGAGTGGAGAGAAAAGGAATGGAATAGAATGGAGTGGAATGGAGTATAGTGGAATGGAAAGGAATGAAATAGAATGGAACAGAATGGAGTGCAGTGGAGAGAAGTAGATTGGAGTGGAATGGATTGGAGTGGAATGGAATGGAGTTAATTGGAATGGAGTGGACTGTAGTGGAGAGGATTGGAATGAATTGGAGTGTGGTGGCGTGGGGTGGAGTGGAATGGAAAGAAGAAGAGTGGAATGGAATTGAGTAGATTGGAGTGGAATGGAGTGGAGTTGAATGGAGTGGAGTGGAGTGGAATGGAATAGAATGGAGTGGAATAGAGCGGAGTGGAATGGAATGGACAGGAGTGGAATGGAGTGGAGTGGAGTTGAATTTACTGGAATGGAACGGAGTGGAGTCGGATGGAGTGGAGTGGAGTGGGATGGAAGAGAATGGAGTGGAACGGAGTGGAGTGGAGTGGAGTGGAGTGGAATGGAGTGGAATGGAGTGGAATGGAATGGATTGGTGTGGAATGGAAAGGAATGGAGTTGAATACAATCGAGTGCAGAAAAGTTGAGTGGAGTGGAACTGAATAAAATGAAATGGAGTGGAATGGAGTGGAATGTTATGGAGTAGAGTGGAATGAATTGTAGTGGAGCAGAATAGAGTGGAGTGGAGGAGAATGGAGTAGAGTGAAGTGCCGTGGAATGGAGTGTAGAGGAATGGAATTGAATGGAGTGGAAAGGAGTGGAGTGGAATGAAGTGGAATGGAATGGAGCAGAGTGGAGTGGAGTGGAGCCGCATGGAATGGAGTGGAGTGGAGTGTAATGGAATGGAGTGGAGTGTAATGGAATGGATTGGATTGGAACGGAGTGAAATGGAATGGAATGGAAGGGAATGGAGTGGTGGGGAATGGAGCAGAGTTGAGTGGAATGGAATGGGGTGGAGTGAAAAGGAATGTACAGGAGGGAAATGGAGTGGAGTGGAGTGGAATGTAATGGAGTGGAATGGAATGGAGTAGAGTGGAGTGGAATGGAATGGAGTGGAGTCCAATGGAATGCAGTGGAGAGGAATGCAGTGGAGTGGAGTGGAACTGAGTGGAATGGAATGGAGTTGAGTGGAATGGAGTGGAGTGGAGTGCAATGAAATGAAATGGAGTGGAATGGAATGGAGTGGAATGGAGTGGATTGGAAAGGGTTGGAGTTTAATGGAATGGAGTGGAGTGGAGTAGAGTGGAGTGGGAAGGAATGCACTGGAATGTAGTGCAATAGTAGAGTGAAGTAGAGTGGAGTGGAGAATATTGGTGCCAAAATTTGCAAAACGCCTAGCAAACTGCATTGAACAATACATAAATAGGTAATTCATAATGACCAAGTGGGATTTATTCCAGGGATGCAAGGATAGTTCAATATGCAAATCAATGAATGTGATAGATCACATAAAGAGAATGAAGGGGCCAGGAACAGTGTTTCACACCTGTAATCCCAGCAATTTGGGAAGCCGAGGTGGGTGGATCACCTGAGGTCAGGAGTTTGAAACCAGTCTAGCCAACATGGCGAAGCTACGTCTCTACTAAAAATACAAAAATTAGCCAGGCATGGTGGTGAGCACCTGTAATCCCAGATACTCAGGAGGCTGAAGAAGGAGAATCACTTGAACCCGGGAGGCAGAGGTTGCATTGAGCTGACATCATGCCATTACACTCCAGCCTGGGTGACAGAGGGAGACTACATCTCAAAAAAAAAAAAAAAAAAAGAAAAAAAAAGGAGAAAATCCATATAATCATTTCAATTATGCTAAAAATTTTTGATAAAATTTAATATTCTTTAATAATAAAAAGCCCTTTGAAAACTGGGTATGGAATGAACATACCTCAACATAATAAAGTCATATATGACAGACCCATAGCTAGTATCACACTAAGTGGGGAAAAACTAAAATCCTTTTCTCTAAAATCTGGAAGATGATAAGAATGTCCACTTTTACCACTGTTATTCAACATAATGCTGAAAGTCCTATCTGGAGCAATCAGACAGGAGAAAGCAATAAAACCCATCCCAATTGGAAAAGAAGTCAAATTACCTTTTTTTTTTTTTTGCCAATGTTATAATGTTATATTGGAAAAGGAATAAATACTCCTCTGATAGGGTTTGAATGTGTGTTCCCTCCCGAATCTCATATTTAAATGTAATTCTTAATGTTGGAGATGGGCCTGTTGAAAGGTGATTTAACCATTGGGGTAGATTACTATAAATGGCTTAGCACCATCACATTTGGTGCTATCCTCATGATAGTGAGTGAGTTCCCATAAAATCTGGTTATTTAAAACTGTGTAACAACTCGCCCCTCTGTTTTTTTCTTCTGCTTTTTGCCCTGTGATGTGCAAGATTCTGCTTCAACTTCTGCCATGACTGTAAATTTCCAGAGACCTCCCCAAAAGCATATTCCAGTACTATGTTTTATCTACAGCCTGTAGAATCATAAGCCACTTAAACCTACTTTGTAAAAAATAAATTATCCAGTCCTACTCTCATAGTGTTGCAAAAGCATATTCCAGAACTATGTTTTCTCAACAGCCTGTAGAATCATAAGCCACTTAAACCTACTTTGTAAAAAATAAATTATCCAGTCCTACTCTCACAGTGTTGCAAAAGCATATTCCAGAACTATGTTTTCTCAACAGCCTGTAGAATCATAAGCCACTTAAACCTACTTTGTAAAAAATTAATTATCCAGTCCCACTCTCATAGTGTTGCAAAAATAGCTTAATACAAAAATTGGCACCAAGGAATGGAAAATAGTTATAAGAATACCCCACAATGTGGAATCAGCTTTGTAATTGGGTAAACAGGCAGAAGTTGGAAGAATTTGTGGGATTCAGAAGACAGAAAAACGAGGGAAAGTTGAGATTTTCTTAGAGACTGGTTGAATGTCTGTGACCAAAATGCTGATAGTGATCTGGACAGTGAAGGCCGGGCTGAGAAGGTCTCAGATGAAAACTAGAAACTTATTGGGACTGAAACAAAGGTCATGCATGTTGTCTTAGCAAAGTGGTTGGCTGAATTTCTGTCATGCACTAGGGATATAAAAAAGTTTGAATTTGAAATTGATGATTTAGGGTTTCTGTTGGAAAAATGTCTAAGCAGCAAAGCATTTGCGATGTGACCTGGCTGCCTCTAACAACCTATGCTCACATGTTCTAGCAAAAAAATAAAAATAAAATAAGTAGTAACTTATACTTACAAAAGAAGCGTAGTGTAAAAGCTTGAAAATTTTGCAGGCTAGTCATGTGGCTGAAATATAAAAAGCTTTTATAAGAGAGGAACTCAAGCAGCATATGGATCAACCACTTGTTAGAGATATTTGTATAACCTAAAAAAAGCAAGTGTTGATAGCCAAGACAATGGGAAAGAGGAATTGAAGGCATTTTAGAAATCTGAAAGGCAGCAACCCATCACAGGCCCTGAGGCCTAAAAGAAGAGAATAGTTTCTGGGATCAGGTCTAGGACCTGCAGCCTTGGGTAGCTTTGGAACAAGGCTCACTGCATCCTTGCCACTGCTTCAGCTCCAGGTGTAGCTCATATTGACCCAGTTACAACTCCAGTTACTGCTTCAGAGGGTGCAAGCCATAACCTTGGTAGCGTCCATGTGGGGTTAGGCTTGTGGGTTTACCAAATGCGAGTAGTTGAGACTTGGGAGCCTCCACCTTTATTTCAAAGGATGTATGAAAAAGACAGGATGTGCAGGCAGAAGCATGTTGCAGGTGTGGAGCCCTCATGGAGATCCTCTACTAAAACAATGGAGAAAAGAGACGTGGGGTGACAGTCCCCAGGAATGCTCCCCACTGGGTCATGGCCTAGTAGATCTGTGAGGAGAGGATCACTGTCCTCCAGAACTCAGACCCCAGAATGGTAGATCTAACTACAGCCTGCACCTTGCACCTTGAAAAGCCAGAGGCATAGTATGCCAGCCCATGAGAGCAGCTGTGGGGGCTGAACCATGCAAAGTCACAAGGTAGAACCTTCCCAAGGCATTAGCATGCCCTGGAAATGGGACACAGAGTCAAAAATAATTATTTTGGAGTCTTACAATTCAATAACTGCCCTTCCGGGTTTCAGACTTTCTTAGATCCTGTGACCACTTTCTTTTGGCTGATTTCTTCCTTTTAGAATAGGAGTATTTGCCAAATGTCTCTGCCTCATTTGTATCTTGGAAGAACCTAATTTGTTTCTTTATGTTACAGGCTTATAGGAGGAAGAAATTAGCTTTGTCTTTGATGAGACTTTTGACTTTTGAGTTAAGGCTGAAATTAGTTAAGACTTTGGGGATTATTGGGAAGTCATGATTGTATTTTGAAATATGAGAAGGATTTGAGATTTGGAACGGCCAAGGGCAAAATGATACAGTTTGGATGTGTATTCCCACCAAAATCTTATATTGAAATATAATCCTCAACGTTGGAAGTGGGCCTAGAGGGGAGGTGATTGAATCATGAGGGCAAGATTTCCACGGAGAGTTTGGCATCATTTCCTTTGGTGCCTTTCCCACAATAGTAAGTTTGTATCAGAGCTGGTTATCTATAAGTGTGTGTAACACTTCCCCCCTGCCCTCGCACTTACCATGTGATGTGCAAGCACCGGATTTATTTTTCACCTTGTCAGTTGTCAGAGGCTTCCCCAGAAGCAGAAGCCAGTGCTATGCTTTCTGTACAGCCTGTAGAAACATGAACCAATTAAACCTATTTTCTTTATAAATTAACCAGTCACTGATCACTTTTTATAGCAATATGAGAATGGCCTAATACATCCACCAAAATCTATTAGAGGTAATAACTTGAGTAAATTTGCAGAATACGAAATCAACACATACAAATCAGTAGGGTTTCTATATGCCCACAGTCAACAAACTGAAAAAGAATTCAAAAATGTAATACTATTTGCAGTAGCCACAAATAAAACAAAATATGTGGGAATTTACCAAAGAAATAAAAGTTCTCAACAATTAAAACTGTAAAACACTGATAAAAGAAATGAAAAAGGACCCAAAAATTGGAAAGATATTTTTATTTTCACAGATTGGAAGAATCAGTATTTTTTTTTTAAATGTCCGTACGATCCATATCAATCTATACATTTCATGCCATCTCTATCAAAATAACAGGCCAGGGGCAGTGGCTCATGCCTGTAATCCCAGCACTTTGGGAGGCCGAAGTTGGTGGATCATGAGTTCAGGAGTTCAAGACCAGCCTGGCCAACTTGGTGAAACCCCACCTCTACCAATAATACAAAAAATTAGCCAGGTATGCTGGCGGGTGCCTGCAATCCCAGCTATTCAGGAGGCTGAGGCAAAGAATTGCTTGGACCCAGGAGGTGGAGGTTGCACTGTGCCCAGATCACATCACTGCACTCCAGTCTAGGTGACAGAGCAAGACGCCACCAAAAAAAAAAAAAAAAAAGAAGAAGACATTCCTCACAGATATAGAAAAAAAATTCTGAAATTTATATGGAAACATCACAAAACACCATAATAGTCAAAGCTATGCTGAGTATATAAAACAAAACTGGAGGAATTCCATTACCTGGTTTTAAATTATACTACTAAGTTGTAGTAATTAAAACAACATGACACTAGCATAAAAACAGACATAAAGACAGATGGAACGAAATAGAGACCTGAGAAACAAACTCATACAGCTAAATTAATTTTCAACAAAAGTGCCAAGAACATACAATAAAAAATAAGACAGTTTTTGTAATAAATATGGCTGGTAAAACTGGCATTCTGTGTGAGGGACAAACATTCAGTTGCTCATAGCAGTGTTCTGGAATCCTATGTGAGGGACAAACATTCAGACCATAGCAGGAGTGTTCTGGAATGCCCTGTGAGGAACAAACATTCAGACCCTCGTAGCAGTGTTCTGGAATCTTATGTGACAAACGTTTGGAACACAGCAGCAGTGTTCTGGAATCCTATGCGAGGGACAAACATTCAGATCCTCATAGCAGTGTTCTGGAATCCTATGGGAGGGGCAGCTAAATTAATTTTCAACAAAAGTGCCAAGAACATACAATAATAAATGAGAAAGCTTTTGTAATAAATAGGGCTGGGAAAACTGGCAAGCCATCGGCAGAAGAATAAAACTAGAACCCTATTTCTTGCCACTTACAAAAATCAAATTAAAATGAATTAAAGACTTAAACCTAACGCCTCAAACCACCAAAAGTTTACAAGAAAACATTGGGGAAACTCTTTAGGGTTTGGGCCAAAATTCCTTAAATAATGCCCCAGAAGCACAGACAACTAAAACAAACATGGACAAATCGGATTACAGAAAGTCAGAAAGCCTTTTTAAAGTGAAAGAAACAAGAAACAAAGTGAAGAGAAAATCCACAGAATGGGAGAAAGTATTTGTAAATTATCCATCTGAAAAGCAATTAACAGCTACATGATATGGTTAGGATTTGTGTCCCCACCCAAATCTCATATTGAATTGTAATCCCCAGATATTGAGGGAGAGGTTGGTAGAAAGCGACTGGATCATGGGGATGGTTTCCCCCATGCTGTTCTTCTGATAATGAGTGATTTCTCATGAAATCTGATGGTTTTATAAGGGACTCTTCCCCCTTTGCTTCACATACATGCTCTCTCTCCTGCTGTCATGTTAGAGGTGCCTGCTTCCCCATCTGCCATTATTGGAAGTTTCCTGAGTCCTCCCCGGCCATGTAGAACTGTGAGTCAATTAAACCCATTTCCTTTATAAATTACCCAGTCTTGCCAGGTGCCATGGCTCATGCCTGTAATCTCACCACTTTGGGAGGCTGAGGAGGGTGGATCACGAGGTCAGGAGTTCAAGACCAGCCTGGCCAAGATGGCGAAACCCTGTCTCCACTAAAAATACAAAAATTAGCCAGGCATGGTGGCAGGTGCCAGTAATCCCAGCTATTCAGGAGCTGAGGCAGAGAATTGCTTGAATCAGAAGGTGGAGGTTGCAGTGAGCCGAGATTGCACCACTGCACTTCAGTCTGGGCAACAGATCAAGACTACATCTCAGTAAATAAAGAGATAACACAGTCTCAGGTATTTTTTTATAGCAGTGAAGGAACAGACTAATACACTACAATATATTAAGTTCAAAAAATTCCAACGAAAAAAATAATAACCCAAATAAAGGGTGGACAAAAAATTTAAATAGACATTTATGAAAAGAAGACATACAAATGTGAAACAGGCAAATGAAAAAGTGCTCCAGTTTACTGATCATCATGCAAATGCAAATCAAACCCAAAATGAGATATCATTTCACCCCAGTTAAGGTGGCTTTTATCCAGAAGTCAGTCAAAAACAAATGCTGGTGAGTATGTCGAGTGAAGGGAACCCTTGTACACTGCTGTTGGGAGCACATTTAAGGACAGTTTGGATGTTCCTGATATAATTAAAACTAGAGCTACTATATGGTCCAGCAATCCCACTGCTCATTATATGCCTACAAGAAAAAAAATTAGTAAATCAAAGACCTATTGGCACTCTCATGTTTGCTACAGCAAGGTTTATAATAGCCAAGATTTGGAAGGAACCTAAATGTCCATCAACAGATGACTGGATAGAGAAAATGTGGTACATATACACAATGGAGTACTATTCAGCTGTAAGAAAGAATGAGAGCCTTCCATTTGCAATAACATAAATGGAACTGAAAGTCTTTATGTTAAGTGAAATGTCAGACACAGAAAGACAAATGTCACATGTTCTCACTATTTGTGGGTGCTAAAATTCAAAACAATTGGTGTCATAGAAGTAGAGAGTATAAGGATGGTTACCAGAGGCTGGGAAGGGCAGGGAGGGAACAAGGGGATAGTGGGGATGCTAAATGGGTAAAAAAACAATTGTTAGAAAGAATGAATAAGACAGCATTTGATAGCACAACATGGTGATTATAGTAAAAAACAATTTAATTCCACATTTAAAAAAAGTAAAAGTGTATAATTGGATTGTTTATAACACAAGCTATAAATGCTTGAGGGGAGAGATACCCCGTTTTTTATTATGTATTACTCATTGCATGACTGCATCAAAGTGTGTCATGTACCCCCATGAATATATACACCAACAATGTACCCAGAAAAATACATTAAAAATTGAAATTGAAATTAAAATTAAGACAAAAGGGAGGAGAGTATAATGAGGCATGTGTGACCCATGGCTTGAACTAGCTTTTCAGGTTAACTTTGGAAAGTCCTTATCCAAGAAGAGAGGTCCATTTAATCAACAGGGGATTAGAAATTTATTTTTAGTTTATAAATGGAAAAAAGAAGGATTTTAAACCTTGAGCCATAGTTCTCAGTCAATCAATCATTGCAGGGAACTCTGTTCTTTACTCTGGAGACAAACACTAGTTTTCTTTTCCATGGAATAACATCGCATTTCAAAATGTGGGGAAACACCTTGCAACTAAGAGGTGTGGCCTTACTAAATTTGATTTGGTTTCCATTGTAATTAATTTAATCACATGTGTTCTAGAGTTTGTCCTCAGTCTTCCCCTAGTATAGGCCCATGATCTGTTGAATTTGCTCAGCTCCCTGCTCAACAGCAGGAAATCAGAATTATTTAAAAACCTCATTGTGGCTGGGAGTGGTGGCTCTCGCCTGTAATCTCAGCTATTTGGGAGGCCAAGGTGGGCAGATCGCTTGTTGTCAGGGGTTTGAGACCAGCCTGGCCAACAGAGGGAAACCCCATCTCTACTAAAGATACAAATATTAGCTGGGTGTGGTGATTCATGCCTGTAATCCCAGCTACTTGGGAGGCTGAGGCAGAAGAATTGCTTGAACCAGGGAGGCACAGGTTTCAGTGAGCCAAGATAGTGCACTGCATTGCAGCCTGGGCAACAGAGCAAGACTCTGTCTCAAAATAATAATAATAATGATAATAATAATAATAAATAAGTAACAATAAAAATCTCATTTTGTTTCAAACAAAATTTCTTTTGAATATCAGCTGTATCAAATTGCATATTAACTGTAATCATTTTGTTTATTTGATATCCAATCTTGAGAAATCTTTGAGGAGTAATTTCACTCTTTTCTGCCATTTTGGTAAACATACCAAACGCCATTAAACAAATTGCACAAAATTCCTGAGAAATACATTTTCTCCTTGAGGAGTAGACTTGCTGTGTTAGAGGAACTCATGGTTACCTAGCTTCTAGTTTAATAAATATGACTAGAATATTCTATCTTAATATGAGTAGATAGGTACTCACAGGGCAACTAGAAGATTAATGTTCATGGTCTGAAAATAGTCACATTTTTTAACAGGCCACAAATTACAATTGCAGAATATTTGTGGTCATACAAGACATCTTCCACCAAGCCTGAAAAATGTATAAATGTCCTAGGAGTGCAGCATTTTCTGTAAGGATATTATTAATGAGCTAGCTTAGGTCAATGGGTTAATGATTATTGTTAAAACGAATAGCCACGACTTTAGTGACTACATCTGCACCTTCCAAGTTTAATTATAACGCTTTATCTTTATAGTTACTTCTAAGTAGAAACACTAACAAAAGACAATGCATCGCTGCTCTTGATTTCTGAGGATGTCCAACTCTGTAATGGAGTAATTTCTAATAAACTTGCTTCTTTCACTGTGCTCTCTAACTCACCTTAAATTTTTTCCTGCAGAAGATCTAGGAATCCTATTTTGTGGTCTGTATCAGGAAACTCTTTTCCAGCAACATCTTTCAGCAACACCATGAACGGACAACAAGACAAGACCCCCACTCCAAGGAAAACAATCCACACAGAATCAATCAGCTGACACCTGGCAAGTGGGCTGTCTTTTAGAGTCGTGAAGCCATTCTGGTGGGCAAGAATGATTATCCACTATTATCATACTCAGATTAGAGGCCAAGCCCACAGGGTTAGAGGCCCTGGGGAATATTGAGAAGAATGGATTTGGCTAAACAAGATGTTTGCCACTTTCTCTTTTTGGACTGTCCACCTTGTGCTTTCGGTCCCTCAACTGAGTGCTCTACATCTTGTCACCTTTCTGCTCATCGCATCTGTTTTGCCGTAGCCTGGAGGCTGCCCCAGGACAGAGGCCCCAAACAGTTTAGTTTTACTTTCCTCAGCGATTCTCTGACTCTGAACTGACTGTTTGTTTAATTTGCCACTTGTTCAAGTAACACTGAAAAAAAGAATTGTCTTGGAAACTAGAATTTTTTTACCATAATTATCAGAAAAGATCAGCAGTAACCTCGCCATCATGACTGAAGTTGAAATGTGGTATTTAAGAGCTCTACATGATAAGATCAGATATGCCTGTTTAGTGACAGCCTCTTTTATGACAACCCTTTGCAAACAATTACCCTCAAGATGGAGAACATGAGACTTTTTCTTAACAGTTTTCTCCAACTTCTTAACCATAACGCTATCTTTGATGAGTTGGTATAGGGCAGCTGGATCCTGCTTTCTTAACACAGCAGGTCACTATTTCCTGAGAGAGTTTTGTCAGATTTGTCGTAGCAGTGTGAAAATGGACTAATACCATCAGAGTGAAGAGACAACCTACAAAATGGGAGAAAATTTTCGCAACCTAGTCATCTGACAAATGGCTAATATCCAGAATCTACAATGAAGTCAAACAAATTTACAATAAAAAAACGAACAACCCCATCAAAAACTGGGCAAAGGATATGAACAGACACTTCTCAAAAGAAGACATTTATGCAGCCAAAAGACACATGAAAAAATTCTCATCATCACAGGCCATCAGAGAAATGAAAATCAAAACCACAATGAGATACCATCTCACACCAGTTAGAATGGAGATCATTAAAAAGTCAGGAGACAACAGGTGCTGGAGAGGATGTGGAGAAATAGGAACACTTTTACACTGTTGGTGGGACTGTAAACTAGTTCAACCCTTGTGGAAGTCAGTGTGGCGATTCCTCAGGGATCTAGAACTAGAAATACCATTTGACCCAGCCATCCCATTACTGGGTATATACCCAAAGGACTATAAATCATGCTGCTTTAAAGACACATGCACACGTGTGTTTATTGTGACACTATTCACAATAGCAAAGACTTGGAACCAACCCAAATGTACAACAATGATAGACTGGATTAAGAAAATGTGGCACATATACACCATGGAATACTATGCAGCCATAAAAAATGATGAGTTCTTGTCCTTTGTAGAGACATGGATGAAATTGGAAATCATCATTCTCAGTAAACTATCACAAGGACAAAAAACCAAACACCGCATGTTCTCACTCATTGCTGGGAATTGAACAATGAGAACACATGGACACAGGAAGGGGAACATCACACTCTGGGGACTGTTGTGGGGTGGGGCTGGGGGGAGGGATAGCATTAGGAGATATACCTAATGCTAAATGACGAGTTAATGGGTGCAGCACACCAGCATGGCACATGTATAAGTATGTAACAAACTTGCACATTGTGCACATGTACCCTAAAACTTAAAGTATATATATATATAAAAGAAAATGGACTAATACATTACAATATACAAGTTACAGCCTTCCTATTTCCCCTGTTTGATCTGACTCCTATTTTGCAGCTTCATTTGTTTTATAGAAGAGAAACTAAGAGGGAGGAAATACATTATATACAGGATTCTCTGATGCTTGGTCAGGATAAAAAATTAAAATGGGCTTCTATATGTTTGATGGAGGAAAAGACAAAACAGGGATGGCACATAATTGATTATCCTTTTAATGCTAGTTACTCTTAATATTAGGCTTTTCTTAGCTGGGACAGAACTCCCCCTGCCAGTCCAAGCACCCCATAAGAACACAATCAGATTCCTTCCAGTTCTAGTGAGGTGTGCAACAGATTATTAATTTCTTCTACTTTTCCAGGGTTATGTAGTGTCCGCTCATCATCTTCTCCCTGCCCTTCGAGTCCTGTCTTACGTACATACCCCACTCTCGAAACACCCGATCTTCACCAGAACAACATGTAGTGGGGCCTCTTATCAGCTGGCAAAGTTGAATATTTGCCCTCTCTGGGAAGTGACAGATGATAATAGGGACACTATATTGAAGGAGAGGCCTGTCCCTCCACACCTATGAGCGTTTCTCGTCAGGTAGAACTAGAGTCTTGTGAAAAGGGATGCAGAGACAAAGTATAGAGAAAAAGTGTCCCCAGGGGACAAGAGCTCAGCATACGGAGGACCAGCGCCGGCACCAGTCTCTGAGTTTCCTTAGTATTTATTGATCTTTATCGGGCATTTCTCAGAGAGGGGGATGTGGCAGGACAATAGGGTAACAGTGGAGAGAGGGCCAGCAGGAAAACATGTGAACAAATGTCTCTGCAAGATAAACAAGGTAAAGAAAAAAGTGTTGTGCTTTTGATGTGTATATACATAAATATCTCAATTACTTAAAGAGCAGTATTTCCTCCAGCATGTCTCACTTCCAGCCCTAAGGCAGTTTTCGCCTATCTCAGTAGATGGAATATACAATCGGGTTTTACACTGAGACATTCCATTGCCCAGGGACGAGCAGGAGATAGATGGTTTTGTCTTACCTCAACTGCAAAGAGGCTTTCCTCTTTTCCTAATCCTCCTCAGCACAGACCGTTTACAGTTGTTGGGCTGGTGGATGGTCAGGTCCTTCCCTTCCCATGAGGCCATATTTCAGACTATCACATGGGGAGAAACGTTGGACAATACCTGGCTTTCCTAGGCAGTTGTCCCTGTGGCCTTCCGCAATGTTTTGCGTCCCTGGGTACTTGAGAATAGGGAGTGCTGATGACTTTTAACAAGCATGCTGCCTTCAAGCATTTGTTTAACAAAGCACATCCTTCATATCCCTAAATCCATTAAACCTAGAGTCGACACAGCACATGTTTCTGTGAGCACAGGGTTGAGGCTAGGGTTACAGATTAACAGCATCTCAAGGCAGAAGAATTTTTCTTAGTACAGAACAAAATGGAGTGTCTTATGTCTACTTCTTTCTACATAGACACAGTAACAGTCTGGTCTCTCTTTCTTTTCCCCATACTATGTAGGTAAATGTACACTTTTCTATATCTGAATTAGCCATATGCAAGGAAAAACTAAAACAGTTTTCAGAGGTTCCGGGAAAATTCATAGACAAATTTAAAAGGCTAACCTTGACGTATGATCTGACCAGGCAGGATTTGCATATATTTATGTTCCCCTGCTGCATGGTAGAAAAGCAGTGCATTATGGGAGTGGCTAGAGCACATGCTAATAGGGTGGCAACCTGCAACCAGGGGCATGACACCTATCAAATAGGAGGCACAGCAGTGCCTGACTAGGACCCAAAAGAACTAGAATCTAGAAAAAACAAATGAATTAGGAAGAAAGTAGGATATAGAGAGAAAAAATTATGATTGACTCCGTGAAGGAATAAAAAAAAAGTGTGATACAGCTTTTTAATTTTTATAAAGTCTGGAAAATTACTCAGGGAAAAGATGAAAACCTAGCCTTATTACAAGGGTGGATAATTTAGACCTTGAGGAAATACACTAACACTGACCCTGACTCCAAAAAGGGACAGGCATTTCTAGGAGTTTAATTTATAGCATGGTCTCCTTCTTATATCTGCAGGAAGCTGCCAAAAGCAGCCTCAGGCTTCCAGACTCCCATGGATCAGATTTTAGACTTGGATTTTGCAGTTTTCCATCACAGGAATTGAGCAGAAAAAACATAAAATAAAGCAAATCTTCCAAGAGGCCCAGCTTCTAGCTGCAGCCTTGTGCTCTCCACCACTTCAGAGGCAGTCCCTTAACCCCTGGCCTTCACAGAGGAAGTGAGAAAATGAAAATCGCAGTCTGTGCCTCTGGACCACTGTGCCTTGGGTAAAAATCTGTGTGCCTTCTGAAGGAAATGCACTGTGCTTCCAAGGGAGCCATCATCAGAGCCCAGCAGACTCAAAAGTGGCGGGGCCTGATGCTTCCTACCTCCACTCCCATTGGACTACTAGCTATCGAGAGATGGAGGAGCCTCAGGTGACTCTTGAAGTAGCAGGTAGGAGTATTAACTTCGTATTAGGTGTGGGAGCAGATTACTCTGTACTGATTTAATTCAATGGTCTCCTGTCTTCTCATGATGGACAAGCCCCAAAACACTCCTTTTTGTATCTCCTAAGTTGTCCTCCAGAGCCTCTAGGTTTCTCGCCTGCCTTTTTAGTACAGTCTGATTGCCTGACCTCTTACTGGGGAGAGGTTTATTGACTGAGGAGACCAAGTCATGGTCACCTTCACAAATCATAAAGCATAGAAACTGTTACTTTTGTTCCTGACCCATCAGGGGAAAAAAGAAGTTAAGAATGAGCTGTCACTTTTACCACCTGAGGTGTTGTCTTAAGTAAATCTTGAGGATTGGGCCACACAGGCTCTGGGAAACGCACTAAACACCTCCCCCATTGAAATCCAACTTCAGCCTAGTACTCCTCGACCTCAGAAGAGACAATATATTTTAAGGCAAGAAGCATGAGGGGAAATTCAACCCCTTATTGCCAAATTCTTGCCATATGAGTTATTAAGCCCATGAGAGTCTCCTTACAATACTCGCATGTTACCAGATAAAAAGCCTAATGCCAAGTACAGATTTGTCAGAACCCTTAGAGCATTAAGAAATGCAGTTTTCTCCATACACCTCATTGTCCCCAATACTTACCATGTCCCAGGGGATGCAAGCTGGTTTACATTCTTAAATCTGAAAGATGCACTTTTCTAGATCTCAATGCATCCAGATTCATAATATGTTTACCTTTGAATGGACTGATCCAGATATGCATTCAGCCACAAAACTAACCTGGACAGTCATCTCTGAAGGGTTTTGGGATAGCCCCCACTTATTTGAAAATACTCTAGCTAAGGACTTAACAAATCTATAATTGGAAAGGGACACAATTATTCAGTATGTAGGTGACTTGCTCATTGCTAACCCAAATAAAGAAGACTCATAATAATAATGTTAAGTTGGTAAATTTCCTGGGAACTTGCAGATATAGGGCATCACCACACAGAGCTCAGATTTTGACTGAAAGACTTAAATATTTGGAATCTGTTTTAACCTCTGGAACTGATCAAACTCCCTAGAAGATAAAAAAGTTATTTTAGTAACCCAACAGTCCCTGTCCAAAAAATGACTGTGGGCTTTTTAAGAGATGGCTGGGTACTGCTGCTTATGGGTGCCCAGATTTGGGCATGTAGCCAAGTCTTTATATGATACACTAAAGGGAAAGATTTAGAGCTCCTAGAATGTAATGAGAACTGCAAGCAAACCTTCAATATTCTCAAGGAGAAATTGGGCTCTGCTGCAGCCATGGGAGTCCCCAAGTTTGATGAACCATTTTTTCTTTATGTGACCAAAAAGCAAGGCATAGGCCTTGGGTAATCTTGTCCCAAAACTGGGGAACATTCCAAGGCCAGCAGCCTAATTTTCTAAGCAGATTGACCAGGTGGCCTCAGGGTGGCCTTGATGTCTTAGAGCTATTTCCACTACCACTTTTCTAGCAGGCAAAGCTAATAAACTAACATTAGAACAGCACCTACAGGTTTTTGACACCACACCAAGGGAAGGTGGTCCTAGAAGCTAAAGTGCAGCAGTGAATAATAAGAGAACATTTATGAAAGTATCAGGGCTTATTGCTAGACACTCCAGACATAACCCTTAAAGCCTGCCAAACCATAAACCCAGCTACTTATCTGCCAGAGTCCACAGGTGCTTCTAGCCTTTCTGGCATACAGGTTGTATTAGTCTGTTCTCATGCTGCTAATAAAGACATATCTGAGGCTGGGTAATTTATAAAGAAAAGAGGTTTAGTTGACTTACAGTTCCACATGGTCAGGGAAGCCTCACAGTCATGGCAGAAGGCAAATGAGGAGCAAAGTCACATCTCTTACATGGCAGCAGGCAAAAGAGCTTGTGTAGGGAAACTCCCCTTTATAAACCCATCAGCTGTAATCCCAGCACTTTGGGAGGCCAAGGCAGTGGATGACCTGAGGTGAGGAGATCGAGGCCAGCCTGGCCAACATGGTGAAACCCCGTCTATACTAAAAGTACAAAAATTAGACAGGCATGGTGGTAGGCGCCTATAATCCCAGCCACTCGGGAGGCTGAGACAGGAGAATCGCTTGAACCCAGGAGTCAGAGGTTGCAGTGAGCCAAGGTCATGATAATGCACTCCAGCCTGAGCAACAGAGCAAGACTATGTCTCAAAAATAAATTAATAAATAAACCATCAGATCTCATAAGGCTTATTCACTGTCACGAGAACAGCATGGGAAAGACTCATCTCCTGATTAGATTGCCTCCCACTGGGTCCTTCCCACGAAATATAGGAATTATGGGAGCTACAATTCAAGATAAGATTTGACTGGGGACACAGCCAAAGCATGTCACAGGTTATGAAACAAATTTATTCTAGCAGGCCAGACTTTAGAAGGATGAGCCCCTTGACCATCCCAAGGAAGATTGGTTAACAGATGTAAGTTGTTTTATGCATCAGGAAAACAAGAAGGGTAGGTATGCTATTAGTAGTAGGCACAAGTCTTGCTGGCCTCGACCTCAGCTCAAAAAGCTGAGTTAATTGAACTTACTCAGCCTCTGCAATTGGGAAAGGATTAAAAAGTTAACATTTACACTTATTCCAAGTATGACTTTTTAGTGCTTCACGCTTATGCTGTAATTTGGAATATATAGGGACTCCTGACCCCCAAGGGCTTTTCCATACAACATCATTCAAATTTTGAGCTTGTTAGAATGCTGCTTTGCTGCCAAAAATTGACTATAATTAATTGCAGAGGACATCAAAAGAGAGACTGACCATGTAAAAGGAAATGCCCATGTAGATGCCAAAGAGAAGGCCCCTGCACTGAAAGGGCCAATGAAGCATATGGGCGTGCTGGACAGCATACATAGAACTGGGCCAGAACACTCTGAAGAAGAACAAAAATGGGCCAGGGTTTGCATTTCAGTCCAGGGCCCATCTGTCTGGCTGAATGATGGTAATAAATTACTAATGCCAACTACCAATCATAGGAATATAATTCAGCACTTTCATTATTCTTTTCACCCTAGAAGGGATTCTTGGTTTCTGTTAATGTCTCATTTGTTTATAGGGGTAAATCTTTTCAAGACACCAAAAGAGGTGACTCAGCCTGTGAGCTCTTTGCCTGACCTGACCCAAATGGCCAGCAATTTTCTCCTTCTCCAGGTAAACATGTCCAAAATTGAGGACCCTATCCAGGTGAGAACTGGCAACTCTAATTCACTCAGATACCTTTCTGCAGGAGATTCAAATATTTGCTAATTCTTACTGATACCTTCACTGGTTAGATCGAGGTATTCCCCACCCCATCTGAAAAATCTTTACCAGAAGAAATATCTCCTCAGTTTGGGTAATCTAAAAGCCTGCAAAGTGGCCATGGCCCGTCTTTCACATCAGGTGTATCCCATCACCTATCCTCAGCTTTAATAATCCAATATTACCTTCACTCTGTGTGCAGACGGCAGTCCTCTGGAAAGGTGAAAGGGCTAATCCTACTCTAAAGAAGACTGTAGCTAAATCAGACGCCTGACTATCTCTAACACCCATAGCTTACTGTGGGTTTGAAGTGTTCCAAAGTAAAACTTATAATTAAATCCTGTTGCGTTAACATTCGGAAGACCTTTCCTAAGCACAGGTCTCCTAATAGATGAAAAGACTCATCAATTACAACAATATGTTATCAATCTAGGACAGGTGCAAAGGCACTCTGTGAATATGGAAACGAGTCTCCCGCTCCCACATGGGAGGAAAATTCAGTTTCAGCTCAGCTAGGGATTTAGTCTTACTAAAGATGTGGGAGGAAGTTCTCCAGCTGACCAGCTTTCCCCAACGTGGAAAGGACCACAGCAAGGACACCTGAGTTTTCCAACAGACGTTCAACAGCAAGGGATTCACAGGTGGGTACACCTGTGTGGAAGTAAAGCTGTTGCTTATTCTGGGAGCCGAATCCGAGGCTGAGGGAGGTGGGCGCGGGGCGATTTCAGCGTCGGTGGAGGGCGGGCTGGGTAGCTATGCGTTTGCTTCTCCTTCTCGCGTTTCTCCTGCCGCTGTAATCACGCCTTGGCCATGAAGGAAATCGTGCTCACACAGGCCGGGCAGTACGGGAACCAGATCGGCGCCAAGGTTGTATTTGAGTCCATAAAAATTAAAATTTTGTATGAGAGAAAAATGCCTCAAAGTCAAAAGTCAAAAGACTGGGGAAATAGATCTGCAACATACATGACAGACAAAAAGCTAATTTGGGATATATAGATAGACAGATAGATAGATAGATAGATAGATAGATAGATAGATAGATGTAAATATCCGTTTTTAACACCATTTTAAAAAATATGGTCCTTTCCCCATTGAACAGTGTTGACGCCCTTGTTAAAAATCATGACCATATTTTTTGGTTCGTTATTTCTATTGCATTGGTCTTTGCGTCTGTCTCTATGCTGGTAGAGCATTGTTTTGCGTACTGAAGTTTGAAACCAGGAGGTGTTAGTCCTCTAACTTTGTTAGTTTTTAAGATTGATTTGGGTGCTTGGGGTTTTTTGAGATTTCATCTGAATTTTAGAATAGGTTTTTCTATTTTTGCAAATATTGGAATTTTTGCAAATATTGGATTTTATTGAATCCGTAGAAGACTATAGATAACAATGGAACCTTGCTAAGATTTTGTCTTCCAGTCCATAAACACATGATGTCTTTTCATTTATTTGTGTCATCTTTAATACTTTCATGCCATGTTTATAGTTTTTGCTCTACAGGTTTTTCATTTCCTTGGTTAAGTGGGTTCGTAGGTATTTTATTATTTTGATGCTATCATACATGACCCTGTTGTCTTGACTTCTTCTTCAGATAGTTTATTGTTATTGTAGAAATACAACGGTTTTTGTGTATTATTTTGTTTCATGCAGTTTTAATGAATTTTATTTATTGCATCTGACAGTTTATTTCACAGAAACTAAAATATTTTTATAAAGTATTTTTATAAAGTATTTTGAGTATTTTTATAAATATAAAAATATTTTATAAAATATTTTTATATAAGGTTATGTCATCTGCAAACATAATTTTACTTTTTAAAAAATTGGAATATCTTTAATTCTTTTATTCACCTTATTGTTTTAACTAACCAGAACCTTCAGTACTATATTAAATAGAAGTAGTAAAAGCAAGCATGCTTGTTTTTGCTCTTAGGGTAAAAGCTTTCAGTCTTTCACCATGTTAGCTGTGTTATTTTGTTTTGTTTTGTTTTTTTGTATACCATTATGTTAACGTGTTTACTTTCTTTTTGTACTTTACTAACTATATTTTATCATGAATGTGGGTTAAATTTGGACAAATGCTTTTTCTTCTTTGATTAATATGATCACATGAGGGTTTTTTCCTTCTTTATGTGAATGTGATATTATGCTGATTTTCATGTGTTGTAACATACTTTTATTTCAGGAGTCAATTATACTCATTCATAGTGTATAATCCCTTTAAAGTACTGCTAAGTTTGAGTTGCTGGTATTTTGTTGAGGATTTTTGCATCAGCATTTATAAGGGATTTTTTTTGTAGTTTTCTTATGGTGCCTTTGTCTGGCTTGGTGTCAGGGTAATACTGGACTCATAGAATAAGTTAGAAAAAATTACCGCCTCTTCAAAGTTTTGAAAAAGTTTGAGAAAAAGTGGTTTTAATTCTGCTTAGACATTGGGTAGAATTCAACAGTGAAGCCATCTGGTCCAGGCTTTTCTTTGTTGCTGGGTTTTTGATTACTGATGCAATCTTCCTGCTGAATCTCCTTGCTGAATAGGTTTATCCAACTTTTCTGATTCAGTCTTAGTAGGTTTTTTCTTTCTAGGACTTTGTTCATTTTATTTAGGCTATTCAATTTTTTAGTGTATACTTCCTTATGTTACTCTCCTACATCCCTTTTTTACTCCAAAAACTTGTTAGCAATGTACCCATTTTATGTTTAAGTTTAGTAATTTGAATATTCACTTTTTTTCTTAGTCAATATAAATAAAATTTTGTCAGTTTTGATCTTTTTCAGGGAACAAACTAGGCTTTGTTGATTTTTGATATTGTTTTTCTATTCTCTATTTCAGTTATTTCCACTGCTATCTTTATCATTTTTTCAATTTTGCTAGTTTTAGTTGTCCCTCTTTAGTAGTCCCTCTTTTTCCCTCTGTTTTTAGTTCCTTAGGAGTAAAGTTGTTGATTCGGTATCTTATTTTTTATAATCACTTATAGCTATAAATTTTTCCCTTGTGGTACTATTTTTGATGTATCTCTTAACTTTTGGTATTTCATGTTTTTAATTTGTCTCTACATATTTTCTGTTTTCTCTTGTGAGTTCTTTTATCCATCCTTGAGTGTTTCATACCTATATTTTTAGACATAAAATGTATAACGTACAAAATTTTCTTGATTTGTTAGTTTTATTTGTTGTAAGTTTTTATTTCAGAATTAAATGTATGTATAAACATTTATTATGTTCTCATAAACTTTGTAATACCTGGAGATTTCTGGTCCACATATGTAAGTCTCTACATGAGTATTATTTTGAAGCATTTAACCTTCTGTTTTAATATTTCAAAAATCTAAATGAAACTGAGATTTTGGTTTCTGAGATGAAATCATGGTTGGTGACTGAGAAACGCTTAAAAATTAGCCAAAACTTAAAATTTAGTTAAAGTTTACCTTCAAGATTCAACCTGAAGAAGTCACCCTGTATTGCTGGTAATAAAGAATAAGTCCTTAATGGTATAAAAGGAAACTTCAGAGAATGTTTCTCTTTCCCCAGTTGACATATAAATTAAAAGATGTAAAAAGTGTTTATGGCCTTATGCATTTTTTACTTTAGAATTCCAACTTTTTCTGGTTAAAATTTTTGCAAACAGATTCCTGTGTATTTGAAAGACAAATAATTTTTTAGTTGAAATGCTTAAGCAGTTAAATAAGACCATGAAAGTTTCTTTAACTTGTGGGAATCCGTGAGAAAATCTGATATTATGTTCTATTCTCTTGGAAGGTAGGAATATCGTTTGACTTCTGCTTTGCTGACAAGAAGTGTCCTGAGCAAGACTTCCTGGGGCAATGACCTCACACATGGAAAATGCTGGAGCCCGTCTGTTTCCAATCTGCTTTTTTCCAAAAATTAGGGAAGTTTAGTTTTCCCTTTGATACTCTCTGTTACTGCCAATCCCAATGCCAGGGCTGTCGTGCTTCTACAAGTGACAATGACAAATATAGGCCTGAAGAAAGATGAGCTGATGGCATTCCCAGCTTATTACCTCTCCTTGGGGGCCTTATCTCACATACATGGATTCAACTCATAGACTCAGCTGGGTGAGGATCTATTATTCAGCTACATTAGAAGTGACTGCTTAAGACTCAGGTGTATGGTGAAATGAGGCAGAAATTTCTCAATGGAGTGTTAGGAGAATTTTCTCCTCATAATTACCTTCTTACTGTCACTAAATCATAGCTAAAATGAGGAAATTATTCAAGAAGAAATAGAAATGTAATCTTATGAGGACATAAATTTAGAGATTTGTGGAGAGCTCTTCATAATTTCAGGGTGTTCTCTTTGAGCTGAGATTATAGTTGACTTTTCATTATAATATATTAGCTGTTCTAGACTTGATGCATTTATGTAAAGTTTTCTTTGTTGTACTTTAAGTTCTGTGATAAATGGGCAGAGCATGCAGTTTTGTTACATAGTTATACACGTACGATGGTGGTTTGCTGCACCCATCAACCCGTCATCTACATAGGTATTTCTCCTAACGCTATTCCTCCCCTAGCCTCCCACCCCATGACAGGCCCCAGTGTGTGGTGTTCCCCTCCCTGTGTCCATGTGTCCTCATTTTTCAACTCCCACTTATGAGTAGGAACATGCAGTGTTTGGTTTTCTTTTCTTTTTCTTTCTCTCTCTTTTTTTTTTGGACAAAATTTCACTCTTGTTGTCCAGGTTGGAGTGTAATGGCATGATCTCGGCTCAACACAACCTCTGCCTCCTGGGTTCAAACGATTCTCCTGCCTCAGCCTCCCAAGTAGCTATGATTACAGGTATGTGACAACATTCCTGGCTAATTGTTTGTATTTTTAGTAGAGACGGGGTTTCTCCATGTTGGTCAGGCTGATCTCAACCTCCCCACCTCAGCCTCCCAAACTTCTGAGACTACAGGCCTGAGTCACTGCTCCTAGCCTGGTTTTCTTTTCTTGTGTTAGTTTGCTGAGAATGATGATTTCCAGCTTCATCCATGTCCCTGGAAAGGACATAAATGCATAGTATTCCATGGTGTATATGTGCCACATTCTCTTTATACAGTTTATCATTAATGGGCATTTGTGTTGCTTCCAATTCTTTGCTATTGTGAACAGTGCTGAAATAAACATGCAGTGCTGAAATAAACATACAGTGCATGTGTCTTTATAGTATAATAATTTATAATGCTTTGGGTATATACCCTATAATGGGATTGAAGGGTCAAATGGTATTTCTGGTTCTATATCTTTGAGGAATTTTCATACTGTCTTCCACAATGATTGAACTAATTTACACTCCTACCAACAGTGTAAAAGCATGCCTATTTCTCCACAGACTCATCAGCATCTGCTGTTTCCTGATTTTTTAATAATCGCCATTCTAACTGGCGTGAGATCGTATCTCATTGTGGTTTTAATTTGCATTAATCTAATGACCAGCGATTATGAGCTTTTCTTCATGTTTGTTGGCCACGTAAATGTCTTCTTTTGAGAAGTGTCTGCTCGTTTCCTTTGTCCACTTTTTGATTGATCTGTTTTTTTCTTGTAAATTTAAGTTCTTTGTAGATTATGGATATTAGCCCTTTGTCAGACAGATAGATTGCAAAAATTTTCTCCCAATCTGTAGGTTGTCTGTTCACTCTGATGATAGTTTATTTTGCTGTGCAAAAGCTCTTTAGTTTAGTCTGATCCCATTTGTCAATTTGGGCTTTTGTTGTCATTGCTTTTGGTGTCTTAGTCACAAAGTCTTTGCCCATGCCTATGTCCTGAATGGTATTGCCTAGGTTTTCTTCAATAGTTTTTATGGTTTTAGGCCTTATGTTTAAGTCTTTATTCCATCTTGAGTTATTTTTTGTATAAGGTATAAGGAAGATGTCCAGTTTCAGTTTCTGCATATGGCTAGCCAGTTTTCCCAACATGATTTATTAAATAAGGAATCTTTTCCCCATTGCTTGTGTTTGTCAGGTTTGTCAAAGATCAGATGGTTGTATGTGTATGGTCTTATTTTAGAGTTCTCTATTATGTTTCATTGGTTGTTTTTGTACCTGTACCATGCTGTTTTGGTTACTGTAGCATTATAGTGTAGTTAGAAGTTGTGTAGTGTGATGCCTCCAGCTTTGTTCTTTTTGCTTAGAATTGCCTTGGCTATTTGGGCTCTTTTTTGGTTCACGAGAATTTTAAAATACTTTCTTCTAATTCTGTGAAGAATGTCATTGGTAGTTTAATGGGAATAACATTGAATTCTTTTATAAATTACTTTGGGCAGTATGGACATTTTCAGGAATGAATTCTTCCCTATCCATGAGAATGGAGTGCATCTCCATTTGTTTGTGTCCTATCTGATTTCTCTGAGCAGTGGTTTGTAGTCCTCCTTGAAGAGGTTCTTCACTTCTCTTGTTAGCTGTATTCCTATGTATTTTGTTCTCTTTGTAGCAATTGTGAATGAAGTTCATTCACGATTTGGCTCTCTACTTGCCTGTTGTTTGTGTATAGGAATATTAGCAATTTTTGCACACTGATTTTGTATCCTGAGATTCTGTTGATGTGGTTTATCAGCTTAAGAAGCTCTTGGGCTGAGATGATGGGGTTTTCTAGATACAGGATTATGTCATCTGCAAACAAAGATAATTTGACTTCACCTCTTCCTATTCAAATATCTTTATTTCATTTTTCTACCTGATTGCCCTGGCCAGAAATTCCAGTACTACGTTGAATAGGAGCGGTGAGAGAGGCCATCCTTTTCTTGTGCCAGTTTTCAAAGGGAATGCTTCCAGCTTTTTCTCACTCATTATGATATTGGCTGTGGGTTTGTCATATACGCCTCGTATTATTTTGAGGTGTGATCTTTCAATACCTAGTTTATTGAGAGTTTTTAACATGAAGCAATGTTGGATTTTATTGAAGGCCTTTTCTGCATCTATTGACATAATCGTGTAGTTTTTGTGTTTAGTTCTGTTTATGTGATGAATTACATTTATAGATTTGCCTGTGTTGAACCAATCTTGTATCCCAGGAATGAAGCCGTCTTGATCATGGTGGGTCAAGGTACCCTTATCAGTCTTAAGTTCAGTCTTTTTACATAATCCCATAATTCTTGAAGGTTTTGTTGTTCTTTCTTTTTTATTCTTCTTTCTCTATTCTTCTCTTCCTGTCTTATATCAGACAGATAGTTTTGAAGCTCTGAGATTCTTTCCTCCACTTGGCCTATTCTGTGAGTGATATTTGTGGTTGTGTTGTGAAGTTCTCATGTTGTGTTTTTCAGCTCCATCATGTCAGTTATGTTCCTCTCTAAACTGAATATTC
Organism: Pongo pygmaeus; assembly: GCF_028885625.2. Lineage (NCBI taxonomy): Eukaryota > Metazoa > Chordata > Mammalia > Primates > Hominidae > Pongo > Pongo pygmaeus. The sequence goes on from NC_072395.2 coordinate 14,344,404, forward strand.
TGGTTATCAGCTACTGTGTTCTTTTATGATTTTTAGCTTCTTGCATTGTTAGAACGTACTCCTTCAGCTCAGAGAAGTTTGTTATTATCTACCTCCTAAAGCCTAGTTTTGTCCATTCAGCCATCTCAGCCTCGGGTCAGTTCTATGCCTTTGCTTGGGAGGTGTTGTTGTCATTTAGAGGAGAAGAGGCATTCTGCCTTTTTGAGTTTTCAGCGTTTTTGTGTTGATGCTTTCTCATCTTTGTGGGCTTATCTACCTTTGACATTGCTGACCTTTGAACGGAGTTGTTCATTGGGTCTTTTTGTTGATGTTTTTGTTGTTGCTTTCTGTTTGTTTTTAACAGTCAGACCACTCTTCCCTAGGGCTAGGGCTGCTGTGGTTTTTGGGGGTCCACTCTAGACCCTAGTCACATCAGTCTCTCCTGCACCTGGAGGTATCACCAGTGAAGGCTGCAAAACAGCAAAGATGGCAACCTGATCCTTCCTCTGGGAGCACAAGTCCAAGGGGATACAGACTTGATGCTGGCTGGAACGCTTCTGTAGGAGGTGTCTGGAGACCCCTGTTGGGAGGTCTTGCCAAGTCAGGAGAAACAGGATCAGGGACTGCTTAAAGAAGCAGTCTGGCTGCCCTTTGGCAGAGCAGTTGTGTTGTTCTGACCCCCAGGAGTCTTCAGAGCCAGCAGGCAGGAAAGGTTCAGTTGGCTCAACTGGGGAGATAGTAGCTACTTCTCTCCCTGGGGACTTCATCCCAGGGAGAAATCAGAGTTCTGTCCATAGAACTCTGGCTGGAGTTGCTAAAATTCTGATGGGGAGGCCCCGTCCAGTGAGGAAGGATGGATTTCAGTCTCTCTTAAAGAAGCAGCCTGGCCAAGATCAGTCACAACAGCTGTACTGTGTTATAGGGGACTCCTCCTGATCCCTGGTGCCAGCAGGCTAGAGCAGCCAACTCAAACCACAGATAGAGCAGCTGCCCCTCCCCCTGGGAACTCGGTCCACCTCCAGCTTTCTCCAGACTGCTGCCACTGGCCAGCTGGAATTCCAAGCCAATAGGTCTTGTGAGGTGCTGTGGGAGTGGGGCCTCAGAATGATGTCACTTGGCTCCCTGGATTCAGCCCCCTTCCTAAGGGAATGCACAGATGTATCTCCCGGTTTGCTGGAATTCTCAGGGCAGAGTATGCAAAATTCCTGTGTTTCCATGCATGCCGCAGTAAGCCATCAAGCACTCTGCTGAGACTCCACACAGCTCTGTGCTTCAAACCTGAGGCCGTGGTTGCTGAGCTCATGAAGGTACCTCCTGATTTGCAGGTTGCAAAGATCCATCAGAGAAGCATGGTTTCCCGGGCAGGGTCACAAAATCCCTCATGGCCTCCCTTGTCTGCAAGTGGGGACTCGGCTAGCTCCATGCCACAACTGGGTAGGTCACTGACCCACTTGCTTTTCCTGACTCTCTGTGGGTCTAGCTGTCTGCCTAGTCAGTCCCTATGCAAGAACCTGAATACATCCATTGAAGGAGCAGAATTCACTCGCAGTTTTCATTGATCTCTGTGAGAGCCACGGGCCACAGCTACTTCTAATCGGCCAGTTTGGCCCCATCTAAAGTATGATTTCTTGATACGTGAGATGTTTTAAATACCTAACAATAATGATATTTATCACAAATATATTTTGTCTCAATGTGATATACAAAGTGCTTATAAATCAAATTTTTTTTGGTTACCACAAAGCTATCTGGAAATGTAACGTCTGCCATTTATAAAATTTTTGTAGAGTTAATAGAACTTTACTTGAAGGGAGGCTGGCAATATGCATCATGACTTCAAGCACTGCCAGTGAAGTTGTGGATCTTGAAGTGTTACTGACGTCTTGTTACTGGGATTATAAATTAGTACAAACTATATCAATTGTGATTAAACAATATATACCAAAATTATAAATGAAAATACTCTCCGATTCAGCAATTTCATTTTCAGAAATTTACCCTACAGATATACTCATGATGCCTGGAACTATGTATGAAAGGGAGGAAGTATTATACCATCTTTTTAATTAAAAAAAATCTAGAAATAACATTAATGTTTATCAATCACATTAATGTTTATCACCTTACCGTTTATTGAAATTATCATTATTCATATGATAGAATACTATGCAGCTAATTAAAAAAATAAATTTTAAAAGGATGCTCAAAAATGATGTCCAAAATATGTTACAAAGTAAAAAACCTGGGTGCTGAGCCAATTGTGTGATATGCCTCCATTCCTATAAAGTCAGAGTGTATAAAAATGCATAGAGTATATCTATTAACTGGTAACTCTTACAAAATTCAAAGTTAATGCAAGTGAGTCCTTTCTTTTTTAATGCTAAAACTCCAAGGAACTGCACAACATTTGAGGATTTCCAACACATGCCAATCTACCTTTGAACCTACAGATTTTAGGAAATGAAGCTCTTGAAAAACCAAGCATTAATATTCCTAGCCATAGTTGTTTGGGACATAACTAGAATGATCCATTCTTTGAAAGTCTGTAAAGTTTGCTCATACAACCATCTGGGCCTAGTCCTTCCTTTGTGAAAGATTTTATTTTACTAGAGGTTTTATGTTATTCATGTTATAGTACTTCTTAGGTTTTCTATTTCTTCTTGATTCTTGAGTCAATTTTGGTACCACTTAGTACCCCACAGGGTGCTTGTGCTCAGAACACATCAGTCAAAGAAAGAGAGAAGAAAGGAAGGCAGGATGGAGGGAGGGAGGAAGGAAGGAAGGGGACAAAGAAGAAAAGAGAGAAGAAAGGAAAGAATGAGAGAAGGAAGAATGGAGGGAGAGAAAGATGGAGAGAGAAAGAGAGAAGGAGATGAGAGGGAGAAAGAAGGAAGGAGGGAGAGAAAGAGGGAAAGAGAAAGAAGGAAAGAAACAAGGAAGCAGGGAGGGAGAGAAAGAATAAGGTGGAGGAAGGAAGGAAGAAATGAAGGAAGTAGGGAGGGATGGAAAGGAGAGAGAGGGAGGAAAGAAAGAGAGAAAGGTGAAAGGTAGTGATGGGAAGAGAAGAGGAGCCAGCCACAGGCTACATGCTGTTTGTTCACTCTTTTAGTTTACCCAGGCAGTTCTGCCTTTTAAATATTCCACCTTCTGCCATGAGTTACAATGTTCAATATTCATTCCTCAGAGCATTCAAAGGTTTATGTGTGCCCTGCCATGATTGTGCATGGCTTCAGCTCCCAAACACAACTCTCAGCTAAAATATTCATGACTGGTCACTCCCATATACTCATCAATCCCCCATGTATGGTCTACATGTGTCCCCCGGAGCTCAAGTGTTGGAAACTTAATCCTCTATGTGACAGTGTTGAGAGGTGGGGCCTAATAAGAGTGATTGGGTTATGAGATTCTGCCCCCATGCATGGATTAATGTCACTATCTCAGGAATAGGCTAGTTATCTTGGGGGTGGGTTAGTTATCTTAGGAGTGGGCTTGTATTAAAAGAAAGTTCAGCCCCTTTTGCTCTCTTTCTTTCTCAAAGTCTTGCTCTGCTGCCTTCAGCCATGAGATAACACAGCAAGAAGTCCCTCACCAGATGCAGACCCCTAATCCTTGGACTTCCTAGCTTCCAGAACTCTAAGAAATAAATTCCCTTTATTTATAGATTCCCTAGTCTTTGGTATTCTGTTATAGCAGCACAAAATGGATTAAGATGTCCCATTGCATGGAGAGTGCTGATCCACAGGGTTGGGATCATTGACTTAGAAATTGGAGTCTTATACAACATCCCTACGGGAGTTGGCCTCCATATTCCCTAACTTCCAGGAATCTCAAATGGTGATCTCAGACCAAAATATAGCCCAGATATTTTGCATTTGGCAATATTGCCCAATTTTCCACTTTATCGTGGCAGCTTTGATGTGTTCACTTCTATGATCCCTAAAAGGATATGAGTCCAAGATCCTGCTATGTTACAAGCCAAGGATAGCAGAACCTAGACAAGAGTCTCATCACCTGGGTGATCAGTGCAGAGATATGTCACAAAGCCCCCTTAGACAGAGCCTAGACAAGAGTTACATCACCTGGGTGACAGGCAAACAACAATGGCAACTTATTTTCATCCCCACTTCAGTCTTTTAGGATAGACAGACCTGGATTCAAATCCAAGCTCCACCCCTCACTGTGTGACCTTGCTCATGCCGCTAACCTCTCTGAGACTTGACTCTTCATTTGTGAAATCAGGATAAAGCCCCTTCTCTCAGGGGCTGTGCCAAGGATGAGTTGAGTCGTGCATTGGTCAGGACAGGTGACGCAGTGTGACAAAAAAGTCCCCAAACCTCAGTGGCTTCAACAGCAAAGTTGACTTCTTTTCTTTTCTTTTCTTTTCTTTTCTTTTCAGGGAGTGGGGTGTGGTGGATGGAGTCTTGCTCTGTGGCCCAGGCTGGAGTGCAGTGGTGCAATCTCAGCTCACTGCAACCTCCGTCTCCTGAGTTCAAGAGATTCTCCTGCCTCAGCCTCCTGAGTAGCTGGGACTACAGGCGCCTGCCACCACGCCTGGCTAATATTTTGTATTTTTAGTAGGGACTGGATTTCACCGTATTAGTCAGGATGGTCTTGATTACCTGACTTCATGATCTGCCTGCCTCAGTCTCCCAAAGTGCTGGGATTACGGGCGTCAGCCACCGCACCCAGCCTTGACTTCTGAATTGATTTCACCTCCATCACGGGTCAACAAGAGGCCTCTGGTGGTCGTAGTCATTCAGAGACTCAAAAAGATAGACCCTTATCCCAGAAGATGCTCCCACAGTTCCAGAAACAGAACAAAGAAAACACAATCAGCCAGGAGCCACTTCTTAAATCCCCTGCCCGGAAGGGATACACATTTCTTCTGTGACAGCTGTTGCCCAAAATGTCTCAGGCGGCCGGGCACAGTGGCTCACATCTGTAGTCTCAGCATTTTGGGTGGCAGAGGTGGGCATATCACCTGAGGTCAGGAGTTCAAGACCAGTCTGACCAACATGGAGAAACTTTATCTCTATTAATAATACGAAAATTTTCCAGTCGTGGTGGCGAGTGCCTGTTAACCCCAGCTACTCTGGAAGCTGAGGCAGAAGAATCACTTGAACCCGGGAGGTGGAGATTGCAATGAGCCGAGACCAGGCCACTGAACCCCAGCCTGAGTGGCAGAGTGAGACTTCATCTAAAAAAAAAAAAAAAACAATTCTCATGCTATGTCTGAACTAGGAGGGTAGAAAAAATAGTCATTTTGGTTGCCACAAACCATCGAAACAAAGATGCAGATTGTTGATGTAAAATTACAGTTAGTTCTTTCCCACTCCTTTTCAGCTTCTCTTCGTTGCTATGAGCCAGCGTCTCCAGTGTCAGTTTTCAGTCTGTTGCCTCCCAGCTCCTAGTGCACCTTTCAATACGTGCACTGTGATAAACTGGGAAATACTATTCAATATACCCTCTGGAAGTGAACATTCTGCAGGTATCTAGGTAGGGGATGGAGAGACTGCAGGGGGCAGGAGCTCTCTGCCTGGGCCTTGATCATGTTCAAGCCCCAACAACAGACCTAGGCCTGGCCCCTCAGCCACCTTGTAGCCTTGGCTTGCAACATCTTGACATGGAAACCAAAACGTAGCAGGGCCCATGTGGTCTGAAAGTTCCTGGAAAGTTTCCCAGAACCCCTCTTGTACCCCTTGTACAACCTGCACACAGTGACCTGTATTCTAGAGGGTCCGCACAGAGCTGCCATTCCTTCTGCCAGACCCTGCGGGACTCAAGCATTCTGGAGACTTCCTGCCCTACAAAGGCAGCCAGACTCCCGCCATGCATCCCTTCACCAAAGACTTACGGCCAGCTCCCTCACCTGCACTCCAGTGGCTCATGGCCAGCTCCCTCACCTGCCCCAACAGCTCGCGGCCTGCTCCCTCCCCTGCACACCAGTGGCTCATGGCCGGCTCCCTCCCCTGCATTCCAGTGGCTCACGACCGGCTCCCTCACCTGCACTCCATTGGGTGGCCTAGTGCTTCTGCAAAAGCTGCTGACGAGCTCCAGCCTGCCCAAATCCACAAACGTCTCTTATGTGGTGGCTGAACCACATTTTATGACATCCGAACACCTTTCAAATCTGTGCTTCCTTGGGTACCTCCCTCTGCACTAGGGCACCAGGCAGAATTGCTTTATGTCTTACAGTGACGCTTTTATCATAGTTGGAATCCTTTATACTACACTTCCCCGTTAGACCCACTATGTGGTTTCTATCTCTTGATGGGACCCAGGCTGCTACACAACTTAACCCATGCACATTGCACTTCATTAGTTCTTCACCATTGGCCCAAGATCATGCTCCACCACCCCTCTCTGTCCCCTGGCTTTCTTTCCTTAAGTGAAACCCCTAAACGCCCTCTTTGGGCCCAAAGCTTACCTGCTCTTCCTTCCCTATATTTTTGGCCAGACATAAAAATCTGATGCTCTGGCAAATGCAGAAATGGGGAGAAGGCAGGGGAATCATTTCTCCTCCCTTAGGTAAGTACTGAGGGTTATGTTATTCCATTGTGAGAGGAATAAATAAATGAGGCATAGAGAGCTGCCATGATTTGCCTGGACCAAGGAAGTTGTCCTGGCAGAAGTGGAACAAAGATTTAGGTGTCTTAAATGTCAGTCCAGCTCCTATGCCTTCAGAATGTGCCGTGGAGGGAGACACTGGGGGACCCCACTCATGCTGAGCACTCAGGGGTACCCAGGTGCTGAGAGTGGGGATGTGACAGGCTGAGTTGACTCTGTCCAGTCCTCCTACAGCAAATAAGGATGGAAACCTTCACATAATAGAAGTGAAGAGAGGGAACGAAGCCAGGAACCATTAAGAGGCTGATGCCTGTAAGGCCTGGGCAGAATGACAGGGAGATTGGAGCAGAACAGAGGCCATAGATGGGGACAAGGGGAAGGAAGTGGCCTCAGTGGCCAAATGGCAGCTTCCATCTAGTGTTTGTGAACTACAATCATTCTGCCCTATGGTTCAACGAGTCCTGGAGAAAATGTGTTTTCTGCAGTCTGGGGAGGTGAGAATAAAACAATTCAGCCTTAAGAAGTTGAAAGCCCAGGAAATCATAGCACATGGAGATGGGATTCATACTTAAACATCCTGCCCTTGACTTCTGCTTTGGCCACGTGACTCACTTTTGCCAATGGATGTGGTTAAGTGATAGTCTGCCCATTCTCAGCCTGTGTAGTAAGATAAGAGACCTTCACATTTCCCTTTGTTCTTTGCACTCCTGCCATTGTCATGAGAAGAAGGCACCCTGGCAGGCCCCAAACCCAGGAGGATCAGAGACACTTGGAGTAGATCCAGCTCAGCCACGACAGTTCGAGTTGAAACCTCCCAAGCAACCCATGCTCAGGAGTGAGAAATTGTGGCCAATGGTCGTAGGCCTCTGAGCTGTGGGGTTACTTGTTACCAAGCAAGAGTTAACTGATAGAGATTTCTACCTCACATCCCTATGATTCAAAGAACTAAGGAAATAAAACAGAATGTGAGAAACAGATTGCCAATTTTTAGAAGAAAACAGAGGACAGATTTTATGACACTAAGCAAAGAAAACCTTTTTTTAATATGACACAAAACACAGACACCATAAAAGAAATTACTGATAAGTTCAATCGTATTAAATGTAGAAGTTTTGATTTGACAAAAAAGGCAATGAATAAAGTTAAAAGACAAAGACAGTGCATGATATGGTTTGGCTGTGTGTCCCCACCCAAATCTCATCTAGAATTGTCCTCCCATAATTCTCCTGTGTCGTGGGAGGGACCTGGTGGGAGATAATTGAAATCATGGTGGCGGTTCCCCCATACTGTTCTCCTGGTAGTGAATAAGCCTCACGAGATCTGACGGTTTTATCAGGGGGTTCCACTTTTACATCGTCCTCATTTTTCTCTGGCCACTGCCATGTGAGAAGTGCCTTTCACCTCCCTTTACGATTCTGAGTCCTCTTCAGTCATGTGGAACTGCAAGTCCCATTAAACCTCTTTTTCTTCCCAGTCTGTGGTATGTCTTTATCGGCAGTGTGAAAATGGACTAATACAGTGCACCAATAGGGAAAACATATTTGTAAGGTATTTGGCCAAAAAAGCATTGATATCCAGATCATTAAAATCAAAATTGGCCAGACGTGGTGGCTCATGCCTGTAATCCCAGCACTTTGGGAAGCTGAGATGGGTGGATCACCTGAGGTCGGGAGTTCGAGACCAGTCTGACCAACATGGAGAAACCCTGTCTCTACTAAAAATACAAAATTAGCCGGACGTCGTGGCACTTACCTGTAATCCCATCTACTCAGGAGGCTTAGGCAGGAGAATCGCTTGAACCCGGGAGGCAGAAGTTGTGGTGAGCCGCGATCATGCCATTGCACTCCCACGTAGGCATCAAGTGCAAAACTCCATCTAAAAAAATACAAAAAAACAAAAAAAACACAAGTCAGAAAGGAGAAACCAAAGACCCAACAGACATATGGGCCAGGAGCTATTCACAGAGGAGGAGACCCGAAGGGCTGGGAAACACAAGGCACGCATTCAGCTGCACAGCAAAATCTAAGAACAATATCAGAAAGTGTGATAACAAATATTGATGAAGATGAATGAAGACGGATGTGGGCACTGCTGGCGAGGGGCATAGTGAGGTCTCCAGCCCCAAGGTCATCTGGCTGTGCTTCCTAGGAAGGAAGGGCTGACAACAGACCTCTCCCAAGACCGCAAGCCTCACTAGGCTATGTGCAGGCCTTGGACCAGAACATCAGCATCACCTTGGGGTGGGGGTTGAAGGGGGCGTTGCGTATCCTATGCTCACCAGAAATGCAGGATTCTAGATTCATCTGGAAGATATTGTTGAAGGAAAAAGCAACTTTCAGGAGAGTATGTACAGACTGATATTTGTATAAAATTGCAAAAAACAGACCAAAGAGCACGATCCATTCTTCATGGACAGGCACACTAGGTATTAATCATGGATGAGAAGACACATATTGACTTCAGAATGGTGGGGAGGGAGGCGGTAGCTGGACTGGAAAAGGGATATATAACTCGAGTGTCAGCGTGAACATTATGGCTGAATCCATAGTTTTCTTCCCTTCAACTCCGGAGCAAATGCATCCAAAAGCTACCACGTTTGAATTTTAACTGGGAGGTACATGAAAGTTTGAGGTCATTATACCCTACATAGTCCTGTGTGTTTGTAATATTGAGCCATATTTTTTAAACTCTTGACACAGCATGAAAGGAAGCTTGCCTACATGGTAACAATGGTTATCTTTAGGTAGCAGAATTCAAGACTGCTTCTTTTTCTTTTTTTCCTGTTTGTATATTATCTCTATTTCCCTGTGTGAGGATTTAAGACTGTTGTGTTGAAAAGGCTAGTATTCTAACTCCATGCATCATAAGCATAAACCGTGCCCTGGCTGGCAGGACGGGGAAGAGGGAGCATGTCTATTCACCTGGCCAGCCCTAGGTAACTCTGCAGAGAAAGACACAGGCACTTCCCCTCTGCAGCCAAAGAGTTAAGAAGGCTTGATGTGAAATGAATCATTCCAGGGGAGCTAAATCTCGGCCTTATCTAATTCTGTATCCTGAGGCTGACTAATTTAAACTCAAAAATAAAATAAACATCATCTTTAAATAGGGATTAAATACTCAGCGGGGTCCCTAGATGAAGAAACTGACATACATTTTATGGTATGGATTCAGGGGGCCCGGGGTGGGGCGAGGGGTGTCTGTGGGGATGCTCTCTGAGCTAAGGTGAGAAAATCGCCAGTGCTCCTGGATTCCGGAGTGCATTCACCTTTAGCTTCTTTTCTGGATACCCACAGAAAACCAAAGATCCACCCTGTGGCAGGATCTTCACACAGGAAGTGGGCTTGTGCCCTGTGTCCCTGAGGGAGAAGGGATTAGTGGAGGGAGTAGGTGAAGAGTTTGGAGGAAGTCCCTGATGTTCTTAGAAAACAGTAGGAAAGAGATTCCCTTGCCTGGGCATTGTTCGCAAATAGGAGACAAGAGCATGAACTAAAAACAGAGACTCCCATCTCCCTCCATGTTCCCTGAGTTCAGAAGGGAACCCAGGGAGGTGAGGCAAGGAAAATATTGAGGGGCTGACATGTGCCTGGAGGGACCCACGAACCTGAGTCAGGCATGAGAGTGGGCAGCTGGTGTATTCCTCCAGGCCTGCATCACAAAGCCATGCGGACGTCCCAAGAACAAGCCATGTCTGCAGAGGCCTCTACTGCATCCCTGCCTCGTGGGCACAATGTCACAGAACAGAATTACATCATGTGGGAGACCATGGGCAGTGTGGTTGTCATAATGGAGCTGGACCCAGAAGCTCCCAGACCCAGGTACAGCTATGTCTCTGCTATAGTCAATGTTTTTGTGCCTCTAAAATCCGTGTGTTGAAACCTAACCCCTGATAGGTTAGGTTTGAATTAGGAGGAGGCAAAGACTTTAGGAAGTGATTTCATCATGAAAGCAAAGACCCCATTAATGGGATAAGTGGCCTTGTAAAAGGGAGCCAAGGGAGCTTGTTCTCCCCTTCCACCATGTGAGGACACAGCAAGGAATTGCTTTCTATAAGGAACAGGCCCTCAACAGACACTACCTTGACCGTCCACTTGCCATCATCCAGACCTATGAGACATAAATTTCTGCTGCTTATAAGCCCCCTAGGCTAACGTATTTTGTTACGGTAGCCCAAATGGAATAAGACAGCCTCTGACCATCTTGAGCAACTCACTTATCTGCTGAACTCTCTACAGATTTAACTGTGATGAAATCCCTTCAACAGATGTATATTGAACACCTACTGTGTATAAGGACACACTGTGTTATTGGATAGGGTATAAAGCAAGTCACAGTTCCCCAGAGGTAGGCCCTGCAATAGCTGAAGAGCAAACCCAAGTTGCTGTGGCCAATGGGGGAAGGGGTGGGTGTCAGAGAAGAAGAGATCATGCTAGAGTCCATGTCTGCAGCAATATTGGAACGTCTAATGGATGCTTACCAAAGTGGTGACTTCTCATCTTCTTACAAAAACTCATAGTTGTCTCTGTGTAAAGTCTTCCCAGAAGTGCAGGGCAGTTGAGAATATTCAGATCAGAAAAGAGAAGAGGACAGACACAACACATTGTTGGCATCAGCAGCCACGGACTTCTTGCAGAAAGGAAAGCATTTCTCCTGGATACCTGGGTAGCAGATAATCGTACTTAAATACATTTGTTGGCTATTTGATACACGGACTTTGAACATTTGCAGAACGAGAGGCTGAGAATCTTCTCCAACCAGATGATGTGGGGTGTGGAGGTATAGAAAGGGATCAAAGGAGGAGGAAAACAGAGCAATGAGAAGGGAGCTCTCAGCATGACCAACACAGAGACCTGGGTCTCTGTTACCAACAATACAAGCTAATGTATAATGATTGCAGGTCTGCAAACAGCAGGCTTTCCATATCACATGTGACAATGTCTGATGACAAACCTGTGTGACAGGTATTGTTGTCAGAGGCAGAGAGTTGCTAAATAATCACACGCAACTGGTGGAATGCTGGAGAGTTTGGTTTTAATTGGTCATTTTCCTGTTTGCTTTCTATTTGTCCCATCTGTAGTTTCTTCTCCTTTTCTTCTTTCTCTGACTTTTTTTGAATTTGTTGAGTATTTTTATCTCATTTAATCTTCTTTTTTGGCCTTTTACATCTAACTATTTTTGCTTCATTTGGTTTTGAGTTTTAATCATTGCTCTATGGTTTATGGTATATCATATGGTTTGGATCTATGTCCCTAACCAAATCTCATGTGGAAATGTAATCCCCAATGCCAAACGTGGGGCCTGGAGGGATGTGATTGGATCATGGAGACAGTTTCTCATGGTTTAACACCATCCCCGCTTGGTACCACATAGCGAGTGAGTTCTCACAAGATCTGGTTGTTTGATAGTGTGTGGCAACTCCCCCTCTCTCTCTTCCCCCTGCTCCAGTCACATAAGATGTGCCTGCTTCCCCTTTGCCTTCTGTCATGATTGTAAGCTCCCTGAGGCCTCCCCAGAAGCCGAGCAGATGACAGAATCACGTTTCCTGTGCAGCCTGCAGAACTGTGAGCCAATTAAACCTCTTTTTATCATAAATTCCCCAGTCTCAGACATTTTTTTTTTTTTTGAGATGTAGTCTCACTCTGTCTCCCAGGCTGCAGTGCAGTGGTGCGATCTCAGCTCACTGCAACCTCCGCCTCCCTGGTTCAAGTGATTCTGCTGCCTCAGCCTCCCAAGTAGCTTAGCTGGGACTACAGGCATATGCCACCAAGCCCACCTAATTTTTTTTTGTATTTTTAGTAGAGACAGGGTTTCACCATATTGGTCAGGATGGTCTCTATCTCTTGAACTCATAATACACCTGCCTCAGCCTCCCAAAGTGCTGGGATTATAGCCGTAAGCCACAATGCCCATCCCCAGTCTCAGACATTTCTTTTTTTTTAATTAATTCATTATTATTTTTAAATTATTATTATTATACTTTAAGTTTTAGGGTACATGTGCACAACGTGCAAGTTTGTTACATATGAATACATGTGTCATGTTGGTGTGCTGCACCCATTAACTCGTCATTTAGCATTAGGTATGTCTCCTAATACTATCACTACCCCTTCCCCCCAACCCACAACAGTCTCTGGTGTGTGATGTCCCCCTTCCTGTGTCCATGTGTTCTCATTGTTCCATTCCCACCCATGAGTGAGAACAGGAGGAGTTTCCTTTTTTGTCCTTGCAGTTGTTTGCTTAGAATTATGGTTTCCAGCTTCATCCATGTCCCTACAAAGGACATGAACTTATCATTTTTTATGGCTGCATACTATTCCATGGTGTATATGTGCCACATTTTCTTAATCCAGTCTATCATTGTTGGACAGTTTTGTTGACTCCAAGTCTTTGCTATTGTGAATAGTGCCGCAATAAACATATGTGTGTATGTGTCTTTATAGCAGCATGATTTATAATTCTTTGGGCATATACCCAGTAATGGGATGGCTGGGTCAAATGGTATTTCTAGAAGAATCACCACACTGACTTCCACAATGGTTGAGCTAGTTTACAGTCCCATCAACAGTGTAAAAGTGTTCCTATTTCTCTGCATCCTCTCCAGCACCTGTTGTTTCCTGACTTTTTAATGATCGCCATTCTAACTGGTGTGAGATGGTATCTCATTGTGGTTTTGATTTGCATTTCTCTGATGGCCAGTGATGATATTGTGGTTTTGATTCACATTTCTCCCATGGCCAGTGATGATGAGCATTTTTTCATGTGTTTTTTGGCTGCATAAATGTCTTACTTTGAGAAGTGTCAGACATTTCTTTATAACAGTACAAGAACAGACTAATACAGTATATGTATTTAACTTAGCATTGGCTGCCATCAACATTATACCACTTCACATAGAGGATAAGAGCCTTAAAACAGTGTCCGTTCATTTCCCTCCTTTTGGGTTTTGTGTTATTGTTTTCATGCATTTTACTTCTATAAGTGCTGTAAACTCACATTAATTTGTTATCATTTTTTTGCCTTAGACCATCAATTATCTTTTAAAAATGCTTTTTAATGTTGTATTTTTGCTCACACATTTGCCATCTCTGGTGCTCTACATACTTTTGTGTACATCTGGACTTCCATCAGGTTTCACTTTCCCTCTGCCTGAAGGATTTCCTTTAATATTCCTTGTAGTGAGGACTTGCTGGTAAGGTATTCCTCAAGTTTTCAATGTCTGAAAGTCTTTATTGCACTATCATCTTTGAAAGATATTTTTGCTGGGTGTAGAATTCTAGACTGAAAATCGTTTCATCCTTAAGTATTTTATAGAAGTCACTCTTACTATCCTCTGGTTTGCATTTTTTATTTTATTTTATTTTTTTTTGAGACAGGGTCTTGCTCTCTCACCCAGGCTGCCGCGCAGTGGCATGGTTTCAGCTCACTGAAACCTTTACTTCCTGGGTTCAAGAAATCCTCTCGCCCCAGCCTACCAAGTAGCTGGGACTACAGGCATGCGCCACCACACCCAGCTAATTTTTGCATTTTATGTAGAGGCCAGGTTTTGCCATATTGCCCAGGCAGGTCTAGAAATCCTGGGCTCAAGTGAACATCCTGCCTTAGCCTCCCAAAGTGCTGGGATAACAGACATGTGCCATCACATCTGGCCTTGCGTTGTTTCTAACCAGATGTCTGCCATCTTTTTTTTTTTTGAGACAGTATCTCACTCTGTTGCCCAGGCTGGAGTGCAATGGCACCATCTCAGCTCACTGCAACCTCCGCCTCCCAGGGTCAAGCGATTCTCCCTGCCTCAGCCTCCTGAGTAGCTGGGGTTACAGATGCGTGTCACCATGCCCTGCTAATTTTTGTGTTTTTAGTAGAGACGGGGTTTGCCAGGTTACCCATGCTGGTCTTGAACTCCCGGGCTCAAGTGATCATCCTGCCTCAGCCTCCCAAAGTGCTGGGATTACAGGTGTGAGCCACCACACTCAGCCCATTTTCATCTTTGTTCCTCTCTGTATAATGTCCTTTTCCGTTTGGTAACTTTTTAGATTTTCTCTTTTTCACTGGTTTGGGGCAATTGGATTATGATGTACTTCAGTGTGTCATCCTTATGTCTCTTGTGCTAAGGGTTCCTTGGTTCTTAGATCTCTGGGATTACAGTTTTTCTCAAATTTAAATTTTTTCAGCCACAGTTTTTTGAAATATTTTTTCTCCTACTCCTCCCCACCTTCTTCAGGAACTCCAATTACACATATATTAGTCCTGTTGGTGCTGATTTTCTGTTCAATTTTTTCCATTATTTTCTCCATGTTCCATTTTTGATAGTTTCTACTGCTACATCTTCCAGTTGACTAATCCTCTTTTGTATAACATCTATTTTATTTTAAATGCCATTCATTATATTTTTCATCTCAGATATTGTATTTTTCATCTCTAAAAGTTCAAGCTGGGTCTTCCATGTCTCTACTTCCATGTTCTAGCTTCCCTTTACTTTCTTCTTGTGGAATGTTATCATTACAATAACTGTTTTAATATCATTGCTTACTAATTCCATCTTATTTGCCATTTCTGCATCTATTGATCAAGTTTTCTTCTCATTATTGAGACATTTCCTTTTTCTTCACATGCCTGGTAATTTTCAGCTGGATGGCAGACAACATGAAATATATCTTATTGTGTGTTGGATATTGTTGAGTTCCTATAATATTATTGAGTTATGTTCTAGGATGCAGTTAAATTATCTGGAAAGATTTTGGCTCTTTGAGGGTTTTCTTTGAGGTCTTGTTAATTAAGACCTTAGCAGCCTCGGCCTATATCTAATCTTCCGCACTGCTGAGGCAATTCTTTTCTGAGTGTTCCATCCAATTGTCTGGAATGTATAAGATTTGTCCACTGTTGCTGGTGGGAACACCAAATATGCCTGGTTCTGTGGGAGGTTCAAGCATTGTTCTTTCTGTTTCCTTCAGGTATTTTTTCCCCCAGACTTGTAGTTTACACACATACATGTGCTGATCAGTATTTAACTGAAGACTGGAGAGTTTTTGTTTTGTGACTTTGTCCTTTTCATGCCCTGAATACTCTGCCCTGCAGAGTTTATCTGAGCTTCTTTGGTCTCCCCGGACTCCAGCTTCATCTACTCAACTCAGGACAATCACCAGTTTCAGCCTGGGTTCTCCATCCCTGGGCTGTGGCCTAGAAATGGTCTCCACTCCCTGATTCCTTTCTGTTCACCGCACCTGGGCAGCCCAGAGTCACAAGAAACTCTAGGCCATGTGGCAGAATGTGCACTACCCCACTTCAACACACTGTACTCTCTCCATCCAGTGCTATCTGCAGCCATGCTGTCTCACAGTCCAGAATGCTAGCCAGAGACCAAGCTTTCTGCTGTGCCTTGGCTGGGGCCTGCAGATAAGGATGGACAAGCAGTGCTCCCAGAAACCAGCAGATGCCATCAATCGGTTTTACATCCGCCAGGCACTGAGAATCTCTGGACACCAGAAGTGTCCTCTGTTGCCAGAGCTGAACTCTCAAGTGAAGACTCCAGAAGGCCCTGAAATATGGGCAGGCTCCCATCATTGTCTATCAGTGGCCACAAGGACAAACCCTCTTTCTATGGCTGGTGAGATGTCCAGCACACTTGGGACTCTGGAAAGCCCCTTTTCAAATTTATGCCTTAGCTATGCCCTCCATGTACCTCAGGCCAGGCAGTGCACATTATGGGGGACACCAGTGGGTGCTGGGATGAGAATGGCACTTGGCATGTGAGCTAGGATTGAGAGCCCACTGCTCTCTTCCCCCACCAGGCAGTGGCCAGTTACCATCTCTGGCTTCTGTCCCCTTACCAGCCTCCTCTGCTACAACTGCATTTCTGGCAGGCAGTGGATCAGGAAAGCACTGGCAGTTGAGAACCATGTGGAGAACCACTACTGGCCAAGCATTCCAAACCTGAGAGCAGAACAGGAGTACAGCAGTGCTGAGGTGAACTTGACAGAGAACTTTGAGACCATGAAGGCAGCCAACACTTCCAACTTACCGCAACCTGCCTCTCCCATAGATTTATTGTAGACCAACTCAACCATCTCCATGTCAACAAGAAATGGTCCTCACTCTAAGCCATCACCCTTGGATTTAGATCATGGGACTGTCCTGTCTTTAGTATGGAAATGAAAAGCTTTAATTTCCACAAAAAAGTAAGGTTTTGGGCTACAGCCTTATTAAAACAAAGAAATATGAGCATAGTGGTCTACAGATGGAATATCTGGGGCTCTAAACAAACTGCTACTTGAAAGTATAATCACTGTCTTTTTGTCTGTTTCTTTAGCGTGGTAGGAAAATATCAGAAATTTCTTTGGTCATAGGGAATATAAACCACAGTTTGAACAAAAGCAGCAATAAAGCTACAAACTATTTTTTGGTGTATTTGCTTAAGTACAAGATAGCTGATTGGGGCTTTATCATGTAATGTTAGTTTGCTTAGTTTTCATTAAGTTTGTTAAACTTGAATTGTGAATAAATATATGGCTGATTCATATTGTAATTAAACTGCACATTGACATAAACTGTACATTAAAAGTTGCTGCACATTGTCATCCAAAATAATACTTAGCTAAAACCAAAAATACCATAAACCAATGTCAAGGAACCTACCCTAAAATAAAAATACAGTTAACATGGAATTGCGAAACCAGAATGGGAGTAATATTTACCCATAAAATCTTGTTTGGAACATTGATATAACACTAGAAAATAATTTTTCTAAATAACTACAATATTCAACTGTGACTGTGCATCTGTGAAGACCAGGCATTTTGAATCATTGCCCTGTAGTGTGTGGCAGTACAATTTTACAGAAATACACTACAATAATTAATGAAATTCTCTAATGGGAAGATTTAAGTGAATAAGTATTTACACTATAAATATTTGTAATATTGGTGCTATTATTTCACAAAATAAAAAAGCTGTATTACAGCCTTTAAAAGCAAATAATAGCCTTACATTTCTAAATAAAGAAAAAAGATAAATTTTATGAAATGTGGTTAAAAGTCATTGACAAAATAAAAATTGGGGCACAAATTATATTATAGTTTGGACAGAGGTTGAAAAAAGTGGATGAAAATGTTAATGAGCCCTTTTTGCCTGCACTAAACTTAATCTTTTGGGGGAACATTATATATAGGGTTCCTACTGGCTATCTAATTTACTTTTCACACAATGTATAAATCCTAGCCTATTGGTCTTAATATTTGAACCTAAAACAACACACAAACATACAAGAGAACAAAATAAGGAAGAAATGTATGGAGACAGTGACATTATCAAGGTGGTGGAATAGGGGGTCCCTACTTTTGTATTCCCTTGCAGCAATAAAAACTAGTCAGCCATCCATCAACCAAAGTAACTTTATGAGAGATCGAGGCACAGTGGCTCATAACAGTAATCTCCTCCATTTAAGAGCCTGAGGCAGGAGGACTGCCAGGCCAGGAGTTCAAGAACAGCCTGGGCAATATAGTGAGCTTTGGGATACAGGGCCTTATGAAACCTTGCTAAAACCCAAGATTGAAAAGGGTCATTTTGAGAAGGTTAATAAGGGTTCATGTTATCCAAAGCAATCTGTAAGTTAACTCAAATCCCTATTAAAATCCCTGTCCCAATTTTTATAGTAATAGAAAATGTAAGCCTACAATGTAGGCTGAATGGCCAAACCAATCATAAGGAATAAGAAAAAAGCTGGGGACATCATACTCGTGACTCACACAAAACAGTTCAAAAGTCACTGTTTGTAGATAAACTGGGGAAACCCTGTTAGGTACTCAGTGGAAGCCACACTCACCCACACATCTGCTATTAGTCCCAGCATATAGCAGAACCTGCCCTAGTGCCTGCTTCACAGAACAAAGCCCTGAAAACAATCCAGCCTGCCAAAAAACATGACAGAACTCACAACCATACGTGCTCCTGGCAACAAGCCCGCTAAATGTAAAACTCACTCCAGATTCGGCAACGACCTAGTGATGCAGCTAGAAGCCTTTTTACTGCAAACCCAGTAAAGATCTCATCAGCCTTGAGACCCAAAAGATGAAGATCTTTACCTACTAAAACCAGTTTATAAAAATGAAAAGAGGTGGCTGGGCACGGTGGCCCAAACCTGTAATCCCAGCATTTTGGGAGGCCGAGGTCAGGTGTTCAAGACCAGCCTGGACAAGATAGTGAAACACTGTCCCTACTAAAAATACAAAAATTAGCCGTGCATGGTTGTTGGCGCCTGTAATCCCAGCTGCTCGGGATGCTGAGGCAGAGAATTGCTTGAACCCAGGAGGTGAAGGTTGCAGTGAGCCAAGATCGTGCCGCAGCACTCCAGCCTGGGTGACAAAGCGAGACTCCATCTCAAAAACAAAACAACAACAACAACAAAAAAAAATGAAAAGAGGTGTTTGCTCCTTCAAATGCACAAACACCAATGCAAGTCTATATTATGACCACTCTAACGGTTCTATTTTAACATAGAACTGGAAGTCCTACATAGAATAATTAAGTCCTACGTCAAAAAATTAAGCAAGAGAAGCTAAAAGATCCAAATTGAAAAGAAGAAATAACGTCACTGTTTGTAGATGACATAATATTATCTATAAAAAACATAAATAATACATTTAAATAGTGCATTTAATTCATCTGTATATAAATAGTGCATCTAATAAATGCACTCAGTAAAAAAGCAGAATATACAATTAACATACAAATATCAGTTTTGTTTCTGTATGCTAGCAACAAACCAATAAAAAAGAAAAGAAATCTCATTTACAATAGCAACAAACTAATAGATTTCTTAGCAATAAATTCATCCAATGTGGTGAAAGATCTTTATAATAAAAAATAAAATATATTGATGAAAAAATTTTACAAATATATGTAAATATATTATATGTTTATGGATTAGAAGAATATTGTCTAAAAGCCATATTATCCAAAGCAATTGGTATATTAATTCAACTTCCTATCAAATTTCCTGTGCCACTTTTTACAGTAATAGAAAATAAATTCTGCAATGTATATAAAACTATGAGAAATATTGAAAGGCCAAATCAATCATGAGGAATAAAACGAAATCTTGGGACATTATACTTTATTATTTAAAACTACATTTCAAGACTACAGTAAACATAATAGAATGGTATGTTTATAGGAACCCACACAAAAACCAGTGGAACAGAATACAGAGCCCAGAAATAAATCTATGCATCTAAAGTTAATCTTTGACAAGGGCACTATGAATACACAACAAAAAAAGTGTAGCCTTTTCAATACTTAGTGCTGGGAAAACTGGATACTCACAAGCACAATAATAAAACTTGATCATATTTCTTACGCCAGACACAAAAATTGACTTAAGACAAATTTAATACATAAATTCTTAAAAGAAAATCTTTAAAAAAGCATAGGAAAAGCCTCCATGATACTGGCCTTGGCAATTTTTCAAAAATATAATATCAAAAGTATAGCAATAAAACCAGACATAAAGTTGTAGTGTATTGAATTATTGTGCACAGCAAAAAATAAGAAAACATTTAAGATGGGATAAAATATTTGCAAATCATATATGATAAGAGGATAGTATTCAAAATATAGCAGAAACTCATACAAATCAGAAGCTAAACAATAATAATTATAATACCCAACTAAAAAATAGGCAAAAGACTAAACATTATTTTTTAATATTATTATAGTTTAACTTTTAGGGTACATGTGCACAATGTGCAAGTTTGTTACATATGTATACATGTGCCATGTTGTTGTGCTGCACCCATTAACTCGTCATTTAGCATTAGGTATATCTCCTAATGCTATCCCTCCCCTATGCCCCCACCCCACAACAGTCCCCGGTGTGTGATGTTCCCCTTCCTGTGTCTACGTGTTCTCATTGTTCAATTCCCATCTATGAGTGAGAACATGTGGTGTTTGGTTTTTTGTCCTTGAGATAGTTTGCTGAGAATGATGGTTTCCAGCTTCATCCATGTCCCTACAAAGGACATGAACTCATCATTTTTCATGGCTGTATAGTACTCCATGGGGTATATGTGCCACATTTTCTTAATCCAGTCTATCATTGTTGGACATTTGGGTTGGTTCCAAGTCTTTGCTATTGTGAATAGTGCCGCAATAAACATATGTGTGCATCTGTCTTTATAGCAGCATGATTTACAATCCTTTGAGTATATACCCAGTAATGGGATGGCTGCTTCAAATGGTATTTCTAGTTCTAGATCCCTGAGGAAATGCCACACCGACTTCCACAATAGTTGAACTAGTTTACAGTCCCAACAACAGTGTAAAAGTGTTCCCATTTCTCCACATCCTCTCCAGCACCTGTTGTTTCCTGACTTTTTAATGATCGCCATTTTAACTGGTGTGAGATGGTATCTCATTGTGGTTTTGATTTGCATTTCTCTGATGGCCAGTGATGATGACCATTTTTTCATCTGTTTTTTGGCCGCATAAATGTCTTCTTTTGAGAAGTGTCTGTTCATATCCTTTGCCCACTTTTTGATGGGGTTGTTCACTTTTTTCTTGTAAATTTGTTTGAGTTCATTGTAGATTGTGGATATTAGCCCTTTGTCAGATGTGTAGATTGCAAAAATTTTCTCTCATTCTGTAGGTTGCCTGTTCACTCTGATGGTGGTTTCTTTTGCTGTGCAGAAGCTCTTTGGTTTAATCAGATCCCATTTGCCAATTTTGGCCTCTGTTGCCATTGCTTTTGGTGTTTTAGACATGAGGTCCTTGCCCATGCCTATGTCCTGAATGGTATTGGCTAGGTTTTCTTCTAGTTTTATTATGGTTTTAGGTCTAACATGTAAGTCTTTAATCCATCTTGAATTAATTTTTGCATAAGGTGTAAAGAAGTGACCCAATTTCAGCTTTCTACATATGTCTAGCTAGTTTTCCCAGCACCACTTATTAAATAGGGAATCCTTTCCCCATTGCTTGTTTTTCTCAGGTTTATCAAAGATCAGATAGTTGTAGAACTGTGGCATTATTTCTGAGGGCTATATTCTGTTCCATTGGTCTAGATCTCTGTTTTAGTAACAGTACCATGCTGTTTTGGTGACTGTAGCCTTGTAGTACACTTTAAAGTCAGGTAGCGTGATGCCTGCAGCTTTGTTCTTTTGGCTTAGGATTGACTTGGTGATGCGGGCTCTTTTTTGGTTCCATATGAGCTTTAAAGTAGTTTTTTCAATTCTGTGAAGAAAGTCATTGTTAGCTTTATGGGGATGGCATTGAATCTGTAAATTACCTTGGGAAGTATGGCAATTTTCACAATATTTATTCTTCCTGCCCATGAGCATGGAAAGTTCTTCCATTTGTTTGTATCCTATTTTATTTTATTGAGCAGTGGTTTTTAGTTCTCCTTGAAGAGGTCCTTCCAATCTCTTGTAAGTTGGATTCCTAGGTATTTTATTCTCTTTGAAGCAATTGTGAATGGGAGTTCACTCATGATTTGGCTCTCTGCTTGTCTGTTATTGGTGTATAAGAATGCTTGTGATTTTTGCACATCGATTTTGTATCCTGAGACTTTGCTGAAGTTGCTTATCAGCTTAAGGAGGTTTTGGGCTGAGATGATGGGGTTTTCTGGATATACAGTCGTGTCATCGCAAACAGGGACAGTGTGACTTCCTCTTTTCCTAATTGAATGCCTTTTATTCCCTTCTTCTGCCTAATTGCCCTGGCCAGAACTTCCAACACTATGTTGAATAGGAGTGGTGAGAGAGGGCATCCCCTTGTGTCAGTTTTCAAAGGGAATGCTTCCAGTTTTTGTCCACTCAGTATGATATTGGCTGTGGGTTTGTCGTAGATAGCTCTTATTATTTTGAGATACGTCCCATCAATACCTAATTTATTAAGAGTTTTTAGCATGAAATGTTGAATTTTGTCAAAGGTCTTTTCTGCATCTATTGAGTTAATCATGTGGTTTTTGTCTTTCGTTCTGTTTATATGCTAGATTACCTTTATTGATTTTCGTATGTTGAACCAGCCTTTTATCCCCAAGGATGAAGCCCACTTGATCATGGTGGGTAAGCTTTTTGATGTGCTGCTGGATTCGGTTTGCCAGTATTTTATTGAGAATTTTTGCATCAATATTAATCAAGGATATTGGTCTAAAATTCTCTTTTTTGGTTGTGTCTCTGTCCGGCTTCGGTATCAGGATGATTCTGGCCTCGTAAAATGAGTTAGGGAGGATTCCCTCTTTTTCTATTGATTGGAATAGTTTCAGAAGGAATGGTGCCAGTTCCTCCTTGTACCTCTGGTAGAATTCGACTGTGAATCCATCTGGTCCTGGATTTTTTTGCTTGGTAAGCTATTAATTATTGCCTCAACTTCAGAACTTGTTATTGGTCTATTAAGAGATTCAACTTCTTCCTGGTTTAGTCTTGGGATGGTGTATGTGTCAAGGAATTTATCCATTTCTTCTACATTTTCTAGTTTATATATATAGAGGTGTTTATAGTATTATCTGATGGTAGTTTGTATTTCTGTGGGATCCGTGGTGATATCCCCTTTGTCATTTGTTTTTTGCGTCTACTTGATTCTTCTGTGTTTTCTTCCTTATTAGTCTTGCTAGTGGTCTATCAATTTTGTTGATCTTTTCACAAAACCAGCTCCTGGATTCCTTAATTTTTTGAAGGGTTTTTTGTGTCTCTATTTCCTTCAGTTCTGCTCTGATTTTAGTTATTTCTTGCCTTCTACCGGCTTCGGAATGTGCTTGCTCTTGCTTCTGTAGTTCTTTTAATTGGGAAGTTAGGGTGTCAATTTTGGATCTTTCCTACTTTCTCTTGTGGGCATTTAGTGCTATAAATTTCCCTCTAAACACTGCTTTGAATGTGTCCCAGTGATTCCTGTATGTTGTGTCTTTGTTCTCGTTGGTTTCAAAGAACATCTTTATTTCTGCCTTCATTTCGTTATGTACCCAGTAGTCATTCAGGAGCAGGTTGTTCAGTTTCCATGTAGTTGAGCAGTTTTGAGTGAGTTTCTTCATCCTGAGTTCTAGTTTGATTGCACTGTGGTCTGAGAGACAGTTTGTTATGATTTCTGTTCTTTTACATTTGCTGAGGATTGCTTTACTTCCAAGTATGTGGTCAATTTTGGAATATGTGTGGTGTGGTGCTGGAAATAATGTATATTCTATTGATTTGGGGTGGCGAGTTCTGTAGTTGCCTATTAGGTCCGCTTGGCACAGAGCTGAGTTTAATTCCTGGGTATCATTGTTAACTTTCTGTCTCATTGATCTGTCTAATATTGACAATGCAGTGTTAATCTCTCCCATTATTTCTGTGTGGGAGTGTAAGTCTCTTTGTAGGTCACTAAAGACTTGCTTTATGAATCTTGGTGCTCCTGTATAGGGGGCATATATATTTAGGATAGTTAGCTCTTCTTGTTGAATTGATTCCTTTACCATTACGTAATGGCCTTCTTTGTCTCTTTTGATCTTTGTTGGTTTAAAGTCTGTATTATCAGAGACTAGGATTGCAACCCCTGCCTTTTATTTTTTTCCATTTGTTTGGTAGATCTTCCTCCATCCCTTTATTTTGAGCCTATGTGTGTCTCTGCACGTGAGATGGGTTTCCTGAATACAGCACACTGATGGGTCTTCACTCTTTTCCAATTTGCCAGTCTGTGCCTTTTAATTCGAGCATTTAGCCCATTTACATTTAAGGTTAGTATTTTTAAGTGTGAATTTGATCCTATCATTATGATGTTAGCTGGTTATTTTGCTCGTTAGTTGATGCAGTTTCTTCCTAGCCTTGATGGTCTTTACAATTTGGCAAGTTTTTGCAGTGGCTGTTACCGGTTGTTCCCTTCCATGTTTAGTGCTTCCTTCAGGAACTCCTTTAGGGCATTTCTGGTGGTGACAAAATCTCTCAGCATTTGCTTGTCTGTAAAGGATTTTATTTCTCCTTTACTTATGAAGCTTAGTTTGGCTGGATATGACATTCTGGGTCCAAATTCTTTTCTTTAAGAATATTGAATATTGGCCTCCACTCTCTTCTTCCTTGTAGAGTTTCTGCTAAGAGATCTGCTGTTAGTCTGATGGGTTTCATTTTGTGGGTAACCTGACCTTTCTCTCTGGCTGCCCTTAACATCTTTTCCTTCATTTCAACTTTGGTGAATCTGACAATGTTGTGTCTTAGAGTTGCTCTTCTCGAGGAGTATCTTTGTGGTGTTCTCTGTATTTCCTGAATTTGAATGTTAGCCTGCCTTGCTTGATTTGGGAAGTTCTCCTTGATAATATCCTGCTGATTGTTTTGCAACTTGGTTCAATTCTCCCCGTCACTTTCAGGTCCACCAATTAGACGTAGATTTGGTCTTTACACATAGTCCTGTGTTTCTTGGAGGCTTTGCTCGTTTCTTTTTATTCTTTTTTCTCTAAACTTCTCTTCACACGTCATTCCATTCATTTCATCTTCCATCGCTGATACCATTTCTTCCAGTTGATTGCGTTGGTTAGTGAGTCTTGTTTATTCATCACGTAGTTCTGGTGTCATGGTTTTCAGCTCCATCAGGTCCTTTAAGGGGTTCTCTGCATTGATTGTTCTAGTTATCCATTTGTCTAATTATTTTCAAGGTTTTTTACTTCTTTGCCATTGGTTTGAACTTCCTCCTTTAGCTTGGGGTAGTTTGTTCTCCTGAAGTCTTCCTCTCTCAACTCATCAAAGTCATTCTCTATCTAGCTTTGTTCCATTTCTGGTGAAGAGCTGCGTTCCTTTGGAGGAGGAGAGGTGCTATGATTTTTAGAGTTTCCGGTTTTTCTGCTTTGTTTTTCCCCATCTTTGTGGTTTTATCCACCTTTGGTCTTTGATGATGGTGATGTACAGATGGGTTTTTGGGGTGGATGTCCTTTCTGTTTGTTAGTTTTCCTTCTAACACTCAGGACCCTCAGCTGCAGGTCTGTTGGAGTTTGCTAGACTTCCACTCCAGATCCTGTTTGCCTGGGTATTGGCAGCGGTGTTTGCAGAACAGCGGATATTGTTGAACCAAAAATGCTGCTGCCTGATCGTTCCTCTGGAAGTTTTGTCTCAGAGGAGTACCCAGCCTTGTGAGGTGTCAGTCCAACACTACTGGGGGGTGCCTCCTATTTAGGCTACTCGGGGTTCAGGGACCCACTCGAGGAGGCAGCCTTCCCATTCTCAGATCTCCAGCTGCATGCTGGGAGAACCACTACTCTCTTCAAAGCTGTGGGACAGGGACATTTATATCTGTAGAAGTTATTGCTGCCTTTTATTTGTCTGTGCCCTGCCTCCAAAGGGGGAGCCTACAGAGGCAGGCAGACCTCCTCGAGCTGTGATGGGCTCCACTGAGTTCGAGTTCCCAGCCACTTTGTTTACGTACTGAAGCCTGAGCAATGGTGGGCGCACCTCCCCCAGCCTCACTGCCACCTTGCAGTTTGATCTCAGACTGCTGTGCTAGCAATGAGTGAGGTTCCTTGGGCATAAGAACCTCTGAGCCAGGTGCAGGATATAATCTCCTGGTGTGCTGTTTGTGAAGCCCATTGGAAAAGCGCAGTATTAGGGTGGGAGTGACCCGATTTTCCAGGTGCCATCTGTAACCCCTTTCTTTGACTAGGAAATGGAATTCCCTGACCCCTTGCAGTTCCCCAGTGTGGCGATGCCTCGCTCTGCTTTGGCTTATGCGTGGTGCACTGTACCCACTGTCTGTTACCCACTGACAGTCAATCCCCAGTTAGATGAGCCTGGTACCTTAGTTGGAAATGCAGAAATCACCCATCTTTTGCGTCACTCAAGCTGGGATTTGTAGACTGGAGCTATTCCTATTTGGCCATCTTGGCTCCAATGACCAAAACTAAATATTTTTTACAAACATATTCAAATATCCAACAGGTGTGTAGAAAGATGCTAAACATTACCATTCATGAGAAAATTGCAAATGAAAAGATACCACTTTACAGCAGTTGGAATGGCTAATATCAAAAAAAGAGATATGACAAGTGTTAACAAGGATGTGACAAAATATTTCTGTACAGTCTTAATGAGTAGTAAACTGGAAGAGTCATTATGAAAATTAGTATGCAGGTTATTTTAAAAAAATTGAACTATCGTACAATCCCGAAATTCCACTTCTGTCTATAAACAAAATAAAATCAGCATCTCAAAAATAATCTGCACCTCTGTATTCAATGCAGCGTTATTCACAACTGTCAAGAGTACATTTTTAAAAAAATGACTTATCTGTAGATGCTGAATGGATAAGGAAAATGTGGTAAAATAGACAACTGAATATTATTCACCCATAAAAAAGAATGAAATTCTGCTATTTCAACAACATGAATGGACCTGGGTACATTATGCTTTGAAGATAAGCTGGGCACAGAAAAACAAACACTGTATGTTCTCACTTAAATTGAGAATTTAAAAAGCCTGAACTCACAGAAGCAGAGAGTACAATGGTAATGACCAGGCCTGGAGGTAGAAAAAATGATAATGTGTTCAAAGATTACAAACTTTCAGTTATAAGATAAATAAGTTCTGGGGGTCTAATGTGTAGCTTTAAAATGTAGTTAATAACAGTGTTTTGTATGCTTAAAATTTGCTACAACAATAGGAGACCTCAAATGCTCTCACTACAAAATCATAACCATGTGAGGTGATATGAATATTCATCAACTTAATTTCATTAAACATTTTACAATATATACTTATCAAATTATTATAATGTAGACAATGCATAATTATGCAATTTTTATTGGTCAAAAAATCAATGTTATGTACACATGCATATATTCACATAAGTGTGTATATACACATATATAAAACATATAGATATATATCAATTACATATGTTGTTATATATATACTTGTGTGTGTATATATATATACACACATGCATATCAATGACAAAATCCTAGTAAGCTTCAAACTAAACAAGAGAAAATTACAAAATGATAACTATTAAAAAATCAGGAAACAAATGGGTATTTAATACATGCTCAGCAATATTCTAAGTTACTCAATGGCAAAGTACATGTTTTAAAAGTAGACAGTAGATACATTAAACCATATTACAGTTTAGGAATTATGGCACAGAGTGTTTACAGCTTTAGCGTCCATACATACCAAAAACTTAAAATTTTGAAGTAAAATAACATTAGGTTTTATTATATGGGGCAGAGGCTTAGTGTTCTGATAAAATTATTGAGTATGAATTTCTGTAGAATCACATTTGAAAACTTCACAGGATATGGAATTATAAACCAGAAAACATACGACATCTGGATGTGGTGTTTCTGCGATTTCTAAACCAAATCCCAATATCTCCACTACGCTCACACATTTTAGACAAGACTCAAAATGGAAATTAGAAAATGTTTAACATAGAGTTCCTTAAAAATCACAGACGGTCCCATGTCTTCAAAAGCAATAAAAGAGCAAGCAGCCAGGTCCTCCAGTCCCTTGCAAGCCATGCAAAGGATTTGATTTTCTTTGTAACTTAGATGAATGATTGTTGAAGGGGAAGTCCAGTCCTAGAAAACTGAAGAGCATGGGGCAGAAGTTGTCTGTCTCTAATAAAAGCAAGAGAAAGAAACCAGGGCTTCTCAGAAAAGATTTCCATTGGAGTATAGCTTCGCAAACCACACTTTAAGATCTGGCTTTCTCCTTGACCTTTGGACATCTCATCTGTGTCATCTGCCTTATTCACTCCCACCTCTTTGGATGTTTGTCTACTATCTCCTATCTCCTCACACTCTGGGGCTTTTTCTTTTTCTCAATGTAGGTGATCAGGTTTAGCTTAGAGAACAGCCAAGGACTCTGTATTAGAAAAAGTAATATGACTTATGCTGTGATTTTCCAATTACTACTTAGTACTGTGTTCAGTGGAAAAAAAAAAGAACATTATAAAAGAGTCTAAAAATGTAATAACAAATACTATTTCCTCACAGAAACGTTATGATATTTAAAAACTTTTCTAAATTTGTGGGTCCTTAACTCCACGACCCAGTGCTGCTGAATCAAAACTTGGTGGTGGTTGGCTGGGCATGGTGACTCACACCGCTGATCCCAGCACTTTGAGAGGCCAAGGCAGGCATATCACTTAAGCCCGGGAGTTTGAGGCCAGCCTGGGCAACATGGCTAGACCTAGTCTACGGGTTGAGGGTGGTGAGGAGGGGGAAAGTTGATGGTAATGGGAGGTGGTAATGCGATTATAAGGTGTGGGCAATCATATTTTGTACCTCTAAATTTGTGGAGTTACCACTATTATAAAATTAAGGATACATATCAGCTGAAGAAAGAAAAACATTTATGTCGAGATGAAACCTCCTCGCGGGGATCCGCAGGTGCAATACCGCCAGGCATCAGCATTCCACCGCTTCTGCCTGGCTACAGCCCCACCAGGAGCCCGGCTCCAGCCGGGGCTCTGTGGCAGGTACTAGACCCCAAAAGGGAAGGCTAGGGTTTCCTGCCCTCCGGGGTTTCTTCCCACTCCCCGGACCCCAGGCAATCCAATTCATTCATCAAGAGCCACTGCAACTGTCTAAGCTGGGGCAGCAGGTCCCACAGTCACCAGCCAAGACCTCCGCTCCAGAACACGTGGGCTGCTTTCCCCGGGGAAGGACATTGTTTTTCCCAGCCACGAATAAATCCTTCCCTGTGCACCCTGTTTCCCATTGCCACTGACTTCGTGTAAACTCAAGTCCTGAGGACACAAGAGAGACCCAGGCCTGGCCCCGTGGACACACTTGGTGCCACGGCTTCCACCTGATGGACGGGTGCACTCTACAAATCTCAGGGACCACCACAGCTAGGAGACAGAAGGACCCTATGAAACGCACCCCCAAAGCAACCAACCAATCCAAGAAAAAAAAAAACACGTCTCAGGGCTCCGTTGGTTTTCCCACTTGGGCGGTCCTGACTCCCTGTTCTAGCCTGGCCCAAGCACCCTCCACCTCACCCTGGCCTGCTCAAAGTTGCCCTGTCTGCCTGAGCAGAGCCTCCTTCTCTAAGGCTCTGTCTCTCTTGCTCTACAACTCCCTTGCCATCTCCCTTTCTCTATTTCCCCCTCCACCTCTCACTCTTCTGTTACCTTCTGTCTCTCTCCTCCTCCACCTTTCTCTCTCTCCCTATATTTCTATCTCTCCATCCCAGTCTCCCTAGCTCTCTTTCAAGCTGTGTCTGTGTCTTTGCCTGTATGTCCTTGTGTGTGTGTCCGTGTGTGTGCTTGTGTGCCTGTGTGCGTGCACCCATGTGTATCTGTGTTTGTGTGGGGTGGGTTTGCTCGTGGTGTTGGTGTGGTGTGTCTGGATGTCCATCAGCCCCTCTTTCCCAGCATCAGGCTGCCGGGGCTCTAGTGCCAGCGTGGGGCAAATCAGGGCCTTCCTTTCCCGTTGGCCATGTGCGGGTACTCATCAGGACAAGTGATGATGGTGTGGGCGTTGTGAGAAAAAGGGCTGGGCAGGCTGTTCCCCCCTGGGCAGCCCTGGCGGCTCTGGGTGTGTGGGGTAAGAGGGGGCCTTGCAGGTTGGGCAGTGAGGGATCCAAAACAATTCTTCTGCGGTAAGGCAGAGGACTGGAGGGGATCCCAGAACTGTGGGCCCCGGGCACTGACACCTTCGAGCACACCCTGTCCTGAGCCAGCACAATGTGTTGGAAGCTCTGGAGCTCATGAGCCGAGGGAAGGCCTGGAGTGTCAGCGAAAGGGAGGCCTCCTGGTGGGCCTGGAGCCAGGGCAGGGGACTGAGGCATCACAGCCTGATGATGCATTCCTGTTTCCTGCAACATGAGGAGTCTCCAAAATGGCCTGTTTGGAAACTGCAAAGGAGAGCGAAGACACAATACCACATTTCCACGCTTCGCTGGAAGTTTCTGTGTCCCCACAGAGCTCGGGAAACAAACAGTCCACATGGTCCCGCTTTCAGGGGCCAGAGACCAGTGAGCAACAGGCCACCTTGCAGAGGACAAAGGAACGTGGAATCCGGAATCATGGTTCGCTTGGCTTGCGTGTGACTCCTGTGTGGATGGGAGTATCTGCCTCGTGCTCTGTTGCAGGCTTAGTGTGGGGATATGCCATCTGTGAACCATGTGGATGAAAAACAGACAACCATTCGAGTCTCGGCTCTGCTCTTTGGGGAATTTGCTCATTCCTTGGGAGGTAGAATTCGTCTGAATCGCTCCCAGATGAAGTAACCCAGGCTGACAATCCCGAGGGCCGGTGAGGGCACCATCGGCCTACACGGCCTTTGGCCGAGCACTCAGCCTGCACTGGGCACCCAAAATTTTCCCAGAGTTCGAAGTCCTGCTGGTCCTGGAGGCAGAAGACAGCTTTTCTCTTTAACTTCCTTTCTCTATTTCTTGCTCCTTTTCTCCCTCTGTCCATCCTTCCCTCTATTCTTCCTTCTCTCCCTCTCTCCCTCCCTCTGTTCTTCTCTCCTTCCCTCTCTCCCTCCATTCATACCTCCATTTCTCCCTCCTTCCCTCCCTCCATTCTTCTCTTTTTCTTTCCATCCCTCTCTCCATCCCTTCCAAGTTCCCTCCGTTCATCCGTCATTTCCTCCCTCTGTCACTCCCTCTCACTTTGTCTCCGTTCCTTTCCCCATCTCTGCCTGGCTTCTCTCCCGCCTAAAAAGAGCAGAACCACAGTTTGTGAGAGATCTCGGGGTCTACATTTAGCTGCCAGGCACTCCACGTGATGCCAGGGAGTATGGCAGGACACGGGTGTGCGAGTGATGGTGGAGCGGGGAGGCAGTGGAGTTGAGCCATGGAAAAGAGAGCAGGCCTGGCCACTGCCCCAGCCGGTGGTTCCCGGGGTGTGTGTCTCCGCCTACACCACTGAAGAACGTGGGGGCGGTGGGGTACAAGGCGTAGAGGGGCTGGGGAAGGGATGATAGCCCTGCCTGGGCTAGTCACAAACCCTAGCTGGCTGCCTACAGACCCGCACATGGGCAGTAGACGGCCCATCTCTGAGTACCTGTGCTGTCTCTGAAATCCCTGAGATACTCAGAAAAGAATGACAGCCCTCCTTTCTGTGGAGTCTCTTGCTGGTCCTTGACTCAGGAATCCTAGACAGGTCAGCTGGAAGGGAAGACACAGGTCTCCATACCGAGCCAGAGGTTCACCGCAAAAGAAGGGCCACCCCCCGTCCCCATCCTTTCCCAACCCTGCGTCCTAAAGCTCCTCCAACTGAGCCCAGTGTTCTTCCTGGCTGAGGAGTGGTTCCAGAAAAGTGGGCTTTTCCACGTCCTTCAACTCCCCCAGTGGCTCCGTTGCTAGGAAAGGATGTGCCTTTTGCTGAAATTCTGGGGTCGACAGGAGTTCATATAGCAGGGTGGATGCGAGTGCAGATGAACGCTCCAGCTCCTGGAGCGGTTGGGAGGGTGTCTGGATGGCTTACATCTGCTTCTGACATGCAGAGGCCTCCATGGGCGTGAGCTGCGGAGGTAGATGTGCCTCGGCTTCACGTCCCCACATGCCCTGGTGACTTGGAGACCCTGGCCCCAGCCCCAATACGGACTCATTTGGGACGTGTGTGGTGCAAGCACACTTTGCTCCTGTGACTCAGCCTGAGCAGCTCAAGTTGTCCCACTGAGCTGGTACCCAGAAGGCCACCTTGCTGTGGGTCCTGGTCCCCCTGCCATCTGTTTAACTCAGCGTGAGCGGCCCAAGCTGTCCCATTGAGCACACACCCAGAAGGCCACCGTAGTGTGGATCCTGGACCCCTGCCATCTGTTTGGGTGCTGTGGTCACCCAGGTGTCTGAGGTTGGGTCAGCACCACTTCCGAAGGAGCCAGGACAGCAAACCCAAAATCCCCATGTTCCATGGCAGGTTGGGAGATTCCTTCTGCCTGGGAAGCCTCGCCGGGCTGCAGCAGAGGGGTGACACTTGCTGCCTGGCTAATGAAAGCCCCCTGTACCCCACGCCCTGGTGGGGGTGAAGGTGACCAAGGAGGGAGGGTGGCACCATTGTGGGCCGCATTGCACAGGCCGTCTGCGTGTGTGTGTTCCGTGCCACCCTGGCCTGGATGCCTGAACCTTCGATTCTGACACGAAATCTGAATCCTGGATTCTAAAAGGCAGGTCTCTCTGGCCAGTTCAGGTAAGGGTTCCACTCAAAGCACGCTGGCAGGGCATCTTTTTCGTTCAGGTTACAAACGAGTCCGTTTGCCATCCTCGCCCTCAGGCTTCTGTGGGGAAGGGGCTGTCAGAAGGTGTTGGGAGAGCCATCGCAGGGGCACCTGTCCGGAATTTCATGGAGAGACAATGGCAGAGAGTGGCCGGCAGCGCCCGTGTGCCTCAGTTGGCCTTTGTGCTGCACGCAGGTCCAGTCAGGAGTCCGACCCCGCCAGTGGCACTTATAAAGACCCACCAGCTTCACCCCTTCACGAATATGCATGAGTACCCAAGGGCCCTGGATAACCGGCCCTCTGAAGCCAGAGACCACAGACACAGGGTCATGTGTGGTAGGTGAAGGTGGGGCCAGATCGGCCAGGAAACGGGGGCTTCTGGGGCTGGCTCTCTGAGTTCTCCAGAATTCTATGGAAACTAGAAGTTTCTCTGTGGGCTCACACACGATTTCAGGGAGAAATCACCTTGGAAGGGTGGAATGTAGAACTGAACATCCATGATAGTCTTGAGTTTTCCATGCCCTCTCCGTGAAGGCGGCAATGCCTGTGGGTGTCGCTGTTGCCATGATAGTCTCACACACGCAGGTGTGTGGATCGCATTCATTTTCTTTTTTTTTAATTTTATTATTTATTTCTGCCTCTTAAAGTCAATAATAAAGTCACAAGTGTAAAATGAATGCATTTAAAAACATAAAAATACATTTCAATGACAAGAAGTATGCAATGATCATGAAAATCTACTGTACACTTTGCCAAAGTCAAAGAATGAAAGACATTTCGGAAAACCCAATCTTCAAATATATCCTTAACAAAAACTCTCTCCTGCATAGTAAAAGCTCATCTAAACATCAGTTCCAACCGAGAAAAAAAAAACAGCAGGGTAGATGGGACAGACAACTTTCCCCAGGTTTTCCAGAGAAAACATGTGGTCACCAGGAATTCAAGGTAACTTCAAAAGCCACATTTAATTCAGAATAAAATGAACATTTCTGACAGATGACAACAGTATGTTACTGATTTTTTTCTTTCCTAGATACAAATCATATGGGGCATTTTTTAGCAGTTTAGTAATCATCTAAGAATAACTGTAGAAATAACCCCAATTCCACCATCCTAGCCACTGGTATAAAACAAATAACCTTCCATTGATACTGCCTTTCACATAAATAAAATACCCTCACTTACTTGGAAAAATTTCATGCTTACACATGATCACAAACACTTGTTTTCAGATGTTGTGGAATTATTGGGGCTGAGATTTTTGAAACAATGTCTTAATCTTAGCAGAGAGATAATAATCCTTTCACTATACTTTGATTGGGCTTCCTTAACCAAATCTGAGCAACTACTGTAATAATAATCC
Organism: Pongo pygmaeus; assembly: GCF_028885625.2. Lineage (NCBI taxonomy): Eukaryota > Metazoa > Chordata > Mammalia > Primates > Hominidae > Pongo > Pongo pygmaeus. The sequence goes on from NC_072395.2 coordinate 14,378,414, forward strand.
TGGTGGTAATCCATGATACTCTCAAGTTTTTCCCTTTAAGAAATATATAATCCATGTAACTCTAGCAAATATGTTACATTGCACACTTTCTTAATAAGGAATGGCTGTTTTCAGGCCTTATTAGGAAAACAAACAAGCAAACAATGGCAATTACTACCCGTTTTTTATCACTGATAAGCTACAATAAAGCTCAAATATGGACAGTTTAATTGTGTGATATTAAGTAAAAAATGAAAACCATTATAGTTTTACCAAAAGAAACATAAAAATTATGGGAAGAAGTCAAATGAGCATGGCATGAGTCCCAAAGATTACACTATGATTCTGAACAGGATTTTCCAAACAAAAGGTATCTAGATACAATTTCTGTGAATATTTCTTGTACTAGAAAGATCCAAAGCAAGTGTAGGCTCTGCCCTACCTTGTCAAGGATAAATATTCAGGTAAACTAGAAGTTCCATCTGCTAAAGTGCATCTGCTGACCAGGTCTACCATGGCCCTGCTACTTACAGATATCTAAGAAAGTTGTCCCACTCATGCTCATTCACTTGTTCTGTGGCCTCTCAAGAGTCACACATAACGATGATTTTGCTTTTTTAAAAAAACCAAATAGTTTATACAGTGAACTATAGAAAAAACAATTCTAAATATAATTTAAAAATTCTAGAGAGTGGGTGCAGCCAAGATACCCAAATAGGAAAAGCTGCAGTCTACAGCTCCCAGCGTGACTGACACAGAAGACGGGTGATTTCTGAATTTCCACCTGAGGTACCGGGTTCATCTCACTAGGGAGTGCCAGACAGTGGGTGCAGGAGAGTGAGTGCAGCGCACCGTGTGCAAGCCGAAGCAGGGCTAGGCATTGCCTCACTCGGGAAGTGCAAGGGGTCAGGGAGTTCCCTTTCCTTGTCAAAGAAAGGAGTGACAGATGGACCTGGAAAATCGGGTCACTCCCACCCTATTACTGCACTTTTCCAACGGGCTTAAAAAACGGCACACCAGGAGATTATATCCCGCACCTGGCTCGGAGGTTCCTACAACAACGGAGTCTCACTGATTGCTAGCACAGCAGTCTGAGGTCAAACTGCAAGGCGGCAGCGAGGCTTTGGGAGGGGCGCCGCCATTGTCCAGGCTTGCGTAGGTAAACAAAGCAGCCGGGAACTTCGAACTGGGTGGAGCCCACCACAGCTCAAGGAGGCCTGCGTGCCTCTATAGGCTCCACCTATGGGGGCAGGGCACAGACAAACAAAAAGACAGCAGTAACCACTGCAGACTTAAATGTCCCTGTCTGACAGCTTTGAAGAGAGCAATGGTTCTCCCAGCATGCAGCTGGAGATCTGAGAACGGGCAGACTGTCTCCTTAAGAGGGTTCCTGACCCCTGAACTCCAAGCAGCCTAAGTGGGAGGCAACCCCCAGTAGCGGCAGACTGATACCTCACAAGGCCGGGTACTCCTCTGAGTCAAAACTTCCAGAGGAACGATCAGACAGCAGCATTTGTGGTTCATGAAAATCTGCTGTTCTGCAGCCACCGCTGCTGTTACAAAGGCAAACAGCGTCTGGAGTGGACCTCTAGCAAACTCCAACAGACCTGCAGCTGAGGGTCCTGTCTGTTAGAAGGAAACTAACAAACAGAAAGTACATCCACACCAAAAACCCATCTGTACATCACCATCATCAAAGACCAAAAGGAAATAAAACCACAAAGATGGGGAAAAAACAGAGCAGAAAAACTGGAAACTCTAAAAAGCAGAGTGCCTCTTCTCCTCCAAAGGAATGCAGTTCCTCATCATCAACGGAGCAAAGCTGGAGGGAGAATGATTTTGACGAGTTGAGAGAAGTCTTCAGACGATCAAACTACTCCGAGCTACAGGAGGAAATTCAAACCAAAGGCAAAGAAGTTAAAAAACTTTGAAAAAAAATTAGACGAATGTATAACTAGAATAAACAATACAGAGAAGTGCTTAAAGGAGCTGATGGAGCTGAAATCCAAGGCTTGAGAACTACGTGAAGAGTGCAGAAGTCCCAGGAGCCAATGCAATCAACTGGAAGAAAGAATATCTGTGATGGAAGAATGAAATGAGTGAAATGAAGCGAGAAGGGAAGTTTAGAGAAAAAAGAATAAAAAGAAATGAACAAACCCTCCAGGAAATATGGGACTATGTGGAAAGACCAAATCTACGTCTGATTGGTGTACCTGAAAGTGACGGGGAGAATGGAACCAAGTTGGAAAACACTCTGCAGGATATTATCCAACAGAACTTCCCCAATCTAGAAAGGCAGGCCAACATTCAGATTCAGGAAATACAAAGAACACCACAAAGATACCCCTCAAGAAGAGCAACTCCAAGACACATAATTGTCAGATTCACCAAAGTTGCAATGAAGGAAAAAATGTTAAGGGCAGCCAGAGAGAAAGGTTGGGTTATGCACAAAGGGTAGTCCATCAGACTAAGAGTGGATCTCTCAGCAGAAACTCTACAAGCCAGAAGAGACTAGGGGCCAATATTCAACATTCTTAAAGAAAATAATTTGGACCCAGAATGTCATATCCAGCCAAACTATGCTTCATAAGTGAAGAAGAAACAAAATACTTTACAGACAAGTAAATGATGAGAGATTTTGTCACCACCAGACCTGCCCTAAAAGAGATCTTGAAGGAAGCACTAAACATGGAAAGGAACAACTGGTACCAGCAACTGCAAAATCATGCCAAATTGTAGAGACCATCGAGGCTAGGAAGACACTGCATCAACTAACGAGCAAAATAACCAGCTAACATCATAATGACAGTATCAAATTCACACATAACAATATTAACTTTTAATATAAACGGACTAAATTCTCCAATTAAAAGACACAGACTGGCAAATTGGATAAAGAGTGAAGAACCATCAGTATGCTGTATTCAGGAAACCCATCTCACGTGCAGAGACACACATAAGCTCAAAATAAAAGGATGGAGGAAGATCTACCAAGCAAATGGAAAACAAGAAAAGGCAAGGGTTGCAATCCTAGTCTCTGATAAAACAGACTTTAAACCAACAAAGATCAAAAGAGACAAAGAAGGCCATTACATAATGGTAAAGGGATCAATTCAACAAGAAGAGCTAACTATCCTAAATATATATGCACCCAATACAGGAGCACCCAGATTCATAAAGCAAGTCCTGAGTGACCTACAAAGAGACTTAGACTCCCACACAGTAATAATGGGAGACTTTAACACCCCTCTGTCAACATTAGACAGATCAACGAGACAGAAAGTTAAGAAGGATACCCAGGAATTGAACTCAGCTCTGCACCAAGTGGACCTAATAGACATCTAAAGAACTCTCCACTCTAAATCAACAGAGTATACATTTTGTTCAGCACCAAACCTATTCGAAAATTGACCACATAGTTGGAAGTAAAGCTCTCCTCAGCAAATGTAAAAGAACAGAAATCGTAACAAACCGTGTCTCAGACCACAGTGCAATCAAACTAGAACTCAGGATGAAGAAACTCACTCAAAACTGCTCAACTACATGGAAACTGAACAACCTGCTCCTGAATGACTACTGGGTACATAATGAAATGAAGGCAGAAATAAAGATGTTCTTTGAAACCAATGACAACAAAGACACAACATACCAGAATCTCTGGGACATATTTAAAGCTGTGTAGAGGGAAATTTATAGCACTAAATGCCTACAGGAGGAAGCAGAAAAGATCCAAAATTGACACCCTAACATCAGAATTAAAAGAGCTAGAAAAGCAAGAGCAAACACATTCAAAAGTCAGCAGAAGGCAAGAAATAACTAAAATCAGAGCAGAACTGAAGGAAATAGAGACACAAAAAACCCTTCAAAAAATTAATGAATCCAGGATCTGGTTTTTTGAAAGGACCAACAAAATTGATAGACTGCTAGCAAGATTAATAAAGAAAAAAGAGAGAAGAATCAAATAGATGCAATAAAAAATGATAAAGGGGATACAATCTCCAATCCCACAGAAATACAAACTACCATCAGGGAATACTACAAACACCTCTATGCAAATAAACTAGAAAATCTAGAAGAAATGGATAAATTCCTCGAAACATACACCCTCCCAAGACTAAACCAGGTAGAAGTTGAATCTCTGAATATACAAATAACAGGCTCTGAAATTGAGGCAATAATCAATAGCTTACCAACCAAAAAAAGTCCAGGACCAGATGGATTCACAGCCGAATTCTACCAGAGGTACAAGGAGGAACTGGCACCATTCCTTCTGAAACTATTCTAATCAATAGAAAAAGAGGAAATCCTCCCTAACTAATTTTATGAGGCCAGTATCATCCTGATACCAAAGCTGGGCAGAGACACAACAAAAAAGGGAATTTTAGACCAATATCCTTGATGCACATTGATGCAAAAATCCTCAATATAATACTGGCAAACCAAATAAAGCAGCACATCAAAAAGCTTATCCACCATGATCAAGTGGGCTTCATCCCTGGGATGAAAGCCTGGTTCAATATACACAAATCAATAAATATAATCCAGCTTATAAACACAATGAAAGACAAAAACCACATGATTATCTCAATAGATACAGAAGAGTTCTTTGACAAAATTCAACAACCTCCATGCTAAAAACTCCCAATAAATTAGGTATTGATGGGAAGTATCTCAAAATAATAAGAGTTATCTATGACAAACCCACAGCCAATATCATACTGAATGGGCAAAAACTGGAAGCATTCCCTTTGAAAACTGGCACAAGACAGGGATGCTCTCTCTCACCACTCCTATTCAACATAGAATTGGAAGTTCTGGCCAGGGCAATTAGGCAGGAGAAGGAAATAAAGTGTATTCAATTAGGAAAAGAGGAAGTCAAATTGTCCCTGTTTGCAGATGACACGATTGTATATCTAGAAAATCCCATTGTCTCAGCCCAAAATCTCCTTAAGCTGATAAGAAACTTCCGCAAAGTCTCAGGATACAAAATCAATGTACAAAAATCAAAAGCATTCTTATACACAAATAACAGACTAACAGAGCCAAATCATGAGTGAACTCCCATTCACAATTGCTTCAAAGAGAATAAAATATCTAGGAATCCAACTTACAAGGGACATGAAAGACCTCTTCAAGGAGAACTACATACCACTGCTCATTTAATTAAAAGAGGATAGAAACAAAAGGAAGAACATTCCAAGCTCATGTGTAGGATGAAACAATATCGTGAAAATGGCCATTCTGCCCAAGGTAATTTATAGATTCAATGCCATCCCCATCAAGCTACCAATGACTTTCTTCACAGAATTGGAAAAAACTACTTTAAAGTTCATATGGAACCAAAAAAGAGCCCTCATCGCCAAGTCAATCCTAAGCCAAAAGAGCAACCCTGGAGGCACCACGCTACCTGACTTCAAGCTGTATTACAAGGCTACAGTATCCAAAACAGCATGGTACTGGTATCAAAACAGAGTCATAGATCAGTGGAACATAACAGAATCCTCAGAAATAATGCCGCATATATACAGCTATCTGATCTTTGACAAACCTGAGAAAAACAAGCAATGGGTAAAGGATTCCCTATTTAATAAATGGTGCTGGGAAAATTGACTAGCCATATGTAGAAAGCTGAAACTGGATCCCTTCCTTACACCTTATTCAAAAAATAATTCAATATGGATTAAAGACTTAAACTTTAGACCTAAAACCATAAAAACCCCAGAGGAAAACCTAGGCATTACCATTCAGGACATAGGCATGGGCAAGGACTTCATGTCTAAAACACCAAAAGCAATGGCAACAAAAGGCAAAATTGACAAATGGGACCTAATTAAACTAAAGAGCTTCTGTACAGCAAAATAAACTAACATCAGAGTGAACAGGCAACCTACAAAATGGGAGAAAAGTTTCGCAACCTACTCATCTGACAAAGGGCTAATATCCAGAATCTACTATGAACGCCAACAAATTTACAAGAAAAAATCAAACGACCCCATCAAAAAGTGGGCGAAGGACATGAACAGACACTTCTCAAAAGAAGACATTTATGCAGCCAAAAAACACATGAAAAAATGCTCACCATCACTGGCCATCAGAGAAATGCAAATCAAAACCACAATGAGACACTATCTCACACCAGTTAGAATGGAGATCATTAAAAAGTCAGGAAACAACAGGTGCTGGAGAGGATGTGGAGAAATAGGAACACTTTTACACTGTTGGTGGGATTGTAAACTAGTTCAAACATTGTGGAAGTCGGTGTGGTGATTCCTCAAGGATCTAGAACTCGATATACCATTTGACCCAGCCATCCCATTACTGGGTATATACCCAAAGGACTATAAATCATGCTGCTATAAATACACATGCACATGTATGTTTATTGCAGCACTATTCACAATAGAAAAGACTTGGAACCAACCCAAATATCCAACAATGGATTAAGAAAATGTGGCACATATATACCATGGAACACTATGCAGCCATAAAAAATGATGAGTTCATGTCCTTTTTAGGGACATGGATGAAATTGGAAATCATCATTCTCAGTAAACTATTCCAAGGACAGAAAACCAAACACTGCATGTTCTCAATCATAGGTGGGAATTGAACAATGTGAACACACGGACACAAGAAGGTGAACATCACACTCTGGGGAATGTCGGAATGTCGTCGGGTGGGCAGAGGGTGGAGGGATAACTTTAGAAGATATACCTAATGCTAAATCGAGTGCTAAATGGGTGCAGCACACCAGCATGACACATATATACATATGTAACTAACCTGCACATTTTGCACATGTACCCTAAAACTTAAAGTATAATAATAATAAAAATAGTCTAGAGAGTTAAGATAACCTCATTTTTAAAAATACTGAAAATGTAAAGGGTCCATATAGAAAGTTGTGTTAAGTACTATTTCCTATTTTAATAATTCACTTGCTTTGCTCTTAAAATCTCTATAAGAGAAGTCGATATTTTACTCATGTCTTTTGGAAAGAGATTCAAAAGCAAAAGTAGCTGTGCTGTGAAATTTCACGAAATTTGTGGGATTTTTACAAGCTAAATTATTCAGTATTTTGTATTGTTATTACACTCATATATTGCCCGGAATATAAATACAGCAACCCAGCAACAGTGATTGCAACAAAATTAAGGTAAATAGGTCTGCAATCATTTGATTTCCTTATTTGATAAATGAAGTTTTCATAGAGGAAATGCAAATTCAGATCAGGTTACATAAGTTTAACTATTATTTAAACCTTATATAAAATTAAATCTAACCCACACAACTGCAAATCTGTAAGGAATCACTGTCAGGAATCTACAGGACTTAGCTTGTATTTACATTCGACCTACACTTAGAAATTTCATAAATGATGAGATGCAGGCCAAGGGGATTCCTCAAAGAGCTCCACCCAAAAGGAAAGGAAAGAGAGTTAAACAGAGAATTACCACTTACGTATTTGTGGGCAATCAGCTTATTCCTCAGCCTCTAGACAGTGAGGAGGATGAAAAAATGGAAGAAGATAGCAAAGAAGAGGAAGAAAAAGATCACAGTGAAGCGATGAAGCCAGAGGAGTAACCTCAAAATTTACTGAGAGAAAAAATCATGAAACTGCCCCTCCCTGAATCTTTAAAAGCTGACTTGACATATTTTAGAGACAAATAACTTAGATCAAGAAGAAAGAATGCCTACTGATAATTCCTTTTGTCCTGAAAATGTAGCATTTGTGAGGAGTTAAAAGAATTATTTCTTTCATCAGAGCAAATTATAGTGGAAAAAATATCACTTGTTACTCTCAGTAACTTAAATTACGTATTGAGTGAATAAAAAAATCCCTTTTATAAAATCTATTTTTCTTTAAATCTTGGAAAACTGTTGTTTTAGCTCAAAGTGATTTCGAAGTGGAATGCAACAGTAGTCAAGACTTGTGTACCATAAATTGTTTTCTGATTCCTTACGAATCTCGTTCATTTTCATGTAGAAAACGAGAGCGAAACTACAGAGAAAAGAAACGCCCGGTGCATCACGGCCTGACGATGGTTTCCTGTTTCCTACGACATGGGGAGTCTCCACTATGACCTGTTTCCAAAGAGGAAACTGGAAAGGAGAGCGAAAACTCGATGCTGCTTTTCCACTTTTCTCTGGAGGTTTCTGTGTCCCCACAGAGCTCGGAAAACAAACAGTCAAAATGGTAACGCTTTTGGGGGCTAGAGACACATGAGCAACAGGCCCCCTTGCAGAAGACAAAGGAATGTGGAACCCGAAACCATGCTTCAGTCGGCCTGAGTGTGACTCCTTTGTGGGGGGGACTATCCACCTCGCGCTCCGTTGCAGGCTCAACGTGGGGCTATCTCATCTGTGAACCATGTGGATGAAAAATGAACAGTCACCCGAGTCTCGGCTCATTGCTCTCTGGGTAATTCGCTTATTCCTTTGGAAACGAAATTCGTCTGAATCGCTCCCAGATGAAGTAACCCAGGCTGGCGATCCAGAGGGCCGGTGAGAGCCCCGCAGGCCGACGCGGCTGTGGGCCGAGCACTTAGCCTGCCCTGGGCACCCAACATTTTCCAGGAGTGCAAGATCCTGCTGGTCCTGGAGGAAGAAGACCGCTTTTCTCTCTGCCTTCCCCTCTTTGTTTCTTGCTTCCACCCTCCCTCCCTCTTTCCCTCCGTCCCTCCCTCAGTTCCTCCCTTCCTCCCTCCCTCCCTCCTTCCCTCTCTCCCTCCTATCCCTCCAAACCTTCCAAGGTCCCTGGGTCCATCCGTTCTTTTCTCCCTCCATCGCTCACTCCCTTTCTGTCTCCGTTCCTCTCCCCATCTCTGCCTGAGTTCCCTCCCGCGTATAAAGGGCAGCACGCCGGTTTGCGCGGGGTCTCGGGTCTGCATTTAGCTGTCAGGCACTCCACGGTGATTCCAAGGAAGCTGGCTGGGCAAGGGTAGGCGAGTGACGGTGTGGCGGGGAGACAGAGGTGGCGAGACGCGGAAAGAAGAGTAGGCTTGGCACCTGCTCAGGCCAGTGTTTCCCGGGATGGAGGTCTCCGCCCGCCCCACTGAAGAACGCGGCGGGGGCGCAAGAGGGAAGGGATGAGAGCTCTGCCTGAGCTGGTTAGAAAACCTAGGCTGCTGCCTGCTAACCCACGCATGAGCAGTAGACACTCCATCTCCCGGTACCTGGACGGGCCCTGGGATCCCCGGGATGCTCAGGAAAGAATGACAGCCCTCCTCTGAGTGGAGTCTCTCATGTGACCCGGAACTCAGAGATCCTAGGCAGGTCAGCTGGAAGGGAAGACACGCCTCTCCATACTGAGTCAGAGGTTCACCGCGAAAGAGAGGCCGCCGCCCTGCCCCCACCCCGCCCAGACCCCGCATCCTAAAGCTTCTCCAGCAGAGCCCAGTGTTCTTCCTGGCTGAGGAGTGGTTCCACCAGAGCGGGCTCTTCCACTTCCTTCAGCTTCCCCAGTGGTGCCGGATCTAGGAAATGTTGTGCCTTTTGCTGAAACTCTGGGGTTGGCAGGAGCTCATCTAACAGGCTGGAGGTGAGTGTAGATGAGCTCCCTGGCTCCTGTAGTGGTTGAGAGGTGCCTGGATGGCTTGCATCTGTGCTTGATCGGGAGGCCTCCGGGGTCACTAGCTTCAGAGGTGGAGGTGCCCTGTCTTTGATTTCCCAAACTGCCCTGGCAACCTGGGGCTCCAGACCCACCGCGGACTCCGGTGGGACGTGGGTGGTGCAAACACACCTTGCCCCTGTGACTCAGCTTGAGGGGGCCCAAGCTGTCCCACTGAGCGCGCGCCCAGCAGGCCGCCATGCTGCAGATCCTCATCCTGCTGGCATTTGTTTGGGTGCAGAGGCCACCGAGGTGTCTGAGGGACTGAGGGTGGGACAGACCTACTTCCAGAGGAGCCAGGGCAGTGAACACAAAAATTCCCAAGTGCAGTGGCAGGATGAGAGATTCCTTCTGACCGCACAGCCTGGCTCGGCTGGAGCGTGGGGACTGCCCTTGCTCCCTGGCTTACGAAAGCACCCTGTGGGAGAGCCCCACGCATGCAGGGCGTGTGTGGTGCCGAAAGCCCCGTTCGCCACGCAGGGATGTGGGTGAACTCGATTGAGGAGGGAGGAGGATGACACCCACTGCGGGTGTTAATTAGTAACCACAGTGGCCTTAAAGAGCTCAAATGGAAGGAAGAATTGCACGTCTCTCACTTTAAGTAAAGAGCTAGAAATGATTAAGCTTACTGAAGATGTAAAATTTTCATTGCTAGAGAGACGTCAGCACTTGGCTTCAAAACTTCAAAGGATGTGCTGACTGTCTTTGAGTACCACTGCAGTTGGTGACTTTAAGTTACAGCCAATGCTCATTGACCTCTCTGAAAATCTCAGGGCTCTTAAGAATTATTCAAAATCTATTCTTTCTGTGCTCTAGAAATGGAACATCACAGTCTGAGTGACAACACAACTGTTAACAGTATGGTTTACTGAATATTTTAATCCCACTATTGAGACCTACTGCTCAGAAAAAAAAAAAAAAAAAAAAAAAAACGGTCCTTTAAAGGGATTGCTGCTTGGCCTGGTGCAGTGGCTCACACTTATAATCCCTGCACTTTGGGAGGCCGAGGTGGTTGGATCGCCTGAGGTCAGAAGTTGGAGACCAGCCTGGCGAAGATTATGAAACCCCATGTCTAATAAAAATACAAAAAAATTAGCCAGGCATGGTGGTGGTACTTGTAATTTCAGCTACTTGGGAGGCTGACACAGAAGAATGGCTTGGACCCTGGAGGCGGAAGTTGCAGTGAGCCAAGACCACACCACTGCCCTCCATCCTGGGCAACAAGAGGGAAACTATATAAAGGAGAAAAAAAATAAAAAGGAAAGAAAAGAAAAAAGGAAAAAGATTGCTGCTTATTAATAATTCTCCTAGCTACCCAGAAGCTTAGATGGGGATGTACTTGGAAATTAATGTTATGTTCATGGCTGCTAATACAATATCTGTCCTTCAGCCTGTGGATCAAAGAGTGGTTTTGACTTTCAAGTGTTTTTATTAAATAATAAATGCATTTTGTAAAGGTATAGCTGTCATAGATAGTAATTTCTTTGATGAGTCTGGATAAACTGAATTGAAAACCTTTTGGAAAGGTTTCACCATTAATCCCTTCATGGTATTTCAAACTCCTCCCATGAATCACAAATATCCTTAATAGCAAATGCCATTAAGAACATTTGTGTTTGATGGGAGGAGGTCGAAATATCAACATTAACAGGAGTTTGGAAGAAGTTGATTCCAGCCCTCATGGATGACTTTGAGGGCTCAGGATGTCAGTGGAGGAAGTCCCTACAGATGTGGTAGAAATCGCATGACAATCCGAATTAGAATTAGGGCCTTGAGATGAGATTAAATTTCTGTAAACTCATGATGAAACTTGAACAAGTGGGGAGTTGCTTCTTATGGATGAGCAAAGAAAATATTTTCTTGAGATGGAATCTACTCCAGGTGGAGATGCTATTAACATTGTTGAAATAACAACAAAGGATTTAGAATATTCCATAAACCTAGTGAATAAAGCAGCAGCAGGGTTTGAGAGGGTTTACTCCAATTTTGAAGGAAGATCTACTGTGGATATAATGTTATCAAACAGCATCACATGCTACAGGGAAATCTTTTGTGAAAGGAACAACTTCATTGTTTTAAGAAATTGACACAGGTACCCAAACTTCAGCAGCCCCCATACTGATCAGTCAGCAGCCATCAACACAGAGGCAAGTCCCTCACTGTAGAGAAAAGAAAGAGAGATCAGACTGTTACTGTGTCTATATAGAAAGAAAAGACATAAGAGACTCCATTTTGAAAAAGACTTGTACTTTAAACAATTGCTTTGGTGAGATGTTGTTAATTTGTAGCTCTGCCCCAGCCGCTTTGCCCCAGCCACTTTGCCCCAGCCACTCAGACCCAACCTGGAGCTCACAAAAACATGCGTTGTATGAAATCAAGGTTTAAGGGATCTAGGGCTGTGCAGGACGTGCCTTGTTAACAAAATGTTTACAAGCAGTATACTTGGTAAAAGTCATCGCCATTCTCTAATCTTAATAAACGAAGGGCAAAATGCCCTGCAGAAAGCCGCAGGGACCTCTTCCCTTGAAAGCGGGATATTGTCCAAGGTTTCTCCCCATGTGAAAGTCTGAAATATGGCCTCATGGGATGAGAAAGACGTGACTGTCCCCCAGCCCAACACCCGTTAAGGGTCTGTGCTGAGGTGGATTAGTAAAAGAGGAAAGCCTCTTGCAGTTGAGATAGAGGAAGGCCACTGTCTCCTGCCTGCCCCTGGGAACTGAATGTCTCAGTATAAAACCCAATTGTACATTTGTTCAATTCTGAGATAGGAGAAAATCCGCCCTATGATGGGAGGGCAGACATGTTTGCAGTAATGCTGCTTTGTTATTCTTTACTCCACTGAGATGTTTGGGTGGAGAGAAACATAAATCTGGCTTACGTGCACGGCCAGTCATAGTACCTTCCCTTGAACTTAATTGACATAGATTATTTTGCTCACACGTTTTTTGATGACCTTCTCCTTATTATCACCCTGCTCTCTTACTACATTCCTTTTTGCTGAAATAATGAAAATAATAAGCAATAAAGACTTCTCCTTATTATCACCCTGCTCTCCTACTACATTCCTTTTTGCTGAAATAATGAAAATAATAAGCAATAAAAACTTCTCCTTATTATCACCCTGCTCTCCTACTACATTCCTTTTTGCTCAAATAATGAAAATAATAAGCAATAAAAACTGAGGGAACACAGAGGCCGGTGCCTGTGCAGGTCCTTGGTATGCTGAGTGCCAGTCCCCTGGGCCTACTATTGCTTCTCTATACTTTGTCTCTGTGTATTACTTATTTTCTCAGTCTCTCGTCCCACTTGACTAGAAATACCCACAAGTGTGGAGGAGCAGGCCACGCCTTCACTCACCAGCAAAAAGATTATGACTTGGTAAGGTTCAGATATTCATTAGTATTTTACAGCAAAGAGGTATTTTAAGTTAAGGTATGTACATGGATTTTTAGACATAATGTGATTACTAATTAATTAATTAATAATTATTAAATACTCATTAGACTACAACACAGTTTAAGCATAACTTTTATAAGTACTGGGAAACAAAATGTTTATGTGACTAATTTGATTGTAACATTTGCCTTATTGTGGTTGTCTGGAATCAAACCTACACTATTTCTGAGTATTCTCTTCATGTCTAAAACACCAAAAGCAATGGCAACAAAAGCCAAAATTGACAAATGGGATCTAATTAAACTAAAGAGCTTCTGCACAGCAAAGGAAACTACCATCAGAGTGAACAGGCAACCTACAGAATGGGAGAAAATTTTCACAACCTACTCATCTGAAAAAGGGCTAATATACAGAAACTACAATGAACTCCAACAAATTTACAAGAAAAAAGCAAACAACCCCATCAAAAAGTGGGTGAGGGACATGAACAGACACTTCTCAAAAGAAGACATTTATACAGCCAAAAAACACATGAAAAAATGCTCACCATCACTGGCCATCAGAGAAATGCAAATCAAAACCACAATGAGATACCATCTCACACCAGTTAGAATGGCAATCATTAAAAAGTCAGGAAACAACAGGTGCTGGAGAGGATGTGGAGAAATAGGAACACTTTTACACTGTCGGTGGGACTGTAAACTAGTTCAACCCTTGTGGAAGTCAGTGTGGCGATTCCTCAGGGATCTAGAACTAGAAATTCCATTTGAACCAGCCATCCCATTACTGGGTATATACCTAAAGGACTATAAATCATGCTGCAATAAAGACACATGCACACGTATGTTTATTGCGGCATTATTCACAATAGAAAGTTTTATGGTTGTTCTTTGTTTTGAGAAGGGGTTTCACTCTGTCACACAGGCCAGAGTGCAGTGGCATGATCATAGCTCACTGCAGCCTCAAACTGCTGGGTGAAGTGATTGTTCTACCACAGCCTCCTGAGTAGCTGGGACTACAGGCATGCAGCACTATGCTTGGATTTTTTTTTTTTTTTTTTTTTTTTTTGAGATGGAGTCTCGCTCTTTAGCCCAGGCCAGAGTGTAGTGGCTCTATCTCGGCTCACTGCAAGCTGCGCTTCCTGGATTCATACCATCCTCCTGCCTCAGCCTCCCGAGTAGCTGGGACTACAGGCGCCCACACCAGGCCCAGCTAATTTTCTGTATTTTTAGTAGAGATGGGGTTTCACCGTGTTAGCCAGGATGGTCTCGATCTGCTGACCTCGTGATCCACCCAACTCAGCCTCCCAAAGTGCTGGGATGACAGGAATGAGCCACCGCGCCCGGCCTTTCTTTTCTTTCTAGTGGCACAAGCCCCATGGAGTGTGGTGTGTCTGATCTACGATGCTTTTGAACAGTGTAGAAAGTGTTGCTGTCTGTATTTAATTTTTTCCTACATGTATGGCCATGATCGATCACAAGATCAATAAGCCCTTCTCCTTATTCTACTTCCCTTTCTAGCAAAGGAGAACTTTGATTGGATTTTTCCTGCCTACAGGCAGGATTGAGTCTGCTGTTTTCTTTTTAAACCTGAGGGGACTGAGTCTGAGGGCCTGGAGCATGGCCACCCTCCCCCAACCCCCAACTGGTGATTGTGGTGGTGGTGGTGGTGTTGTGTTCCAGCTTCTGTTCTGTTGTTGTTGCTGCTGCTGCTGCTGCTGGTGCTGTCGTCGTTGTTTTGGTATTTTACAGACTTAGGGGGTGTACCTGCTTGTTTGTTAGATCAGCATACTACTGCCTCCGGATGTAGACGTGGACCTCCAGTGTATCCGATACCCACGTGGCGAACGTTGTCTCTGACGGGCGATTTATTCATCCCTCATCCTCCTGTTGTCCTCCTCCTCCCTTTTGGAGTGTCTGTTATTTCCATGTTGATAACCGTGTGCATACCCACTGTTTATCTCCCACTTTTAAGCAGAAGGCAGTTCACTGGGTACATACTTGCTTCCAGCTCTATCCATGTTGTGGGAAAAGACGTGAAATCACTCTTTTTTGTGCCTACACCATTAGAGAATTTTAACTTTCTTGGTGATTGTTTTTCTTTTTTCTTTTCTTTTCTTTCCTCCTCCTCCTCCTTTTTTTTTCATTTTTTTCAGCTGGGCTCTCCTACTTGTGTTGCTCAGTTGATCAGGTTGGTCTCCTGGCCTTGACACTTCTCCCGTCACATCCACCGCCTGGTTGTTGAAATGAGCATCTCTTGTAAAATGGAAAAGACAAAAAAAAAAAGAGAAAGACAAAAAGTATGTGGTGAACGTTTCTCTTGCCGCCTCCCAGGGTGTACCTTGGACCCGATAGGAGGGAGGGAGCTTTCCTGGGTGGGTTTTCTGTGCTAAATCCTCCCGGGGGCCTCCTTCCCTCTCCCCCTTGTCCCTGCTACTCCCCCAGCCAAGGCTCTCACAGCCGCTGTGGGATTTTCCGTGGGAGAGGTATGGGAGAGGACTGATGCACCTTCCAGATCTATATCCTGCCAGATGTCTCTGGCTCAGCATCCCCCACCGGCTGCCTGCCATCTTCCAGTGAGCTCTGAGGCTGATGCCCCGCCCCCGTTCATGTCCCACCACCCTCCTCTGGCTGGCCGTTGCCTGGTGAACCCAAGGGAACTGCGATGACGCTTTCTTTTTTCTTTTTTTTAAATTTTATTATTATTATACTTTAAGTATTAGGGTACATGTGCACAACGTACAGGTTTGTTACATATGTATACGTGTGCCATGTTGTGCTGCACCCATTAACTCGTCATTTAGAATTAGGTATATCTCCTAATGCTATCCTTCCCCCCTTCCCCCACCTCACAACAGTCCCCGGTGTGTGATGCTCCCCTTCCTGTGTCCATGTGTTCTCATTGTTCAATTCCCACCTATGAGTGAGAACATGTGGTGTTTGGTTTTTTGTCCTTGCGATAGTTTGCTGAGATTGATGGTTTCCAGTTTCATCCATGTCCCTATAAAGGACATGAACTCATAATTTTTTATGGCTGCATAATATTCCATGGTGTCGAATCCTCCAGTGAAGACTTCCACCAGATGCCCCGGGTGGGCCGGATGGGATGAGACTGGACCACCCCGGACCATGCTGTTCTTGGGGGTATGTTGACATACAGGGTGGACTGGCAGCCCCAGCATAGTAAAGGGTGTCCAGGTATGGAAGTGTCATATAGGATGTCCTCCGTCCCATCAGCCTGCCTTCAGCTTCCTGAGGCATGAAGTCAACTTCCCATCAGAACCTCTTTTCTTTCCTTTCTCCACCACACACATGAGATGCATGAGAGGGAGAAACAGCTCAATAGATACTGCTGACCTTCATTTGTGGAATCTTCAGTCATCTACACACAGACAGGTGAATAGACAGATACCCAAATCAAACACCATTTCCACGTCCTCATGGTGGGATGGGTCTCTCTCTTTCTCTCTCACACACACACAATTTCCACATCTAGTTCACAAACCACACTAATGTACCCTTTTCACAGTACACAGTCTGAGTAAAACCCACCCCACCCTCCACCTGGAAGTTGACAAAACTCCTTCTCTACAATTTATAAAAAAGATCCTCTGGGCTGGGCACAGTGGCTCACACCTGTCATTCCAGCACTTTGGGAAGCCAAGGTGGGTTGATCACTTGAGGCCAGGAATTCAAGACCAGGCTGGCCAACATAGTGAAACCCCATCTCTATGAAAAATAGAACAATTACCAGTTCTGGTGGCATAGGCTTTTAATCACAACTATTCAGGAGACTGAGGCAGGCGAGTTGCTTGAATTAGGGAGGCCGAGGTTGCAGTGAGCTGAGATCATGCCATGGCAATTATTGAGACAGAGCAAGACTCTGTCTCAATAATAATTGTAATATTATTATAAGATTAGTTTTGCATGGTAATATCTGCATGTAGTCGCAGCTACTCGGGAGGCTGAGATAAGGAGAAGAACACTTGAGGCCCCACAGGTCGAGGCTTCAGTCAGCTGTATCCTGGGCAGTCACAAGTCAAGGAGATATGCCCCTCCCCGTTTTCTTTTCTTTTCTTTTTCTTCTCTTTTCTTCTCTCTTCTCCTCCCTCCCTCGCTTGCTTGCTTGCTTGCTTGCTTGCTTGCTTGCTTTCTTTCTTTCTTTCTTTCTTTCTTTCTTTCTTTCTTTCTTTCTTTCTTCCTTCCTTCCTTCCTTCCTTCCTTCCTTCCTTTCCTGCCTGACTGCCTTCCTGACTTTCTTCTTTCCTCCCTTCCTCCCTTCCTTCTTTCCTCCTGCCTCAGCCTTCCAAAGTGCCGGGATTACTGGCGTGAGGCACCATGCTTGCTTGGCCTAAAGAGACACCATTTGAAAGTGAAACACAGACAGTGGCTTCCAGTGATCTGATTGATTGATTGACTGATTTAGAGGCAGCGTCTCACTCTGTCACCCTCGCAGTGGTGCCATCATAACTCACTCACTGCAGCGTGGATGCTCCTGGACTCAAGCGATCCTTCCACCTCAGCCTCCAGAGTAGAGTACCTGGGACCACAGGCACGCGCCACTGTGCCCAGATAATTTTTATTTATATATTTATTTTTTTCCTGAGACAGAGTTTCCCTTTGGTTGCCCAGACTGGAGTGCAATGGCGTGATCTTGGCCCAACACAACCTCTGCCTCCTGGGTTCAAGCGATTCCCCTGCGTCAGCCTCCCCAGCAGCTGGGACTGCAGGCATGCGCCACCACGTCTGGCTGATTTGGTATTTTTAGTGCAGACGGGGCTTCTCCATGTTGGTCAGGCTGGTCTTGAACTCCCGACCTCAGGTGATCCGCCCTCCCTGGCCTCCCGAAATGCTGGGATGGCAGGCATAAGCCACCGAGCCTGGCCTTCATTTTTCAATGTTTTTCCACAGATAGGGTCTCATCATTTTGTTGCAACCCTCCTGACCCGGTGCCTCAAAGTGCTGGCGTGACAGGCGTGAGCCACTGCACCTGGACTCCGGGGAATGATTCACTACCACAACCACTGTACTGATTCTTTCTTTCTTCTTTCTTTCTTTCATTGATGATTTTTTTATTATTGATTGATTGATTGATTTTGAGATGGAGTCTCACTCTGGGCGAGGTGAGGTGAGGCGAGGTGCAATGCTTTGGAAGCCGCAGCACCGCCTTCTGAAGCCCCATTCAACTGCACAAAGCCCTATTCCCTTCCTGGACTTGGAGCTGATGCCTTCCATTGCCTTGGGTTTCTCTCCATTCAGAAGTTTTACAGGCACAACCCCACCCAGAGGCTGGCTACGGCTGAGGATTACGGGATGTGGTGGGGCTGGAAACTCTTTCCCCCATTGTTGCAAGCTCAGCCAAGATATCCCCCGACCCCCATCGCTTGCTCACCCTTTGAGATCCCCTCCCTCCACCAACTTGGAGGCTGACCTCTTACTTTAATTTCTGTCTTTCTTCCTTTCCTGCATTTGAGGAGTGTGTGCAGGAATGAGGGTGTGTAGGGGGAGGGGGCGTGGGGTGGGGACAGAGGGGAACGTCCTAAGGGTCCATTTAGTGTCATGCCTCTTTCACCGCCACCACCGAAGTTGAAAGCAACAATCAGTTAAATACCGCGTGTTCTCATCCATAAGTGGGAACTTATAGATGAGAGTTCTGCGTGGGCAGAACGAGGGACACGAGAGACGTGGGAGCCTACTTGAGGGAGGAGGGGTGGAAGGAGAGACAGCTTCAGGAGAAACCAAAACAAAACAAAACATGAAAACTGTCAAGTACTGCGCTCAGTGTCTGGGTGATGAAATCATCTGCACACTGAACCTCCCATCAGAAGTTTACTTATGTAACAATCTTGCACATGTATATTTGAACAAGAAATGAAAGTAAGAGGAGAAAGAGAGAGAGAGGGAGACAAGGAAAGCGAGAGAGAGAGAAGTGAAACAAAACACCACCTCCTTGACCTGAGTCAGGGGGTTTCCGGCCTTTTGGGGGAACATTCAGCGACAATGTAGTATTTGGGCCTGTTCTTTCTTTTTTTCTTCATTTCTTTTTTTTAGACTGAGTCTCTCTCACTCTGTTACCCAGGCTGCGGTGCAGTGGCGCTCTCTTGGCTCACTGAAACCTCTGCTTTCTGGCTTCCAGTGATTCTTCTTCAGTAGCTGGGATTACAGACACGCACCACAACAGACGGCTTATTTTTCTATTTTTAGTGGAGATGGGGTTTCTCCATGTTGGCCGCGTTGGTATTGAACTACTGACCTGAAGTGATTTGCCCTCCTGGGCCTCCCAAAGTGCTGGGACGACAGGCCTGAGCTGCAGGGATTTCAGCCTTTAAAAGCACCCGCTCTGCCACCTTTTGCTGCGGCCCTTACACTCAGAATGACGTGTCCTCTCTGCCATAGGTTGACTCTTTGAGTCCCCTATGCCATTGCACTCCAGCCTGGGCAGCAAGAGCGAAACTCCATCCCCCCACCTTCCCGTGCAAAAAATAAATAAATAAAATATCTACACATGACCTATAAGTGCATGTTCCCATGTGTGATTTCTAATAAATGGCAGTGTACACTGAAAGCAGTGGCTCACATCTGTCATCCCAGCACTTTGGGAGGCTGAGGTGGGTGGTTCACGAGGTCAGGAGTTCAAGACCAGCCTAGCCAACATGGTGAAACCCCGTCTCTACTGAAAATACGAAACTGAGTCGGGCGCGCTGGGGCAGGCACCTGTAATCCCAGCTACTCGGGAGGTTGAGGCAGGAGAATCACTTGAACCTGGCAGGCAGAGGTTGCAATGACCCGGAATGGCGCCACTGCACTACAGCCTGGACGACAGAGTGAGATTCAGTCTCTAAATAAATAAATAGAAAGAAAGAAAAGAAAAGAAAGAAAAGAAAAGAGAAGAGAAGAAAAGAAAAAAAGAAAAGATAAGAAAACCAGAAATGAAAGAGAAAATGAAAGAAAAGGCACTATATCGCTACTCGGCCAGGACCTTCTCTCTTTCTGTGTTTCTCTCTGTCTCTCTCTGTCTGTCTTTGTCTTTCTCTATCTGTCTCTTTCTCTGTCTGTCTCTTTCTTTCTCTCTATCTCTGTCTCTCTCTCTCTGCCTTTCTCACTGTGTCTGTCTTCTGTCTAACTGTCTTTCTCTGCCTGTCTATCTCTCTCTGTCTCCCTCCCTGTCTGTTTCTCTCTCTCTCTGTCTCTCTTTCTGTCTGTTTCTCTGTCTCTGTCTGTCTCTGTTTCTCTCTGTCTCCCTCTGTCTGTCTCTGTTTTTCTCTGTCTGTCTCTCTCTTTCTTTTTCTGAGTCTCTCTGTCTGTCTCTCTCACTCTCTCTCTCTCTCTGTGCCTATCTCTTCTTACTGTCTTTCTCTACCCGTCTGTCTCTCTCTCTGTCTGTCTCTCTTCCTCCCTTTCTGTCTCTCTCCCTCTCTCTCCCACTCTCTGCCTGTCTGTCTCTCTTTCTGTCTGTTTCTGTCTCTCTGTCTCATCTCTGTCAGTCTCTCTTTCTGTCTGTCTCTGTCTGTCTCTCTCTGCCTGTCTCTCTCACTGTGTCTGTCTTCTGTCTTGCTGTCTTTCTCTGCCTGTCTGTCTCTCTCTCTGCCTGCCTTTCTGTTCTCTCTCGCTCTGTCTCTCTTTCTGTCTGTTTCTCTCTGTCTGTCTCTGTCTGTCTCTTTCTCTGTCTGTCTGTCTCTCTCTCTTTTTTTTTTTGACATGGAGTCTCACTGTGTTGCCAAGGCTAGAGTGCAGTGGCACCATCTCGGCTCACTGCAAACTCCACCTCCCAGGTTCACGCCATTCTCCTGCCTCCCGAGTAACTGGGACTATAGGCGCCCACCACCAAGCCCGACTAATTTTTTGTATTTTTAGTAAAGACGGGATTTCACCGAGTTAGCCAGTATGGTCTCGATCTCCTGACCTCGTGATCCACCCGCCTCAGCCTCCAAAAGTGCTGGGATGACAGGAATGAGCCAACACGCCCGGCCTGTCTCTCTCTTTCTTTCTTTCCTTTCTCTCTCTGTCTGTGTACCTATATTGTCTTACTCTCTTCTCTGCCTGTCGGTCTCTCTCTCTCTGTCTGTCTCTCTCCCTCCCTGTCTTTTTCTCTCTCTCTGTCTCTCTCACTCTCACTCTCTCTGTCTCTCTTGCTGTTTCTCTCTGTCCGTCTCTGTCTGTCTCTTTCTCTATCTGTCTCTCTCTTTCTTTCTCTCTGTCTCTGTCTCTCTCTCCCTCTGCCTGTCTCTCTCACTGTGTCTCTCTTCTGTCTTACTCTCTTTCTCTGCCTGCCTGTATCTCTCTCCCCCTCTCTTTCTTTTTCTCTCTATATATCTCTCACTCTCTCCGTCTCTCTCTGTCTGTTTCTCTCTGTCTCTGTCTTTCTCGGTCTGTCTCTGTCTCTCTCTCTCCCTGTCTGTCTGTTTCTGTCTCTGTCTCTATCTCTGTCTCTCTATTTCTGTTTCTCTCTGTCCATCACTGTCTTTCTCTGTCTGTCTCTTTCTCTGTCTCTCTCTTTCTCTCTGTCTCTTTCTCTGTCTCTCTGCCTGTCTCTCTCACTGTGTCTGTCTTCTGTCTTACTCTCTTTCTCTGCCTGTCTGTCTGTCTCTCTCTCCCTCCCTTTCTCTCTCTCTCTGTCTCTCTCTTTCTGTTTCTCTCTGTCTGTCTCTGTGTGTCTGTCTGTTTCTCTCTTTCTCTGTCTCTCTCTCTGTTTCCTCTCCATCTACTTCTGTCTGTCTGTCTCTCTCTGTCTCTCTCCCTCCCTGTCTGTCTGTTTCTCTCTGTCTCTGTCTCTCTCTCTTTCTGTCTGTTTCTCTCTGTCTCTCTCTGTCCATCTCTGTCTTTCTATGTCTGTCTTTTTCTCTGTCAGTCTGCCAGACCCCCCATGACGGAGAGGGCCCTGCCCCTTCCATGAAAGTCAGAAGGGCCTGCTTAGAGAGGCCGAGAGGAATCCAGAAAAATGGGCCTCGCTACGCTTCACCACTCGGTGTAAGATTTTGGGAGGTTGAGGCCGGGTCCCCACTTGGATGAAAGGGGCATTTTCAGACTTTTCTCTCTGTCACGTGTGGCGTCCCTACTTCTCGTATTTCCCTGATAAGCTCCTCGACTCAAAAACACATGGATAAGGCCGGGCGTGGTGGCTCACGTCTGTCATCTCAGAACTTCCGGAGACCGAGGCAGGGGATCACGTGAGGTTGGGAGTTCGAGACCAGCCTTGCCACCACGGTAAAACCCCTTCTCTACTAGAAATACTAAACTTAGTCGGGCATGGTTGGGTATGCTCCTGTAATGCCAGCTACTCGGGAGGCTGAGGTGGGAGAATCACTTGAACCTGGGAGGCGGAGACTGCAGTGAGCCAAGATTGTGCCACTGCACTGCAGCCCGGGCTGTAGAGTGAGTAGGACTCTGTCTCTAAACTAATAAATAAATAAATAAATAAATAAATGCATTCTTTTCCATGCTGACTGACACTTGCAGGCATCGGTTGTCTTCGGGCATCATCTAGTGGCCACTGTTATTGAAAGTCTAGGTGACATGGAGGGAGGTCTTGCTTACTTCACTGAGCCTGGGCAACGTGTTTCTCTCTCTCCCTTCTGGAGGTCCCTGCCTCTCTCCCTGGTTGCCTAGGGAACTTCCGCCCTGGCGGGGGCCCTATTGTTCTTTGATCAGCGCTTTAGTTTTCTTTGTGTGTTGGTTCTTTCATGCGCATAGACTCCTCTGCTTGGGTTTTAGGAGGGGTCACTTTAATTTTCAAGTCGCCCCCTGCTCCCCCCACTACCCACGTCCCTTTACCTTCATTTAGTGAGTCAGTTAGGCGGGCTCCCCCCAAACCCCACACCCCCCGCCTCCCAACACCCTGCTTGGAAATCTTCCAGAGCCACCCTGGTGTGCATCCGTCTTCTCTCTCCTTCCCCCACCCCTTACCGGCGATCTCATTCTTGCCAGGCTGACATTTGCAATGGTGGGCATCAGGCCTCACTCAGTGGCCACCGTTTTTGAAGATTGGGGTGGCACGGTCCCACTTCCCTGGAGGCAGCTCGGGCCGATGGCATAGCCCTTGACCCGCGTGGGCAAGCGGGCGGGTCTGCTGTTTTGGGGTTTTTCCCCCCACTTCCCTCCTCAGGCCTCCCTCCCTAGGAAAGCTTCACCCTGACTGGGTCTCCATCACCTTTTATCATGATGTTTTAGTTTCTCCACCCTCCAGCCAGTGTAGTTTCACAATGGGAATGGCGTCACAGCTCTAGTCTGGGCGTTCTTTGTATTTGCCCATAATAGAAACGTTTTCTGAAAACTAATACTTTGCTCACTTAAGATTTCCAGGGACGATGCCTTGGCCCGTGTTTGTTGTTTTGTTTTGTTTCGTTCGTGTTTTTCCTTTTTCGTATGTATTCCTTTTCAGGTGAAGTAGAAATCCCCAATTTTCAGGAAGATGTATCTTTTCCCCAAGACATGTTAGCTGCTGTTTTCTCCTGTTGTTAACTAGCGCTTTTGTGAATCTCTCAATGTGTAGTGAGAGCCGGTTGATGTTTACTTCAGAACATCTTATTTTCTTGAAATCCATAAGCGAATGCTGCTGCTGCTCTTGCTGCTGCTGCTGCTCTTGTTGCTGTTGTTGTTGTTTTCAAAGCACACCCCGGCCACCCTTTACGGAATCAAAAGCGTTATAAAATATGTGTAATTATTTCCTCACCACGCCATTCCTCCTCCTCTCTCTGTCTCTCAGTCTCTCTTTCTCTGTGTCTCTCTTTCTGCCTGTCTGTCTATTTTTCTCTCTCTCTCTTTGTCTGTCTCTCTCACTGTGTCTGTCTTCTGTCTTACTCCCTTTTTTTGCTTTTCTGTCTCTCTCTCTTTGCCTGTCTGTCTGTGTCTCTCTCTCCCTGTCTGTCTGTTTCTCTCTGTCCATCTCTGTCTTTATCTCTGTCTCTTTCTTTCTCTCTATCTCTCTGTCTCTGTGTGTCTCTCTCTCTGCCTGTCTCTCTCACGGTGTCTGTCTTCTTTCTTTCTCTGCCTGCCTCTCTCTCTCTCTCTTTCTCTCTCTCTGTCTCTCTCTGTCCGTCTCGTCTTTCTCTGTCTGTCTCTTTGTCTGTCTGTCTGTATCTCTCTTTCTTTCTTTTTCTCGCTGTCTCTGTCTCTCTCTGTCTCTCTCACTGTGTCTGTCTTCAGTCTTATTCTCTTTCTCTGGCTCTCTGTCAGTGTCTCTCTCTCTCTCTCCCTGTCTGTCTGTCACTCTCTCTCCCTGTCTGTCTGTTTTTTTCTCTCTCTTTGCCTGTCTGTCTCTCTGTCTCTGTCTCTCTGTCTCTCTCTCTCTGTGTCTGTCTGTCTCTCTCTCCCTGTCTGTTTCTCTCTGTCTCTGTCTCTGTCTGTCTCTCTCTCTGTTTCTGTCTCTCCCTCTGTCTGTCTCTTTCTCTCTCTGTCTCTTTCCCTCTGTCTGTCTCTCTCTTTCTTTCTCTCTGTCTCTCCAACTGTCTCTGTCTCTGTGTGTGTGTGTCTGCTTTCTGTCTTACTCTCTTTCTCTCCTGTCTGTCTGCCTGTCAGTCTGTCTCTCTCTCTCTGTCTATCTCTCTCTCTTTCTGTCTCTGTCTCTCTTTCAGTTTCTCTCTGTCTCTCTCCATCTGTGTCTTTCTCTGTGTCTTTATCTCTCTGTATCTCTCTGTCTTTCTCTCTTTGTGTATCTTTGTGTCTCTCTGTCTGTCTCTATGTCTTTGTCTCTGTGTGTGTCTCTCTCTCTTGCTCACTCACTCTCTGACTCTATCTCCCGCCCTCTCTTTCTTGGCAAAATAATTTCAAGTACATCTAATCTAATCCATTACCACGGCCTGAATTCTTAATTTTAGACATCCCAGATTTGATCTCCCTACAAAATGCTGTACAGAACTGGAGAGTTGATTTCTGGACTTGGATACCTCTTAGATACTACATATTAATAAAGATTCAACCCTAAAATCTGGGGTTGCATCTAGCTCGACTGTCTCAAAAAATCATACCTCTGTTCACCTAGGATGCTGGGAGGGTTTTCTCAATGTGCATCTGCTCATGTCCTTCATGACCTATGACCAAGCCCTGTCCGTTCTGTCTGAAATATGTATCTGCAAACACTTCTCTCCATTTCCGCAACTACCCATGTCCCATTGTGGAACCACTGGCTCTTTGAAAAAAAAACCCAGAAGAGGCTTTGGCTTTTTGGCTAGGAGGTCTAAACCTGCTGAGAACTTTCCTGCCCAGGATTCTGTGTGAACAAAAGTGCTTCTGCTGGGAGCTGGGATCCTCGGTACCATGCTTGCTAGCACTGGATGTGTCTCTGGAAGGATGCACGGGACTCCACAAAGCTGACCTGTCCCACCGAGGTCATACGGACACCTCTGCACTGGCCCGAGGCCTCCAACTTACATCACTGTCACCAACCATTACTTTCAGCATCCTTGTGAGCCTGCCCAAGACCGCGACTCCGGGGAGACCCTTGGGAGCCCGGCCTTCCTCGGCTAAAGTCCAAAGGAATGGTGACTTCCACCCACAAGGTCCCCACTGAACTGCAAAGATGTGGAGCATAGGTCAGAGAGGGGACCAGGACGGGAGACGTCCTGACAAGCAATGAGTTCCCTAGGCTCTGGCCACCCCACTCACGTCCCACGTACTGGGCACCCAAGGGACACCACTGCTTTATCCCCTCCTCTGTCCACAGCCGCCCCAACCCCACCCCACAACCCAGGCACACACACTGGAGGTTACAAAACCACACGGCCTGAATAGAGCCTGATGGAGCGAGAGCTCATTTCACGAAGCGGGGGGGTGGGTTGGGGTGGGGTGGGGTGGGGTTTGGTTGTCTGTAGAGAGCAAGATTCTCCCTCGTGGGTGGCTACAGGACACAAATGAATATCACTTCTTGGGCGGAAGGACTTCTTAGGCAGTCACGTTTGCCATCAACGTTTGCGGGACTGTCTCTCAAACCCTTCCTTGAGGCCACAAAATAGATTCTACCCCACTCATCAATGTTTCCCCGGGTACTGGATGTATCCTGTCAAGAGACCGGAGCCTGACACGTTGAGTTAAACACCTTTACTGGCTTTCTGTATTTGTTTGCTTCTGAGATGGAGTCTTTCTCTGTCCCCCCATGGCTGGAGTACAGTGGCGTGATCTCAGCTCACTGCAACCTCTGTCTCCTGGGTTAGAGTGATTCTCCTGCCTCAGCACAACCACGCCTGGCTCATTTTTTTATTTTTAGTAGACATGGGATTTGACCCTGTTTCATTGGTTTTCACTGGAGATTCTAGATTTGAGTCACACCTCACTGTGTGCCATATAATGACTTCTTTTTTTTTTTTTAAAGTACAATATATCTGCTTTATTTGAGTGGCTTTGTATATTGTTATAATTGTGTTATAGATGAAGAAAAGGTATTAAACATTGTGCTAATTATAGTGAAAGTGAAAAGAAAAGAAAGGCTATCTATTTTGTAGATAGAATAAAGTTGCTCAGTATTTAGAGTTACCTAAATACGTCAGCATTTAAACTCCTCCTACTAAAGCTTGCCAGTCTGAATAATCCTCCTTTAAACACAATTTTGATATGGATAATGTTTTTAAGAATGTGACTCCTGCGGAATAGCTGGACAGACAATACACATTTAAAAAAGAACAGCACAAGGATCCACCAGACTTGGGAAAAAATCAAAAACCACACAAGCCTTATGAAGAACTGAGTTCTTAAAATATTATGGAGAACATAGCTATTGGAAGAGATGGCAATATTGGCAAGTTGATTTTTACATTGGTCAGCAATAGCTAGCACTATTTTTCTGGCAATCTTTCAGGCACTGCAACTACTACTGCAAAATGATATATAATCCATTAAACAACATAATCACAAATCAAAAAATATTTTAGTAATATAATGCTTCAGGTTTAGAGGCAAATCAAGTGTTAAAACTCAACTGCTATAATAACTAACCCCAAAGATAACTGTATCTGACAAAAAAGCTTCTGCAGGGTTACTACTTCAGAATTATACTTTCTCTTGATATTTATTTTATTTTATTTTTATTTTATTTTTTTCTTGAGACAGCGTCTCACTCTGTCACCCAGGCTGGAGTGCAATGGCATAATCTTGGCTCACTGCAACCTCCACTTCCCAGGTTCAAGTGATTATCATTCCGCAGCCTCCTGAGTAGCTGGGACTACAGGCGACTGCCACCATGCCCAGCTAATTTTTATACTTTTAATATAGGCGGGGTTTCACCATACGGTCTCGATCTCTTGATGTTGTGATCTGCCTGCCTTGGCCTCCCAAAGTGCTGGGATGACAGGCATGAGCCACCATGCTTTGCCTTCTCTTGATATTTAAACTTTTAAGTCAGTCCAGAGAAATACAATAAATGTCAACAGTAAGTATGGTGTTGAGGCAGAAGTAGGACCAAACTTTTTCATATGTTATTCAGTTGATAACAATATGACCTGGGTAGTAATTTCCTATGTGTCTACTTATACACAAATACAAAAAAGTAAAACAGAGATACTGCTAAATAAAGGACACATTAAGTTCTTAATAGTAACTCAATAAACCGGAACATTGTCAAAAAGCAGCTAGTGAACTTTTTCAGTGTTTTTTTCTATTATCCAATAAGTGAATTATACTATTCCTTTCCAATTTCCCAAGCACTTTTAGTCCCAAGCACCATTTTTGTGTTCGAAGAAAAAGTGACAAATCAAGTAACAAAACTAAACAAGAAAACAAACAAAACACAACTACAGTATCTGCAAAAGTTTTGTAGAAGACTGAAACTGTTGAGTATAAGCATCTCGTATTCTATTATCATTAGTTAACCGAAGAGTTTGTTAAAGACATACATTTCATAAAAAAAGTTAGTTTGAAGTTATTGACCAGTATGTACCATTCCTAAGTATTAGTAACCAAATTCATGACAATAAAGAGCTATCTAACAAGAAAAATTAGTGACTACCAGCACCATTAACAAGACTTTGTCTTTACAATTCATTACCACTTACCATGCATTGTAATGTCTAGGACTGACTCTGATAGCATTTTGAAAACAAGCTAATGCTTTTTCCAATTCTTCAGTTAAGACAAACTCTCGCCCTAATAAAGTATAGGCATAAGCATAATTTGGATCCACTTGGATAGCTCTCTGGAAGAATTTAATTGCAATATCGTGTTCCCGTTGCAGACTGAAACAGTTCCCTGCAGCACACCAGGCCTCTGGCGAATTTTTATCCGTGTCTGTTAAGTCTTTTGACAGAAATGAAAGAGCGACATCTTTTTGAAGATGCCAAAGTGTTGTAGAGTAGATTTCCATGCCTTCGATTCTATAATTCTCAATCCTTCTAACCTCTGAGAATATTCTTTCAGCTTGCATGTACTCTGAAAGCTCAAAATAGGACCTTCCAATTTGGCACAGTACCCAACCAGTATTGAAGTGGTGAGAAGGTAGATGGCTCAAAATATTTATAGCTTCTTTGCAGTGGTATGAACATAAAGCTAAATAACCTTTCCCCCTTTCAAGAAAAAGGCTCATCAAGCCTTCTGCTGCTGCTTTTTGTAGATTAAAAGCCTGAATCTGAGGTATGATTGTGGATATTTCCTCTTCTGAATTGATGGAAGAGTCCAATTTTGTAATTTCCAGGTTGTCATTTATATTAGATTGAGTTATTCCTCCTTTATTAGCTTTACTTTTTGTTTTTCTGTTGGGATTTTAGGTGGAAACTTCATTTTTAATTTCTTCCTATTCTCCTTGGTTGTGGAACTGTCACTAGTAAAGAGTCATGAACTTCTTCGATGCAGTGCATTTGGGGGAGATGTCATAGTGGGGCTCATTACCTGAGGTGTTGTAGTTATTTATGGAACAGAACTTTCTGTTAGTGAAAGAATTGGAGTTACCTCTCGGCTATTTCCACTCTGTGAGAAGACAGACTTTGCTCCAGTTTGGCCAATTCTGGCAACAGACTTTTTTGAAGGGGCTCCGGTGGATGCCACATCAATTACAGAAGGTGTATTAGTGTAGTTTTGTATATAAGATCCATCTCCAGGACTTGGGGTTTCTAATGGCAAAATCCCAAAACTTGGGGTAAATGGACTAAGAGCTGCTGGTCCTGTTAATAAACTTCGACCAGTTTTTGGTTTATTTTCAACCTGTTTAGATAATATGGAAGTTCCTGTTCCCAGTGGGATAGTTTCAGGTGAAATTACAGCTGAATCAATAAAAGACACTGGGGAATCCGTATTCAAGGAGTACTTTGAATTGGAAGATTCTAAATTGACTCTGTTTAATTCCGTTGTGTCCTGGGGTGTTTCCATAAGAATGGTCTCAGGCTGTCTGTGACATAAACTGTGAATAGGTACTTGTGTTGTGCAAGAGTTGGGCAGACAGTTGCTAAAGTTCTGTAAAGATGTGAATTTAAATGTTTGGTCAGGATCTGGCTTTTCACCTATTTCACGTAATGATTCAAAGGGATACCAGAGGAAAGGATTTAAACTAAGTCTCTTTTGGTAACATTCTTATCCTTTGGCAAGCCGATCTGTCTTGCAATATACACGTCCCAACAATGGAAGGGGAAAGCAAACTGAATCACCAAACTCAGTAACAATATCATCATGGCTTTTCTGCTTATTAAACACTCCACCAGATAAGATTTGTTCCCAGTCTGCAAGCTTATTGAGATCAACACAACATTTTGCAAGCAGGTATTTGCATTGTGGTGTAGGACAACTGTGTCTTTTCAAGAGTCTATATGCTTTATAGGCCTTTCCTGGGAGGTAAGAACAGGTCGCCATTAAAAACAAGGCTTCTTCTGAGTGTACTTCTGCATAAAGGCATTCTGTGAGGAAAACCCCATCTCGGTAAGCATAGTGGTTTAGTGCTTGCCATATAGCAGCCTGGAAAGGTTCCTGCAGCACTGTCATCCTCGAGGCAAAGGCCCAATTTCTGCAGTGCCTCAGGAAACCCCCACAACACCCACCACCCTCCCCCCTGTAGCGGCTCCGGCCCGGCCAGCGTCGGCTCATTTAAATTCATCAGTTACCGGGAGATGGGGGTGGCCGAGCCAGAATGAATTCTTTATCCTGCCAACTCTGGAAAGCCTGGCCCCTTGTGATCCATTGCAAAGCGAAATTCACCTCATGTTTGGGAAACAGATCCACTCCCAAGTTCAGTGGAGGGATGTGGCATGTAGGATGAAGGACTCTCTTCCTTCTGATTTGGTCTGCACAGTGGGGCCTAGTGCTGGAGTCCTCTCTGTGAGGACCGCTGACTCCCTCTACCTTGGGTTCCATTGGCCCCACCCTGGGACATGGGCCTTGGCAGATTCTGGCTCTTCCTGGCCCTTAAATTGCTGTCAGAAACCCCATCTCGTGTTCGGATGCCCCGAATAACTGTGGCTCACGCCTCTCTGGAAACATTGGAAATCTCTCCTCTACACATGGTCCCAGGAGTTCGGGACACACGTCTGCCATCCACCTCACTGCTTTCGGGAGAGAATGCTGAGAGTCTCTTGCCAACTCTCTCTTGACTTGAGTTATTCATGGGTGTGTGGTTAAGACGTAGTGAGACCAGATGTATTAACCCAGGCCGGGTGCTGGTGGCTCATGCCTGTAACCCCAACACTTTGGGAGGCCGAGGCTGTAGGATCCCTTGAGGAATAGCCTAACCCTTGGGAGGTTGAGGCTGCAGTGTGTGAGCCATAATGGTGTAATTTGGATCCAGCAGTTTTCTAAACAGTCATTTTGTAGAATCTGCAAAGAGATATTTCTGAGCCCATTGAGGCCTACGGTGAAAAGGGAAATATTTTCAAATAAAAAGAAAACAGAAGCTTTCTGAGAAATTTCTTTTTGATGTGTGTATTCACCTCACAGTGTTGAAACTTTTTTTACTGAGCAGTTTGGAAACAGTCTTTTTGTAAAATCTGCAAAGGGATAGTTCTTAGCCATTTGAGACCTAAGGTGAAAAAGAGATATCTTCACATAAAAACTAGACAGAAGCATTCTGAGAAAGTTCTTTCTGATGTGTGCATTCATCTCACAGAGTTGAACCTTTCTTTTGTTTTAGCAGTTTGGAAACAGTCTTTTTTTTAAATATGCAAATGGATATTTGTGAGCCCTTCACAGCCTATGATGAAACAGGAAATACCTTGACATAAAAACTAGACAGAATCTTTCTGAGAAAATGCTCTGCAATGTGTGCTTTCATCTCACAGGGTTGAACTTTTCTTTTCATTGAGCAGTTTCTAAACAGTCTTTTTGTAGAATCCACAAATGGATATTTGCAGCGCTTTTAGGCCTATGGTGAAAACGGAATTATTTTCACAAAAACACTAAAAAGCAGCTTTCTGAGAATCTTCTTTATGATGCCTGGATTCATATCACAGAGCAGAACCTTTCTTTTGATTGAGCAGATTGGAAACATTATTTTTGTACAATCTGCCAATGGATATTTCTGAGCCGTTTGATGCCTGTAGTGAAAAAGAATTATCTTCATATAAAAACTAGACAGAATCATTCCGAGAAACTTCTTCCTGATGTGTGCATTCATCTCACAGAGTTGAACCTTTCTTTTCATGGAGCAGTTTGGAAACAGTCTTTTTGTAGTATCTGCAGAGGGATAATTGTGAATGCTTTAAGGACTATGGTGAAAAAGGAAATATCTTCACAAAAAAACTAGACAGAAGCATTCTGAGAAACTTCTTTTTTATATGTGCATTCATCTCACACAGATGAATCTTTCTTTTCATTGAGAATTATGGAAAGAGTCTTTTGGTTCAATCTGCAAAGGGATATTTCTGAGCAGTTTGAGGCCTATGGTGAAAAAGTAATATCTTCACATAAAAACTAGACAGAAGCATTCTGAGAAACTTCTTTTTTATGTGTGCATTCACCTCACAGGGTTGAAACTTTCATTTCATTAAGAAGTTCAGAAACACTCTTTTTGTAGAATCTGAAAGGGATATTTTTGAGTCCATTGAGGCCTGTGGTGAAATAGGAAATATCATTACATAAAAGCTAGACAGAAGCTTTCTGAGAAACTTCTTTGTGATGTGTGCTTTCATCTCACAGAGTTGAGCCTATCTTTTGATTTAGCAGACTGGAAAGAGTCCTTTTGTTGTATCTGCAGAGGGATATTTGTGAACGGTTTGAGGCCTATGGTGAAAAAGGAAATACCTTCACATACAAAGTAGACAGAAGCATTCTGGGAAACTTCTCTGTGATGTGTGCATTCAACTCACAGAGGTGAATCTTTCTTTAGATTGAGCAGTTTGGAAACAGTTCTTTTTTAGAATCTGCAAAGGGATATTTCTGAGCCCATTGAGGCCTAGGATGAAAAAGAAATATCTTCACATAAAACTGGATAGATGCATTCTGAGAAACTTCTTTGTGATGTGTCCATTCATCTCACAGAGTTGAACCTTTCTTTGGATTGAGCAGTTTGGAAACAGTCTTTTTGAAGAATCTGCAAAAAATATTTGTGAGCTCTTTATGGCCTACGGTGAAATAGGAAATATCTTCACATAAAAACTAGACAGAAGCTTTCTGAGAAACTACTTTGTGATGCGTGCTTTCATCTCACAGAGTTGAACCTTTCTTTTGAATGAGCAGTTTGGAAACACTCTTTTTGTAGAGTCTGTAAATGGATATTTGGAGCACTTTGAGACCCATGGTGAAAAAGGAAATATCTTCACATAAAAACCAGACAGGAGCATTCTGAGAAACTTCTTTGTGATGGGTGTATTCATCTCACAGAGTTGAACATTTCTTTGGATGCAGCCGTTTGGGAACAGTCTTTTTGTAGTATCTGCAGAGGGATATTCATGAGCAGTTTATGACCTATGGTTAAAAAGTTTATATCTTCACAAAAAAAACTCGACAGATCCGTTGTGAGAAACTTCTTTGAGATGTATGCATTCAACTCACAGAGTTGAAACTTTCTTTGGATTAAGCAGTTTTCTAAACAGTCCTTTTGTAGAATCTGCGAAGGGATATTTCTGAGCCCATTGAGGCCTATGGTGAAAAACGATATATCTTCACATGAATGCTAAACAGAAGCTTTCTGAGAAACTTCTTTGTGATGTGTGCATTCATCTCACAGTGTTGAAAGTTTCTTTTGATTGAGCAGTTTGGAAACAGTCTTTTTGTATAAGCTGCAAAGGGATATTTCTGAGCCATTTGAGGCCTATGGTGAAAGAGAAATATCTTCACATAAAAACTAGACAGAAACATTCTGAGAAATTTCTTTGTGATGTGTGCATTCATCACACATATTTGAACCTCTCTTTTGATTGAGCAGTTTGGAAACAGTCTTTTTTTAGAATATGCAAAAGGATATTTGTGAGCCTTTTCAGGCCTATGGTGAAATAGGGAAAATCTTCAAATAAAAACTGGACAGAAGCTTTCTGAGAAACTTATTTGTCATGTGTGCCTTCATATCACAGAGTTGAACTTTTCTTATGATTAAGTAGGTTGGAAACAGTCTTTTTGTAGAATCTGCAAATGGATATTTGCAACGATTTATGCCTATGGTGAACAGGAAATATTTTCACATAAAAACTAGACAGAAGCATTCTGAGAAACTTCTTTGTGATGTGTGCATTCATGTCACAGGGTTGAAACTTTCCCTGGATTAAGCAGTTTGGAAAGAGTCCTTTTGTAGAATCTGCAAAGGGATATTTGTGAACCCATTGAGGCCTACGGTGAAATAGGAAATGTCTTCACTTAAAAACTAGACAAAAGCTTCCTGAAAATCTTCTTTGTACTGTGTGCTTTCATCTCAAAGAGTTGAACCTCTCTTTTGATTGAGCAGTTTGGAAACACTCTTTTTGTAGAATCTGCAAAGGGATATTTGGAGTGCTTTGAGGCCTATGGTGAAAAAGGAAATATCTGCACATAAAAACTAGACAGAAACTTCTGAGAAACTTCTTTGTGATGCGTGCTTTCATCTCAGATTTGGACCTTCCTTTTCATTGAGCAGTTTGGCAACAAGTCATTTTGTAGAATCTGCAAAGGGATATTTGTGAGCAGTTTGATGCCTATGGTGAGAAAGTAAATACCTTCACATAATACCTGAACAGAAGTATTTTGAGAAAACTCTTTGTGATGTTTGCATTCATGTCACTGAGATGAAACATTCTGTTCATTGAGCAGTGTGGAAACATACTTTTTGTGCAATCTGCAAAGGAATATCTGTTTGCGGTTTGAGACCTATGGTGAAAAAGTAATATCTTCACATAAAAACAAGACAGAAGCATTCTGAGAAACTAATTTTTTATGTGTGCATTCATCTCACAGAATTGAACCTTTCCTTTGATGAAGCAGTTCGGAAAGAGTTTTTTGTAGAATCTGAAAAGGGATAGTTGTGATCCCTTTGAGGCCTAAGGTGAAATAGGAAATATCTTCACATAAAAACTAGACAGAAACTTTCTGAGAAACTTCTTTGTGACGTGGGCTTTCATCTCAAAGATTTGAACCTTTATTTTGATTGAGCAGTTTGGAAAGACTCTTTTTCTAGTATCTGCAGAGGGCTATTAATGAGCAGACTGAGGCCTATAGTGAAAAAGGAAATGGCTTCTCAAAAAAACTAGACAGAAGCATTATGAGAGACTTCTATGTAATGTGTACATTGATCTCACCAAGTTAAATCTTTCTTTTGATTGAGCTGTTTGGAAACACTCTTTTTTGTAGCATCTGCAAGGGTATACTTCTGAGCCCTTTGAGGCCTATTTTGAAATATGAAATATCTTCACATATAAACTAGACAGAAGGTTTCTAAGAAACTTCTTTGTGACGTGTGCTTTCACCTCACAGAGTTGAAACTTTCTTTTGATTGAGCAGATTGGAAACACTCTTTTTGTAGAATCTGCAAGTGGATATTTGGAGCGCTTTGAGGCCCATGGTGAAAAAGGAAATATCTTCACAAAAAACTAAACAGAAGTTTTCTGAGAAACTTCTTTGGGATGTGTGCATTCATCCCACACATTTGAACCCTTCTTTTGATTGCTATGGCGAAAAAGGAAACTTCTTCACATAAAACTATACAAAAGCATTCTGAGAAACTTCCTTGTGATGTGTGCTTTCATCTCACAGAGTTTAACCTTTCTTTTCATTGTGCAGTTTGGAAACAGTCTTTTTGTAGAATCTGCAAAGGGATGTTTGTGAGCAGTTTGAGGCCTATGGTGAAAAAGGAAATACCTTCACATAAAAACCAGACAGAAGCTTTTTGAGAAACTTCTTTGTGATGTTTGCATTCATCTCCCAGAGTTGAATCTTCCTTTTCATTGAACTGCTTAGAAACAGTCTTTTTGCACAATCTGTAAAGGGATATTTCTGAGTGGTTTGAGGCTTATGGTGAAAAAGAAATATCTTCACATAAAAATCAGACAGAAGTATTCCGGGAAACTTCTCTGTGATGTGTGCATTCATCCCACAGATTTGAAACTTTCGTTTCATTCAGTAGTTCGAAAAGAGTCTTTTCATAGAATCTGCAAAGGGATATTTCTGAGCCCTTTGAGACCTATAATGAAATAGGAAATATCTTCACATAAAAACTAGACAGAAGATTTTTGAGAAACTTCTTTGTGATGCTTGTGAACCTTCTTTTTGATTGAGCAGTTTGGAAACAGTCCTTTTGTAGAATCTGCAAAGGGATATTTCTGAGCCCTTTGAGTCCTATAGTGAAATAGAAAATGTCTTCACATAATAACTAGACAGAAGCATTCTGAGAAACTTCTTTGTGATGTGTGCTTTCATTTCACAGAGTTGAACGTTTCCTTTGATCGAGCAGTTTGGAAACACTCTTTTTGTAGAATCTGTAAATGGATATTTGGAGCGCTTTGAGGCATAAGGTGAAAAAGGAAGTATCTGTACCTAAAAACTAGACAGAAACTTTCTGAGAAACTTCTTTGTGATGGGTGCTTTCATCTCACAGATTTGAACATTTCTTTTCATTGAGCAGTTTGGGAACAAGTCATTGTATAGAATCTGCAAATGTATATTTGTGAGCTCTTTGATGCCTATGCTGAAAAAGTAAATATTCACATAAAAACCAGACAGAAGCTTTTACAGATAACTTTTTGTGATGTTTTCATTCATATCAAAGAGTTGAACCTTTCTGTTCATTGAAGAGTTTGGAAACATTCTTTTTGTGCAATCTGCAAAGGAATATTTCTGAGTGGTTACAGGCCTGTGGTGAAAAAGAAATATCTTCACATAAGAACTAGACAGAAGCATTCTGAGAAACTTCTTTTTCATCTGTGCATTCACCTCACAGAGTTGATCCTTTCTTTTCATTGAGCAGTTTGGAAACAGTCTTCTTGTAGTATCTGCAAATTGATATTTGTGATCCCCTTTAGGCCTATGGAGAAATAGGAAATATCTTCACATAAATACTAGACAGAATCTTTCTGAGAAACTTCTTTGTGATGTGTGCTTTCATCCTACACAGTTGAACCTTTCTTTTGATTGAGCACTTTGGAAACAGTCTTTTTGAAGTGTCTACAAATGGATATTTGGGGAGCTTTGAGGCCTAAGGTCTAAAAGAAAATATATTCACATAAAAACTAGACAGAAGCACTTTGAGAAACTTCTTTGTGATGTGGGCTTTCATTTCAGAGAGTTGAATCTTTCTTTTGTTTGAGCAGTTTGGAAATAGTCTTTTTGTAAAATGTGCAAAGGGATATTTCTAAGCCATTTGAGGTCTATGGTGAAAACAAAATATCTGTACATAAAAAGTTGGCAGAAGCATTCTGATAAACTTCTTTGTGATGTGTCCATTCATGTCGCAGAGTCGAACCTTTCTTTTGATTGAGCAGTTTGGAAACAGTCGTTTTGTAGAATCTGCAAAGAGATATTTGTGAGCTCTTTATGGCCTGTGATGAAATACGAAATATCTCCACATAAAAACTAGACAGAAGATTTCTGAGAAACTTCTTTCTGATGTGTGCTTTCTTCTCACAGTACTGAACCTTTCTTTTGATTGAGCAGTTTGGAAAGTCTTTTTGCAGAATCTGCTAATGGATATTTGGATCTATTTGAGGCCCATGGTGAAAAAGGAAGAATCTTCACATAAAAACTAGACAGAAGATTTCTGAGAAACTTCTTTGTGAGGTGTCAATTCATGTCACAGAATTCAACCTTTCTTTCAATTGAGCAGTTTGGAAACAGTCTTTTGTAGAAGCTGCAAAGGGAAATTTCTTAGCCTTTTGTGGCTTATGGTGAAAAAGAAATATCTTCACATAAAAACTAGACAGAAGCTTTCTGAGAAACTTCTTTGTGATGTGCCCATTCATCTCACAGAGTTAAACTTTTCTTTTGATTTAGCAGTTTGGAACATGTATTTTCTTAGAATCAGCAAATGAATATTTGTGAGCCCCTTATGGCCTATGTTGAAATATGAAATATCTTCACATAAAAACTAGATAGAAGCTTTCTGAGAAACTTCTTTGTGATGTGCACTTTCCTCTCACAGAGTTGAACCTTTCTGTTTATGGGGTGGTTTGGAAACAGTCTTTTTGTAGAATCTGCAAATGGATATTTGGAGCGTTTTGAGGCCTATAGTGGAAAAGGAAATATCTTCACATAAAAACTAGACAGTAGCTTTTTGAGAAAACTATTTGTGACATTTCCATTCATCTCTAATAGTTGACCATTTCTTTTCATTGAGCAGTTTGGAAACAGTCTTTTTGTACAAACTGCAAAGGGATATTTCAGAGTGGTTTGAGGCCAATGGTGAAAAATAAATATCTTCACATGAAAACTAGACAGAAGCATTTTGAGAAACTTCTTTGTGATGTGTGCATTCATCTCACAAATTTGAACGTTTCTTTTGATTTAGCAATTTGGAGAAAGTCTCTTGGAAGTATAAGCAGAGTTGTTATATTTGTGAGCAGCTTAAGGCCTATTGTGCAAAAGGAAATACCTTCATATAAAAAGTAAACAGAAGCCTTCTGAGAAACTTCTTTGTGATGTGTGCTTTCATCTCACAAAGTTTCACCTTTCTTTTGATTGAGAAGTTTGGAAACATTATTTTTGTAGAATCTGCAAATGGATATTTGGAACAATTTGAGTCCTATGGTGAAAAAGGGAATATGTTCACATAAAAACTAGACAGAAAAATTCTGAGAAACTTCTTTGTGATGAGTCCATTCATCTCACAGAATTGAAACTTACTTTGATGGATCAGTTTGGAAACAGTCTTTTTGTAGTATCTGCAGAGGGATATTTTTGACTGGTTTAAAGACTATAGTGAAAAAGGAAATATCTTCACAAAATAACTAGACAGAAGCATTTTGGGAAACTGCTTTGTGATGTGTGCATTCATCTCACAATGTTGAACGTTTCTTTTGATTTAGCAATTTGGAGAAAGTCTCTTGGAAGTATAAGCGGAGTTATATTTGTGAGCAGTTTGAGGCCTATGGTGCCAAAGGAAATACCTTCATATAAAAAGTAGACAGAAGCTTTCTGAGAAACTTCTTTGTGATGTGTGCTTTCATCTCACAGAGTTGCGTCTAACTTTTGATTGAGCAGTTTGGAAACATTCTTTTTGTAGGATCTGCAAATGGATATTTGGAGCAATTTGAGTCCTACGGTGAAAAAGGAAATATGTTCACATAAAAACTAGACAGAAGTATTCTGAGAAACTTCTTTGTGATGAGTCCATTCATC
The DNA here is from genome assembly GCF_028885625.2 of Pongo pygmaeus. Lineage (NCBI taxonomy): Eukaryota > Metazoa > Chordata > Mammalia > Primates > Hominidae > Pongo > Pongo pygmaeus. Next base: position 14,417,030 of record NC_072395.2, read on the forward strand.
TCACAGAATTGAAACTTACTTTGATGGATCAGTTTGGAAACAGTCTTTTTGTAGTATCTGCAGAGGGATATTTTTGACTGGTTTAAAGACTATAATGAAAAAGGAAATATCTTCACAAAATAACTAGACAGAAGCATTTTGGGAAACTGCTTTGTGATGTGTGCATTCATCTCACAATGTTGAACGTTTCTTTTGATTTAGCAATTTGGAGAAAGTCTCTTGGAAGTATAAGCAGAGTTATATTTGTGAGCAGTTTGAGGCCTATGGTGCCAAAGGAAATACCTTCATATAAAAAGTAGACAGAAGCTTTCTGAGAAACTTCTTTGTGATGTGTGCTTTCGTCTCACAGAGTTGCGTCTAACTTTTGATTGAGCAGTTTGGAAACCTTCTTTTTGTAGGATCTGCAAATGGATATTTGGAGCAATTTGAGTCCTACGGTGAAAAAGGAAATATGTTCACATAAAAACTAGACAGAAGAATTCTGAGAAACTTCTTTGTGATGAGTCCATTCATCTCACAGAGTTGAAACTTTCTTTGATGGACCAGTTTGAAAATAGTCTTTTTGTAGTATCTGCAGAGGGATATTTTTGAGCGGTTTAAAGACTATGGTGAAAAAGGAAATATCTTCACATAATAACTAGACAGAAGTATTCTGAGAAACTGCTTTGTGATGTGTGCATTCATCTCACAGAGTTGAACCTTTCTTTTGATTGAGCACTTTGGAAACAGTCTTTTTGTAGAACCTTCAAAGGAATATTTGTGAGCCCTTTATGGCCTCAGGTGAAATGGAAATATCTTCACATACAAACTAGAGAAAAGCTGAGTAACTTCTTTGTCATGTGTGCTTTCATCTCAGAGAGTTAAAAATTTGTTTTGATTGATCAGTTTGGAAACAGTCTTTTTGTAGAATCTGCAAATGGATATTTGGATCACTTTGAGGCCTATGTTGAGAAAGGAAATATCTTCACATAAAAACAAGACAGAAGATTTCTAAGAAACTTCTTTGTTATCTGTGCATTCATCTCACAGGGTTGAATCTTCCTTTTGATTGAGCAGTTTGGAAACAGTCTTTTTGTAGAATCTACAAAGGGATATTTCTGAACGGTTTTATGCCTATGGTGAAAAAGAAATATCTTCACATAAAAACTAGACAGAAGCATTATGAGAAATTATTTTATTATTTGTACATTCGCCTCACAGAGTTGAAACTTTCTTTTCATGGAGCAGTTCGAAAACTGTCTTTTTGTAGAGTCTGCAAAGGGATATTTGTGAGCCCTTTGAGGCTTATAATGAAATAGAAAATATCTTCACAAAACAACTAGACAGAAGCATTATGTGAAACTTCTTTGTGATGTGTGCTTTCATCTCTCAGATTTGAATCTTTTTTTTCATTGAACAGTGTGGAAACTCTCTTTTTGTAGATTCTGCAAAAGGATATTTGGAGGGCTTTGAGGCCTATGGTGAAAAAGGAAATATTTTCACTTAAAAACTAAACAGAAGCTTTCTGAAAAACTTCTTTGTGATGTGCATATTCATGTCACAGAGTTGAACCTTTCTTTTCATTGAGCAGTTTGGAAACCATCTTTTCGTACAATCTGCAAAGGGATATTTCTGAGTGGTTTGAGGTCTATGGTGAAAAAGAAATATCTTAGCATAAAAACTACACAGAGGCATTCTGAGAAACTTCTTTTTCATGTGTGCATTCATCTCCCAGAGTTGAACATTTCTTTTCATTGAGAAGTTCAGAAACAGCCTTTCTGTAGAATCTGCGAAAGGATTTATGTGAGTTCATTGAGGGCCATGGTGAAATAGGAAATATCTTCACAGAAAAACTAGACAGAAGCATTCTGAGAAACTTCTTTGTGATGTTTGCATTCATCTCACAGAGTTGAAATTTTCTTTTGATTGATCCGTTTGGAAACAGTCTTTTTGAAGAATCTGCAAATGGATATTTGGAGCGCTTTGTGGCTTGTGGTGAAAAACTAAATATCTTCACATAAAATCTAGTGAGTAGCTTTCTGAAGAACGTCTTTGTGATGTGTGCTTTTATCCCACAGAGTTGAACTTTCTTTTCATTGAGCAGTTTGGAAGCAGTCTTTTTGTATTATATGCAGAGGGATATTTGGGAGTGGTTTAAGGCCTATGGTGAAAAAGTAAATATCTTCACATAAAAACTAGACAGAAGCATTCTGAGAAAGTTCTTTGTGATGTGTACATTCATCACACAGAGTTGAAAATTTCTTTTGATTGAGAAGTTTGGAAACAGTCTTTATGTCCAATCTGCAAAGGGATATTTCTTAGACGTTTGAGGCTTATGGTGAAACAGAAATATCTTCACATAAAAACTAGACAGAAGCTTTCTGAGAAACTGCTTTGTGATGCATCCATTAATCTCATACAGTTGAAATTTTCTTTTGATGGAGCAGTTTGGAAAGAGTCTTTTTGTAGATTCTGTAAAGGGATATTTGTTATCCCTTTATGGCCTAAGGTGAAATAGGAAATATCTTCCCATGAAAACTAGACAGAAGCTTTCTGAGAAATTTATTTGTGATATGTGATTTCGCCTCACAGAGTTGAAACTGTCCTTTGTTAGAGCAGTTTGGAAAGTGGCCTTTTGTAGGATCTGCAAAGAGATATTTTTGAGACCACTGAAGCGTATGGTGAAAAAGGAAATGTCTTCACATTAAAACTAGAAAGAAACCATCTGAGAAACTTCTTTGTGATGTGCACTTTCATCTCATAGAGTTGAACCTTTTTTTTGATTGAGCAGTTTGAAAAAAGTCTTTTAGTAGAATGTGCAATTGGATATTTGGTGCGCTTTGAGGCCTATGGTGAACAAGGAAATATCTTCACATAAAAACTAGACAGAATCTTTCTGAGAACCTTGTTGTGATGTGTGCATTCATCACACAGAGCTGAATGTTTCTTTTGATTGAGCAGTTTGTAAACAGTCTTTTTAAAGATTCTGCCAAAGTATATTTGTGAGCCCTTTCAGGCTTATGGTGAAAATGGAAATATCCACTAATAAAATCTGGACAGAATCTTTCTGTGACACTTCTTTGTGATGAGTGCATTCAACTCACAGAGTTGAACCATTATTTTCATTGAGCAGTTTGGAAGCATTCTTTTTGTAGGATCTGCATAGTGATATTTGTGAACCCTTTGAGTCCCATGGTGAAAAAGGAAATATCTTCATACGAAAACTAGACAGAAGCATTCTGAGAAACTTCGTCGTGTTTTGTGCTTTCATCTCACCGAGTTGAACCTTTCTTTTCATTGAGCAGTTTGAAAACAGTCTTTATGTAGAATCTGCATAGGGATATTTCTGAGCAATTTGAGGCCTATTGTGAAAAAGGAAATATCTTCACATAAAAACTAGACAGAAGCATTCCGAGAAACTTCTTTGGGATGTGTGCATTCAGCTCACAGTGTTGAACCCCTCTTTATATTGAGCAGGTTGGAAACAGTGTTTCTATAGAATCTGCAAAGGGATATCTGTGAGCCCTTTTAGGCCTATGGTGAAAAAGGAAATAGCCACAAATAATATCCAGACAGAAGCTCTCTGAGAAACTTCTTTGTGATGTGTGCATTCATCTCACACAGTTGAATCTTCCTTTTGATTGAGTAGTTTGGAAACAGTCTTTTTGTAGAATCTGCATAGGGATATTTGTGAGCCCATTGAGGCCTTTGTTGAAAAAGGAATTATCTTCACATGAAAACTAGACAGAAGCTTTTTGAGAAACTTCTTTGTGATGTGTGTGTTCATCTCACAGAGTTGAACCTCTCTTTTGATTGAGTAGTTTGGAAACAGTCTTTTTTAGAAACTGCAAGAAATATTTGTGAGCAAATTGAAACCTATGGTGAAAAAGGAGTTATCTACAAATAAAATCTAAACAGAAGCTTTCTGAGAAACTTCTTTGTGATGTGTGCATTCAACTCACATAGTTGACCTTTTGTTTTGATTGAGAAGTTTTTAAATAGTCTTTTTGTACAATCTGCAAAGAGATATCTGTGAATGCTTTCAGGCTTATGGTGGAAAAGGAAATATCTTCACCTAAACCTACAAAAAAGCTTTCTGAGAAACTTCTTTAGGATGTGTGCATTCATCTCACAGAGTTGAACATTTATTTTGATTCACCAGTTCAAAAACAGTATTTTTGTAGAATCTGTAAGGAGACATTTTTGAGCTCTTTGAGGCCTATAGTGTAACTTTACATAAAAACTATACAGAAGCTTTCAAAGAAACTTCTCTGAGATGTGTGCATTCATCTCACAGAGTTGAACCTTTGTTTTGATTGAGCAGTTTGGGAAGAGTCTTTTTGTATAATCTGTAAAGGGATATTTGAAGGCGTTTTGAGGCATATGGTGAAAAAGGAAATACCTTCACATAAAAAGTAGACAGAAGCTATCTGAGAAACTTCCTTGTGATGTGTGCATTCATCTCACAGAGTTGAAACTTTCTTTTGACTTATCAGGTTGGAAACAGTATTTTTGTAGAATGTGCAGAGGGATATTTATGAGTGGTTTGAGGTCTGCAGTGAAAAAGGAAATATTTTCACATAAAACCTAGAGAGAAGCATTCTGAGAAACTTCTTCATGATGTGCACATTCGTCTCAGAGAGTTGAACCTTTCTTTTCATTTGGGCAGTTTGGAAACCGTCTTTTTGTAGAATCTGCAAAGTGATATGTTTCAGTGGTTTGAGTCCTATGGTGAAAACGGAAATATTGAAAAATGAAACGTAGACAGCAGCTTTCTGAAAAACTTCTTTGGGATGCGTGCATTCATTTCACAGGGTTGAAACTTTCTTTTGATTGAGCAGTTTGGAAACAGTCTTTTCATAGAACCTGCAAAGTGATATTTGTGAAGGCTTTGAGGCTTATGGTGAAAAAGGAAATATCTTCACATAAAAACTAGACTCATGTTTTCTGAGAAACTTCTTTGTGATGGGTGTATGCATCTCAAAGAGTTGAATCTTCCTTTTGATTGAGCAGTATGGAAACAGTCTTTTTGGAGAATCTGCAAAGGGATGTTTTTGAGTGGTTTGAGGCATGTGGTGAAAAAGGAAATATCTTCATATAAAAAGTAGACAGAAGTATTCTGAGAAACCATTTTGTGATGTGTGCATTCATCTCACAGAGTTGAATTTTCTTTCATTGAGTAGTTTGGAAGCAGTCTTTTTGTAGAATATGCAAAGGGATATTTGTGAGCTTTTTGAGGCCTGTTTTGGAAAAGGAAATATCCACAAATAAAATCTAGACAGAAGCCTTCTGAGAAAATTCTTTGTGATGTGTGCATTCATCACACAGAGTTGAACCTTTCTTTTGATTGAGCAGTTTGGAAACAGTCCTTTTGTAGAATCTACAAAGGGTTATTTATGAGCAGTTTGAGGTCTATGGTGAAAAAAGGAGTATCGACAAACAAGAACTAGACAGAAACTTTCTGAGAAACTTCTCTGTGATGTGTGCATTCATCTCACAGAGTAGAAAGCTTTCTTTGATTAAGCAGTTTGGAAACAATCTTTTTGTAGAATCTGCAAAGGGACGTATGTAGGTGATTTCAGGTCTATGGTGAAAATGGAAATATCTTCACATAAAAACTAGACAGAAGCTTTCTGAGAAAATTCTTTGTGATGTGCTCATTCATTTCACAGATTTGAAGTGTTCTTTTCATTGACCAGTTTGGATAGAGTCTTTTTGTAGAACCTGCTTTGTGATATTTGTGAGCTCTTTGAAGCCTATGGTGAAAAAAGAAATATCTTCACACAAAAACTAGACAGAAGCTTTCTGAGATAATTCGTTGTGATGTGTGCATTCATCTCGAAGAGTTGAAACTGTCTTTGGATTGAGCAGTTAGAAACAGTCCTTTTGTAGAATGTACAAAGGGATAATTGGGATCCCTTTTTGGCCTATGGTGAAAAAGGAAATGTCTACACATAAAAACTAGACTGAAGCATTCTATGAAACTTCTTTTTGATGTGTGCTTTCTTCTCACAGCTTTGAACCTTTCTTTAGATAGAGCAGGTTGGAAAATGTTTTTGTAGAATCTGCAAAGTGATAATTTGAATGATTTGAGACTTATGGTGAAAAAGGAAATACCTTCAAATAAAAACTGGACAGAAGCTTTCTAAGAAACTTCTTTGTGATGTGTGCATTCATCTCAAAGAGTTGAAGCTTTGTTTTGGCTGGACAGTTTGGGAACAGTCTTTTTATAAATTCTGTAAAGGGACACTTGTGAGCACTTTGAGGCCTATATTGAAAAAGGAAACATCATCAAATAAAAACTAGACAGAAGCTTTCTGAGAAACTTCTTTGTGATGTGTGCATTCACCTCACAGAGTTGAACCTTTCTTTTGATTGAATAGCTTGGAAACAGTCTTTTTGTAGAATATGCAAAGGGTTATTTATGAGTGGTTTGAGGCCTATGGTGAAAAAGGGAGTATCAACAAATAAAAAGTAGACAGAAACTTTCTGAGAAACTTCTCTGTGATGTGAGCATTCATCTCGCAGAGTGGAAACTTTCTTTGAGCCGTTTGGAAACAGTCTTTTTGTAGAATCTGAAAATGGATATATTTAGGCAGTTTGAGGTCTATGGTGAAAAGGGAAACATCTTCACATAAAAACTAACTGCTCAATGGGAGGAAACTTTTACTTCTGTGTGATGAATGCACATGTCAGAAAGGAGTTACTCAGAAAATTTCTTTATACTTTTTATGTGACGATATTTCCTTTTTCACCATATGCCTCAACGTGCTCCCAGATATCCCTTTGCAAATTCTATGAAAAGAATGTTTCCAAACTGCTCAATAAACAGAGTGGTTCAACACTGTGAGACGAATGTGCACATCACAAAGAAGTTTTTCAGAAAACCTCCTTCTCGTTTTTATGTGAAGATATTCCCTTTTTGAACATAGTCCTCAATGCACTCCCAAATATGCCTTTGCAGAATCTACAAAAAGACTTTCCAAACTGCTCAATCAAAAGAAAGTTTCAACTTTGTTAGATGAATGCACACATCAGAAAGTAGTTTCTCAGCAAGCTTCTCACTAGTTTTTATGTGAAGATAGTCCCTTTTTCAATGTGGGCCTCAAAGCACTCAAAAATAACCATTTGTAGATTCTAGAATAACAGAGTTTACAAACTGCTCAATGAAAAGAAATATTTACCTCTGTGAGATAAATACAGATATCTTAAAGCAGCTTCTCAGAATGCTTCTTTCTAGTTTCTATGTGAAGATATTTCTTTTTTCACCATAGGCCTCAAGGCGCTCCTAAATATCCCTTTGCAGTTTGTACCAAAAGGATTGTTTTCAAACTGCTCAATCTGAAGAATGTTTCAACTCTGTGAGATGAATGCACACATCATGAAGAAGTTTCTCAGAAACTTTCTTTATAGTTTTTCTGTGAATATATTTCCTTTTTCACCATAGGCCTCACCTCAAAGCTCTCACAAATGTCCCTTTGCAGATTCTACAAAAAGACTGTTTCCAAACCACTCAATAAAAAGAATTATTGAACACAGTGAGATGAATGCACGCATCTCAAAGAAGTTTCTCAGAAACCTTCAGTCTAGTTTTTATGTGAATATATTTCCTTTTTCACCATAGGCCTCAAAGTGCTCCAAATATCCATATGCAGATTCTACAAAAAGACTGTTTCCAAACTGCTCAACCAAAACAAAGGTTTAACTCTGTGTGATGAATGCACACATCACAAGGAAGTTTCTAAGAATGCTTCTGTCTAGATTTTAAGTGAAGATACTTGCTTTTTCACAATTGGCCTCAAAGTGCTCACAAATATTCCTTTACAGATTCTACAAAAATACTTTTACCAAATTGCTCAATCAAAAGAAAGGTTCAACTCTGTGAGATGTATGCACACCACAAAGAGGTTTCTCAGAAAGCTTCTCTCTAGTTTTTATGTGAAGATATATCCTTTTTCACCATAAGCCTCAAAAGGTTCACAAATATCCCTTTGCAGATTCTACAAAAAGACTCTTCACACACTGCTCAATCAAAAGAATGTTTCAACTCTGTGAGATGAATGCTCACATCACCAGAATGTTTCTCAGAAAGCTTCGTGTAGTTTTTATGTGAAGATATTTCCTTTTTCACCATATGCCTCAAAGGGCTCATAATCTCATATCACTTTGGAGATTTTACAAGAAAAGAGTTTCAAATCTTCTCAATGAAAAGAAACAGAAACATCTGGGAGATGAGTGCACATATCACAAAGCAGTTTCTCAGAAACATTCTGTCTAGTTTTCATGTGAAGGTATTTCCTTTTTCACCACTGGATGCAAAGTGCTCAAAATTGCTCCTTTGTAGATTCTACAAAAAGTCTGTTTCCACACTGCTCATCAAAAGAAAGTTTCAACTCTGTGAGATGAATGCTCATGTCAAAAAGAAGTTTCTCAGAAAGCTTCTGTTAAGTTTTTATGTGAATGTTTACTTTTTAACCATAGGCCTCAATCCCCTCACAAATATCTCTTTGCAGATTCTGCAAAAAGACTGTTTCCAAACTGCTCAATAAAAATAATTATTGAACTTTGTGAGATGAATGCACACACCTCAAAGAAGTTTCTCAGAAAACTTCAGTCTAGTTTTTATGTGAATATATTTCCTTTTTCACCATAGGCCTCAAAGTGCTCCAAATAGCCTTTTGCAGGTTCTACAAAAAGACTGTTTCCAAACGGCTCAAAGAAAAGAAAGTTTCAAATCTGTGAGATGAATGCACACATCACTAAGAAGTTTCACAGGAGGCTTCTGTCTAATTTTTATATGAAGACATTTCCTTTTTCACCATAGGCCTCCATCTGCTCACAAATATACCTTAGCAGATTTTACAAGAACAGAATTTCCAGACTGATCAAAGAAAACAAATGTTTTCCTCTGTGAGATGAAGGCACACATCACAAAACTCTTTCTCAGAAACCTTCTTTATACTTTTTATATGATATTTCTTTTTTCTCCCTAGGACTCAAAGCGCTCAAAAATATCCCTTTGCAGATTCTACAAAAAGATTGTTTCCAAACTGCTCAATCAAAAAAATAGTTCAACTCCATGAGATGAATGTATACATCACAAAGAATTTTATCAGAAACCTTCTTTATAGTTTTTATGTGAAGGTATTTCCTTTTTCACCATGAGCCTCAAAGTGTTCAGCAATATCCCTTTGCAGATTCTGCAAAAAGGCGTCTTCCCAACTGCTCAACCAAATAAATGTTTGAACTCTGTGAGATGGATGCACACATCACAAAGTGGTTTCTCAGAAATCTTCTGTCCATTGTTTATGTGAAGATATTTCCTTTTTCACCATAGCACTCAAAGTCCTGAAAAATATCCCTTGCAGATTCTACAAAAAGGCAGTTTCCAGACTGCTCAATCAAAATAATGGTTGAACTCTGTGAGATGATTGCACACATCACAAAGAAGCCACTAAGAAAGCTTCTGTTAATTTTTTATTTGAAGATATTTTCTTTTTCACCATAGGCCTCAAAGCACTCACAAATATCCCTTTGCAGATTCTACAAGAACAGAGTTTCCAGACTAATCAGAGAAAATAAACATTTACCTCTGTGAGATCAATGCACACATCACAAAGCTGTTTCTCAGAAACCTTCTTTATACCTTTTATATGAATACATTTCCTTTTTTACCATTGGCCTCAAAATGCTCATAAATATCCCTTTGCAGATTCCACAAACAGATAGTTTCCATACTGCTTAATCAAAAGTAAGTTTCGTCTTTGTGAGATGAATTCCCACATCACAAAGACGTTTCTCAGAAAGCCTCTCTCTAATTTTTATGTGAAGATATTTCTTTTTTCACCACAGGCCTCAAAGGACTCATAAATATCCCTTTGCAGACTCTACAAGAACAGTTTCCAGACTGACCAGAGAAAAGAAAAGTTTACCTCTGTGAGATGAATGCTTACATCACAAAGCTGTTTCTGAGAAACCTTGTTTATACTTTTTATGTGAATATGTTTCCTTTTTCACCATAGGCTTCAAAGCACTCATAAATATCCCTTTGCAGATTCTCCAAAAAGACTGTTTTCAAACTGTTCAATCAAAAGAATGGTTGAGCTCTATGAGATGAATGCACACATTGCAAAGAAGTTTCTTGGGAAGCTTCTGTCTAGTTTTTATGTGAAGATATTTCCTATTTCATTATAAGCCTCAAAGCTCTCAAAAATATGCCTTTACAGATTCTGCAAAAATACTGTATCCAAATTGCTCAATCCAATGAAAGGTTCAAATTTGTGAGATGAATGCACACATCACAAGGAGTTTTCTCAGAAAGCGTCTCTCTAGTTTTCATGTGAAAATATTTCCTTTTTCACCATAGGCATCAAAGCATCACAAATATCCCTTTGCAGATTCTACCAAAATACTGTTTACAAACTTCTCAATCAAAAGAATGTTTCAATTCTGTGAGATGAATTCTCGCATCTCCAAGATGTTTCACGGAAAGCTTCTGTCCAGTTTTTACACGAAGATAATTCCTTTTTCACCATAGGCCTCAAAGCGCTGACAAATATCCCTTTGCAGATTTTACAAGAACAGAATTTCCAATCTGCTCAATGAAGAGAAATGGTTAACTCTGTGGGATGAAATCACACGTCACAAAGCAGTTTCTCTGAAATATTCTGTCTAGTATTTATGTAAAGATATTTCCTTTTTCAACATAGGACACAAAGTGCTAACTAATAACCATTTGGAAATTCTACAAAATACTGTTTCCAAACTGCTCATCAAAAGAAAGGTTCACCTCTCTGGGATGAATACATATATCAAAAAGATGTTTCTCAGAAAGCTTCTATCTTGTTTTTATGTGAACTTGTTTCCTTTTTCACCACGGGCCTCAAAGTGCTCAAAATTATCCCTTTGCAGATCCTAAAAAAAGACTGTTTCCAAACTGCTGAGTCAAAGGAATGGTTCAACTCTGTGAGATGAATGCACACATCACAAAGAGGTTGTTCACAAACCTTCTTTATAGTTTTTATGTGAAGATATTTCCTTTTAACCATAGACCTCAAAGCGCTCACAAATATACCTTTGCAGATTCTACAAACAGACTGTTTCCCAACTGCTCAATCAAAAGAATTGTTGAAATCTGTGAGATGAATGCATACATCACAAGGCAGTTTCTCAGAATTCTTTAGTTTAGTTTTTATGTGGACATATTTTCTCTTTCACCATAGGCCTCAAAGTGCTCAGAAATATCCCTTTGCAGATTCCACAAAAAGATGTTTCCAAACTGCTCAATCAAAAGAAAGTTTCGATTCTGTGAAATGAATGCACACATCACTAAGAAGTTTCTCAGTAGGCTTCTCTCTAGTTTTTATGTGAAGACAATTCCTTTTTCACCATAAGGCTCTATGCACTCACAAATATCCCTTAGCAGATTATTAAAAAACAGAGTTTCCCAACTGATAAAAGAAAAGAATCATTTACCTCTGTGAGATGAACGAAGACATCACAAAATCGTTTCTCAGAAACCTTCTTTATAGTTTTCTTTGAAGATACTTCTTTTTCTGCATAGGCCTCAAAGTGCTCAAAAATATCCATTTGCAGATTTTGTAAAAATACCATTTCCAAACTGCTCAATCAAAAGAGAGGTTCAACTCTGTGAGATGAATGCACATATCTCAAAGAAGTATTTGAGAAACTTTCTTTTTACTTTGTATGTGAAAATATTTCCTTTGTCAACATAGGCCTCAAAGTGCTCAAAAATACCCCTTTTCAGATTGTACAAGAACAGATTTTCCAGACTGAACAGAGAAAATAAACCCTTACATCTGTGAGATGAATGCACACATCACAAGGCTGTTTTTCGGAAACCTGCTTTACAGGTCTTATGTGAAGATATGTCCTTTTCCACCATAGGCCTCACAGCACTCCAAATATCCACTTGCAGATTCTACAAAAAGAGTGTTTCAAAAATGTTCAATCAAAGGAAAGGTTCAACTCTGTGAGATGAATGCAAACAACAGAAAGAAGTTTCTCAGAATCCTTCTTTCTAATTTCTATGTTAAGGTATTTCCTTTTCCACCATATGCCTCAAAGTGCTCTAAATATCCACATGCAGATACTACAAAAAGTCTGTTTCCAAACTGCTCAATCAAAAGTGTGGTTTAACTCTGTGAGATGAATACACACATCACTAAGAAGTTTCTCAGAATGCTTCTGTCTAGTTTTTATATGAAGATATTTCCTTTTTCAAAAAAGGCCTCTAATAACAACAAATTTTCACTTACAGATTCAACAAAAAGAGTGTTGCAAAACTGCTCAATAAAAAGAAAGGTTCAACTCTGTGAGATGACTGCACACATCACAAAGAAGTTTCTCAGAATGCTTCTTTCTAGTTTTTATGTGAATATATTTCTTTTCCACCATAAGCCGCAAAGCGCTCCAAATATCCACTTGCACATTCTACAAAAAGAGTGTTTCGAAACTGATCAATCAAAAGATAAATTCATCTCTGTGAGATGAATGCACACATCACAAAGAAGTTTGTCCGAATTCTTCTTTCTCTTTTTTATGTGAAGATATTACCTTTTCCAACACAGGTCTCAAAGTACTCTGAATATCCAGTTGCAGTTTCTACAAAAACAGTGTTTCATAACTGCTCAATCAAAAGAAAGGTTCAACACTGTGAGGTGAATGCACACATCATAAAGAAGTTTCTCAGAGTGCTTCTGTGTACTTCATATGTGAAGATATGTCTTTTCCACCATAGGCCTCAAAGCGCTCCAAGTATTCACTTGCAGATTGTACAAAAAGAGTGTTTCAACAATGGTCAATTAAAAGAAAGATTCATCTCTGTGAGATGAATGCAAACATCACAAAGAAGTTTCTCAGAATGCTCCTCCTTAGTTTTTATGTGAAGATATTTCCTTTTCCACCAAAGGCCCCAAGGCTCACCAAACATCCCCTTGCAGATCCTACAAAAGGACTGTATCAAAACTGCTCAATCAAAAGAAGGGTTCAGCTCTGTGAGATGAATGCACACATCAAAAAGAAGTTTCTCAGAATGCTTCTGTCAAGTTTTTATATGAAGATACTTCCTTTTCCACCATAGGCCTCAAAGCGCTCCAAATATCCATCTGCAGATTCTACAAGAAGAGTGCTTCAAAACTGCTTAATCAAAAGATAGTTTCAACCCTGTGAGTTAAATACACACATCACAAATAAGTTTCTCGGAATGCTTCTTTCTGGTATTTATGTGAAGATATGTCGTTTTTCACTGTAGGCCTCAATCTCCTCCAAATATCCATTGGCAGATACTACAAAAAGAGTGTTTCAAAACTCCTCAATCAAAAGAAATGTTCAACTCTGTGAATTGAATGCACACATCAAAAGGGAGTTTTTCAGAATGCTTCTGTTTAGTTTTTCTGAAGATATTTCCTTTTCCACCATAGGCCCCAAAGATCTGCAAACATCCACAGGCAGATTCTGCAAAAGAGTGTTTCAAAACTGCTCAATCAAAAGAAAGTTTTACCTCTGTGAGTTGAATACACTCATCACAAATAAGTTTCTCAGAATGCTTCTGTCTAGTATTTATGTGAAGATAAGTCCTTTTCCACCGTATGCCTGAATCCGCACCAAATATCCATTTGAAGATGCTACAAAAAGAGTGTTTCAAAACTGATCAATCGAAGGAAAGGTTCCATTCTGTGAGTTGAATGCACACATCACAAAGAAGTTTCTCAGATTATTTCTGAGTAGTTTTTATGTGAAGATATTTCCTTTTCCATCATAGGCCCCAAAGCGCTCCAAACATCCAAAGGCAGATTCAACAAAAAGAGTGTTTCAAAACTGTTCTACCAAAAGAAATCTTCAACTCTGTGAGATGAACACACACATCAGTAAGAAGTTTCTCAAAATGCTTCTGTCTAATTTTTATATGAAGATATATCCTTTTCCACCATTGACCTCAAGGTGCTCCAAATATCCACTTGCAGATTCTACAAATAGAGTGTTTAAAAACTGCTCAGTCAAAAGGAAGGTTAAATTCTGTGAGATGAATGCACACATCACCAAAAAATTTCTTAGAATGCTTCTGTCTAGTTTTTATGTGAAGATAATTGCTTTTCCTCCATGGGCCTGAAACACTCCAATTATCCAATTGCAGATTCTACAAAAAGAGTGTTTTAAAACTGCTCAATCAAAATACAGGTTCAACACCGTGAGATCAATGCACACATCACAAAGAAGTTTCTCAGAATGCTTCTATCTTGTTTTTATGTGAAGATATTTCCTTTTCCACTGCAGGACTCAAAGCGATCCACATATGCACTTGCAGATTCTACAAAAAGAGTGTTTCAAAACTGCTCAATCAAAAGAAAGTTTCAACTCTGTGAGATGAATGTACACATCACAAAGAACTTTCTCAGAATGCTTTTGTCTAGATTTTACGTGAAGATATTTCCTTTTACAACATAGGCCTCAAAGTGCTCCAATCACCACTTGCAGATTCTACAAAAAGAGCGCTTCAAAACTGCTTAATTAATAGAAAGGTTCAACGGTGTGAGATGAATGCACACATCACAAAGTAGTTTCTCTGAATGCTCCTGTCAAGTTTTTATGTGAAGATATTTCCTTTTCCAGTAAATGTTGCATATCATGCAAAATATCCACTTGCAGATTCAACAAAAACTGTGTTTTAAAACTGCTCAATTAAACTAAAGGTTCAACCTTGTGGGTTGAATGCACACATCACAAAGAACTTTCTCAGAAATCTTCAGTCTAGTTTCCATGTGAAGACATTTCCTTTTCCACCATAGACCTCAAAGTGCTCCAAATATCCAATTGCAGATTGTAGAAAAAGACTGTTTCAACACTGATCAATTAAAAAAAAGATTCAACACTGAGAGATGAATGCAAATATCACAAAGGAGTTTCTCAGAATTCTCATGTTTAGTTTTTATGGGAAGATATTACCTTTTTCACCTTAGGCCCTAAGGCGCTCCAAACATCCACTTGTGGATTGTACAAAAGGACTGTTTCAAAACTGCTCAATCAAAAGAAGGTTTCAACTCTGTGAGATGAATGCACACATCACAAAACAGTTTCTCAGAATGCTTCTGTCAAGTTTTTACGTGAAAATATTTCCTTTTCCACCATAGGCCTCAATCCAATCCAAATATCCATTTGCAGATACTACAAAAAGACTGTTTCAAAACTGCTCAATCAAAAGAAAGTTTCCACTCAGTGAGTTGAATGCGAACAGCACAAAGAAGTTTCTCAGATTACTACTGTGTAGTTTTTATTTGAAGATGTTTCCTTTTCCACCATAGGCCCCAATGCGCTCCAAACCTCCACCTGCAGATTCTACAAAAAGAGTGTTTCAAAACTGCTCTATCAGAAGAAAGGTTCAACTCTGTGAGATGAACGGAAACATCACAAAGAAGTTTCTCAGAATGCTTCTGTCTAATTTTTATGTGAAGATATTTCCTTTTCCACCAAAGGGCTCAAAGTGCTCCAAATATCCACTTGCAGATTCTAAAAAAACAGTGTTTCAAAACTGCTCAATAAATAGAAATGGTCAACTCTTTGAGATGAATGCACACAAGAAAAAGTAGTTTCCCAGACTGCTTCTGTCTGATCTTTATATGAAGGTATTTCCTTTTTCAGCATTGACCTCAGAGATCTTCAAATATCCACTTGCAGATTCTTCAAATAGACTGTTTAAAAACTGCTCAATCAAAAGAAAGGTTCGACTCTGTGAGATGAAGGCAAATATCACATAGATGTTTGTCCGAATGCTTCTGTCCAGTTTTTATGTGAAGATATTTCTTTTTCCACCTTAGGCCACAAAGTGCTCCTCATATCCACTTGCAGAGTCTACAAAAAATGTGTTTCAAAACTGCTCAAACAAAAGAAAGTTTCCACACTGTGAGTTGAAATCAGACATCACAAAGTAGTTTCTCAGAATGCTTCTGTCTTGTTTTTATGAGAAGATTTTTCCTTTTCCACAATAGTCTGTAAAGTGCTCCAAATATCCACCTGCAGATTCTACAAAAGGAGTGATTCAAAACTGCTCAATCAAAAGAAAGATTCAACTCTGAGAGATGAATGCACACATAGCAAAGTCGTTTCTCAGAATGATTCTGTCCAGTTTATTGGGAAGATATTTCCTTTTCCACCATAGGCCCCAAAGGGCTCCAAATATCCACTTTCAGATTGCACAAAAAGTGTGTTTCAAAACTGCTCAATCAAAAGAAAGGTTGAACTCTGTGAGATGAATGCACACATCACAAAGAAGCTACTCAGAATGCTTCTGTCTAGCTTTTATGTGATGGTATTTCCTTTTCCACCATAGGCCTGAAATCACTCAAAATATCTGCTTGCAGGTACTACGAAAAGAGTGTTTCAAAACTGCTCAAACAAAAGAAAGGTTCAACTCTGTGAGACGAATGCACACACCACGAAAAAGTTTCTGAGAATGATTCTGTCTGGTTTTTACGTGAAGGTGTTCCCTTTTCCACTATAGGCCTCAAAGGGCTCAAATATCCAATTGCAGATTCTACACAAAGATAGTTTAACAACTGTTCAATCAAAAGAAAAGTTCAACTCTGTGAGATGAATGCACACATCACAAAGAAATTTGTCACAATGCTTCTCTCTAATTTTTATGTGAAGATATTTCCTTCTCCACCATAGGCCTCAAAGCGCTCCAAATATCCACTTGCAGATTCAACAAAAAGTGTGTTTGAAAACTTCTCAATCAAAAGAGAGGTTGAAATCTGTGAGATGAATGCATACATCACAAAGAAGTTTCACAGAGTGCTTCTGTCTACCTTTTATTTGAAGAAATTTCCTTTTCCAACATAGGCCACAAAACACTCCAAATATACAGTTGCAGACTCTAAAGAAAGAATGTCTGAAGCTCCTCAATCTAAAGAAAGGTTCAACTCTGTGAGTTGAATGCACTCATCAGAAAGATATTTCTTATAATGCTTCTGTGTCATTTTTAAGTGAAGATATTTCCTTTTCTACCATAGGCCTCAAAGCACTCCAAATATCCACTTGCAGATTCTACAAAAAGAGTGTTTCAAAAATGCTCAATCAAAAGAAAGGTTCAACACTGTAAGATGAATGCACACATCACAAAGGAGTATCTCAGAATGCTTCTGTGTAGTTTTTATGTGAAGACATTTCCTTTTCCACCATAGGACTCAAAGAACTCTGAATCTCCAATTGCAGATTCTACAAATAGAGTGTTTAAAAGCTGCTCAATCAAAAGAAAGTTTGAACTCTTCGAGATGAAAGTGCACATCATGGAGAAGTTTCTCAGATTCTTCTGTGAAGTTTTTATGTGAAGATATTTCTTTTCCACCATAGGCCTCAAAGCGCTCCAAATATCCACTTACAGATTCCACAAAAAGAGTGTTTCAAAACTGTTCAATGAAAAGAGAGGTTCAACTCTGTGAGATGAATGCACACATCACAAAGAGATTTTTCAGAATGCTTCTGTCTAGTTTTTATATGAAGATAGTTCCTTTTCCACAATAGTCTACAAAGTGCTCCAAATACACATTTGCAGATTCTGCAAAAAGAATTTTTCAAAACCACTCAATCAAAAGAAAGGTTCACCTCTGTGAGATGAATGCACAAATCACAAAGAAGTTTCTCAGAAATCTTCTGTGTAGTTTTTATGTGAAGATATTTCATTTTCCACCATTGGCCCCAAAGCACTCCAAATATCCCCAGCAGATTCTATAAAGAGTGTTTCAAAACTGCTCAGTCAAAAGAAATCTTCAACTCTGTGAGATGAACACACATATCACAAAGCAGATTCTCAGAATGTGTCTAATTTTTATGTGAAGATATTTCCTTTTCCACCATAGGTCTCAATGCCCTCAAAATATCCACTTGCAAATTCTACAAAAAGAGGATTTCAAAACTGCTCAATCAAAAGAAAGGCTCAGCTCCATGAGATGAATGAACACATCACAAAGAAGTTTCTCAGAATGCTTCTGTCTAGTTTTTATGTGAAGATATTTCCTTTTCCACCATAGGTCTCAGAGCACTCCAATTATCAACTTGCAGATTCTACAAAAAGAGTGTTTCAAAACTGCTCAATTGAAAGAATGGTTTAAATCTATGAGATGAATGCACACATCACAAAGAAGTTTCTCAGAATGCTTCTGTCTAATTATCATGTGAAGATATTTCCCTTTCCACTAGAGGCCACAAAGAACTGCAAATATCCACTTGCAGGTTCTACAAAAACAGTGTTTCAAATCTGCTCAATCAAAATAAAGGTTCAGCCTGGTGAGATGAATGCACACATCTCAAAGTTGTGTCTCAGAATGTTTCTGTCTGGTGTTTATGTGAAGATATTTCTTTTGCACCTTAGGCCCCTATCTACTTGCAGATTCTACAAAAAGAGTGTTTCAAAACTACTGTATCTAAAGCAGTGTTCAACATTGTGAGATGAATGCACACATCACAAAGAAATTTCTCAGAATGCCTCTGTCTTGTTTTTAAGTTAAGATGTTTCCTTTTCCATCATAGGCCTCAAATCGATCCAAATATCCACTTGCAGACTCTCCAAAAAGAGGGTTTGAAAACTGCTCTATCAAAAGAAAGTTTCAACTCTGTGAGATGAAGGCACACATCACAATGAAGTTTCTCAGAATGCTTCTGTTTAGCTTTTAAATGAAGATATTTCCTTTTCCACCATAGACCTCAAAGCACTTGAAATATCCACTTGCAGATTCTACAAAGGAGTGTTTCAAAGCTATTGAATCGAAAGAAAGTTTCAACTCTGTGAGATGAATGCACACATTACAAAGAGGTTTCTCAGAATGCTTCTGTCTACTTTTTATGTTAAAATATTTCCTTTTCCACCATAGGCTGCAAATCTCTCCAAATATCCACTTGCAGTTTCTACAAAAAGAGTATTTCTAAAGTGCTCAATCAAAAGAAAGGTTCAACTCTGTGAGTTGAATGCACATATCACTAAGAAGTTTCTCAGAACACTTTTGTCTAGTTTCTGTGTGAAGTTATTTCCTTTTCCAATATACGCCACAAATCGCTAAAAATATCAAGTTGCAGATTCTACAGAGTGTTTCAAAACTGCTCAATCAAAAGAAAGGTTCAACTCTGTGAGATGAATGTAAATATCACAAAGAGGTCTCTCAGAATGCTTCTGTCTAGTTTTTATGTAAAGATATTTCCTTTATCACCATGGGCTGCAAAGCGCCCCAAATACCCACATGCAGAATCCATAAAAAGAGGGTTTCAAAACTGCTCAATATATAGAAATGTTCTACTCTGTGAGATGAATGCACACATCACTAAGATGTTTCTCAGAATACTTCTATCTAGTTTTTATGTGAAGATATTACCTTTTCCACCTTAGGCCTCAAAACGCTCCAAATATCCACTTGCATATTCTACAAAAAGAGTGCTTCAAAACTGCTCAATCAAAAGTAAGGTTCCACTCTGTGCGATAAATGCACACATCACAAACAAGGTTCTGTGAATGCTTCTGTCTAGTTATTATGTGAAGATATTTCTTTTCCACCTTAGCACTCAAAGTCTTGCAAATATGTTTTTTCAGACTCTACAAAAAGAGTGTTTCAAAACTGCTCAATCAAAAGAAAGGTTCAACTCTGTGAGATGAATGTGCACGTCACAAAGAAGTTTCTCAGAATGCTTCTTTGTAGTATTTATGTGAAGATATTTTGTTTTCCACTAGAGGCCACAAAGTGCTCCAAATATCCACTTGCAGATTCTACAAAAAGAGTGTTTCAAAACTGCTCAACCTAAAGAAAGGTTCAACTGTTTGAATTGAATGCCCACTTCACAAAGAAGTTTCTCAGAATGCTTCTGTCTAGTTTTTATGTGAAGATATTTCCTTTTCCACCATAGGCCTCAAAGCGCTCCAAGTATCCAGTTTCAGAAACTACCAAAAGATTGTCTCCACACTGCTCAATCAAAAGAATGGTTCAACTGTGTCAGTTGAATACACACATCACAAGGAAATTTCTCAGAATGCTTCTGTCTTGTTTTTATCTGAGGATATTTCCTTTTCCACCATAGACTTCAAAGCCCTCCAAGTATCCACCTGCAGATTCTATAAAAAGAGTGTTTCAATACTAGTTAAACAAAAGAAAAGTTCAACTGTGTGAGATGAATGTATACATTAAAGCCAGCTTCTCAGAAAGCCTCTGTCAAGTTTTTATATGAAGGTATTTCCCTTTCCACTGTAGGCCTCAAATCGCTCCAAATATCCACTTGCAGATTCTACAGAAAGTGTGCTTCAAAACTGCTCAATCAAAAGAAAGTTTCACCTCTGTGAGTTGAATGCGCACATCAGAAAGAAGTTTCTCAGATTACTTCTGTGTAGTTTTTGTGTGAAGATGTTTCTTTTTCCACCATAGGCCCCAATGCACTCCAAACATCCACGTGCAGATTTTACAAAAAGAGTGTTTCAAAACTGCTCAATCAAAAAAAAGTTCAACTCTGTGAGATGAACGCAAACATCACAAAGAAATTTCTCAGAATGCTTCTGTCTAATTTTTATGTGAAGATATTTCCTTTTCCAACAAAGGGCTCAAAGAGCTCCAAATATCCACTTGCAGTATCTATGAAAAAGGATTTCAAAACTGCTCAATCAAAAGAAAGTTTCATCTGTGTGAATTGAATGCACACATCACAAAGAAGTTTCTCAGAATTCTTCTGTCTAGTTTTTATGTGAAGATATTTCCTTTTCCACTATAGGCTTCAAAGCGCTCCAAATATCCAATTGCAGATACTACCAAAAGACTGTTTCTAAACTGCTCAATCAAAGGAAATGTTCAACTCTGTGAGATGAATGCACACATCACAAAGAAGTTTTTCAGAATGCTTGTGTCTAGTTTTTAAGTGAAGATATTTCCTTTTCCATCCCAGGCCTCAATCCGCTCGAAATATCCACTAGCAGATTCCACAAAAAGAGTGCTTCAAAACTGCTGAATCAAAAGAAAGTTTCAACTCCGTGAGATGAATGCACATATCACAAAGAAGTTACTCTGAATGCTTCTGTGTAGTTTTTATGTGAAGATATTTCCTTTTCCACTATAGGTCGCAAAGCTGTCCAAATATCCACTTGCAGATTCTACAAAAACAGTGTCTAAACTGCTCAATAAAAAGAAAGTTTCAAATCTGTGAGATGAATGCACACATAACAAAGAAGTTTCTCTGAATCCTTCTGTCTAGTTTTTATGTGAAGATATTTCCTTTTAAACTGTAGGCCTCAAAGCGCTCCAAATATCCATTTGCAGATACTACAAAAAGACTGTTTTCAAACTGCTCAATGAAAGGAAAGGTTCAACTCTGTGAGTTGAATGCTCACATCAAAAAGAAGTTTCTCTGAATGCTTCTGTGTAGTTTTAATGTGAAGATGTTTCCTTTTCCACTAGAGGCTGCAAAGCACCCCAAATAGCCACTTGCAGATTCTAGAAGAGTATATCAAAACTGCTCAATCAAATGAAAGGTTCAACTCTGTGCATTGAATGCACACATCATGAAGAAGTTTCTCAGAATGCTTGTGTCTAGTTTTTATGAGAAGATATTTCCTTTTCCACCATAGGCCACATAGTGCTCCAAATATCCAATTGCAGATACTGCAAAAGGAGTTGTTCAAAACTGGTCAATCAAAAGAAAGTTTCAACTGTGTGAGATGAATGCAAACATCACAAGGAAGTTTCTCAGAAGGCTTCTGTCTAGTTTTTATGTGAAGATATTTCGTTCTCCACCATAGGCCTCAAAGTGCTCCAAATATCAAGTTGCAGATTCTACAAAAAGAGTGTTTCAAAACTGCTCAATTAAAAGAAAAGTTCAACACTGTGATTTGAATGCACACATCAAAAACTAGTTTCTATGGTTTTTGGTCTAACGTTTAAGTCTTTAATCCATCTTGAATTAATTTTTGTATAAGGTGTAAGGAAGGGATCCATTTTCAGCTTTCTACATATGGCTAGCCAGTTTTCCCAGCATCATTTATTAAGTAGGCAATCCTTTGAGCTTTGCTTGTTTTTCTCAGGTTTGTCAATGATCAGATATTTGTAGATATGCAGTGTTATTTCTGAGGACTCTGTTCTGTTCCATTGATCTATATCTCTGTTTTAGTACCAGTACCATGCTGTTTTGGTTACTGTAGCCTTGTAGTATGGTTTGAAGTCAGGTAGCATGATGCCTCCAGCTTTGTTCTTTTGGCTTAGGATTGACTTGGCAATGCAGGATCTTTTTTGATTCCATGTGAACATTAAAGTAGATTTTTCCAATTCTGTGGAGAAAGTCATTGGTAGCTTCATGTGGATGGCATTGAATCTATAAATTTCCTTGGGCAATATGGCCATTTTCACGATATTGATTCTTCCTACCCATGAGCATGGAATGATATTCCATTTGTTTGTTTCCTCTTTTATTTCATTAAGTAGTGGTTTGTAATTCTCCTTGAAGAGTTCCCTCACGTCCCTTTTAAGTTGGATTCCTAGGCATTTTATTCTGTTTTAAGCAATTGTGAATGGGAGTTCACTCATGATTTGGCTCTCTGTTTGTCTGTTATTGGTGTATAATAATGCTTGTGATTTTTGTACATTGATTTTGTATCCTGAGACTTTGTTGAAGTTGCTTATCAGCTTAAGGAGATTTTGGACTGTGACAATGGGGTTTTCTAGATATACAATCATGTCCTCTGCAAACGGGGTAATTTGACTTCCTCTTTTCCTAATTGAATACACTTTATTTCCTTCTCCTGCCTAATTGCCCTGGCCAGAACTTCCAACACTATGTTGAATAGGAGTGGTGAGAGAGGGCATCCATGTCTTGTGCCAGTATTCAAAGGGAATGCTTCCAGGTTTGCCCATTCAGTATGATATTGGCTGTGGGTTTGTCATAGATAGCTCTTATTATTTTGAGATACGTCCCATCAATACCCAATTTATTGAAAGTTTTTAGCATAAAGGGTTGTTGAATTTTGTCAAAGGCCTTTTCAGCATTTATTGAGATAATCATGTGGTTTTTGTCTGTGGTACTGTTTACATGCTGAATTACATTTATTGATTTGCATATATTGAACCAGCCTTGCATCCCAGGGATGAAGCCCACTTGATCATGGTGGATAAGCTTTTTGATGTGCTGCTGGATTCTGTTTGCCAGTATTTTATTGAGTATTTCTGCATCAATGTTCATCAAGGATATTGGTCTAAAATTCTCTTTTTTTGTTCTGTCTCTGCCAAGCTTTGGTATTAGGATGATGCTGGCCTCATAAAATGAGTTAGGGAGGATTTCCTCTTTTTCTATTGAATGGAATAGTTTCAGAAGGAATGGTACCAGTTCCTCCTTGTACCTCTGGTAGAATTCGGCTGTGAATCCAAATCATAAAAACCCTAGATGATAACCTAGGCATTACCATTCAGGATATAGGCATGGGCAGGGACTTCATGTCTGAAACACCAAAAGCAATGGCAACAAATGTCAAAATTGACAAATGGGATCTAACTAAACTAAATAGCTTCTACAGAGCAAAAGAAACTACCATCAGAGTGAACTGGCAACCTAGAAAATGGGAGATAATTTTGACAACATGCTCATCTGAGGAAGGGCTAATATCCAGAATCTACAATGAACTAAAACAAATTTACAAGATAAAAAGAAACAACCCCATCAAAAAGTGGTCAAAGGTCATGAACAGACACTTCTCAAAAGAAGACATTTACGCAGCAAAAAAACGTGAAAAAATGCTCGCCATCACTGGCCATCAGAGAAATGCTAATCAAAACCACAATGAGATACCATCTCACACCAGTTAGAATGGCATGCATTAAAAGGTCAGGAAACAACAGGTGCTGGAGAGGATGTGGAGAAATAGGAACACTTTGACACTGTTGGTGGGACTGTAAATGATTTCAACCATTGTGGAAGTCCGTGTGGCTATTCCTCAGGGATCTAGAACTAGAAATACCATTTGACCCAGCCATCCCATTACTGGGTATATACGTAAACGAATATAAATAATGCTGCTATAAAGACACATGCACACATATATGTTTATTGTGGAACTATTCACAATAGTAAAGACTTGGGACCAACTGAAATGTCCAACAGAAATAGACTGGATTAAGAAAATGTGGCATATATACACCATGGAATACTATGTAGCTATAAAAAATGACGAGTTCATGTCCTTTGCAGGGACATGGATGAAATTGGAAATCATAATTCTCAGTAAACTATTGAAAGGACAAAAAACCAAACACCACATGTTCTCACTTATAGGTGGGAATTGAACAATGAGAACACAAGGACACAGGAAGGGGAACATCACACTCTGGGGACGGCTGTGCGGTGGGAGGAGGGTGGAGGGATAGCCTTAGGCGATATACCTAATGCTGAATGAGGACTTAATGCGGACAGCACACCAGCATGGCACATGTATACATATGTAACTAATCTGCACATTGTGCACATCTACCATAAATCTTAAAGTACAATTAAAAAAAAGAAGTTTCTCAGAATGCATCTGTCTACTTTTTATGTGAAGACATTTCCTATTCCACCCAAGGCCTCAAAGCACTCCAAATATCCACATGCAGATCCTAGAAATAGAGTGTTTAAAAACTGCTCAATCAAAAGAAAATTTCAAATCTGTGAGATGAATGCACACATCACAAAGAAGTTTCTCAGAATGCTTCTGTCTAGTTTTTATGTGAAGATATCTCCTTTTCCACTGTAGGCCTCAAAGCGCTCCAAATATCCATTTGCAGATACTACAAAAAGATTGTTTCCAAACTGCTGAATGAAAAGAAACGCTCAACTCTGTGAGTTGAATGCACATATAACAAACAAGTTTCTCAGAATGCTTCTGTCTAGTTTTTATGTGAAGATATTTCCTAGCCCAACAAAGATCTCAAAGCATTCAAAATATCCACTTGAAGATTCTACAAAAAGATTGTTTCAAAACTGCTCATTCAAAAGAAAGGTTCAACTCTGGAAGATGTATGCACACATCACAAAGTAGTTTCTCCAAATGGTTGTCTAGATTTTATGTGAAGACACTTCCTTTTCCACCACAGGCCGCAAAGTGCTCTGAATATTCACTTGCAGTTTCCACAAAAAAAGTCTTTCCATACTGCTCAATGAAAAGAAAATTTAAACTCCACAAGATTAAGTCGCACATCACAAAGAAGTTTTACAGAAAGCTTCTGTGTAGTTTTTATGTGAAGATATTTCCTTTTCCACAATAGGCCTCAAAGCACTTCAAATGTCCACTTGCGGATTCTACAAAAAGTTTTTCAAAACTACTCAATGAAAAGAATGGTTCAACTCTGTGGGATGAATGAATACATCACAAAGAAGTTTCTCTGAATGCTTCTGTGTAATTTTTATGTGAAGATATTTCCCTTTCCACCATAGGCCTCAAAGCGCTCAAAATATCCACTTGGAAGTTCCACAAAAAGAATGTTTCAAAACTGCTTAATCAAACGAAAGTTACAACTGTGTGAGATGAATGCACACAACACAAGAAGTTTCTCAGAATGATTTTGTGTAGTTTTAATTTGAAGAAAAATCCTTTTCCATAGTATACCTCAAAGCGCTCCAAATATCCACTTGGGGATTCTACAAAAAGAAAGTTTAAAAACTGCTCCCCAAAAAGAAAGTTTCAACCCTGTGAGATGAATGCACACATCAAAAGGAAGTTTCTCAGAAAGCTTCTGTGTAGTTTGTATGTGAAGATATTTCCTTTTCCACCATAGGCTGCAAAGGGCTCCAAATATCCACTTGTAGATTCTGCAAAAAAAGAGTTTCAATACTACACTATCTAAAGTTAGTTTCAATGCTGTGAGTTGAATGCTCACATTACAAAGAAGATTCTCAGAATTCTTGCATGTAGTTTTTTGTGAAGATATTTCCTTTTCCACAATAGGCCTCAAATTGCTCCAAATATTGACTCGCAGATTCTACAAAAAGAGCGTTTCAAAGCTCCTCAATCAAAAGTAAAGTTCCACTCTGTGAGATGAATGCACACATCACAAAGGAATTTCTTATAATGCTTCTGTGTAGTTTTCATGTGAAGATATTCCCTCTTCCACAATGGGCCTCAAAGAGCTCCAAATATCCACTTCTGGATTCTCCAAAATAATGTTTCAAAACTGCTCAATCAAATGAAATGCTGAACTCCGTGAGATGAATGCCCACATCACAAAGATGTTTTTCAGAATGTTTCTGTAGAGTTTTCATTGGAAGATATTTCCTTTTCCACCATAGGCTGCAAAGGGTTCCAAATATCCACTTGCAGATTCTACAAAAAGAGAGTTTCAAAACTGCTCTGTCAAAAGATAAGTTCAACTGTGTGAGTTGAATGCACGCATCTCAAAGCTGTTTCTCAGTATGCTTCTTTGTAGTTATTCTGTGAAGATATTTCCTTATCCACCATAAGCCTTAAAGCGCACCAAATATCCACTTGCAGATTCTACAGAAAGAGTGTTTCAAAACTGCTCAATCAAAAGAAAATTTCAACTCTGTGAGATGAATGCACACAACACAAAGTTGTCTCTCAGAATGCTTCTGTGTAGTTTTATGTGAACATATTTCCTTTTCCACAACAGGTATTTAAGCATTCCAAATATTCACTTGCAGATTCTACAAAAAGAGTGTTTATAAACTGCCCAATCAAAAGAAAAATTCAACTCCTGGAGATGAATGCACATATACAAAGGAGTTTCTCAGAATGCTTCTGTGTTGCTTTTATGTAAAGAAATTTCCTTTTCCACCGTAGGCCTCTAAGTGCTCCAAATATCCACTTGCAGATTCTACAAAAAGAGTGCTTCAAAACTGCTTAATCAAAAGAAAAGTTCAACTCTGTGAAATGAATGCACACATCACAAGGAAGTTACTCAGAATGCTTCTTTGTAGTTTTTATGTGAAGATATTTATTGTTCCACAATATTCCTCCAAGCGCTTCAAATATCCACTTGCAGATACTAAAAAAAGAGTGTTTCAAAACTGTTCCATCAAAAGAAAAGATCAACTCTGTGAGAAGAATACGCACATCACAAAGAAGTTTCTCAGAATGCTTCTGTGTAGTTTTTATGTGAAGATATTTCCATTTCCACCATAGGCCTCAAAGTGCTCCAAATATCTACTTGCAGATTATACAAAAACAGTGTTTCAAAATTGATCAATCAAAAGAAAACTTCAACTCTGTGGATGAATGCACACCTCACAAGGAAGTTTCTCAGCATGCTTCTGTGTAGTTTTTATGTGAAGATATTTCCTTTTCCACAGTAGGCCTCAAAGCCCTTCAAATATCCACCTGCAGATTCTATAAAAAGGATGTTTCAAAACTGCTCAATCAAAACAAAGTTTCAACTCTGTGAGATGAATGCACACATCACAAAGAATTTTCTCAGAATGGCTCTCTGTAGTTTTTATTTGAAGATATTTCCTTTTCCACAATAGAACTCAAAGAACTCCAAATATCCTATTGCGGATCCTACATAAAGAGGGTTTCCAAATTCCTCAATCAAAGGAAACGTTCAACTCTGTGAGATGAATGCTGATATCACGAAGAAGTTTCTCAGAATGCTTCTGTGTAGTTTTTATATGAAGATATCACCTTTTCCCGTTAGGCCTCAAACTGCTCCAAATATCCTCTTACAGATTCTACAAAAAGAGTGTTTCAAAACTTCTCAATCAAATGAAATGTTCAACCCTGTTAGATGAAGTCACACATCACAAAGAAGTTTCTCAGAATGCTTCTGTGTAATTTTTATGTGAATATATTTCCTTTTCCCTATAGGCCTCAAATCGCTCTAAATATCCACTTGCACACTCTACATAAAGAGTGTTTCCAAAATGGTCAATAAAAGGAAGGTTTAACTCTGTGAGATGAATGCACACATCACAAAGAAATTTCTCAGAATGCTTCTGTGTAGTTTTTATGGAAGATAATTCCCTTCCAAAATAGGACACAAGGGCTCTCGTTATCCACTTGCAGATTCTACAAAAAGAGAGATTCAAAGCTGCTCAATCAAAAGAAAGTTTCAATTCTGTGTGATGAAGGCACACATCACAACAAGTTTCTCAGAATGCTTCTGTGTAGTTTTTATGAGTAGATAATCCCTTTTCTACAATAGGCTTCAAAGCACTCCAAATATCCACTTGCAAACTCTACAAAAAGATTGTTTCAAAACTGCTTGATCAAAAGAAAGCTTTAACTCCGTGAGATGAATGCACACATCACAAAGAAGTTTCTGAGAATGCTTCCATGTAGCTTTTATGGGAAGATATTTCCTTTTCCACTGTAGGCCTCAAATTGCTTAAAATATCCCCTTCCAGATTCTATAAAAGGAGTGCTTCAAAACTGCTCAATCAAAAGAAAATTTCATCTCTCTGAGATGAATGTACACATCACAAAGGAGTTTCTCAGAATGCTTCTGTGTGGTTTTTATGTGAAGATATTTCAATTTCCAAAACATTCCACATAGGGCTCCAAATATCCTCTTGCAGATTCTACAAAAAGAGAGATTCAAAACTGCTTAATCAAAAGATAGATTCAACAATGTGAGTTGATTGCACACATCACAAAGAAGTTTCTCAGAATCATTCTGTGTAGTTACTATGTGAAGATATTTCCTTTTAGACAATAGGCACCAAAATGCTCCAAATATACACTTGCACATTCTACAAAAAGAGTGTTTCCAATATGCTGAATCAAAAGAAAGGTTCAACTCTGTGAGATGAATGCACACATCACAAAGAAGTTTCTCAGAGTGCTTCTGTGTAGTATTTATTTAAAGATATTTCCTTTTCCAGAATAGGCCTCAAAGAGCTCCAAATATCTACTTGCAGATTCTGTAAAATAGTGTTTCCAAACTGCTTAATCAAAAGAAAGGTTCAATTCAGTGAGATGAATGCACACATAACAAAGAAGTTTCTCAGAATGCTTCTGTGTAGTTTTTATAGGAAGATATTTCCTTTTCAGAAATAGGCCTCAAAGGGCTGCAAATATCCACTGGCAGATTCTACAAAAAGAGTGTTTGAAAACTGCTCATCAAAAGAAAATTTGAACTCTGTGAAATGAAGGCATAGATCACAAAGGTGTTTCTCAGAATGCTTCTGTGTAGTTTTTATATGAAGATATTTCCTTTTTCACCATAGGTCACAAAGGGCTCCAAATACCCTCTTGCAGATTATACAAAAAACAGAGTTTCAAAACTCTTCATTCAAAAGATAGGTTCAACTCCATCAATTGAATGCACCCATCACAAAGAAGTTTCTCAGAATGCTTCTGTGTAGCTTTTGTGTGAAGATATTTCCTTTTCCAACATAGGCCTCAAAGCGCTCCAAATATCCACGTGCATATTCTCCAAAAAGAGTGTTTCCAAACTCCTCAATCAAAAGAAAGTTTCAATTATGTGAGATTAGTGCACACATTGAAGAGAAGTTTCTCAGAATGCTTCTGTACAGTTTTTATGTGGAAATATTTCCTTTTCCACAACAGGCCACAAAGTGCTCCAAAAATTCACTTGCAGATTCTGCAAGAAGGGTGTTTCAAAACTGCTAAATCAAAAGAAAGATTGAACTCTGTGAGATGAATACATGCATCATAAAGTAGTTTCTGAGAATGCTTCTGTGTAGTTTTTATGTGAAGATATTTCCCTTTCCAAAATAGGCTGCAAAGGACAACAAATATCTACTTGCAGATTCTACAAAAAGAGTGATTCAAAACTGCTCAATCGAAAGATAGTTTCAAGTCTTCGAGTGGAATGCAAACATCACAAAGATGTTTCTGAGAATGCTACTGTGTAGTTTTTATGTGAAGACATTTCCGTTTCTACTATAGGACTCAAAGTGCTTCAAATATCCACTTGTAGATTCTACAGAAAGAGTACTTCCAAACTGCTCAATCAAAAGAAAGTTCAACTCTGTAAGATGAATGCACACATCACAAAGAAGTTTCTCAGAATGCTTCTGTGTAGTTTTTATGTAAAGATATTTCCTTTTCCACAATAGGCCACAAAGGGCTCCAAATATTCACACGTAGATTCTACAAAAAGACGGTTTCAAAATTGTCCAATCAGAAGAAAGTTTCAAAAAGAAGTTTCTCAGAATATTTCTGTGTTGTTTTTATTTAAAGATATTTCATTTTCCACCATAGGCTGCAAAGGGCTTCAAATATCCACATACAGATCCTGCAAAAAGAGAGATTCAAAACAGCTCAATCAAAAGATAGGATCAACTCTGTGAGATGAATGCACACATCACAAAGAAGTTTCTCAGAATGTTTTTGTGTAGTTCTTCTTTGAAGGTATTTCCTTTTCCACCATAGGTCAAAAGGGGCTCCAAATATGCATATGCACACCCTGCAAAAAGAGATATTCAAAACTTCTCAATCAAAAGATAGGTTCAGCTCTGTGAGTTGAATGCACACATCACAAAGAAGTTTCTCAGAATAATTCTGTGTAGTTTTTATGTGAACGTATTTGATTTTCCACATTAGGCATCACAGCACTCCAAATATCCACTTGCAGATTCTACAAAAAGAGAGATTCAAAACTGCTCAATGAGAAGATAAGTTCAACTCTGAGAGTTGAATGCACACTTCACAAAAAGTTTCTCAGAATGCTTCAGTGTAGTTTTTACATGTAGATATTTCCTTTTCCACAATAGGCCTCAAAGCTCTCCAAACATCCACTTGCAGATTCTGAAAAAAGAGAGATTCAATACTGCTCAACTGCTCAATCAAAAGATAGATTCAACTCCCTGAGTTCAGTGCACACATCCCAAAGTAGTTTCTCAGAATGCTTCTGTGTAGATTTTATGAGAACATATTTGATTTTCCTCAGTAGGCTTCACAGCACTCCAAATATCCACTTGCAGAGTCTACAAAAAGAGAGATTCAAAACAGCAAAATCAAAAGATAGGTTCAACTCTGTGACTTGAATGTATACATCACGAAGATGTTGCTGAGAATGCTTCTGGGTAGTTTTTATCTGAAGATATGTCCTTTTACACCATAGGGTGCAAAGGGCTCCAAATATCCACTTGCAGATTGTATAAAAAGAGTGTTTCAAAACTGCTCAATGAAAAGATTAGTTCAACTCTGTGAGTTGAATGTAGACATCAAAGGAGATTCTCATAGTGATTCTGTATAGTTTTTATGTGAACATATTTAATTTTCCACAGTAGGCCTCACAGCACTCCAAATATCCACTTGCAGATTCTAAAAAAGAGAGATTCTAAACTGCTCAATCAAAAGATAGGTTCAACCCTTTGAGTTGAATGCACACATCACAAAGAAGTTTCTCAGAATGCTTCTGTGTAGTCGTTAGGTGAACATATTTGATTTTCCACAGTAGACCTCACAGCGCTCCAAATATCCACTTGCAGATACTACAAAAAGAGAGATTAAAAACTGCTCCATCAAAAGATAAGTTCAACACGGTGAGTTGAATGCACACATCACGAAGAAGTTTCTGAGAATGCTCCTGTGTAGTTTTTATTTGAAGATATTTCCTTTTCCACCATAGGCCGCAAAGGGCTCCAAATATCCACTTGCAGATTCTCCAAAAAGAGAGATTCAAAACTGCTCATTCAAAAGATAGGTTCAACTCTGTTTGTTGAAAGCATACATCACAAAGAAGTTTCTCTTAATGCTTCTGTGTAGTTTTTATTTGAAGATATTTCCTTTTCCACCATAGGGCGTAAAGGGCTCCAAATATCCACTTGCAGATTCTACAAAAAGAGAAATCCAAAACTGCTCAATGAGAAGACAATTTCAATTCCATGAGTTGAATGCACACGTCACAAAGAAGTTTCTCAGAATCTTTCTGTGTAGTTTTTGTGTGAAGATATTTCCTTTTCCACAGTAGGCCTCAAAGCTCTCCAAGCATCCACTTGAAGATTCTGAAAATGAGAGATTCAAAACTGCTCAATCAAAAGATAGGTTCAATTCTGTGAGTTGAATGCATACATCACAAAAACGTTTCTCTGGATGCTTCTGTGTAGTTTTTATTTGAAGATATTTCCTTTTCCACAATAGGGTGTAAGGTTTCCAAATATACACTTGCAGACTCTACAAAAAGGGAGATTCTAAACTGTTCAAACAAAAGATAGGTTCAGCTCTGTAAGTTGAATGCGCACATCACAGAGAATTTTCTCAGAATGCATCTGAATAGTTTTTATATGAAACGGTTTTTTTAAATAGGCCTCAAAGGGCCCCAATTATCCACTTACAGATTCTACAAAAAGAGTGTTTCGAAACTAGTCAGTCAAAAGAAAGATTCAACTCTGTTGGATGAATGCACAGATCACAAAGAAGTTTCTCAGAATCCTTCAGTGTAGTTTTTATGATGATATTTCCTTTTCCACAATAGGCCTCAAAGGGCTCCAAATATAAATTTGCAGATTCTAAAAAAACAGAGTTTCAAAACTGCTCCATCAAAAGTAACGTTCAACTCTGTGAGATGAATGAACACATCACAAAGAAGTTTCTCAGAATGCTTCTGTGTATTTTTAATCTGAAGATATTTGCTCTTCCACGGTAGGCCTCAAAGTATTGCAAATATTCACTTGCAGATTCTACAAAAAGAGATATTCAAAACTGCCCAATCATAAGATAGTTTCAACCATGTGAGATGAATACACATCACAAAGAAGTTTCTCAGAATGCTTCTGAGTAGTTTTTATTTGAAGATATCTCCTTTTCCACAATAGGCCTCAAAGGGCTCCAATTATCCACTTTCAGATTCTACAAAAAAGTGTTTCAGTACTGCTCAATCATAAAATAAGTTCAAACTTGTGAGATGAATGCACACATCACAAATAAGTTTCTCAGAATGCTTCTGTGTAGTTTTTATGTGATGATATTTCCTTTTCAACAATAGGCCACAAAGAGCTCCAAATATGCAAATGCAGATTCTACCAAAAGACTGTTTCAAAATTGCTCAATCAAAATAAAGTTTCAACACTGTGAGATGAATCCACACATCAAAAAGAAGTTCTCAGAATGTTTCTGGGTTGTTTTTATTTGAAGATATTTCCTTTTCCACCATAGGCTGCAAAGGGCTCCAAATATCCAAATGCAGATCCTGCAAAAAGAGAGATTCAAAACTGCACAATCAAAAGATTGGTTCAACACTATGAGTTGAATACACACATCATGAAGAAGTTTCTTGGAATGCTTTTGTTTAATTTTTATGTGAAGATATTTGCTTTTCCACAGTAGGCCTCAAAGGGCTCAAAATATCCACCTGTATATTCTGCAAAAAGAGAGATTCAAAACAGCTCAATCAAAAGATAGGTTCAACTCTGTAAGATGAATGCACACATTGCAAAGAAGTTTCTCAAAATGTTTCTGTGTAGTTCTTATTTGAAGATATTTCCTTTTCCACCATAGGCCAAAAGGGGCTCCAAATATCCATTTGCACATCCTGCAAAAAGAGAGATTCTAAACTGCTCAATCAAAAGATAGGTTCAGCTCTGAGTTGAATGCACACATCACAGTGAAGTTTCTCAGAATACTCCTGTGTAGTTTTTATGTGAACATATATGATTTTCCACATTAGGCCTGACAACGCTCCCAATATCCACCTGCAGATTCTACAAAAAGAGAGATTCAAAACTGCTCAATCAATAGATGGATTCAACTCTGTGAGTTGAATGCACACATCACAGAGATGTTTTTGAGAAAGGTTCTGTGTAGTTTTTATTTGAAGATATTTCCTTTTCCACCCCAGGGCAAAAAGCACTCCAAATATCCACTTGCAGATTCTAGGACAAGAACGTTTCAAAACTGCTCAATTATAAGATAGGTTCAACCCTGTAAGATGAATGCATGCATTCTAAAGGAGTTTCTGAGAATGCTTCTGTGTAGTTTTCATCTGAAGATATTTGCTTTTCCACGGTAGGCCTCACAGTGCTCCAAATATCCAATTGTAAATACTTTAAAAAGAGTGTTTCGAAACTGCTCAATCTTAAGATAAGTTCAACCCTGTGAGATGACTACACACATCACAAAGAAGTTTCTCAGAATGCTTCTGTGTAGTTTTTATTTGAAGATATTTCCTTTTCCACCATAGGCCCCAAAGTGTTCCAAATATCCACTTACAGATTCTGCAAAAAGAGAGATTCAAAACTACCCAATCAAAGGATAGGTTCAACCCTGTGACATGAATGCACACATTACAAAGAAGTTTCTGAGACTTATTCTGTGTAGTTTTTAGGTGAAGGTATTTGCATTTCCACAGTAGGCCACAAAGCGCTCCAAATATCCACCTGCAGATTCTGCAAAAAGCGAGATTCAAAACTGCTCAATCAAAAGACAGATTCAACACAGTGAGTTGAATGCACACATCACAAAGAAGTTTCTGAGAATGCTTCTGTGTAGTTTTTATTTGAAGACATTTCCTTTTCCACCATAGGGCACAAACTGCTCCAAATATCCACTTGCAGATTCTACAAAAAGAGTATATCCAAGCTGCTCAATGAAAAGAAAATTTCAAACCTGTGAGATGAATGCACACATCACAAAGAAGTTTCTCAGAATTTTTTCTGTAGTTTTAATTGGAAGATATTTCCTTTTCCACCATAGGCTGCAAAGGGTGCCAAATATCCACTTGCAGATTCTGCAAAAAGAGAGATTCAAAATTGCTCAATCAAAAGATAGGTTCAACTCTGTGAGTTCAATGCACACCTCACAAATAAGTTTCTCAGAATGCTTCTGTGTAGTTTTCATTTGAAGATATTCCGTTTTCCACAATAGGAATGCGAGATC
The DNA here is from genome assembly GCF_028885625.2 of Pongo pygmaeus. NCBI lineage: Eukaryota > Metazoa > Chordata > Mammalia > Primates > Hominidae > Pongo > Pongo pygmaeus. The sequence goes on from NC_072395.2 coordinate 14,451,807, forward strand.
TCTGAACATCCACTTGTAATTTCTACAAAAAGGGAGATTCAAAACTGCTCAATCAAAAGATTGGTTCATCTCTGTGTGTTCAATGCACACATCACAAAGAAGTTTGTCAGAATGCTTCTGTGTAGTTTTTATGTGAACATATATGATTTTCCAGTTAGCCTCACAGTGCTCCAAATATCTGCTTGCTGATTCTACAAAAAGAGAGACTCAAAACTGCTCAATCAAAAGATAGATTCAACACTCTTAGTTGAATGCACACATAACGAAGAAGTTTTTGAGAATGCTTCTGTTAATTTTGTTATTTGAAGACATTTCCTTTTCCACCATGGCAAAATCACACAAAATACCACTTGCAGGTTCTATAAAAAGTGTGAACTGAAGATGGCCGAATAGGAAATGCTCCAGTCTACAGCTCCCAGCGTGAGCTATGCAAAAGACAGGTGATTTCTGCATTTGCATCTGAGGTACCAGGTTCATCTCACTAGGGAGTTCCAGACAGTGGGCGCAGGTCAGTGGATGCACGTACCGTGCATGAACTGAAGAAGGGTGAGGCATTGCCTCACTCGGGAAGCACAAGGGGTCAGGGCGTTCCCTTTCCTACACAAAGAAAGGGGTGACAGACGGCACTTGGAAAATCAGGTCACTCCTACCCGAATACTGTGCTTTTCTGAAGGGCTTAAAAAACGGTGCACCAGGAGATTGTATCCGGCACCTGGCTCAGAGGGTCCTACGCCCACGGAGTCTCACTGATTGCTAGAACAGCAGTCTGAGATCAAACTGCAAGGCGGCAGCGAGGCTGGGGGAGGGGCGCCCACCATTGCCCAGGCTTGCTTAGGTAAACAAAGCAGCTGAGAAGCTCGAACTGGGTGGAGCCCACCACAGCTCAAGGAGGCCTGCCTGCCTCTGTAGGCTCCACCTCTGGGGGCAGGGCACAGACAAACAAAAAGACAGCAGTAACCTCTGCAGACTTAAATGTCCCTGTCTGACAGCTTTGAAGAGAGCAGTGGTTCTCCCAGCACACAGCTGGACATCTGAGAATGGGCAGACTGCCTCCTTAAGTGGGTCCCTGAACTCTGACCCCCGAGCAGCCTAAGTGGGAGGCACCCCCAAGTAGGGGCAGACTGAAACCTCACACGGCCAGCCGGGTACTCCAACAGACCTGTAGCAGAGGGTCCTGTCAGTTAGGAGGAAAACTAACAAACTGAAAGGACACCCACACCAAAAACCCATCTGTACATCACCATCATCAAAGACCAAAAGTAGACAAAACAACAAAGATGGGGAAAAGCAGAGCAGAAAAACTGGAAACTCTAAAAAGCCGAGCGCCTCTCCTCCTCCAAAGGAACACAGTTCCTCACCAGCAATGGATCAAAGCTGGATGGAGAATGACCTTGACGAGCTGAGAGAAGAAGGCTTCAGACAATCAAATTACTCTGAGCTATGGGAGGATATTCAAACCAAAGCCAAAGAAGTTGAAAACTTTGAAAAAAATGTAGAAGAATGTATAACAAGAATAACCAATACAGAGAAGTGCTTAAAGGAGCTGATGGAGCTGAAAACCAAGGCTCGAGAACTACGTGAAGAATGCAGAAACCTCAGGAGCCGATGTGATCAAATGGAAGAAAGGATATCAGTGATGGAAGATGAAATTAATGAAATTAAGCGAGAAGGGAAGTTTAGAGAAAAAAGAATAAAAAGAAATGAGTGAAGCCTCCAAGAAATATGGGACTATGTGAAAAGACCTAATCTATGTCTGACTGGTGTATCTGAAAGTGACGGGGAGAATGGAACCAAGTTGGAAAACACTCTGCAGGATATTATCCAGGAGAACTTCCCCAATCTAGCAAGGCAGGCCAACATTCAGATTCAGGAAATACAGAGAATGCCACAAAGATACTACTCGAGAAGAGCAACTCCAAGACACATAATTGTCAGATTCACCAAAGTTGAAATGAAGGAAAAAATGTTAAGGGCAGCCAGAGAGAAAGGTCGGGTTACGCACAAAGGAAAGCCCATCAGACTAACAGAGAATCTCTCAGCAGAATCTCTATAAGCCAGAAGAGAGTGGGGGCCAATATTCAACATTCTTAAAGAAAAGAATTTTCAACCCAGAATGTCATATCCAGCCAAACTAAGCTTCACAAGTGAAGGAGAAATAAAATACTTTACAGACAAGCAAATGATGAGAGATTTTGTCACCACCAGGCCTGTCCTAAAAGAGCTCCTGAAGGAAGTGCTAAACATGGAAAGGCACAACCGGTACCAGCCACGGCAAAATCATGCCAAAATGTAAAGACCATCGAGACTAGGAAGAGACTGCATCAACTAACGAGCAAAATAACCAGCTAACATCATAATGACAGTATCAAATTCACACATAACAATATTAACTTTAAATGTAAATGGACTAAATGCTCCAATTAAAAGACAACGACTGGCAAATTGGATAAAGAGTCAAGACCCATCAGTGTGCTGTATACAGGAAGCCCATTTGACGTGCAGAGACACACATAGTCTCAAAATAAAAGGATGGAGGAAGATCTACCAAGCAAATGGAAAACAAAAAAAGGCATTGGTTGCAATCCTAGTCTCTGATAAAACAGACTTTAAACCAGCAAAGATCAAAAGAGACAAAGAAGGCCATTACATAATGGTAAAGGGATCAATTCAACAAGAAGAGCTAACTATCCTAAATATATATGCACCCAATACAGGAGCACCAAGAATCATAAAGCAAGTCCTGAGTGACCTACAAAGAGACTTAGCCTCCCACACATTAATAAAGGGAGACTTTAACACTCCACTTTCAACATTAGACAGATCAACGAGACAGAAAGTCAACAAGGACACCCAGGAATTGAACTCAGCTCTGCACCAAGCGGACCTAATAGACATCTACAGAACTCTCCACCCCAAATCAACAGAATACACATTTTTTTCAGCACCACACCACACCTATTCCAAAATTGACCACATAGTTGGAAGTAAAGCTCTCCTCAGTAAATGTAAAAGAACAGAAATTATAACAAACTATCTGTCAGATCACAGTGCAATCAAGCTACAACTCAGGATTAAGAATCTCACTCAAAACCGCTCAACTACATGGAAACTGAACAACCTGCTCCCGAGTGACTACTGGATACATAACAAAATGAAGGCAGAAATAAAGATGTTCTTTGAAACCAACGAGAACCAAGATACAACATACTAGAATCTCTGGTATGCATTCAAAGCAGTGTGTAGAGGGAAATTTATAGCACTAAATGCCCACAAGAGAAAGCAGGAAAGATCCAAAATTGACACCCTATCATCATTATTAAAAGAACTAGAAAAGCAAGAGCAAACACATTCAAAAGCTAGCAGAAGGCAAGAAATAACTAAAATCTGAGCAGAACTGAAGGTAATAGAGACACAAAAAACCCTTCAAAAAATTAATGAATCCAGGAGCTGGTTTTTTTCAAAGGATCAACAAAATGGAAAGACCGCTAGCAAGATTAATAAAGAAAAAAAGAGAGAAGAATAAAATAGATGCAATAAAAAATGATAAAGGAGATACCACCACCGATCCCACAGAAATACAAACTACCATCAGAGAATACTACAAACACCTCTACGCAAATAAACTAGAAAATCTAGAAGAAATGGATAAATTCCATGACACATGCACTCTCCCAAGACTAAACCAGGAAGAAGTTGAATCTCTGAATAGACCAATAACAGGAGCTGAAATTGTGGCAATAATCAGTAGCTTACCAACCAAAAAAAGTCCAGGACCAGATGGATTCACAGCCGATTTCTACCAGAGGTAAAAGAAGGAGCTGGTACTATTCCTTCTGAAACTATTCCAATCAATAGTAAAAGAGGGAATCCTCCCTAACTCATTGTATGAGGCCAGCATCATCCTGATATCAAAGCCGGGCAGAGAAAAAACCAAAAAAGAGAATTTTAGACCAATATCCCTGATGAACATTGATGCAAAAATCCTCAATAAAATACTGGCAATCCAAATCCAGCAGCATATCAAAAAGCTTATCCACCATGATCAAGTGGGCTTCATCCCTGGGATGCAGGGCTGGTTCAATATACACAAATCAATAAATGTAATCCAGAATATAAACAGAACCTAAGACAAAAACCACGATTATCTCAATAGATGCAGAAAATGCCTTTGACAAAATTCAACAACGCTTCATGCTAAAAACTCTCAATAAATTAGGTATTGTTGGGGCGTATCTCAAAATAATAAGAGCTATCTATGACAAACCCACAGCCAATATCATACTGAATGGGCAAAAACTGGAAGCATTCTCTTTGAAAACTGGCACAAGACATGGATGCCCTCTCTCACCACTCCTATTCAACATAGTGTTGGAAGTGCTGGCCAGGGCAATTAGGCAGGAGAAGGAAATCAAGGGTATTCAATTAGGAAAAGAGGAAGTCAAATTGTCCCTGTTTGCAGATGACATGATTGTATATATCTAGAAAACCCCATTGTCTCAGCCCAAAATCTCCTTAAGCTGATAAGCAACTTCAGCAAAGTCTCAGGATACAAAATCAATGTACAAAAATCACAAGCATTCTTACACACCAACAACAGACAAGCAGAGAGCCAAATCATGAGTGAACTCCCATTCACAATTGCTTCAAAGAGAATAAAATACCTAGGAATCCATCTTACAAGGGACGTGAAGGACCTCTTCAAGGAGAACAACAAACCACTACTCAAGGAAATAAAAGAGGATACAAACAAATGGAAGAACATTCCATGCTCATGGGTAGGAAGAATCAATATCATGAAAATGGCCATAATGCCCAAGGCAATTTACAGATTCAATGCCGTCCCCATCGAGCTACCAATGACTTTCTTCACAGAATTGGAAAATCTACTTCAAAGTTCATATGGAACCAAAAAAGAGCCACATCACCAAGTCAATCCTAAGCCAAAAGAACAAAGCTGGAGGCATCACACTACCTGACTTCAAACTATACTACAAGTCTACAGTTACCAAAAGAGCATGGTACTGGGACAAAAACAGAGATATAGATCAATGGAACAGAACAGAGCCCTCAGAAATAAAGCCACATATCTACAACTATCTGATCTTTGACAAACCTGAGAAAAACAAGCAATGGGGAAAGGATTCCCTATTGAATAAATGGTACTGGGAAACTGGCTAGCCATATGTGGAAAGCTGAAACTGGATCCCTTCCTTACATTTTATACAACAATCAATTCAAGATGGATTAAAGACTTAAACATTAGACCTAAAACCATAAAAACCCTAGAAGGAAACCTAGGCATTACCAATCAGGACATAGACATGGGCAAGGGCTTCATATCTAAAACACCAAAAGCAATGGCAACAAAAGCCAAAATTGACAAATGGGATCTAATTAAACTAAAGAGCTTCTGCACAGCAAAAGAAACTACCATCAGAGTGAACAGGCAACCTACAAAATGGGAGAAAGTTTTCACAACTTACCCATCTGACAAAGGGCTAATATCCAGAATCTACAATGAACTCAAACAAATTTACAAGAAAAAAACAAACAACCCCATCAAAATGTGGGCGAAGGACATGAACAGACACTTCTCAAAAGAAGACATTTATGCAGCCAAAAAACACATGAAAAATTGCTCACCATCACTGGCCCTCAGAGAAACGCAAATCAAAACCACAATGAGATACCATCTCACACCAGTTAGAATGGAGATCATTAAAAAGTCAGGAAACAACAGGTATTGGAGAGGATGTGGAGAAATAGGAAATCTTTTACACAGTTGGTGGGACTCTAAACTAGTTCAACCATTGTGCAAGTCAGTGTGGCATTTCCTCAGGGATCTAGAACTAGAAATTCCATTTGACCCAGCCATCCCATTACTGGGTATATAACCAAAGGACTATATATCATGCTGCTATAAAGACACATGCACACGTAAGCAACCCAAATGTCCAACAATGATAGACTGGATTAAGAAAATGTGGCACATATACACCATGGAATACTATACAGCCATATAAATTGATGAGTTCATGTCCTTTTTAGGAACATGGATGAAATTGGAAATCATCATTCTCAGTAAACTATCGCAAGAACCAAAAACCAAACACTGCATATTCTCACTCATAGGTGGGAATTGAACAATGAGAACACATGGATACAGGAAGGGGATCATCACACTCTGGGGACTGTTGTGGGGTGGGGGTAGGGGAGAGCGACAGCATTGGGAGATATACCTAATGCTAGGTGAGGAGTTAGTGGGTGCAGTGCACCAGCATGGCACATGTATACATATTTAACTAACCTGCACATTGTGCACATGTACACTAAAACCTAAAGTATAATAATAATAAATTAATTAATTAAAAAATCTGAACTGCTGAATCATAAGATAGCTTCAAACTTGTGAGATGAATGCACACATCACAAAGAAGTTTCTCACAATGTTTCTGTGTAGTTTTTTTTTTTTTTTTGAAGATATTTCCTTTTCCACCATAGGCCACAAAGGGCTCCCAATATCCACTTGCAGATTCTGCAAAAAGAGAGACTCAAAACTGCTCAATCAAAAGACAGGTTCAACACTGTGAGTTGAATTCACACATCCCAAAGAAGTTTCTCAGAATACTTCTGTGTAATTTTTATGCGAAGGTATTTGGTTTTCCACAGTAGGCCTCAAAGGGCTCCAAATATCCACCTGCAGATTCTACAAAAAGAGAGATTCAAAACTGCTCAATCACAAGATAGGTTCAACCCTTTGAGTTGAATGCATGCATCACAAAGAGGTTTCTCTGAATGCATCTATGTTGCTTTTATTGGAAGATATATTTTTTCTATCCACTTGCAGATTCTACAAAAAGGGAGATTCAAATCAGCTCAATGAGAAGATAAGTTCAACACTGTGTTTTGAATTCACACCTCACAAAGAAGTTTCTCAGAATACTTCTGTTTAGTATTTAAGTGAAGATATTTCCTTTTCCACAATAGACCTCGAAGCTCTCCAAACATCCACTTGCTGATTCTGCAAAAAGAGATTGAAAACTGTTCAATGAAATGGTAGGTTCAATTCGGTGAGTTTAATGCAAACATCACAAAGGAGTTTTTCAGAATGATTCTGTGTACTTTTTCTGTGAACATATTTGATTTTCCTCAGAAGGCCTCACAGCACTCCAAATATCCACTTGTAGATTCTACAAAAAGAGAGATTCAAAACAACTTAATCAAAAATTAAGTTCAACTCTGTGAGTTGAACGCACACATCAGGAGGAAGTTTCTGAGAATGCTTCTGTGTAGGTTTTATTTAAAGATATTTCCTTTTCCACCACAGGGTGCAAAGGGCTCCAAATATCCATTGCAGATTCTACAAAAAGAGAGATTCTAAACTGCTCAATCAAATGATATTTTCAACTCTGTGAGTTGAATGCACACATCACAAAATCTTTCTCAGAAGGCTTCTAAGTAGTTTTTATGTGAAGATATTGCCTTTTCTATGATAGGCCACAAAGGGCTGCAATTATCTACTTGCAGATTCTACAAAAAGGATGTTTCAATACTGCTGAATCAAAAGAAACTTTCAACTCTGTGAAATGAATGTATACATCACAAAGTAGTTTCTCAGAATGCTTCTATCTGGTTTTTATGGGAAGATATTTCCTTTTCCACAACAGGCCTCAGAAAGCTGCAAACATCCACTTGCAGTTTCTACAAAAAGAGAGTTTCAAAACTGCTCAATCAAAAGAAAAGTTCAGCTCTGAGATGAATGCACACATCACAAAGAAGTTTCTCAGAATGATTCTGTGTAGTTTTTATCTGAAGATATTTGCTTTTCCACAGTAGGCCTCAAAGTGCTCCAAATATCCACTTGTAGATTATACAAAAAGATTGTTTCAAAACTGCCCAATCAAAAGATAGGTTCAACACTGTGAGATAATGGCACACATCCCAAAGAAGTTTCTCAGAATGTTTCTGTGTAGTTTTTATTTGAAGATATTTCCTTTTCAACCACAGGCCGCAATGGGCTCCAAATATCCACTTGCAGATTCTGCAAAAAGAGAGATTCAAAACTGCTCAATCAAAAGATAAGTTGAACCCTATGAGGTGAATGCACACATGCCAAAGAAATTTCTCAGAATTCTTCCGTGTAGTTTTTATGTGAAGATATTTGGTTTTCCACAGTAGGCCTCAAAGGGATCCAAATATCCACCTACAGATTCTGCAAAAATGTTTCTAAATTGCTCAATCAAAAGAAAAGTTCAACTCTGTGAGTTGAATGCACACATCAGAAAGAAGTTTCTCATAATGCTTCTGTCTACTTTTTATGTGAAGATATTTCCTTTTCCACAATAGGTCAAAAAGGGCTCCAATTATCCACTTGCAGATTCTACAAAAAGAGTGTATCAAAACTGCTCAGTAAAAAGAAAAGTTCAACTCTGAGATGAATGCACACATCACAAAGGAGTTTCTCAGAATGCTTTTGTGTAGTTTTTATCTGAAGATACTGGCTTTTCCATGGTAGGCCTCAAAGCGCTCCAAATATCCCCTTGCAGATACTACAAAAAAAGTGTTTGAAAACTGATCAATCATAAGATATGTTCAACCCTGTGAGATGAATGCACATATCAGGAAGTAGTTTCCCAGAATATTTCTGTGTAGTTTTTATTTGAAGATATTTCCTTTTCCACCATTGGCTGCAAAGGGCTCCAAATATCCACTTGCAGATTCTGCAAAAAGAGAGATTCAAAACTGCTCCATGAAAGAAAGTTTCAAATCTGGGAGTTGAATGCACACATCCCAAAATAGTTTCCCAGAATGCTTCTGTGTAGTATTCATGTGAAGATGTTTGCTTTTCCACCATTGGCCTCAAAGTGCTCCAAATATCCAACTGCAAATTCTGCAAAAAGGGAGATTCAAAACTCATCAATCAAAACATAAGTTCACTTCTGTGAGATGAATGCATACATCACAAAGAAGTTTCTCTGAATACTTCTGTGTCGATTTTATTTGAAGATATTACCTTTTCCACCATAAGGTGCAAAGGGCTCCAAATATCCACTTGTAGATTCTACAAAAAGAGAGATTCGAAACTGCTCAATGAGAAAATAAGTTCAACTCTGTGAGCTGAGTGCACACATCACAAAGAGCTTTCTCAGAATGCTTCTGTATGGTTTTTATGTGAAGATATAGCTTTTTCCACAATAGGCCTCATAGCTCTCCAAACATCCACTTGCAGATTCTGCAAAAAGAGAGATTCAAAACTGCTCAATCCAAAGAAAGTTTCAACTCTGTGAGTTGAATGCACACATCACAAACAGGTTTCTCAGAATGCTTCCGTGTAGTTTTAATGTGAGCATATTTGATTTTCTACAGTAGGCCTCCCAACACTCCAAATATCCACTTGCAGATCACACAAAAAGAGAGATTCAAAACTGCTCAATCAAAACATAGGTTCAACTCTGTGAGTTGAATCTACACATCACAAAGAAGTTTCTCAGAATGCTTCTGAGTAGTTTTTATATGAAGATATTTCCTTTTCTGCAATAGGCTTCAAAGGTCTCCAATTATCCACTTGCAGATTCTACAAAAAGAGTGTTTCAAAACAGCTAAATCAAAAGAAAGGTTCAACTCTGTGAAAAGAAAGCACACATCACAAGAAAGTTTCTCTGTATGCTTCTATGTAGCTTTTATTTGAAGATATTTCCTTTTCCACCATAGGGCGCAAAGGGCTCCAAATATCCACTTGCATATTCCACAAAAAGAGAGACTCAAAACTGCTCAATGAGAAGATAAGTTTAACTCTGTGAGTTGAATGGACACCTCACAAAGGAGTTTCTCAGAATGCTTCCATGTAGTTTTTTTGTGAAGATATTTCCTTTTACACAATAGGCCTCAAAGATCCCCAAACATCCACTTGCAGATTCTGCAAAAGGAGAGATTCAAAACTGCTCAATCAAACGATAGGTTCAACACTTTGAGATGAATACACATCACAAAGAAGTTTCTCAGAATGCTTCTGAGTAGTTTTTATTTGAAGAAATTTCCTTTTCCACCATAGGCCTCAAAGGGCTCCAAATATCCACATGCAGATCCTGCAAAAAGAGAGATTCAAAACTGCTCAATCAAAAGATAAGTTCAACTCTGTGAATTGAGTGCTCACATCCCAAAGAAGTTTCTCAGAATGCTTCTGTGTAGTTTTTATGTGAAGATATTTCCATTTCCACAATAGGCCTCAAAGCTCTCCAAACATCCACTTGTAGACTTTGCAAAAAGAGAGATTCAAAACAGATCATTCAAAAGAGAGGTTCAAATATGTGAATTGAATGCACACATCACAGAGAAGTTTCTCAGAATGCTTCTGTGTAGTTTTTAGCTGAAGATATTTGCCTTTCCATGGTAGGCCTGAAAGCGATCCAAATATCCACTTGCAGATTCCACAAAAAGAGTGTTTCAAAACTGCTCAATCATGAAATAGGTTCAACCTTGTGAGATGAATGCACACATCACAAATAAGTTTCTCTGACTGCTTCTGTGTAGTTTTTATGTGAAGATATTTCCTTTTCCACAATAGGTCTCCAAGGGCTCCAAATATCCACTTGCAGATTCTAAAAAAAGAGGGATTCAAAACTGCTCAATCAAAAGATATGTTGAACTCTGTCAGTTGAATGCATACATCACAAATAAGTTTCTCAGAAGGCTTCTGAGTAGTTTTTATGGTAAGATATTTCCTTTACCACAATGGGACTCAAAGGGCTCCAATTATCCACTTGCAAATACTATAAAAAGAGTGTTTAAAAACGGCTCAATAAAAAGAAAGTTTCAACTCTCTGAGATGAATGCACACATCAATGAGAAGTTTCTCAGAATGCTTCTGTGTAGTTTTTATGTGAGAATATTTCCTTTTCCACAGTAGTCCTCAATAGGCTCCAAATATCCACTTGCAGATTTTACTAAAACAGTGTTTCAAAACTGCTGAATCAAAAGAAAGTTTCAATTCTGTGAAATGAATGCACGCATCACAAAGAGTTTTCCAGAATGCTTCTGTGTAGTTTTTATCTGAAGATATTTGCTTTTCCACGGTAAGCCTCAAAGCGCTCCGAATATCAACTTGCAGATTTTACAAAAAGAGTGTTTCAAAACTGCTCAATCGTAAGATAGATTCAACCCTGTGAGATGAATGCACACATCACAAAGAAGTTTCTGAGACTATTTATGTATAGTTTTTGTTTGAAGATATTTCCTTTTCCACCATAGGCTGCAAAGGGCTCCAAATATCCACTAACAGATTCTGCAAAAAGAGAGATTAAAAACTGCTTAATCAAAGCATAGATTCAACTCTGTGATTTGAATGCAGACATCCTAAAGAAGATTCTCAGAATGTTTCTGGTTAGTTTTAATTTGAAAATATTTGCTTTTCCACAGTAAAGCTCAAATGGCTCAAATTATCCACTTGCAGATTCTGCAAAAGAGTGTTTCAAAACTGCTCAATCAAAATAAATTCTCAACTCTATGAGAAGGGTGCACACATCACAAAGAAGTTTCTCAGAATGCTTCTGTGTAGTTTTTATGTGAAGATATTTCCTTTTCCATAATAGGCCTCAAAGCTCTGCAAACATCCTCTTGCAGATTCTTCAGATTCTTCAAAAAGAGAGATTCAAAACTGCTCAATCAAAAGATGGCTCAATCCTGTGAGTTGAATGCAGACATCACAAAGAAGTTTCTCAGAATGCTTCTGTGAAGTTTCTATGTGAAAATATTTGATTTTCCACCGTAGGCCTCACAGAGGTCCAAATATCCACTTGCAGTTTCTACAATAAGAGAGATTCAAAACTGGTCAATCAAAAGATAGGTTCAACTCTGTGAGTTGAATTCACACATCAAGAAAAAGTTTCTGAAAATGCTTCTGTGTACTTTTTATTTGAAGATATTTCCTTTCCCACCATAGGGTGCAAAGGAATACAAATATGCACTTGCAGATCCTACAAAAAGTGAGATTTAAAACTGTTCAATCAAAAGATAGGTTCAACTCTGTGAGTTGAATGCACACATCACGAAAAAGTTTCTGGGTTTATTTGAAGATATTTCCTTTTCCACCATAGGGCACAAAGGTCTCCAATTATCCACTTGTAGATTCTACAAAAAGAGTGTTTCAAAACAGCTGAATCAAAAAGAATGTTCAACGCTGTGAGATGAATGCCCACATCACAAATAAGTTTCTCTGACTGCTTCTGTGTAGTTTTTATGTGAAGATATTTCCTTTTCCACAATAGACCTCAAAGGGCTCCAAATATCCCCTTGCAGATTCTACAAAAATAGTGTTTCAAAACTCCTCAATCGAAAGAAAAGTTCAACTTTGTGAGATGAATGCACACATCACAAAGAAGTTTCTCAGAATGCTTCTGTGTAGTTTTTATCTGAAGATTTTTGCTTTTCCAAGGTAGGCCTGAAAGCGCACCAAATATCCACTCGCAGATTCTGTAAAAGGAGTGTTTCAAAACTCCTCAATCATAAGATAGGTTGAACCCTATCAGATGAATGCACACATCACTAAGAAGGTTCTCTGAATATTTCTGTATAGTTTTTAATTGAAGATATTTTCTTTTCCACCATGGGACCCAATGGACTCCAAATATCTTCTTCCAGATTCTGCAAATAGAGAGATTCAAAACTGCTCAATCAAAAGATAGGTTCAACTCTGTGAGTTGAATGCACACTTCCCAAAGTAGTTTCTCAGAATGCTTCTGTGTAGTTTTTATATGAAGAGATTTGTTTTTCCACTGTAGGCCTCAAAAGGCTCCAAATATCCACCTGCATATTCTGCAAAAGGAGAGATTCAAAACTGCTCTATCAAAAGATAGGTTCAACTCTGAGAGTTGATTGCATACATCACAAAGAAGTTTCTCTAAATAGTACTGTGTAGTTTTTATTTGAAGATATTTCCTGTTCCATTATGGGGCACCAAGGTCTCCAAAAATCCACTTGCCGATTCTACAAAAAGAGGGATTCAAAACTGCTCAATGAAAAGATGGGTTCAGCCCTGTTAGTTGAATGCCTACATAACAAAGAAGTTTCTCTGAATTCTTCTGTGTAGTTTTTATTTGAACATATTTCTTTTTCCACCATAGGTCACAATGGGCTCCAAATATCCACATGCAGATTCTACAAAAAGAGATGCAAAACTACTCAATTAGAAGATAAGTTCAACTCTGTGAGTTGAATGCACACCTCACAAAGAAGTTTCTCAGAATGCTTCTGTGTAGTTTTTATGTGAAGATATTTCCTTTTCCACCACAATCCTCAAAGCTCTCGAAACATCCACTTGCAGATTCTGCAAAAAGGGACATTCAAAACTGCTCCATCAAAAGATAGGTTCAACTCTGTGAGTTGAATGCACACATGACACAGAAGTTTCTCAGAGTGCTTCTGTGTAATTTTTATCTGAAGATATTTGCTTTTCCACGGTTGGCCTCAAAGCCCTCCAAATATCCATTTGCAGATTCCACAAAAAGTGTGTTTCAAAGCTGCTCAATCATCAGATAGGTTCAACCCTGTGAGATGAATGCACACATCACAAAGAACTTTCTCAGAATGTCTCTGTGCAGTTTTTACATGAAGATATTTCCTTTTCCACCATAGGGCGCATAGGGCTCCAAATATCCACTTGCAGATTCTGCAAAAAGGGAGATTCAAAACTGCTGAATCAAAAGAAAGGTTCAACTCTGTGAGTTGAATGCATACATCCCAAAGAAGTTTCTCAGAAGGCTTCAGTATAGTTTTTATGTGAAGATATTTTCTTTTCCACAGTAGACCTCAAAGGGCACCAAACATCCACCTGCCGATTCTGCAAATAGAGAGATTCACAACTGCTCAATCAAAAGATAGGTTCAACACTGTGAGTTGAATGCATACCTCACAAAGAAGTTTCTGTGAATGCTTCTGTGTAGTTTTTATTTGAAGACATTTCCTTTTCCAGCATAGGGCTCAAAGGGCTCAATATATCCACTTGCAGATTTTACAACAAGATAGATTCAAAACTGCTCAATGAGAAGATAAGTTCAACTCTGTGAGTTGAATGCACACTTCACAAAGAAGTTTCTCAGAATTATCCTGTGTAGTTTTCATGTGAAGATATTTCCTTTTCCACAACAGGCCTCAGAGCTCTCCAAACATCCACTTGCAGATTCTGCAAAAAGAGAAATTCAAAGCTGCTCAATCAAAACGTAGTTTCAACTCTTTGAGTTGAATACACACATCACAAAGAAGTTTCTCAGAATGCTTGTGTGTAGTTTTTATGTGAGCATATTTGATTTTCCAAAGTAGACCTCACAGCACTCCAAATATCCGCTTGCAGATTCTACAAAAAGAGAGATTCAAAACTGCTCAATCAAAAGATAAGTTCAACTATGTGTGTTGAATGCACCCATCCCACAGAAGTTTCCCAGAATCCTTCTGTGTAGTTTTTTTGTGAAGATTTTTTTTTCCACATTACACCTCAGAGGACTCCAATTATCCATTTGCAGATTCTACAAAAAGAGTGAATCAAAACTGCTCTAACAAAAGAAAGGTTCAACTATGTGAGATGACTGCACACATCACAAAGAAGTTTCTCAGAATGCTTCTGTGTAGTTTTTATGTGAATATATTTACTTTTCCACAATAGGCCTCAAAAGGCACAAAATATCCACTTGCAGATTCTGCAAAAAGAGAGATTCAAAACTACTCTATCAAAAGATAGTTTCAAGTCTGCGAGTTGAATGCACACATCCCAAAGAATTTCTCAAAATATTTCTGTGTAGTTCTTATGTGAAGATATTTGCTTTTCCACAGTAGGCCTCAAAGTGCTCCAAATAGCCACCTGCAGATTCTGCAAAAAGAGAGATTCAAAACTGCTCAATGAGAAGATAAGTTCAACAGTGTGAGTTGAATGCACACCTCACAAAGAGGTTTCTCAGAATGCTTCTGTGTAGTTTTTATGTGAAGATATTTCCTTTTCCACAATAGTCCTCAAAGCCCTCCAAACATCCACCTGCAGATTGTGCAAAAAGAGAGTTTCAAAACTGCTCAATCAAAAGATAGGTTCAAGTCTGTGAGTTGAATGCATACATCACAAAGAAGTTTGTCTGCATGCTTCTGTGTAACGTTTATTTGAAGCTATTTCCTTTTCCACCATAGGGTCCAAAGGGCTCCAAATATCCACGTGCAGATTCTACAAAAAGAGAGATTCTAAAATGCTCAATCAAAAGATAGATTCAACTCTGTGAGTTAAATGCACACATCACAAAGAAGTTTCTTAGAATGCTTCTCAGTAGTTTTTATCTGAAGATATTTCCTTTTCCACAATAAGCCTCATAGGGCTCACGTTAACCACTTGCAGATTCTAGAAAAAGACTGTTTCAAAACTGCTCAATCAAAACAAAGTTTCAACTCAGTGAGTTGAATGCACACATCACAAAGAGGTTTTCCAGAATGCTTCTGTGTAGTTTTTATCTGAAGATATTTGGTTTTCCACGGTAGGCCTCAAAGGGCTCCAAATATTCACTTGAAGATTCTACAAAAAGAGTGTTTCAAAACTTCTCAATGATAAGATCAGTTCAACCTTGTGAGACGAGTGCACTCCTCAAAAAGATTCTCAGAATGTTTCTGTGCAGTTTTTATTTGAAGATATATCCATTTCCACCATAGGCCACAAAGGACTCCAAATATCCTCTTCCAGATTCTGCAAAAGAGAGATTCAAAACTGCTCAATCAAAAGAAGGTTCAACTCTGTGAGTTGATTGCACACATCCCAAAGAAGTTTTTCTGAATGCTTCTGTGTAGTTTTTATGAGAAGATATTTGCTTTTCCACATTAGGCCTCAAATGTCTCCAAGTATCCACCTGCAGATTCTGCAAAATGAGTGATTCAAAATGGCTAAATCAAAAGACAGGTTCAGCTCTATGAGTTCAATGCACACATCACAAGGAAGTTTCTCTGAATGATTTTCTGTACTTTTTATTTGAAGATATTTCCTTTTCCACCATACAGCACAAAGGGCTCCAAATATCCACTTGCAGATTCTCCAAAAAGAGATATTCAAAACTGCTCAATGGGAAGATAAGATCAACTGTGTGATTTGAATGTACACCTTGCAAAGAAGTTTCTCAGAATGTTTCTGTGTAGTTTTTATGTGAATATATTTCCTTTTACACAAAGCCTCAAAGCTCTCCAAACATCCTCTTGCAGATTCTCCAAAAAGAGAGATTCAATACTTCCCAATCAAAAGATTGGTTCAACTCTGTGAGTTGAATGCACACATCATAAAGAAGTTTCTCAGAATGCTTCTGTGTGGTTTTATTGGAAAGTATTTTATTTTCCACAGTAGGAGTCACAGCACTCCAAATATCCACTTGCAGATTCTATGAACAGAGAAATCCAAACGGCTCAATAGAAAGGTAGGTACAACTCATTGAGTTGAATGCACACATCACGAAAAGTTTCTTAGAATGCTTCTGAGTAGTTTCCATTTGAAGATATTTCCTTTTCCACAATAAGTCGAAAAGGGCTCCAAATATACACTTGTAGATCCTTCAAAAAGAGAGATTCAAAACTGCTCAATGAGAAGATAAGTTCAACTATGTGAATTGAATGCACACATTTCAAAGAAGTTTCTGAGAATGCTTCTGTGTAGTTTTTATTTGAAGTTAATTCCTTTTCCATCACAGGGCACAAAGGGCTCTAAATATCCACTTGCAGATTCTACAAAAAGAGAGATTCTAAACTGCTCCATGAAAAGATAGATTCAACTCTGTGAGTTGAATGCAAACATCACAAAGAAGTTTCTCAAAATGCTTCTGAGTAGTTTTTATGTGAAGATATTTCCTATTCCACAGCAGGCCTCAAAGGGCTTCAATTATCCACTTGCAGATTCTACGAAAAGAGTGTGTCAAAACTGCTCAATCAAAAGAAAGTTTCAATTCTGTGAGATGAATGCACACATCACAAAGAAGTTTCTCAGAATGCTTCTGTGCAGTTTTCATGTGAAGAGATTTCCTTTTCCACCATAGGCAACAAAGGACTGCAAATATTCACTTGCAGCTTCTACAAAAAGAGTGTTCCAAAACTGCTCAATCAAAAGAAAGTTTCAACTCTGTGAGATGAATGCACGCATCCCAAGAAGTTTCTCAGAATTCTTCTGTGTAGTTTTTGTCTGAAGATATTTATTTTTCCACGGTGGGCCTCACAGTGCTCTAAATATCCACTTGCAGACTGTACAAAAAGACTGTTTCAAAACTGCTCAAGCATAAGTTAGCTTCAACCCTGTGAGATGAATGCACATATCACAATGAAGTTTCTCCGAAAGTTTCTGTGTAGTTTTTATTTGAAGATATTTCCTTTTCCACCATAGGCCACAAAGGGCTAAAAATATCCACTTGCAGATTCTGGAAGAGACAGATTAAAAACTGCTCAATCTAAAGATGGATTCAACTCTGGGAGTTGAATGCAAGCATCACAAAGAAGTTTCTCAGAATCATTCTGTGTAGTTTTTATGTGAAGATATTTGCTTTTCCACTATAAGCCTCAAAGGGCTCCAAATATCCACCTGCAGATTCTGCAAAAAGAGAGATTCAAAACTACTCAATCAAAAGACAGGTTCAACACTGTGAGCTGAATGCACACATCACAAAGTAGTTTCTCTGATTGTTTCTATGTAGTTTTTATTTGAAGATATTTCCTTTTCCACCATATTATGCAAAGGGCTCCAAATATCCACTTGCAGATTCTACAAAATGAGAGATTCAAAACTTCTCAATGAGAAGATAAGTTCAACTCTATGAGTTGAATGCACAGCTCACAAAGAAGTTTACAGAATGCTTCTGTGTAGTATTTATGTGAAGATATTTCCTTTTCCACAGTAAGATTCAGAGCTCTAAAACACCCATTTGCAGATTCTGCAAAAAGGGAGATTCAAAACTGCTCAATAAAAAGATAGGCTCAATTCTTTGAGTTGAATGAACACATCCCAAAGAAGTTTCTGAGAATACTTCTGTGTTGTTTTTATGTGAAGATATTTCCTTTTCCATCATAGAGGTCAAAGAGCACAAAATATCCACTTGCAGTTTCTACAAAAAGAGTGTTCCAAAACTGCTCCATTAAAAGAAAGTTACAACACTGTGAGTTGAATGCACACATCAAAAAGCAGTTTCTGAGAATTCTTCTGACCAGATTTTATGTGAAGATAATTCCTTTTCCACTGAAGCCTTCAAAGCGCTTCAAAAGTCCACTTGCATATACTACAAAAGGAGTGTTTCAAAACTGCTCAATGAAAAGTTATGTTCAACTCTGTGAGTTGAAAGCACACATCACAAAGAATTTTCTGAGAATGCTTCTGTTTAGTTTTATGTGAAGATAATCCCATATCCAATGAGGGCCTCAAAGCGGTCCAAATATCCACTTGCAGATCCTACAAAAAGAGTGTTTCACAACTTCTCTATGAATAGGTATGTTCAACTTTGTGAGTTGAATGCAAACATAACAAATAAGTTTCTGAGAATGCTTCTGTCTAGTTTTTATAAGAAGATATTACCTTTTCCACCATAGCCCTCAAAGCACTACAAATGTACATTTGCAGATTCTACAAAAAGAGTGTTTAAAAAGTGCTCTCTCAAAAGAAATGTTCAACTCTCTGAGTTGAATGCACACATCACAAAGTAGTTTCTAACAATGCTTCTGTCTAGTTTTTATTCCAAGATATTTCCGTTTCCAATGAGGGCTTCAAAGGGCTTCAAATTTCCACCTGCAGATTCTACAAAAACAGAATTTCAAAACTGCTCTATGAAAAGTTATGTTCAACTCTGTGAGTTGAATGCAAACATCACAAAGAAGTTTCTGAGAATTCTTCTGTATGGTTTTTATATGAAGATATACCATTTTCCATGGAAGGCCTCAAAGAGCTACAAATGTCCACTTGCAGATTCTACAGAAAGAGGGTTTCAAAACTGCTCTATCAAAGGGAAGGTTCAACTCTGCGAGTTGAATGTGCATATCACAAAGAAATTTCAGAGAATGCTTCTCTGTAGTTTTTACATGAAGATATTCCCCTTTCCAACGAAGGCCTCAAAAACGGTACAAATATCCACTTGCACATCCTACAAAAAGAGTGTTTCAAAACTTCTCTATCAAAAGGAAAGTTGAACTCCGTTAGTTGAATTTACACATCACAAAGAAGTTTCTGAGATTGATTCTGTCTAGTTTTAATGTGAGGATATTCCCAATGATGGCTTCAAAGCAGTCCAATTATCCACTTGCAGATTTTACAAAAAGAGTTTTTCAAAAGGCTCTATCAAACGGAAGGTTCAACTCTGTAAGATGAATGCACACATCACAAAGAAGTTTCTGAAAATGCTTCTGTCTAGTTTTTATTTGAAGATATTCCCATTTACAATGAAGGGTCTCAAAGTGGTCCAAATATCAACTTGCAGGTTCTAAAAAGAGTGTTTCAAAACTGCTCTATCAAAAGGAAAGTTCAACTCTGTCAGTTGAATGCACACATCACAAAGAAGTTTCTGAGAATGCTTCTGTCTAGTTTTTATGCGAAGATATTCCCATTTCCAACGAAGGCCTCAAAAGGGTCCAAATATCCACTTGCAGTTTCTTCTAAAAGGGTGTTTCACGACTGCTCTATGAAGAGGTATGTTCAACGCTGTGAGTTGTATGCAAACATCAAAATGAAGTTTCTGAGAATGCTTCTGCCTAGTTTTTATTTCAAGATATTACCTTATGCACCAAAGTCCTCAAAGGGCTACAAATGTCCACTTGTAGAATCTATAAAGGAGTGTTTCAAAACTGCTTTATCAAAAAGAAGGTTCAACTTTGTGAGTTGAATGCACACATCCCAAAGAAGTTTCTGAGAATGCTTCTGTCTAGTTTTTAGATGAAGATATTCCCGTTTCCAATGAAGACCACAAATCCGGTCCAAATATCCACTTGCAGGTTCTTCAAAAAACATATTTCATAACTGCTCTATGAACACGTATGTTCATCTCTGTGAGTTGAATTCTCACATGACAAAGGAGTTTCTGAGAATGTTTCTGTTTAGATTTTATGTGAAGATATTCCCGTTTCCAATGAGGGCCTCAAATCCGTCCAAATATACCCTTGCAGTTCCTTCAAGAAGAGTGTTTCACAAATGCTCTATGAAAAGGAATGTTCAACTCTGTCAGTTTAATGCACACATTACAAAGAAGTTTCTGAGAATGCTGCTATCTAGTTTTTATTTGATGATATTTCCTTTCCCACCATAGCCCTCAAAGTGCTATAAATGTCCACATGCAGATTCTGAAGAAAAAGTGTTTCAAAACTGCTCTATCAAAAGAAAGGTTCAACTCTGTGAGTTGAATGTACACATCACAAAGTAGTTTCTGAGAATGCTTCTCTCTAGTTTTTACTTGAAGATATTCCCGTTTTCAATGAAGTCTTCAAAGCACTCCAAATATTCACTTGCAGATTCTACAAAGAGAGTGTTTCAAAGCTGCTCTATCAAAAGGAAAGTTCAAATCTCTGAGTTGAATGCGCACATCACAAAGAAGTTTCTGAGAACAATTCCGTCTAGTTTTTATTTGAAGACATTTTCTTTTCATTCATAGGTCTCAAAGTGCTCCAAATATCCACTTGCAGATTCTACAAAAAGAGTGTTTCAACAATCCTCTATCAAAGAGGAAGACTCAAATCTGTGAGATGAATGCACACATCACAAAGAAGTTTCTGAGAAAGCTTCTGTCTCTTTTTTATTTGAAGATATTTCCTTTTCCACCATAGCCCTCAAAGTGCTACAAATGTACACATGCATATTCTACAAAAAGAGTGTTTCAAAACTGCTCTATCAAAAGAAATGTTCAACTCTATGAGTTGAATGCACACATCACAAAGTAGTTTCTGAGAATACTTCTGTCTAGATTTTATTTGAAGATATTCCCGTTATCTACAAAGGCATATAAGCACTCCAAATATCCCATTGCAGATCCTACAAAAAGCGTGTTTCAAAACTGCCCTATCAAAAGGAAGGTTCAACTCTGTGAGTTGAATGCACACATCATGAAGAAGTTTCTGTGAATCCTTCTGTCTAGTTATTATGTGAAGATATTTCCTTTTCCACTGAAGGCTTCAAAGTACTCCAAATGTCCACTTGCAGATTCTGCAATAAAAGTGTTTCAAAACTTCTCTATCAAAATGAAAGTTCAACTCTGTGAGTAGAATGCATACATCACAAAGTAGTTTCTGAGAATGCTTCTGTCTAGTTTTTATGTGAAGATATTCCCATTGCCTATGAAGGCCTCAAATCGGTCCACATATCCCCATGAAGATTCTACAAAAAGAATGTTTCAAAACTGCTCTTTCAAAAGGAAGGTTCAACTCTGTAAGTTGAATGCACACATCACAAAGTCGATTCTGAGAATGCTTCTGTCTAGTTTTTATGTGAAGATATTCCCGTTTTCAACAAAGGCCTCAAAGCGGTCCAAATATCCACTTGCAGATTCTACAAAAATAGTGTTTCAAAACTGCTCTATGAAAGGTTATGTTCCACTCTGTGAGTAGAATGCACACATCACAGAGAAGTTTCTGAGAATGCTTCTGTCTGTTTTTTATGTGAAGATATAGTCGTTTCCAATGAAGGCCTAAAAATGGTGCAAACATCACTTTGCAGATTCTACAAAAAGAGTGTTTCATAACTGCTCTATCAAAAGGAAGTTTCAACTCTGTGAGATGAACACACACATCACAATGTTGTTTCTGAGAATGCTTCTGTCAAGTTTTTATGTGACGATATTCCCGTTTCCAACAAAGTCTTCAAAGCACTCCAAATATCCACTTGCACATTGTACAAATGGGTTTTTCAAAACTGCTCTATCAAAAAGAAGGTTGAACTCTGTGGGTTGAATGTGCACAACATAAAGAAGTTTCTAACAATGCTTCTGTCTATTTTTTATGAGAGGAAACTCCCGCTTCAAACGAAGGCCTCAAAGCGGTTCAAATATGCACTTGCAGATTCAACAAAAAGAGTGCTTCAAAACAACTCTAGGAAAAGTTGTGCTCAACTCCGTCAGTTGAATGCACACATCACAGACATTTTTCGGAGAATGTTTCTGTCTAGTTTTATGTGAAGATATTTCTGTTTCCAACCTAGGCCCCAAATTGGTCCAAATATCCACTTCCACGTTCTTCAAAAAGAGTGTTTCACAACTGCTCTAAGAAAAGGTATGTTCAATTCTGTGAGTTGAATGCAAACATCACAAAGAAGTTTCTGAGAATGCTTCTGTCTAGGTTTTATATGAAGGTATTTCCTTTTCTACCATAGGTCTCAAAGTGATCCAAATATCCACTTGCAGATTCCACAAAAAGAGTTTTTCAAAACTGCTCTATCAAAAGGAAGGCTCAGTTCTGTGAGTTGAATGCACACATCACAAAGTACTTTTTGAGAACGCTTCTGTCTAGTTCTTATTTGAAGATATTCCCTTTTCCAATGAAGGCTTCAAAGTGCTCCAAATATCCACTTGCAGATTCTACAAAAAGAGTGTTTCAAAACTGCTCTATCAAAAGGAAGATTCAACCCAGTGAGTTGAATGCCCGCATCACAAAGAAGTTTCTGAGAATGCTTCTGTCTAGTTTTTTTGTTAAGATATTTCCTTTCCTACCATAGTCCTCAAAGCACTCCAAATATCCACCTGTATATTCTGCAAAAAGAGTGTTTCAAAACTAGTCTATCAAATGGAAAGTTGAACTCTGTGAGTTGAATGCATATATCACAAAGAAGTTTCAGAGAATGCTTCTGTCTAGTTTTCATGTGAAGATATTCCCGTTTCCAACGAAGGCCTCAAAGCAGTCCAAATTTCCACCTGCAGATTCTACAAAAAGAGTGTTTCACAACTGCTCTATGAAAAATTATATTCAACTCTGTGAGTGCAATGCACGCATCACAAAGTAGTTTCTGAGAAGGCTTTTGTCTAGTTTTTTTTTTTTTGAAGTTATTTCCTTTTCCACCATAGCCCTCATAGAGCCACAAATGTCCACTTGCAGAATCCACAAAAAGAGTGTTTCAAAACTACTCTATCAAAATAAAGGTTGAACTCTGTGATTTGAATGCACACATAGCATAGAGTTTTCTGAGACTTCTATCTAGTTTTTATTTGAAGACATTCCTGTTTCCAACCAAATCTTCAAAGTGCTTCAAATGTCCACTTTCAGATTCTACAAAAAGTGTGTTTCAAAACTGCTCTATGAAACGGAAGGTTCAACTCTGTGAGTTGAATTCGCCCATCACAAAGAACTTTTTGAGTCTGCTTCTGCCTAGTTTTTATGGGAAGATATTCCCGTTTCCAACGAATGCCTTAAAAAGTTCCAAATATCACCTTGGAGATTCTCCAAAAAGAGTGTTTCAAAACTGCTCTATCTAAAGGAAGGTTCAACTCCTTGTTTTGAATGAACACATCCCAAAGAAGTTTCTGAAAATGCTTCTCTCTAGTTTTCATGTGAAGATATTCCCGTTTCTAATGAAGGCATCATGGTTTTATACAAAGGCCTCAAATCGGTCAAATATCCCCTTGCAGATTCTTTAAAAAGAGTTATTCAAAACAGCTCTCTGAAAAGGAAGGTTCAATTCTGTGAGTTGAATACACACATCACAAAGAAGTTTCTGAGAATGCTTCTGTCCAGTTTTTATATGAAGATAGTCCCTTTTCCATGAAGACCTCAAAGCGGTCCAAATATCCACTTGCAGATTCTCCAAAAAGAGTGTTTCAAAACTGCTCTCGGAAAAGATATGCTCAACTTCGTGATTTGAATGCACACATCACAAAGAAATTTCTGAGAATGCTTCTCTCTAGTTTTTATTTGAAGTTATTTCCTTTTCCACCATAGCCCACAAAGCGCTTCAAATGTCCCTTTCAGATTCTAAAATAAGAGTGTTTTAAAACTGTTCTATCAAAAGAAATGTTCAACGCTGTCAGTTGAATGCACACATCACAAAGTAGTTTCTGAGAATGTTTCTGTCTAGCTTTTATTTGAAGATATTCCCGTTTCCAATGAAGTCTTCAAAGTGCTACAAATATCCACTTTGAGATTCTACAAAAAGAGTGTTTAAAAACTGCTCTATCAAAATGAAGGTTCAACTCTGTGAGCTGAGTGCACACATCACAAAGAAGTTTCTGAGAATGCTTCTGTCCAGTTTTTATATGAAGATATTTTATTTTCCACAGAAATCCTCAAAGCGCTCAAAATGTCTACTTGCAGATTCTAAAAAAAAAGGGTTTCAAAACTGCCCTATCAAAAGAAAACTTCAAATCTGTGAGTAGAATGAACACACAAAAAAGAAGTTTCTCAGAATCGTACTGTCTAATTTTTAAGTGAAGATTTTCCCGTTTCTAATTAAGGCCTCAAAACTGTGCAAATATCCACCTGCAGCTTCTACAAAGAGTGTTTCAAAACTGCTGTATCAAAAAGAATGTTCAAATCTGCGAGTTGAATGCACACATCACAAAGAAGTTTCCGAGAATGCTTCTGTCTAGTTTTTATGTGGAGATATTCCTGTTTCCAATGAAGGCCACAAATCAGTCCAAATATCCACTTGCAGATTCTTCAAAAAGAGCATTTCACAACTGCTCTAAGAAAAGGTATGTTCAACTCTGTGTGTTGAATGCAAACATCACCAAGTAGTTTCTGACAATTCTTCTGTGTAGTTTTTATTTGAAGATATTTCCTTTTCCGCCATAACCCTCAAAGCGCTACAATTGTCCACTTGCAGATTCTACAAAAAGAGTGTTCCAAAACTGCTCTCTCAAAAGAAAGGTTCAACTGTGTGAGTTGAATGGATACATCACAAAGCAGATTCTGAGAAGGCTTCTGACTAGTTTTATTTGGAGATATTCCCGTTTCCAACGAAGGCTTTAATGCATTCCAAATATCCACTTGCAGATTTTAACAAAATAGTGTTTCAAAACTGCTCTATCAAAAGAAAGTTTCAACTCTGTGAGTTGAATGCATACATCACAAAGTAGTTTCTCAGACTGCTTATGTCTAGTTTTTATTTGAAGATATTCTGGTTTCCAACGAAGTCTTCAAAGCACTCTAAATACTCACTTGCACATTCTACAAATGGGGTTTTCAAAACTGCTCTATCAAAAGGAATGTTAAACACTGTCAGTTGAATGCAAACATCACAAAGATGTTTCTGAGAATGCATCTGTCTAGTTTTTATGTGAAGAAACTCCCGTTTCCAACGAAGGCCTCAAAGCGATCCAAATATCCACTTGCAGATCCTACAAAAAGAGTGTTTCAAAACTGCTCTAGGAAAAGTTGTGTTCAACTCAGTGAGTTGAATGCACACATCACAAAGAATTTTCTGAGACTGTTTCTGTCTATTTTTATGTGAAGATATTCTCGTTTCCAACCTAGACCTCAAGTGAGTACAAATATCCGCTTGCACGTTCTTCAAAAACTGTGTTTCACAACTGTTCTATGAAAAGGTATCTTCAACCCTGTGAGTTGAACACAAACATCACAAAGAAGTTTCTGAGAATGCTTCTGTCTAGTTTATATTTGTAGATATTTCCCTTTCCACCACAGCCCTCAAATCACTACAAATGTCCACTTGCAGATTCTGCAAAAAGCGTGTTTCAAAACTGCTCTATCAAAAGAAGGTTCAAATCAGTGATTTGAATGCACACATCACAAAGAAGTTTCTGATAATGCTTCTGTCTGGTTTTTATGTGAAGATATATCGTATTCTGTCAAAGGCCTTAAAGCACTCAAAATATCCAGTTGCAGATTCTACAAAAAGAGTGTTTCAAAACTGCTCTATCAAAAGGAAGGTTCAACTCTGTGAGTTGAATGCACACATCACAAAGACGTTTGTGAGAATGCTTCTGTCTAGTTTTTATTTGAAGATATTCCCGTTTCCAACAAAGGCCTCAAAATGGTACAAATATCCCCTTGCAGATTTTACAGAAATATTGATTCAAAACTGCTCTATGAAAAGTTTTGTTCAAACCTGTGAGTTGAATGCACATATCAAAAAGACGTTTCTGAGAATGCTTCTGTCTAATTTTTATGTGAAGATATTCCCGTTTCCAAAACAGGCCTCTAAGTGGTCCCAATATCCACTTACAGATTCTACAAAAAGAGTGTCTCAAAACTGCTCTATAAAAAGCTATGTTCAACTCTGTTAGTCGAATGTACACATCACAAAGAAGTTTCTGAGGATGCTTCTGTCTAGTTTTTATGTGAAGATATTCCCGTTTCCAACAAAGGCCTCAAAGAGGTCCGATTATCCACTTACAGATTATACAAAAAGAGTGTTTCAAAACTTCTCTATGAAACGTTATGTTCAACACTGTGAGTTGAATGCACACATCACAAAGATGTTTCTGAGAATGCTTCTGTCTGGTTTTCATGTGAAGATATTCCCGCTTCCAATGAAGGACTCAAATTGGTCCAAATATCCACCTGCAGGTTCTTCAAAAAGAGTGTTTCATAACTGCTCTATGAAAAGGTATGTTCAACTCTGTGAGTTGAATGCCCACATCACAAAAAAAGTTTCTGTGAATACTTCTGTCTAGTTTTTTTTAAAAGATATTTCCATTTAGAACATAGCACTCAAAGCACTAGAAATGTCCATTTGCAGATTCTACAAAAAGAGCATTTCAAAACTGCTCTATCAAAGGAAAGGTTCAACTCTGTGAGTGGAATGCACATCTCACAAAGAAGTTTCTGAGAATACTTCTGTCTAGTTTTTATGTGAAGTTATTTTCTTTTGTATCGTAGGCTTCACAATGCTTCGAATATCCACTTGCAGATTGTACAACAGTGTTAGAAAACTGCTCCATCAAAAGGAAGGTTCAACTCTGTGAATTTAATGCACACATCAAAAAGTAGTTTCTAAGAATGCTTCTGTCTAGTATTTATGTGAAGATATTCCCGTTTCCAATGAACACCTCAAAGTGGTCTAAATATCCACTTGCATATTCTATGAAAAGAGGGTTTCAAAACTGCTCTATGAAAAGTTATGTTCAACTCAGTGAGTTGAATGCACGCATCACAATGTACATTCTGAGAATGCTTCTTTCTAGTTTTTATTTGAAGGTATTTACTTTTCCAACATACCCTCAAAGTCCAAGAAATGTCCTCTTTCAGGTTCTACAAAAAGAGTGTCTCAAAACTGCTCTATAAAAAGGAATGTTCATCCCTGTGAGTTGAATGCACACATCACAAAGAAGTTTCTGAAAATGCTTCTGTCTAGTTTTTATGTGAAGTTATTCCAGTTTCCAACGAAGGACTCACAGCGTTCAAATTATCTGTTTGCAGGATCTTCAAAAAGAGTGTTTCACAACAGCTGTATGAAAAGGTATTTTCAACTCTGTGAGTTAAATGCTATCATCACAAATTAGTTTTTGAGAATGCTTCTATCTAGTTTTTATTTGAAGATATTTCCTTTTCTTACATAGCCCTCAAAACACTACTAATGTCCACTAGCAGATGCTACAAAACGAGTGTTTCAAAGCTTTTCTATTAAAAGAAGTTTCAACTCTGTGAGATAAATGCACTCATCAAAAAGTGGTTTCTGAGAGTGCTTCTGTCTAGTTTTTATTTGAAGATATTTCCGTTTCCAATGAAGGCTTCAAAGTGCTCCAAATATCCACTTGGAGATTCTATAAAAAGAGTATTTCAAAACTGCTCCATCAAAAGGAAGGTTCAACTCTGTGAGTTGAGTGCACACGTCACAAAGAAGTTTCTGAGGATGCTTCTGTCTAGTTGTCATTTGAAGATATTCCAGTTTCCAACAAAGGCCTCCCAGTGGTCCAAATATTCACTTGGAGATTCTACAAAAAGAGTGCTCTGAAACTGCTCTATGAAAAGTTATATTCAACTCTGTGAGTTGAATACACTCATCACAAATAAGTCTCTGAGAATGCTTCTGCCTAGTTTTTATATGAAGATATTTCCAATTACAACATAGCTCTCAAAGTGCTAGAAATGTCCATTTGCAGATTCTACAAATAGACTGTTTCAAAAGTGCTCTCTCAAAGGAGAGGTTCAACTCTGTTAGCTGAATGCACACATCATAAGGAAGTTTCTGAGAATGTTGCTGTCCAATTTTTATGTGAAGACATTTTCTTTTCTACCATAGGCTTCATGGCACTCCAAATATCCACTTGCAGATTCTACAAACAGCGTGTTAGAAAACTGCTCTATCAAAAGGAAGGGTCAAATCTGTGAGTTGAATGCACACATCACAAAGTAGTTTCTGAGAAAGCTTCTGTCTAGTTTCTGTGTGAAATTATTCCCGTTTCCAGCAAAAGCCTCAAAGCGGTCCAAATATCCACTTGCAGATTCTACAAAAAGATTTTTCAAAACTGCTCTATCAAATAAAATGTTCAATTCTGTGAGTTGAATGCACACATCACAAAGAAGTTTCTGAGAATGCTTCTGTCTAGTTTTTATGTGCAGATATTCCCGTTCCAACGAAGGCCTCAAAACAGTCCAAATATACCCTTGCAGATTCTACAAAAAGAGTTTTTCAAAACTACTCTATCAACAGGATGTTTCAACTCTGTGAGTTGAATGCACACATCACAAAGAAGTTTCTGAAAATGCTTTGTCTAGTTTTTATTTGGAGATATTTCCTTTTAAACCTTAGCCTTCAATGAGCTACAAATGTCCACTTGCAGATTCTACAAAAGGAGTGTTTCAAAACTGCTCTATCAAAAGAAAAGTTCAGCTCTGTAAGTTCAATGCACACATCACAAAGTAGTTTCTGAGAATGCTTCTGTCTAGTTTTAATTTGAAGGTATTCGCTTTTCCAACAAAAGCTTCTAAGCGCTCCAAATATCCACTTGCAAATTCCACCAAAAGAGTGTTCCAAAACTGCTCTATCAAAATGAAGGTTCAACTCTGTGAGTTGAATGCGCACTTAACAAAGAAGTTTTGGAGAATTCTTCCGTCTGGATTTTATGAGAAGATATTTCTTTCCCACCGAAGGCCCCAAAGCACTCAAAACGTCAACTTGCGGATTCTACAAATAAGGGTTTCAAAACAGCTCTATCAAAAGTAAGGTTAACTCTGTGAGTTGAATGCACAGATAACAAAGAATTTTCTGAGAATGCTTCTTTCTAGTTTTTATTTGAAGATATTTCCTTTTCCACGGAAGGCCTCAAAGTGCTCCAAACGTCCAATTGCAGATTATACAAATAATTGTTTCAAAACTGCTGTATCAAAAGTAAGGTTCAATTCTCTGAGTTGAATTCACACATCAGAAAGAAGTTTCTGAGAATGCTCCTACCTTGTTTTTATGTGAAGATATTCCCGTTTCCAGTGAAGGCCACAAAACGGTCAAAATATCCTCGTGCACATACTACAAAAAGAGTGTTTCAAAACTACTCTATGAAAAGTTATGTTCAACTGTGTGAGTTCAATGCACACAAGACAAATATGTTTCTGAGATTGCTTCTGTCTAGTTTTTATTTGAAGATATTTCCTTTTCCATCATAACCCTCAAAGCGCTACAAATGTCCGCTGGCAGATTCTACAAAAACAGTGTTTCAAAACTGCTCCATTAAAGGAAAGGGTCAACTCTGTGAGTTGAGTGCACACATCACATAGTAGTTTCTGAGAATGCTTCTACCTAGTTTTTATATGAAGATATTCTCGTTTCCAAGGAAGGCTTCAAATCGCTCCAAATATCCACTTGCAGGTTCTGCAAAAGTGTGTTTCAAAACTGCTCTATCAAAAGGAAGGTTCAACTCTATGAGTTGAATCCACACATCACAAAGACGTTTCTGAGAATGCTTATGTCTAGTTTTATGTTAAGATATTTCCCTTTCCACTGAAAGCTTCAAAGCACTCCAAATGTCCCCTTGCAGATTCTAAAAAAAAGGTGTTTCAAAACTGCTCTATCAAAAGAAAGGTTCAACTCTGCGAGTTGAATGCACATATCACAAAGGTGTTTCTGAGAATACTTCTGTCTAATTTTTATGTGAAGGTGTTCCCGTTTCCAAAGAAGGCATCAAAGCAGTCCAAATATCCACTTGCAGAACCTACAAAAATAGTCTTTCAAAACTGCTCTTTGAAAAGCTATGTTAAAGTCTGAGTTTAATGCTCACATCACAAAGACGTTTCTGAGAATGCTTCTGTCTAGTTTTTCTGTGAAGATATTTCCTTTTCTACCAAAGGCCTCAAAGCGCTCCAAATATCCACATGCAGATAGTACAAAAAGAGTGTTTGAAAACTGCTCTATCAAAAGTAATGCTCAACTCTGTTAGTTGAATGCACATATCACAAAGTAGTACCTGAGAATGCTTTGTGCAGTTTTCCTTTGAAGATATTCCTGATTCCAATGAAGCCTTCAATGTACTGCAAATCTGCACTTGCAGATTTTACAAAAATAGCGTTTCAAAACTGCTCTATCAAAAGGAAGGTTCAACACTCTGGTTTTAATGCACACATCCAAAGAATTTTCTGAGAATATTTCTGTCTAGTTTTTATTTGAAGATATTCCCGTTTCCAATGAAGGCCTCAAAGCGGTCGAAATATCCACTTGCAGATTCTACAAAAAGAGTGTTTCAAAACTGCTCCATCAAAAGGAAGGTTCAACTCTGTGAGTTGAATGCAAACATCACAAAGTAGTTTCTGAGAATGCTTCTGTCTAGTTTTTATGTGCAGATATTCCAGTTTCAAACAAAGACCTCCCAGCAGTCCAAATATTCACTTGGAGATTTTACAAAAAGAGTGTTCCAAAACTGCTTAATGAAAAGTTATGTTCACCTCTCTCAGTTGAATGGACACATCACAAATAAGTTTCTGAGAATGCTTCTGTCAAGTTTTTGTTTGAAGATGTTTCCATTTACAAAAAAAGCTCTCAAAGAGCTAGAAATGTACATTTGCAGATTCTACAAAAAGAGTGATTCAAAACTGCTCTCTCAAAGGAGATGTTCAACCCTGTGAGTGGAATTCCCACATCATAAAGAAGTTTCTGGGAATGCTTCTGCCTAGTTTTTATGTGAAGATATTTTCTTGTCTACCATAGGCTTCATGGTGCTGAAAATATCCACTTATAGATTCTACAAAAAGTGTGTTAGAAAACTGCTCTATCAAAAGGAAGGTTCAAATCTGTGAGTTGAATGCACACATCACGAAGTAGTTTCTGAGAATGCTTCTGTCTAGTTTTTATGTGAAATTATACCCGTTTCCAGTGAAAGCTTCAAAGCGGTCCAAATATCCACTTGCAGATTCTACAAAAAGAGTTTTCAAGGCTGCTCTATGAATAGAAAGGTTCAACTCTGTGAGTTGAATGCACACATGACAAAGAAGTTTCTGAGAATGCTCCTGTCTAGTTTTTATGTGTAGATATTCTCGTTTACAACAAAGACCTCAAATCGGTCCAAATATCCACTTGCAGTTTCTTCAAAAACAGCGTTTCCCAACTGCTCTATGAAATGGTGTGTTCAACTCGGTGAGTTGAATGCAAATATCACAAAGAAGTTTCTGAAAATGCTTCTTTCTGGTTTTAATTTGAATATATTTCCTTTTACACCAAAGCCCTAAAAGTGCTACAAATGTCCTCATTCAAATTCTACAAAAAGAGTGTTCCAAAGCTGCTTTATTAAAAGACAAGTTCAACTCTGTGAGTTGAATGCATGTATCACAACGTTGTTTCTGAGAATGCTTCTGTCTAATTTTTATTTGAAGATATTCCCATTTCCAACAAAGTCTTCAAAGCACTCCAAATATTCATTTGCAGATCCTACAAAAAGAGTGTTTCAAAAGTGCTGTATCAAAATGCAGGTTCAATACTGTCAGGTGAATGCACATATCACAGAGAAGTTTTGGAGAATGCTTCTGTTTAGTTTTTATGTAAAGATATTTCCATCTCTACAATAGGCCTAAAAGTGCTCCAAATATCCACTTGCAGACTCTACAAAACGAGTGTTTCAAAACTGCTCTATCAAAAGGAAGGTTCAAATCTGTGCGTTAAGTGCACACATCACAAAGAAGTTTCTGACAATGTTTCTGTCTAGTTTTTATGTTTAGATATTCCAGTTTCCAAAGAAGCCCCTAAGTTTCCAAAGAAGTCCTAAGTTTCCAAAGAAGTCCTAATATGCCCTTGCAGATTCTACAAAAAGAGCATTTTAAAACTGCTCCATGAAAAATTATGTTCCGCTCTGTGAGTTGAATGCACACATCACAATGTTGTTTCTGAGAATGCTTCTGTCTACTTTTTATGTGAAGATATTCCTGTTTCCAATGAAGGTGTCAAAGCGGTCCAAATATCCAGTTGCAGATTCTACAAATAGAGTGTTACAAAACTGCTCTATGAAAATTTATGTTCAACTCTGTGAGTTGAATGCACACATCAAAAAAAATTCTGAGAATGCTTCTGTCTAGTTTTTATGTGAAGATATTTCCTTTTCTAAAAAAGGCCTCAAAACGCTCAAAATGTCCACTTGCAGAATCTACTAAAAAGTATCCCAAAACTTCTCTATCAACAGAAAGGTTCAACTCTGTGAGTTGCATGCACACATCCCAAAGAAGTTTTTGAGAATGCTTCTGTCTAATTTTTTTGTGAAGATATTTCCTTTTCTACCATAGGTCTCAAAGAGCTCCAATTATCCACCTGCAGACTCTACAAAAAGACTGTTTCAAAACTGCTCTATCAAAAGGAAGGCTGAACTCTGTGAGTTGAATGCACACATCACAAAGCAGTTTCTGAGAATGCTTCTGTTTAGTTTCTATTTGAAGATATACCCGTTTCCAATGAAGACACCAAAACGGTCGAAATATCCCCTTTCAAATTGTACAAAAAGAGAGTTTCAAAACTGCTCTATCAAAAGGAATGTTTAACTCTGTGAGTTGAATGCACACATCACAAAGAAATTCTGAGAATGCTTCTGTCTAGTTTTTTTGTGAAGATAATTCCTTTTTCACTGAAGGCCTCAAAGCACTCCAAATGTCCTCTTGTGTATTCTACAAAAAAAGTGTTTCAAAACTCCTCTATCAAAAGGATGTTTCAACTATGTGAGTTGAATGCACACATCACAAGTAAGTTTCTGAGAATGCTTCTTTGTAGTTTTTATGTGAACATATTCCCGTTTCCAACGAAGGCCTCAAAGTGCTCCGAATATCCACTTACAGATTCTACAAAAAGATTGTTTCAAAACTGCTCAATGAAAAGTTATGTTGAACTCTGTGAGTTCAATGCACACATCCAAAGAAGTTTCTGAGAATACTTCTGTCTATTTTTTTTGTGAAGATATTTCCTTTACTACCATAGGCCTCAAAGCGCTCCAAATATCCATCTGCAGATACTACAAAAAGAGTATTTCAAAACTGCTCTATCAAAAGAAAGGTTGAACTCTGTGGTTTGAATGCACATATCAGAAAGTAGTTTTTGAGAATGCTTCTGTCCAGTTTTAAATTGATGATATTCTCGTTCCCAACGAAGGCTTCAAAGATCTCCAAATATCTAATTGCAAATTCCTAAAAAAGAGTGTTTCAAAACTGCTATATGAAAACGAAGTTTTAACTCTGTGATTCGAATGCATGCATCACAAAGTACTTTCTGAGAATGCTTGTTTCTAATTTTTATTTGAAGTTATTCCCATTTCCAAAAAGGCTTCAAAGTACGCCAAATATCCACTTGCAGATTCTACAAAAAGTGTGTTTCAAAACTGCTCTCTGAAAACAAAGGTTCAACTCTGTGATTTGAATGCACACATCACAAAGAAGTTTCTGAGAATGCTTCTGTCTGGTGGTCATTTGAAGATATTCCCGTTTCCAACAAAGCCTTCAAAGCACTACAAATATCCACTTGCAGATTCTACAAAAAGAGTGTTTTAAAACTGCTCTATGAAAAGTTATGTTCAACCCTCTGAGTTGAATGCCCACATCACAAAATGTTTCTGAAAATGCTTCTGTCTAGTTTTTATGTGAAGATATTCCCGTTTCCAATGAAGGCCTCAAAACGGTCCAAATAACCACTTGCAGGTTCTTCAAAAGGAGTGTTTCACAACTGCACTAGGAAAACGTATGTTCAACTCTGCGAGTTGAATGCAAACATCACATAGAAGTTTCTGAGAAAGCTTCTGTTTAGTTTTCATTTCAAGATATTTCCTTTTCCACCATAGCCCTCAGAGCACTTCAAATGTCCTCTTTCAGATTCTACAAAGAGTATTTCAAAACTGCTCTATCAAAGGAAAGGTTCAACTCTCTGAGTTGAATGGACACATCACACAGTTGTTTCTGAGAAGGCTTCTGTTTGTTTTTTATTTCAAAACATTCCCGTTTCCAACGAAGGCTCAAGCGCTCCAAATACCCACTTCCAGATTCTACAAAAACAGTGTTTCAAAACTGCTCTATGAAAAGTTATGTTCAGCACACTGAGTTGAATGTACACATCATGAAGAAATTTCTGAGAATGCTTCTGTTTAGTATTTATGTTAAGATATTCGTGTTTCCAATGAATGCCTCAAATCGGTACAAATATCCACTTACAGTTTCTTCAAAAAGAGTGTTTGACAACTGCTCTATGAAAAGGAAAGTTCAACTCTGTGAGTTGAATGCACACATCACAAAGAAATTTCTGAGAATGCTTCTGTCTAGTTTTTATTTGAAGATAATTCCTTTTCAACACCAGTCCTCTAAAAGTTATAAATGTCCACTTGCAGATTCTACAAAGGTAGTGTTACAAAACTGCTCTATCAAAGGAAATGTTTAACTCTGTGTGTTGAATGCACATATCACAAAGTAATTTCTAAGAATGCTTCTGTCTAGTTTTTATTTGAAGATATTCCCACTTCCAATGAACTATTCAAAGCGCTCTAAATGTCCACTTGCAGATTCTACAAAAAATGTGTTTCAAAACTGTTACATCAAAACGAAGGTTCAACTTTGTGAGTTGAATGCACACATCACAAAGAAGTATCTGACAATGCTTCTATTTAGTTTTTATATGAAGGTATTCCTGTTTCCAAAGAAGGCCTCAAAAAGGTCCAAGTATCCCCTTGCAGATTGTATAAAAAGAGTGTTTCAAAACTGCTCATTCAAAAGTTATGCTAAACTCCATGAGTTGAATGCACACATCAAAAAGACGTCTCTGAGAATGCTTCTGTCTAGTTTTTATGTGAAGATATTCCCATTTCCAACGAAGGCCTCTAAGCAGTCCAAATATCCACTTGCAGGTTCTTCAAATAGAATGATTCACAACTTCTCTATGAAAAGGTATGTTCAACTCTATGAGTTAGATGCACACATCACAAAGTAGATTCTGAGAATGCTACTGTCTAGTTTTTAGTTTAAGGTATTCCCGTTTCCAACAAAGGCTTCAAAATGCTCCAATTATCCACTTGCAGATCCTACAAAAAGAGTGTTTCAAATCTGCTCTATCAAAAGGAAGGTTTAACTCTGTCAGTTGAATGCACACATCACAAAGAAGTTTCTGAGAATGTTTCTATCTTGTTTTAATGTGAAGATATTTCCTTTTTTGCCGAAGGCCTCAAAGCACTCCAAATGTCCACTTGCAGATTCTACAGAAAGAGTGTTTCAATACTGCTCTAGCAAAAGGAAGTTTCATCTCTGTGAGTTGAATCCACTCATCACAAGGAAGTTTCTGAGAATGCTTCTGTCTAGTTTTTATGTGAATTTAATCCCGTTTCCAACCAAGGCCTCAAATCGGTTCAAATATCTACCTTTGGATTCTACAAAAAGAGTGTTTCTAAACTGCTCTATCAAAAGGAAAGTTCAATTCTGTGAGTTGAATGCACTCATCACAAGAAGTTTCTAAGAATGCTTCTGTCTAGTTTTTATTTGAAGATACTCCCGTTTCCAATGAAGGATTCAAAGTGCTCCAAATATCCACTTGCCAATTCTTCAAAAGGACGGTTTTAAAACTGCTCTATCAAAAGGAAGCTTCAACTGTGTGAGTTGAATGTACACATCACGAAGTATTTTCTGAGAATGTTTCTGTCTAGTTTTTATGGGAAGATATTCCTGTTTCCAATGAGGGCCTCAATACGGTCCAAATATCCCCTTTCAGATACTGCAAATAGAGTTTTTCAAATCTCTTCAATAAAAAGTTATGTTCAAATCTGTGAGTTGAATACACACATCACAAACTTGTTTCTGAGAATGCTTCTGTCTAGATTTTATTTGAAGATATTCCCGTTTCCAACGAAGTCTTCAAAGCACTCCAAATATACACCTGCAGATACTACAGAAGGAGTGTTTCAAACCTGCTCCATCAAAAGAAAGTTTAAACTCTGTGAGTTGAATGCACACATCACAAAGAAGTTTCAGATAATGTTTCTCTCTAGTTTTTATTTGAAGATATTTACTTTTCCACCATAGCCCTCAAAGAGTTAAAAATGCCTATATGCAGATTCTACAAAAAGAGTGTTTCAAAACTTCCCTGTCAAAAGAAATATTCAACACTGTGCATTGAATGCACACAACACAAAACAGTTTCTGAGAATGCTTCTGTCGAGTTTTTATTTGAAGAAATTCCTGTTTCCAACAAAGGCTTCAAAGTGCTCAAATATCCATTTGCAGATTGTACAAAAAGAGTTTTTCAAAACTGCTCTACCAAAAGGAAGGTTCAACTCTGTGAGCTGAGTGCACACGTCACAAAGAAGTTTCTGAGAATGCTTCTGAGTAGTTTTTATGTGAAGAGATTTCCCTTACCACCGAGGGCCTCAAAGCACTACAAATGTCCACTGGCAGATTCTAAAAAAAATGTGTTTCAAAACTGCTCTATCAAAAGGAAGGTTCAACTCTGTGATTTGAATGTACACATAACAAAGAAGTTTCTGAGAATGCTTCTATCTACTTTTTATGTGAAGATGTTTCCTTTTCCACCAATGGTCACAAAGCACTCCAAATGTCCACTTGCAGATTCTGCAAAAAAAGTGTTTCAATCGTGCTGTATCAAAAGAAATGTTCAACTCTATAAGTTGAAGGCAGACATCACAAAAATGTTTCTGAGACTGCTTCTGTCTAGTTTGTATGTGAAGGTATTCCCTTTTCAACCATAGGCCCCAAAGCAGTCCAAATATCCATTTGCAGATTCTACAAAGAGTTTTCAAAACTGCTGTATCAAAAGAAAGGCTCAACTCCATGAATTGAAAGCATGCATCTCAATGTAGTTTTGGAGAATGCTTCTGTCTAGTTTCTATTTGAAGATATTCCCGTTTCCAACGAAGGATTCAAAGAGCTCGAAATATCCACTTGGAGAATCTACAATAAGAGTCTTTCAAAGCTGCTCTATCAAAAGGAAGGCTCATCACTGTGAGTTTGAATGCACACATCACAAAAAAGTTTGAGACAATGCTTCTGTCTAGTATTTATGTGAAGATATTTCCTTTTGTACCAAAGGTATCAAAGGGCTCGAAATGTCCTCTTGCAGATTCTACCAAAAATGTGTTACAAAATTGCTCTATCAAAACAAAGGTTCAACTCTGTGAGTTGAATACACACATCACAAAGATGTTTCTAAGAATGCTTCTCTCTAGTTTTTATGTGAAGTTATTCCCGTTTAAATCGAAAGCCTCAAAACGGTCAAAATATCCCCGTGCAGATTTGACAAAAAGAGAGTTTCAAAACTGCTCTATCAAAAGGAAGCTTCAACTCTGTGAGTTGAATGCACACATCACAAAGAAGTTTCTGAGAATGCTTCTGTCAAGTTTTTATCTGCAGATATTCCCTTTTCCAATGAAGGCCTCAAAGTCGTCTAAATATGCACTTGCAGATTCTACAAAAAGAGTGTATCAAAACTGCTCTATGAAAAGTTATGTACAACAATGTGAATTGAATTCACACATCACAAAGAGGCTTCTGAGAATGGTTCTGTCTAGTTTTATGTGAAGACATTCCCATTTCCAATGAAGGCCTCAAATCGGTCCTAATATCCACTTGCAGGTCCTTCAAAAAGAGTTTCACAACTGCTCTATGAAAAGGTGTGTTCAACTCTGTGAGTTGAATGTGCACATAACAAAGAAGTTTCTGAGAATACTTCTGTGTAGTTTTTATTTGAAGATATTTCCTTTTCCACCACAGCTCTCATAGCGCTACAAGCAACCATTTGAAGATGCTGCAAAAAGAGTGTTTCAAAACTGATCTATCAAAAGAAAGGTTCAACTCTGTGAGTTGAATGTACACATCACAAAACAGTTTCTTGGAATGCTTCTGTCTCTTCTTTATTTGAAGAAATTCCCGTTTCCAATGAAGGCTTCAAATCTCTCCAAATAGCCAATTGTAGATTCTACAGAAAGTGTGTTTCAAAACTGCTCTATAAAAAGGAAGGTTTAACCCTGTGAGTTGAATGCACACATCTCAAAGAAGTTCCTGAGAATGCATCTCTCTAGATTTTATGTGAAGATATTTCCTTTCCTAATGTAGGCCTCAAAGCACTCCAAATATCCACTGGCAGATTCTACAAAAAGTGAGATTCAAAACTGCTCTATCAAAAGAAATGCTCAATTTGGTGAGTTGAAAGCACACATTACAAGGTAGTTTCTGAGAATGCTTCTGTCTAGTTTTTATTTGAAGATATTACCGTTTCCAATGAAGGCTTCAAAGCACTCCAAATAACCACTTGCAGATTCTACAAAAAGAGTGTTTCAAAACTGCTCTATAAAAAGGAAGGTTATACCGTGTCTGTTGAATGCACACATCGCAAAGAAGTTTCTGAGAAAGCTTCTGTGTAGTTTTCATATGAAGATGTTTCCTTTTCTACCTTAGGCCTCAAAGCACTCCAAATATCCACTTGCAAATTCTACAAAAAGAGAGTTTCAAAACTGCTATATGAAAGCGAACGTTCAACCCCATGAGTTGAATGCACGCATCATAAATAAATTTCTGAGAATGCTACTCTGTAGTTTTTATGTAAAGATATTTCCTTTTCCACTTAAGGCGTCAATGCACTCAAAATTTCCACTTGAAGATTCTACAAAAAGAGTGATTCAAAACTGCTCCATGAAACATTAAGTTCAACTCATTGAATTTAATGCACACATCCAAAGAAGTTTCTGAGAATGCTTCTGTCTAGTTTTTATGGGAGGATATTTCCTTTTCTATAATAGGACTCAAAATGCTCTAAGAATCCACTTGCAGATTCTACCAAAAGTGTGTTTCAATACTGCTCTATCAAAAGTAAGATTCAAACCTGTGAGTTGAATGCACACATCAGAAAGAAGTTTCTGAGAACACTTCTGTACAGTTTTTATGTGAAGATATTTCTTTTTCCAGGAAAGGCCTCAAAGCCTGCCAAATATCCACTTGCAGATTTTACAAAAACAGTGTTTCAAAACTACCCTATCTAAAGGAAAGTTCAACTCTGTAAGTTGAATGCACACATCACAAATAAGTTTCTGAGAACATTTCTGTCTAGTTTTTATGTGAAGATATTTCCTTTTCTAGCATAGGCCAAAAAACTCTCTAAATATCCACTTTCAGTTTCTACAAAAAGAGTGTTTCAAAACTGCTCTATCAAAAGGAAGTTTCAACTCTGTGAGTTCAATGCACACATCACAAACCAGTTTCTGAGAGTGCTTCTGTCTAGTTTTTATGTGAGGATATTTCCTTTTCCAGCATAGGACTCAAAGCCCTCCAAATATCCACTTGCAGATTCTACAATAACAGTGTTTCAAAACAGCTCTATCTAAAGGAAGGTTCAACTCTGTCAGTTGAATGCCCACAACACAAAGAAGTTTCTGTGACTGCTTCAGTCTAGTTTTTATGTGAAGATATTTCCTTTTCCACTGTAGGCCTCAAAGTGATCAAATGTGCACTTGCAGATTCTACAAAAAATGGTTTCAAAGCTGCTCTATGAAAAGTTATGTTCAACTCTGTGAGCTGAATGCACATATCACAAAGAAGTTTCTGAGAATATTTCTGTTTAATTTTCTTTGAAGATATTTCATTTTCCACCATAGCCCATGAAGCGCTACAAATGTCCATTTGCAGATTTGACAAAAAGAGTGTATCAAAACTGATCTATGAAAGGTAACATTCAGCTATGTAAGTTGAATGAACACATCCAAAAGCAGTTTTTGAGAATGGTTCTGTCTTGTTTTTAGTGGAAGATATTCCCTTTTCCAATGAAGGTTTCAAAGTGCTGCAAATGTCCAATTGCAGATTCTACAAAAAGAAAGTTTCAAAGCTGCTCTATCAAAAGGAAGATTCAACTCTGTGAGTTCAATGCACACATCACAAAGAAGTTTCTGAGAATGCTATTGTCTAGTTTTTATGTGGAGATATTTCCTTTTCCACCGAATGTCTCTAAGCTCTGCAAACATCCACTAGCAGATTCTACACAAAAAGTGTTTCAAAACTGCTCTATAAAAAGGAAGGTTCAATTCTGTGAGTTGAATGCACACATCACAAAGAGGTTTCTGAGAATGCTTCTGTCTAGTTCTTATGTGAAGATATTCCCCTTTCCAACAAAGGCCTCAAAACCGTCCAAATATCCCCTTGCAGATTCTACAAAAAGAGTGTTTCAATCTGCTCTATCAAAAGTAAGGTTGAACTCTGTGAATTGAATGCAGACACCACAAAGAAGTTTCTGAGAATGTGTCTCTCAAGTTTTTATGTGCAGATATTCCCGTCTCCAATAAAGGCCTCAAAGGAGTGCAAATATCCACTTGCAGATTCCACAAAAAGAGTGTTTCAAAACTGCTTTATGAAAACCTATGTTCAACTCTGTGAGTTGAATGCACACATCACAAAGAAGTTTCTGAGAATGCTTTTGGGGAATTTTTAGGTGAAGATATTTCCGTTTCCAATGAAAACCTCAAATCGGTCCAAATATCCACTTGCAGGTCCTTCAAAAACAGTGTTTCACAAATGTTCTATGAAAAGTTATATTCAACACTGTGAGTTCAATGCACACATCTCAACGAAGTTTCTGAGAATGTTTCTGTCTAGTTTTTAGGTGAAGTTATTTCCTTTACTAACATAGGCCTCAAAGCGCTCCAAATATCCACTTGTAGATTCTACAAAAACATTGTTTCAAAACTGCTCTATCAAAAGGAAAGCTCAACTCTGTAAGTTGAATGTACAAACCACAAAGGGCTTTCTGAGAATGCTTCTGTCCAGTTTTTATTTGAAGATATTTGTGATACCATAGAAGGCTTCAAACCGCTCCAAATGTCCACTTGCAGATTGTACAAAAAGAGTGTTTCAAAACTGCTGTATCAAAAGGAATGTTCAACTCTGTGAGTTGAATGCACACATCAAAGGGTAGTTTCAAAGAATGTTTCTGTCTAATTTTTATATGAAGATATTTCTTTTTCCACTGAAGTCCTCAAAGCACTCCGAATGTCCACTGGCAGGTTCTACAAAAAATTGTTTCAAAACTGCTCTATCAAAAGGAAGGTTCAAATCTGTGAGTTGAATGACGTCATCAGAAAGAAGTTTCTGAGAATATTTCTGTCCAGTTTTTATGTGCATATATTCCCGTTTTCAACGAAGGGCTCAAAGCAGTTAAAATATCCCCTTGCAGATTCTACAAAAAAAGTGTTTAAAAACTGCTCTATCAAACGGAAGTTTCAACTCTGTGAGTTGAATGCACATATCACAAAGAAGTTTCTCAGAATGCTTCTGTCTAGTTTTTATGTGAAGATATACCCGTTTCCAATGAAGTCCTCAAATTGGCCTAAATATCCACTTGCAGGTTCTTCAAAAAGCGTGTTTCACAACTGCTCTACGAAAAGGTATTCTCAATTCTGTGAGTTGAATGCACACATCACAAAGGAGTTTGTGAGAATGTTTCTGCTTAGATTTTTATGAAGTTATTCCCCTTTCCAACGAAGGAATGCAACCGGTCCAAATATCACTTTGCAGATTCTACAAAAACAGTGTCTCAAAACTGCTTTATCAAAAGGAAGTTTCAACTCTGTGAGTTGAATGCACACATCACAAAGACATTTCTGGAATGCTTCTGTCTAGTATTTGTGTGAAGATATTCCCGTTTCCAATGAGGGCCTCAAATTGGCCCAAATATCCACTTTCAGATTCTTCAAAAAGCGTGTTTCACAACTGCTCCACGAAAAGGTATTCTCAACTCTGTGAGTTGAATGCACACATCACAAAAGAGTTTGTGAGAATGTTTCTGCTTAGATTTTTGTGAAGATATTCCCCTTTCCAATGAAAGAACGTAATCAGTCCAAATATCGCTGTGCAGATTCTACAAAAACAGTGTCTCAAAACTGCTCTATCAAAAGGCAGGTTCAACTCTGTGAGTTGAATGCACACATCACAAAGACATTTCTGAGAATGCTTCTGTCTAGTTTTTATGTGAAGATATTCCCGTTTCCAATGAGGGCCTCAAATTGGTCCAAGTATACAGTTGCAGGTTCTTCAAAAACAGTGTTTCACAACTGCTCTATGAAGAGGAATGTTCAACTCTGCGAGTTCAATGCAAAAATCACAAAGAAGTTTTTTGGAATATTTCTGTCTAGTTTTAATTTGAAGATATTTCCTATCCCACCATAGCCCTCAAAGCGCTACAATTGTCCACATGCAGATTCTGTAAAAAGAGTTTTTCGAAACTGCTCTATCAAAAGAAAGGTTGAACTCTGTGAGTTGAATGCACACATCACAATGCTTCTGTCTATTTTTTATTTGAAGATATTCCGGATTCCAATGAAGGAACCATAGCATTCAAAATATCCACTTGCAGATTCTACAAAAAGGGGGTTTCAAAACTACTCTATCAAAAGGAAGGTAAAACTCTGTGAGTAGAATGCACATTTCAAAAAGCAGTTTCTGAGAATCCTTCCCTCAATTTTTTATGTGAAGAAATTCTCGCTACCAAAAAAGGCCTCAAATCGGTCCACATATCCCCTTGCGGACTCTACAAAAAGAGTGTTACAAAACTGCTCTATGAAAAGGTATGTTCAACTCTGTGAGCAGAATGCACACATCACAAAGAAGTTTCTGAGAATGCTTCTGTCTAGTTTTTATGTGAAGATATTTCCTTTTCCACAGAAGGCCTCAAAGCGCTCCAAATGTCCACTTGCACATTCTACAAACGAAGTGTTTTGAAACTGCTCTATCAAAAGGAATGTTAAAATCTGTGAGTTGAATGCACACATCACGAAGAAGTTTCTGAGAATGCTTCTGTCTAGTTTTTATGTGAATGTATATGCGTTTCGAATGAAGGCCTCAAAATGGTGCAAACATCATCTTGCAGTTTATACAAAAAGGGTGTTTCATAACTGCTCTATCAAAAGGAAAGTTTAACTCTGTGAGAAGAATGCACACATCACAATGCAGTTTTTGAGAATGCTTCTGTCTAGTTTATATTTGAAGATATTCCCGTTTCCAAGGAAGGATTCAAAGTGCTCCCAATATCCACTTGCAGATTCTACAAAAAGAGATTTTCAAGCCTGCTTTATCAAAAGGAAGTTTCAGCTCAGTAAATTGAATGCACACGTCACAAAGAAGTTTCTGAGACTGCTTCTGTCTAGTGTTTATGTGAAGATATTTCCTGTTCCACTGAACGCCTCAAAGTGCTCCAAATGTGCACTTGCAGCTTCTACAAAAAGAGTGTTTCAAAACTGCTCTATTAAAAATTATGTGGAACTCTGTGAGTTAAATGCACACATCACAAAGTAGTTTCTGATAATGCATCTGTCTACTTTTTATGTGGATATTTCATATTCCACCGAATTCCTAAAAGTGCTCCAATTGTCCACCTGCAGATTCTACAAAAAGAGTGTTTCAAAACTGCTCTATGAAAAGTTATGTTCAAATCTATGAGTTGAATGCACACATCACAAAGCAGTTTCTGAGAATGCTTCTGTCTAGTTTTTATGTGAAGATCTACTCGTTTCCAAGGAAGGCCTCAAATAGGTCTAAATATCCCCTTGCAGAATCTACGAAAAGGGCTTTTCAAAACTGCTGTATCTAAAGGAAGGTTCAACACTGTGAGTTGAATGCACACATCACCAAGAAGTTTCTTAGGATACTTCTGTCTAGTTTTTATATAGAAGATATTTCCTTTTAAACTGAAGGCCTCAAAGCGCTCCAAATGTCCTCTTGC
Organism: Pongo pygmaeus; assembly: GCF_028885625.2. Taxonomy (NCBI): domain Eukaryota; kingdom Metazoa; phylum Chordata; class Mammalia; order Primates; family Hominidae; genus Pongo; species Pongo pygmaeus. The sequence continues at coordinate 14,495,857 of NC_072395.2, forward strand.
AGATTCTGCAAAAAAAGTTTTTCAAACCTGTTCTATGAAAAGGAAGATTCAACTCGGTGAGTTGAAAGCTCACAAAACAAAATAGTTTCTGAGAATGCTTCTGTGTACTTTTATGTGAAGATATTCCTGTTTCTGATGAAGGCTTCAAAACGGTCCAAATATCCCATTGCAGATTCTAGGAAAAGACTGTTTCAAAAGTGTTCTATCAAGAGAAAGGTTCAACTCTGTGACTTGAAAGCACACATCACAAAGAAGTCTCTGAGAATGCTTCTGTCTAATTTTTATGTGAAGATATTCCCATTTCCAACAAAGGCCTCAAAGCGGACCAAATTTCCACTTGCAGATTCTACAAAAAGAGTGTTTCAAAACTGCTCTATGAAAAGGAAGGTTCACCTCTGTGAGTTGAATGCACACATCACAAAATCGTTTCTCAGAATCCTTCTGTCTAGTTTTTATGTGAAGCTATTCCGGATTCCAATGAAGGCCTCCAATCGGTCTACCCCCTTGCAGAATCTAGAAAAACAGTGTCTCAAATCTCCTCTATCAAAAGGAAGGATCAACTCTGTCAGTTGAATGCACACATCACAAAAAATTTCTGAGAATTCTTCTTTCTTGTTTTTATGTGCAGGTACTCCCGTTGCCAAAGAAGGCCACAAAGCGTTCCAAGTATTCACTTGCAGATTCCACAAAAAGACACTTTCAAAACTGCTCTATGAAAAGATATGTACAATTCTATGAGTTGAACGCACACATCACAAAGAAGTTTCTGAGTATGCTTCTGTGTAGTTTTTATTTGATGATATTTCCTTTTCCACCATAGCCCAAAATCGCTAAAAGTGTCCATTTGCAGATTCTGAAAAAGAATGTTTCAAAAATGCTCTTTAAAAAGATAGTTCAACTCCTTGAGCTGAATGCACACATCACAAAGAAGTTTCTGAGAATGCTTCTGTCTACTTTTTATGTGAAGAAATTCCCGTTTCAAACGAAGGCCTCAAATCGTTCCAAAATTCCACTTGCAGAAGCTAGAAAAAGAGTGTTTCAAAACAGCTCTACGAAAAGTTATGTTCAACTCTGTGAGTTGAATTCAAACATCACAAAGAAGTTTATGAGAATGCATCTGTCTAGTTATTATGTGAAGACATTTCCTTTTGTACCATAGGCCACAATGTGCTCCAAATATCCACCAGTAGATACTTCAAAAAAACTGTTTCAAAACTATTCTATCAATAGGAAGGCTCAACTCTGTGAGTTGAATGCACACATCACAAAGTAGTTTCTGAGAATGCTTCTGTCTTGTTTTCATTTGAAGATATTCCCGTTCCCAAGGAAGGCTTCAAAGCGCTCCAAATATCCACTTGCAGATGCTACAAATGGAGTGTTTCAAAACTGCTGTATCAAAAGGAAATTTCAACACTGTTAGTTGAATGCACACATCACAAAGGGGTTTCTGAGATTGTTTCTGTCTAGTTTTTATGTGAAGATATTTCCTTTTCTACCATAGGCCTCCAAGCGCTCCAAATATCCAATTTCAGACAATACAAAAAGAGTGATTCAAAACTGGTCTATCAAAACAAAGTTTCAACTCTGTGATTTGAATACACAGATCACAAAGATGTTTCTGACAATGTCTTTGTCTAGTTTTTCAGTGAAGACAATTCCTTTTCTACCATAGGCCTCAAAACTGTCCAAATGTCCCCTTACAGATTCTAGAAAAAGTGCTTCAAAACTGCTCTATCAAAGGGAAGGTTTAACTCTGTGAGTTGAGTGCACACATCTTCAAGAATTTTCTGAGAGTGCTTCTGTGTAGTTTTTATGTGAAGAAATTCCCGTTTTGAACGAAAGCCTCAAATCGGTGAAATATACCCTTGCAGATTCTACAAAAAGAGTGTTTCAAAACTGCTCCATCAAAAGGAATGTTGAACTCTGTGAGATGAATGCACAGATCACAAAGTAGTATCTGAGAATGCTTCTGTCTATTTTTTATGTGCAGATATTCCTGTTTCCAATGAAGGCCTAAAAGCGTTCCAATTATCCACTTGCAGATTCTAAAAAAAGAGGGTTCCAAAACTGTTCTATGAAAAGTTATGTTCAACTCTGTGAGTTGAATGCACACGTCACAAAGAAGTTTCTGAGAATGCTTCTCTCTAGTTTTTATGTGAAGATATTTCCTTTTCCACCGAAGGCCTGAAATCGCTCCAAATGTCCACTTGCACATTCCAAAAAAAAAAAAAAGTTTCAAAGCTACTCTAACAAAAGGAAGGTTCAACTGTTTAAGTTGAATGCACACATCAAAAAGTAGTTGCTGACAATGCTTCTGTCTAGTTTTTATGTGGAGATATTCCTGTTACCAATGAAGGCCTCAAATTGGTCCAAATATCCCCTTGCAGATTCTACAAAAAGAGTGTTTCAAAACTGCTCTATGAAAAGGTATGTTCAATTCTGTGAGTTGAATGCACACATCACAAAGAAGTTTCTGGGAATGCTTCTGTCTAATTTTTATGGGAAGATATTCCCGTTTCTAATGAATGAATCAAAGGGTCCAAATATCCACTTGCAGATTCTACAGAAATAGTGTTTCAAAACTGTCTTATGAAAACTTATGTTCTACTCTGTGAGTTGAATGCACACATCACAAAGAAGTTTCTGAGAAAGTTTCTGTCTAGTTTTTATGTGAAGATTTTCCCGATTACAATGAAGGCCTCAAATTGGTAAAATTATCCACTTGCAGGATTTCAAAAAGACTGTTTCACAACAGCTCTATGAAAATGCATGTTCACCTCTGTGAGGTGAATGCAAATATCACAAAGAAGTTTCTGTGAACGCTTCCGTCTAGTTTTTATTTGAAGATATTTCAATTTCCACCATAGCCCTCAAAGCGATACAAATGTCCATTTGCAGATTCTACAAAAAGAGTGTTTCAAACCTGCTCTATCAAAGGAAATGCTCATCTCTGTGAGTTGAATGCACATATCACAAAGTAGTTTCTGAAAATGCTTCTGATTTTATTTGAACACATTCCCGTTTCCAATGAAGGCTTCAAAGCTCTCAAAGTATCCAATTGCAGATACTTCAAAAAGAGTGTTTCAAAACTGCTCTATCAAAAGGAAGATTCAACTCTGAGAGTTGAATGCACACAACACAAAGAAGTTTCTGATAATGCTTCTGTCTAGTTTTTATGTGAAGAGATTTCCTTTTCCAATGAAGTCCTCTAAGCACTCCAATTGTCTACTTCCAGATTCTACAAAAAATGTGTTTCAAAACTGCTCTATGAAAAGGATGGTTCAACTCTGTGAGTTGAATGCACAGATCACAGAGAAGTTTCTGAGATTGCTTCTGTCTAGTTTTATGTGAAGATGTTGCCTTTTCCACCAAAGACCTCAAAGCACTCCAAATGTCCACTTGCAAATTCCATAAAAAAAGGTTTCAAACTACTCTATCAAAAGGAAGTTTCAGCTCTGTGAGCTGAATGCACACATCACAAAGAAGTTTCTGACAGTGCTCAGGTCTTGTTTTTATCTGAAGATATTCCCGTTTGCAATGAAAGCCTCAAATCGGTCCAAATATCCCCTTTCAGATTCTACAAAAAGAGTGTTTCAAAACTGCTCTATGAAAAGTTATGTTCAAATCTGTGAGTCGAATGTACACATCACAAAGTAGTTTCTGAGAACGCTTCTGTCTAGATTTTATGTGAAGATATTCCCGTTTCCAATGAAGGCTTCACACTGTCCAAATATGCTCTCACAGATTCTACAAAAAGAGTGTTTCAAAACTGCTCTATGAATAGTTATGTTCAACTCCATGAGTTGAATGCACACATCACAAAGTAGTTTCTGAGAATGCTTCTGTCTAGTTTATATGTGAAGATGTTCCCGTTTTCAATGAAGGCCTCAAATCATTCCAAATATCCACTTGCAGGTCCTTCAAAAAGAGTGTTCAACAACTGCACTAAGAAAATGTATGTTCAACTCCGTGAGTTGAATGCAAACATTCCAAAGTTGTTTCTGAGAATTTTTCTGTGTAGTTTTTGGTTGAAGATATTTCCTTTTCCACGATAGCCCTCAAGGTGCTACAAATGTCCTCCTTCAGATTCTACAAAAAAGAGAGTTTCTAAACTGCTCTATCAAAAGAAAGGTTCAACTCTGTGAGTTGAATGGCCATATCACAAAGTTGTTTCTGAAAGTGCTTCGGTCTAATTTTTATTTGAAGATATTCCCGTTTCAAACAAAGGCTTCAAAGCTCTCTAAATATCCGCTTCTAGATTCTACAAAAAACTGTTTCACAACTACTCTATCAAAAGGAAGATTCAACTCAGTGGGTTCAATTCACACTTCACAAAGAAGTTTCTGAGAATGCTTCTGTCTAGTTTTCATGTGAAGATATTTCCTTTTCCACCGGAGAACTCAAAGTGCTCCAAATGTCCACTTTCAGATACCACAAAAAAACTTTATCTAAACTGCTCTATCAAAAGGAAGGTTCAACTCCGTAAGTTGAATGCACACAAAAGAAAGAACTTTCTGAGAATGCTCAGTCTAGTTTTTATGTGAAGATATTTCCTTTTCCACTGAAGGCCTCAAAGCGCTCCAATTGTCCACATTCACATTCCACAAAAAAAGATTTCAAAACTGCTCTATCAAAATGAAGGTTTATCTCTTTGAGTTGAATGCACACATCACAAGGAAGTTTCTGACAATGCTTTTGTCTAGCTTTTATGTGACGATATTCAAGTTTCCGACAAAGGCCTCAAATCAGTCCAAATATCCCCTTACAGATTCTACAAAAAGACTGTTTCAAAACTGCTGTATGAAAAGTTATGTTCAAATCTGTGAGTTGAATGCACCCATCACAAAGATGTTTCTGAGAATGCTTCTGTGTAGTTTTTATGGGAAGATGATTCCGTTTCTAATGAAGCCCTGAAACGGTCCCAATATCCACTTGTGGATTATACAAAAAGAGTGTTTCAAAACTGCTCCATGAAAACTTATGTTCTGCTCCGTGAATTGAAAGGATACATCACAAAGAAATTACTGATAACGCTTCTGTCCAGTTTTTATGTGAAGATATTCCTGTTTTTAATGAAGGCCCCAAATCTGTCCAAATATCCACTTGCAGGTTCTTCAAAAAGAGTGTTTCACTACTGCTCTATCAAAAGGAATGTTCAACTCTGTGAGTTGAATGCAAACTTCTCAAAGAAGTTTCTGAGAATGCTTCTGTCTGGTTTTCCACCACAGCCCTCAAAGTCCTAGAAATTGTCCTCTTTCAGATTCTACAAGAAGAGTGTTTCAAAACTGCCCCATGAAAAGAAAGGTACAACTCTGTGAGTTGAATGCATACATCACCAAAAAGTTTCTAAGAATGCTTCAGTCAAGTATTTATGTGAAGAGATTTCCCTTTCCACCAAAGGCCTCAAAGCTCTCAAACTGTCCAATTGCAGATTCTACACAAAATGTTTCAAAACTGCTCTATCAAAAGGAAGTTTCAAATCTGTCAGTTGAAGTCACACATGAAAAAGAAGTTTCTGAGAATGCTTCTGTCTAGTTTTTATGTGAAGATATTCCCATTTCCAACGAAGGCATCAAAGAGGTCTAAATATCCACTTGCAGATTCCACAGAAAGAGTGTTTCAAAACTGCTCTATGAAAAGTTATGTTGACCTCCGTGAGGGGAATGCACACATCTGTAAGAAGTTTTTGAGAATGCCTCTGTCTAGTTTTTCTGTGAAGATATTCCTGTTTCCAATGAAGGCCTCAAATCTGTCCAAATAAACACTTGCAGGTCCTTAAAAAAGAGTGTTTCACTACTGCTCTATGAAAAGATATGTTCAACTCTGTGCATTGCATGAAAACATCACAAAGAAGTTTCTGAGAATGATTCTGTCTAGTTTCTATGTGAAGATATTTCTTTTTACACCAGAGACCTCAAAGAGCTGCAAATGTCCACTTGCAGATACTACAAAAAGAGCGTTTCAAAACTACTCTATCATAAGAAGGGTTGAACTCTGTGAGTTGAATAGACATATCACAAAGTAGTTTCTGAGAATGCTTCTGTCTTGTTTTTATTTGAAGATATTCCCGTTTCCAATGAAGGATTCAAAGAGCTCCAAATATCCACTTGCAGATTCTGCAAAAAGAGTGTTTCAAAACTGCTCTATCAAAAGGAAGACTCAAATCACTGAGTTGAATGCACACATCACAGAGATGTTTCTGATAATGTTTCTGCCTAGTTTGTATGTGAAGATATTTCCTTTTCCACCAAAGGCCTTAAAGCACTCCAAATGTTGTCTTGCAGAATCTACAGAAAGTGGGTTTCAAAACTGATATAGCAAAAGGAAGGTTCAACTCTGTGAGTTGAGTGCACATATCACAAAGAAATTTCTAAGAATGCTTCTGTCCAGCTTTTATGTGAAGATATTCCAGTTTCCAAAGAATGCCTCAAATATGTCCAAATATCCCATTGCAGATCCTACAAAAACATTGTTTCAAAACTGCTGTATCAAAAGAAAAGTTCAACTCTGTGAATTGAATGAACACATCACAAAGACGTTTATGAGAATGCTTCTGTCTAGTTTTTATGTGAAGATATTCCGTTTCCAAAAAAGGCCTGAAATCATTTCAAATTTCCACTTGCAGGTATCTCAAAAAGAGTGTTTCACAACTCCTCTATTAAAAGGTATGTTCAACTCTGTCAGTTGAATGCAAACATCACAAGGATATTTCTGAGAATGCTTCTGTCTAGTTTTTATTTGAAGATATTTCATTTTCCAACATAGCCCTCAAAGTACTAAAAATGTCCATTGCAGATCCGAGAAAAACAGTGTTTTATATCTGCTCTATCAAAAGGAAGGTTCAACTCTGTGAGTTGAATGTGCACATCACAGAGAAGTTTCTGAGAATGCTTCAGTCTTGTTTTTATTTTAAGATAGTCCCTTTTCCAATGAAGGATTCAAAGAACTCCAAATATCCACTTGCAGATTTTACAAAAAGAGTGTTTCAAAACAGCTGATCAACAGGAAAGTTCAACTCAGTGAATTGAATGCACACATCACAAACCAGTTTCTGAAAACGCTTCTGTCTAGTTTTTATGTGAAAACATTTCCTTTTCCTCAGAAGGCCTCAAAGTGCTCCCAATGTCCACTTGCATATTCTACAAAAAGAGTATTTCAACTGCTCTATCAAAAAAGGAAGGTTCAACTAGGTGAGTTGATTGCACACATCACAAAGAAGTTTCTGAGAAGGCTTCTGTCTAGTTTTAAGTGAAGATATTCCCGTTTCCAACGAATGCCTCAAATCAGTCCAAATATCCCCTTGCAGATTCTACAAAAGGAGTGTTTCAAAACTAATCTATCTAAAAGGAGCTTCAACTTTGTCAGTTGAATGCACACATCATAAAGATGTTTCTGACAATGCTTCTATCTAGAAGCATTTTTATTTGATGATATTTACTTTTGGAGCACTGGCCTCAAAGTACTCCAAATATTCACCTGCAGATTCTATAAAAAGAGTGTTTCAAAACTGCTCTATCAAAAAAAGTTCAAATTTGTTAGTTGAATGCACTCATCAAAAAGAATTTTCTTAGAATGCGTCTGTCTAGTTTTTAGGTGAAGATATTTACTTTTAGAGCATTGGCCTCAAAGCATTCCACATATATACTTGCAAATTCTGCAAAAAGAGTGTTTCAAAACTGCTCTATCAAAAGGAAGGTTCAACTCTGTGAATTCAATGCAGACATCACAAAGAAGTTTCTGAGAATGCTTCTGTCTAGTTTTTAAGTGAAGATATTTCCTTTTCCAGCATAGGCCTCAAAGTGCTCCAAATATCCACTTGCAGATTCTAGAAAAAGAGTGTTTCACAACTTCTCTAGCAAAAGGAATGTTCAGCACTGTGAATTGAATGCACTCATCACAAAGAAGTTGCTGAGAATGCTTCTCTATTGTTTTTATGTGAGGATATTCCCTTTTCCAGTTTAGGCCTCAAAGTGCTCTAAGTATTCACACGCAAATACTACAAAAAGAGTGTTTCAAAGCTGCTGTATCAAAAGGATGGTTTAACTCTATATGTTGAATGCACACGTCACAAATAAATTTTTGAGAATGTTTCTATCTTGTTTTTATGTGAAGATATTTCCTTTTCCAGCATAGTCTTCAAAGCACTCCATATATACACGTGCAGATCCTCTAAAAACAGTGTTTCAAAACTGCTCTATCAAAAGAAAAGTTCAACTCTGGGAGTTGAATGCACCCATCACAAAGAAGTTTGAGAAAACGCTTCTCTCTAGTTTTTAAGTGAAGATATTTCCTTTTCCAGCATAGGCCTCAAAGCGCTGCAAATAACCAATTGAAAATTCTACCAAAAAGGTGTTTCAAAAAAGCTCTATAAAACAGAAGGTACAAGTCCGTGAGTGGAAAACACACACCAAAAATCAGTTTCTGAGAAGGCTTCCGTCTAGTTTCTATATGAAGATATTTCCTTTTCCACCAGAGGCACAATCGCTCCAAATATCCACTTGCAGATTCTACAAAAAGAGTGTTTCAAAACTGCTCTATCAAAAGGAAGGTTCCACTCTGTGACTTGAATGTAGACATCCAAAGAAGTTTCTGAGAATACTTCTGTCTAGTTTTTATATGAAGATGTTTCCTTTTCCAGCATGGGCCTCCAAGCGCTCCCAATATTGACTTGGAGATTCTGCAAAAAGATTGTTTCAAAACTGCTCTATCAAAAGGAAGATTCAACTCTGCATGTTGAATGCACACAGAACAAAGAAGTTTGTGAGAATGCTGCTGTCTAGTTTTTATGTTAATATAATTCCTTTTCCAGCATTGGCCTCAAAACACTCCAAATATCCACTTGCAGATTCTACAAAAAGAGTGTTTCAAAACTGCTCTATAAAAACAAAGTTTTAACTTTGTTAGTTGAATGCACACATCAAAAAGGAGTTTCTTAGAATGCTTCGGTCTAGTTTTAAGGTGAAGATATTCCCTTTTCCAGCATAGGCCTCAAAGCGCTCCAAATATTCACTTGCAGATTCTACAAAAATAGTGTGTCTAAATTGCTCTATCAAAAGGAAGATTCAACTCTGTGAATTGAATGAAGTCATCAGAAAGAAATTTCTCAGAATGCTTCTGTATAGTTTTTAAGTGAAGATATTTCTTTTTCCAGCATAGGCCTCGAAGTGCTTCAAATATCCACCTGCAGATTCAAGAAAAAGAGTGTTTCAAAACTGCTCTATCAAAAGGAATGTTCAGCACTGTGAATTGAATGCACACATCACAAAGAAGTTTCTGAGAATGCTTCTCTCTTGTTTGTATGTGAGAATATTCCCTTTTCCAGCTTAGGCCTCAAAGCGCTCCAAATATCCACTTGCAGATTCTGCAAAAAGAGTGTTTCAAAACTGCTGTATGAATAGGGTGGTTCAGCTCTGTGAGTTGAACGCGTACATCACAAAGAAGTTTCTGAAAATGCAGCTCTCTAGTTTTTATGTGAAGATATTTTCTTTTCCAGCTTGGGCATCAAACTGCTCTAAGTATTCACATGCAACTTCTTAAAAAAGAGTGTTTCAAAGCTGCTGTATCAAAAGGACGGTTTAACCCTATAAGTTGAATGCACATGTCACAAAGAAATTTTTGAGAATGCTTCTATCTTGTTTTTATGTGAACATATTTCCTTTTCCAGCATAGTCCTCAAAGCTCTCCATATATACACTTGCAGATCCTCTAAAATCAGTGTTTCAAAACTGCTCTATCAAAAGAAAAGCTCAACTCTGGGAGTTGAATGCACACAACACAAAGAAGTTTCTGAAAACATTTCTCTCTTGTTTTTATGTGAAGGTATTTCCTTTTCCAGCATAGGCGTCAAAGCGCTGTAAATAACCAATTGAAAATTCTACAAGAAAGGTGTTTGAAAACTGCTCTACAAAACAGAAGGTACAAGTCTGTGAGTTGAAAGCACACACCACAAATTAGTTTCTGAGACGGCTTCAGTCTAGTTTCTATATGAAGATATTTCCTTTTCCACCAGAGGCCGCAATCGCTCCAAATATCCACTTGCAGATTCTACAAAAAGAGTGTTTGGAAACTGCTCAATCAACAGGAAGGTTCAACTCTATGAATTGACAGCACATATCACAAAGAAGTTTCTGGGAATGCTTCTGTCTAGTTTTTTATGTGAAGATGTTTCCTTTTACAGCATAGGCCTTAAAGGGCTTCAAATATTCATTTGCCGATTCTACAAAAAGAGGGTTTCAAAACTGCTCTACCAAAAGGAAGGTTCAACTCTGTGAGTTGAATGCACACATCAAAAAGAAGTTATTGACGATGCTTCACTCTACTTTTTATGGGAAGTTATTTCCTTTTCCAGCATAGGCCTCAAAGCATTCCACATATATACTTGCAAATTCTGCAAAAAGAGGGTTTCAAAACTGCTCTATCAAAAGGAAGTTGAATGCATGCATCACAAAGAAGTTTCTGAGAATGCTTCTGTCTAGTTTTTATGTGAAGATATTTCCTTTTCCAGGTTTGGCCTCAAATTGCTCCAAATATCCACTTGCAGATTCTAAAAAAAGAGTGTTTCAAAACTGCTCTATCAAATGAAGTTTCAACTCTATAACTTGAATGTAGACATCACAAAGAAGTTTCTGAGAATGCTTCTGTCTACTTTATATGTGAAGATAGTCCCTTTTCCAGCATTGGCGTCACATCGCTCCAAATATCCACTTGCAGATTCTACAAAAAGGGTGTTTCAAAACTGCTCCATCAAAAGGAAGATTCAACACTGTGATTTGAATGCACACATCACAAACAAGTTTCTGAGAATGCTTCTGTCTTGTTTTTATGTGAAGATATTTCGTTTCCCTGCATAGGCCTCAAAGCGCTCCACATATACCCTTGCAAATGCTACAAAAAGAGTGTTTCAAAACTGCTCTATCAAAAGGAAGGTTCACGTCTGTGAGTTGAATGCACTCATCACAAAGAAGTTTCTGAGAATGCTTCAATCTAGTTTTTGTGTGAATTTATTTCCTTTTCCAGTATGGGCCTCAAAGGGCTCCAAATATCCACTTGCTGATTCCACAAAAAGAGTGTTTCAAAACTCTTCTATCAAAAGGAAGGTTCAACTTTGTGAGGTGAATGCACTCATCAGAAAGAAGTTTATGAGAATGCTTCTGTCTAGTTTTTATGTGAAGATATTTCCTTTTCCGGCATAGGCTTCAAAGCGCTCCAAATATCCACTTGCAGATTCTACAAAAAGAATGCTCCAAAACTGTTCTATCAAAAGGAAGGTTCACATCCGTGAGTTGAATGCTCTCATCACAAAGAAGTTTCTGAGAATGCTTCTGTCTATTTTTTATGTGAAGATATTTCCTTTTCCAGCGTTGGCATCAAAGCGCTCCAAGTATCCCCTTCCACAATCTACAAAGAGAGAGTTTCAAAACTGTTCTATCAAAACGAAGGTTCAACACTATCAGTTGAATGCACTCATCACAGAGAAGTTGCTGAGAATGCTTCTGTCTAATTTATAAGTGAAGATATTTCCTTTTCCATCATAGGCCTGAAATCGTTCCAAATATCCACTTGCAGATTCTACAAAAATAGTGTTTCAAAACTGTTCTATCAACAGGAAGGTTCAACTGTATGAGATGAATGCACTCACCACTAACAAGTCTCTGAGAATTTTTCTGTCTAGTTTTTATGTGAAGATATTTCCTTTTCCAGCACAGTGCTCAAACGCCCCAAATATCAAATTGCAGATACTACAAAAAGCGTGTTTCAAACCTGAACTAGCAAAAGGAATGTTCAAGACTGTGAGTTGAATTCATAAAGCACAGGGAGGTTTCTGACAATGCTTCTGTCTAATTATGATGGGAAAATATCTCCTTTTCCAGCATAGGCCTCAAGCGCTCCAAATATCCACTTGCCGATACTACAGAATGGGTGTTTCAAAACTGCTCTATCAAAAGGAAGGTTCCACACGGTGAGTTGAATGCATACATCACAAAGAAGTTTCTGAGAATGCTTCTGTCTACTTTTTATGTGGATATATTTCCTTTTCCAGCATAGGCCTCAAATTGCTCCAAACATCCACTTGCAGATTCCACAAAAAAGTGTTTCAAAATTGCTCTATCAAAAGAAGGTTCAAGTCTTTGAGTTGAATGCACTTATCACAAAGAATTTTCTGAGATTGTTTCTGTCTATTTTTTATGTGAAGATATTTCCTTTTCCAGCATAGGCCTCAAAGCCCTCAAAACATCCACTTGCAGATTCTATAAAAAGAATGTTTCAGAACTGTTCTATCAAAAGGAAGGTTCAATTCTGTGAGTTGACTGCATTCATCACAAAGAAGTTTCTGAGAGTGCTTCTGTCTAGTTTTTATGTGAACATATTTCCTTTTCCAGTGTAGGCCTCATAGCGCTCGAAATATCCACTTGCAGATTCTACAAAAGGAGTGCTCCAATACTGCTCTATCAAAAGGAAGGTTCAAGTCTGTGAGTTGAAGGCACTCAACACGGATATTCCCTTTTCCATCGTAGGTCTCAAAGCGCTCCTAATATCCACTTGCAGATTCCATAAAAAGAGAGTTTCAAAAGTGTTCTGTCAAATGGAAGTTTCAACTCTGTGATTTGAATGCACTCATCATCAAGAAGTTTCTGAGAATGCTTCTGTCTAGTTTCTATGTGATGATATTTCCTTTTTCAGCATAGAACACAAAGCGGTCCAAATATCCACTTGCAGATTCTACAATAACAGTATTTCAAAACTGCTCTATCAAAAGGAAGGTTCAAGTCTGTGAGTTGAATGCATAAATCACAGGGAAGTTTCTGTGAATGCTTCTTTAATATTTTTATGTGAAGATTTTCCCTTTTCCGGCATAGTCCTCAAATATCTCCAAATATCCACTGGCAGATTCTACAAAAAGAGTGTTTCAAAACTACTCTATCAAAACGAGTGTTCAACTCTGTGAGTTGAATGCACACATTACAAAGGAGTTTCTGAGAATGCTTCTGTCTAGTTTTTATGTGAGGATATTTCCTTTTACCGCATGGGTCTCAAAGGACTCCAAATATCCCCTTGAAGATTCTACAAAGAGAGTTTTCCAAAACTCTTCTATCAAAAGGAAGGTTCGTCTCTGTGAGTTCAATGCACTCATGACAGAGAAGTTTCTGAGAATGCTTCTGTCTAGTTTTTATTTGAAGATATTTCCCTTTCCAGCATAGGCCTCAAAGCGCTCCAAACATCCACTTGCAGATTCTACAAAAAGTGTCTTACAAAACTGCTCTATGAAAAGGAAGGTTCAAGTCTGTGAGTTGAATGCACTCATAACAAAGAAGTTTCTGAGAATGCTTCTGTCTAGTTTTTATATGAAGATATTTCCTTTTCCATAGTGGGCCTCAAAGCGCCCAAATATCCACTTGCAGATTCTACAAAGGGAGTGTTTCAAAACTGCTCTATGAAGAGAAACATTCAACTCTGCGAGTTCAATGCACTCATCACAAAGTACTGTCTGAGAATGCTTTTGTCTATTTTTTATGTGAAGATATTTCCCTTTCCAGCATAGGCCTCAAAGTACTCCAAATATCCAATTGCAGATTCCACAAAAGGAGTGTTTCAAAACGGCTCTATCAAAAGGAAAGTTCAAGTCTGCCAGTTGAATGCACTCATCATGAAGAAGTTTCTGAGAATTCTTCAGCTTAATTTTTATGTGAAGATATTACCTTTTCCAGCATAGGCCTCAAAGCACTCCAAATATCCACTTGCAGATACTACAAAGCAAGTGTTTCAAGCCTGCTCTATCAACAGGAAGTTTCAAGTCTGTGAGTTGAATGCACTCATCTCAAAGAACTTTCTGAGAATGCTTCTGCTTAGCTGTTATGTGAAGATGTTTCCTTTTCCTGCATAGGTCTCTAAGCGCTCCAAATATCCACTTGCAGATTGTACAAAAAGAGTGTTTCAAAACTGTTCTATAAAAGGGAAAGTTCAACTCTGTGAGTTCAATGCTCTCATCACAGAGAAATTTCTGAGAATGCTTCTGTCTAGTTTTTATATGACGATATCTCCTTTTCCATCATAGGCCTCAAAACGCTCCAAATATGCACTTGCAGATTCTACAAAAAGAGTGTTTCAAAACTGTTCTATCAAAAGTAATGTTCAACTCTGTGAGATGAATGCACTCAGCATAAAGAAGTTTCTGAGAATGTTTCTGTCTAGTTTTTATGTGAAGATATTTCCTTTTCCAGCATAGGCCTCAAATCGCTCCAAATATCCACATGCAGATCCTACAATAAGAGTTTTTCGAAACTGCTCTATCAAAAGGAAGGTTCAAGCCTGTGAGTTAAATGCCTAAAGCAAAGTGAAATTTTTGAGAATGCTTCTGTCTACATTTTATGTGAAGATATTCCCTTTTCCAGCATAGGCCAGAAAGCGCTCCAAATATCCACTTGCAGATTCTACAAAAAGTGTGTTTCAAAACTGCTCTATCAAAGGAAACTTCAAGTCTTTGAGTTGAATTCATAAAGCACACGGAAGTTTCTTAGAATGCTTCTGTCTAGTTTTTATGTGAAGATATTCCCTTTTCCAGCATAGGCCAGAAAATGCTCCAAATATCCACTTGCAGATTCTATAAAAAGTGTGTTTCAAAACTACTCAATCAAAAGGAAAGTTCAAGTCTGTGAGTTGAATTCATAAAGCACAGGGAAATTTCTTAGAATGCTTCTGTCAAGTTTTTATGTGAAGATATTTCCTTTTCCATCATAGGTCTCAAAGTGATGAATTCTACACTTTCAGATTCTACAAAAAGGGTGTTTCAAAACTTCTCTACCTAAAGGAAGGTTCAACTCTGTGCGTTGATTGCACACATCACAAAGAAGTTTCTGAGAATGCTTCTGTCTAGTTTTTATGTGAAGACACTTCCTTTTCCAGCATAGGCCTCAAAGCGCTGCAAATATCCAATTGCAGATTCCACAAAAAGAGTGTTTCAAAACGACTCTATCAAAAGGAAAGTTCAAGTCTGTCAGTTGAATGCACTCATCATGAAGAAGTTTCTGAGAATTCTTCAGCTTAATTTTTATGTGAAGATATTACCTTTTCCAGCATATACCTCAAAGCGCTCCAAATATCCACTTGCAGTTTCTTCAGTAAGAGTGTTTCAAAACTGCTCTATCAAAGGGAAGGTTCAAATCTGTGAGATAAATGCACAACGCACAGGAAGTTTCTGATAATGCTTCTGTCTAGTTTTTATGTGAAGATATTTCCTTTTCCAGCATCGGCCTCAAAGCGCTCCAAATATCCACTTGCAGATTCTACAAAGAGAGTTTTCCAAAACTGTTCTACCAAAACGAAGGTTCAACTCTGTGAGTTGAATGCACACATCACAAAGAAGTTTCGGAGAAAGGTTCTACTTAATTTTTGTAAGAAGATGTTTCCTTTTCCAGCGTAGGCCTCAAAGTGCTCCAAACATGCACTTGCAGATTCTACAAAAGGAGTGTTTCAAAACTGCTCTATGAAAAGTTAGGTTCAAGTCTGTGAGTTGAATGGACACATCACAGATACTTCCTTTTCCATCATAGACCTCAAAGCGCTCTATATATCCACCTGCAGATGCTTTAAAAAGAGGGTTTCAAAACTGTTCTATTAAAAAGAGGGTTCAACTCTGTGAGTTGAAAGCACTCATAACAAAGAATTTGATGAGAGTACTTCTGTCTAGTTTTTATGTGAGGATATTTAATTTTCCAGCATAGGCCTCAAAGCACTCCAAATGTCCACTTGCAGACTCTACAAAAAGAGTGTTTCAAAACTGCTCTAACAAAAGGAAGGTTCAAGTCTGGGAGTTGAATGCACTCATCACAAAGAAGTTTCTGAAAATGCTTCTGCTTATTTTTCATGTGAAGATATTTCCATTTCCAGCATAGGCCTCAGAGTGCTCCAAATAACCACTTGCAGATTGTACAAAAACAGTCTTTCAAAACTGTTCTTTCAAAAGGAAGGTTCAGCTCTGTGAGTTGAATGCACTCATCACAGGGAAGTTTCCGAGAATGCTTCTGTCTAGTTTTTATGTGAAGATATTTCCCTTTCCATCATAGGCCCCAAATTGCTCCAAATATCCACTTCCAGATTCTACAAAAAGCGTATTTCAAAACTTTTCTATCAAAAGGAAGTTTCAACTCTGTGAGTTGAATGCACTCATCACAAATAATTTTGTGAGAATGCTTCAGACTAGTCTTTATATGAAGATATTTCCTTTTCCAGCATAGGCCTCAAAGTGCTCAAAATATCCACTTGGAGATTCTAGAAAAAGAGTGCTTCAAAACTGTTCTATCAAAAGGAAGGTTCAAATTTTTGAGTGAAATGCACTCATCACAAGGTAGTTTCTGAGAATTCTTCTGACTATTTTTAATGTGAAGATGTTTCCATTTCCAGCATAGGCCTCAAAGCGCTCCAAATATCCACTTGCAGATTCTACAAAAAGAGTGTTTCAAAACTGCTCTATCAAAAGGAAGGTTCAAGTCTGTGAGTTGAATGCACTCATCACAAAGGAGTTTCGGAGAATGCTTCTGTCTATTTTTTATGTGAAGATATATCCTTTTAAAGTGTACACCTGAAAGCACTCCAAATATCCACTTGCAGATTCTACAAAGAGAGTGTTTCAAATCTGTTATATCAAAAGCAAGGTTCAACTCTGTGAGTTGCATGCACTCATCACTGTGTAGTTCTTATGTGAAGATACTTACTTTTCCAGCCTAGGCCTCAAAGCACTCCAAATATTCACTTGCAGATGCTACAAAAAGAGTGTTTCAAAACTGCTCTATGAAAAGGAAGGTTCAAATCTGTTAGTTGAATGCACTCATTGTAAAGAAGTTTCTGAGAATGCTTCTGCTTAGTTTTTATGTGAAGATATTTCCCTTTCCAGCATAGGCCTCAAATCACTCCAAATGTCCACTTGCAGATTGTTCAAAAGAGTGTTTCAAAACCGTTCTGTCAAAAGGAATGTTCAACTCTATGAGTTGAATGCAGTCGTCACAGAGAAGTTTCTGAGAATTCTTCTGTCTAGTTTTTATGAGAAGGTATTTCCTTTTCCATCATAAGCCCCAAAATTTTCCAAATATCCACTTGCAGATTCTACAAAAAGAGTGTTTCAAAATTCCTCTAACAAAAGTAAGGTTCAAGCCTGTGAGTTGAATGAACACATCCCAAAGTAGTTTCTGAGAATGCTTCCATCTAGTTTTTATGTGAAGTTATTTACTTTTCCAGCACAGGCCTCAAAGCGCTCCAATATCAACTTGCAGATTGTACAAAAAGAGTGTTTCAAAACTGTTCTATCAAAGGAAGGTTGAATTCTGTGAGTTGAATGCACACATCACAAAAGGTTTCTGAGAATGCTTCTGTCTAGTGTTTATATGAAGATAATTCCTTTTGCAGGATAGGCCTCACAGCACTGCAAATATTTACTTACAGATTCTACAAAAAGAGTGTTTCAAAACTGTTCTATCAAAAGGAAGGTGCAACTCTTTGAGTTGAATGCACTCATCACAAAGAAGTTTCTGAAAATCCTTTTGTCTATTTTTTATGTGAAGATATTTCCTTTTCCAGCATAGGCCTCAAAGCCCTCCAAATATCCAATTGCAGATTCTACAAAAAGAGTGTTTGAAAACTGCTCTATCAAAAGGATGGTTTAAGCCTGTGATTTGAATTCACTCATCACAAAGTAGTTTCTTAGAATGTTTCCGTCAATTTTTTGTGTGACGATATTTCCGTTTCCAGAATAGGCCTCAAAGTGCTCCAAATATCCACTTGCAGATCCTACAAAAAGATTGTTTCAAAACTGCTCTATTAAAAGGAAATTTCAAGTCTGTAAGTTGAATGCATAAAGCCCAGTGAAGTTTCTGAGAATGATTCGCTCTAGTTTTTATGTGAAGATATTTCCTTTTCCAGCATAGGCCTCAAAGTGCTCCAAATATTCAGTTACAGATTCCACAAAAATGGTGTTTCAAAACTGCTATATCAAACGGAAGGTTCAACTACGTTAGTTGAATGCACTCATCACAAAGATGTTTCTGAGAATGCTTCTGTCTAGTTTTTATGTGAAGATGTTTCCTTTTCCAGCATAGTCCCGAAAGCGCTCCAAATATCCACTTGCAGATTTTAAAAAAGGTTGTTTCAAAACTGCTCTATCAAAAAGAAGTTTAAACTCTGTGAGTTGAATGTGCTTATCTCAAAGAAGTTTCTGAGAATGCTTCTGTTTAGTTTTTATGTGAAGATATTTACTTTTCCAGTATAGGCCTCAAAGCGCTCCAAATATACCCTTGCAGATTCTACAAAAGGGTGTTTGCAAACTGCTCTATCAAAAGTATGGTTCAACTCTGTGAGTTGAATGCACACATCACAAAGAAGTTTCTGAGAATGCTTCTGTTTAGTTTTTATGTGAATATATTTCCTTTTCCAACACAGGCCTCAAATTGCTCCAAATATCCAATTGCAGATTCTACAAAAATGGTGTTCCAAAGCTGCTCAATCAAAAGGAAGGTTCAATCTGTGAGTTGAATACAATCATTACAGAGAAGTTCCTTGGAAAGCTTCTTTCTAGTTTTTTGTGAAGATATTTCCTTTTCCATCATAGGCCTTAAATTGCTCCAAATATCCACATGCAGATTCTACAAAAAGAGTGTTTCAAAACACTTCTATGAAAAGGAAGGTTCAACTGTGTGAGTTGAATGCACTCATCACAAAGAAGTCTCTGAGAATGCTTCTGTCTAGTTTTTGTGTGAAGATACTTTCTTTTCTAGCATAGGCCGCAAAGCCCTTCAAATATAAATTGCTGATCCTACAAAAAGTGTCTTTCAAATCTCTTCTATCAATAGGAAAGTTCAACTCTGTGAGTTGAATGCACTCATCACAGAGAACTTTCTGAGAATTCATCTGTCTAGTTTTTATGTGATGATATTTCTTTTTCCATCATAGGTCTCAAAGCATTCCAAATATAAACTTACAGATTGAACAAAAAGACTGTTTCAAAACTTTCCTATCAAAAAGAAGATTCAACTCTGCGAGTTGAATGCACTCATCACAACGCAGTTTCTGAGAATGTTTCTGTCTAGTTTTTGTGTGAAAATATTTCCTTTTCCAGCATAGGCCCAAAAGCACTCCAAGTATCCACTTCCAGATTCTACAAAGAGAGTGTTTCCAAAGTATTCTATCAAAAGGAAGTTTCAACTCTGTCAGTTTAATGCACTCTTTCTGAGAATGCTTCTGTCTAGTTTTTATGTGAAGATATTTCCTTTTCCCGCATAGACCTCAAAGTGCTCCAAATATCCACTTGCAGATTGTACGAAAAGGGTGTTTCAAAACTGCTCTATCAAAAGGAAGGTTCAATTCTGTGAGTTGAATGCACACATCACAAAGAAGTTTCTGAGAATGCTTCTGTCTAGTTTTTATGTGAAGATATTTCCTTTTCCAGCATTGGCCTCAAGGTGCTCCAAATATCGACTTGCAGATTCTACAAAAAGGGTGGTTGAAAACTGCTCTATCAAAAGTAAGCTTAAACTCTGTTAATTGAATGCACACATCACAATGAAGTTTCTGAGAATGCTTCTGTTTAGTTTTTCTATGAAGATATTTCCTTTTCCAGCTTAGGCCCCAAAGCATTCAATCTATCCACTTGCAGAATCTACTAAAAGTGTGTTTCAAAACTGCTGATTCAAAAGCAAGGTTCAACTCTGTGAGTTGAATGCACACATCACAAAGAAGTTTCTGAAAATGCTTCTGTCTAGTTTTTATGTGAAGATATTTTCTTTTATAGCATAGGCCTCATAGCGCTCCAAATATCCACCTTCAGATTCTCCAAAAGAGTTTTTCAACTGCTCTATCAAAAGGAAAGTTCAACTCTGTGAGTTGAATGCACTCGTCACAAAGAAGTTTCTGAGAATTCCTCTGTATAACTTTTATGGGAAGACATTTCATCTTCCAGCATAGGCCTCATAGCGCTCCAAATATCCACTTGCAGATTCTACAAAAAGAGTGTTTCAAAACTTTTCTATTGAAAGAAAATTTCAACTGAGGGAGTTCAATGCACTCATCACAGAGAAGTTTATGAGAATGCTTCTGTCTAGTTTTTATGTGAAGATATTTTCTTTTCCATTATAGGTCTCAAAGACTCCAAATATCCACTTGCAGATTCTACAAAAAGAGTGGTTCAAAACCGTTCTATCAAAAGAAAGGTTCAACTCTGTGAGTTGAATGCACTCATCAAAAAGAAGTTTCCGATAGAGCTTCTGTCTTGTTTTTATGTGAAGATATTTCCTATTCCAGCATAGGCTTGAAAGTGCTCCAAATATCGACTTGCAGATTCTACAAAAAGAGTGTTTCAAATCTGCTCTATCAAAAGGCAGGTTCAAGCCTGTAGGTTGAATGCACACATCTCAAAGAAGTGTCTGAGAATGCTTCAATCTAGTTTTTATGTGAAGTTGTTTCCTTTTCCAGCAAAGGCCTCAAAGCGCTCCAAATAATAACTTGGAGATTCTACAAAAAGAATGTTTCAAAAGTGTTCTATCAAAAGGAAGGTTCAACTCTGTGAGTTGACTGTGCACATCACAAAGAAGTTTCTCAGAAGGCTTCTGTCTAGTCTTTATTTGAAGATATTTCCTTTTGCAGCATAGGTCTCAAAAACCTGCAAATATCCACGTGCATATTCTATAAAAAGAGTGTTTCAAAATTGTTGCATGAAAAGAAAAGTGCAACTCTGTAAGTTGAATGCACTCATCATAGAGAAGATTCTGGAAATGCTTCTGTCTAGTTTTTATGTGAAGATATTTCCTTTTCAATCATAAGCCTCAAAGTGCTCCAAATATCCACTTGAAGATTCTAAAAAAAGAGTGTTTCAAATTTCCTCTATCAAAAGGATGGTTCAAGTCTGTCAGTTGAATTCAGTCATCACAAAGAAGTTTCTTAGAATGCTTCCATCGAGTTTTTATGTGAAGATATTTTCTTTTCTATCTTAGGCCTCAAAGCGCTCCAAATATCCACGTGTAGTTTCTACAAACAGAGTGTTTCAAAACTGCTGCATCAAAAGGAAAGTTCAAGTCTGTGAGTTGAGTGCATAAAGCAGAGGGAAGTTTCTGAGAATGCTTCTCTCTAGTTTTTATGTGAAGATATTTCCTTTTCCAGCATAGGCCTCAAAGCACTCCAAATATCCACTTGCAGATTCCACAAAAATGGTGTTTCAAAACTACTATATCAAATGGAAAGTTCAACTCCGTTAGTTGAATGCACTCATCACATAGAAGTTTCTGAGAATGCTTCCCTCTAGTTTTTATGTCATGATATTTCCTTTTCCAGCATAGGCCTCAAAGCGCTCCAAATATCCACTTGCAGATACTACAAAAAGGGTGTTTTGAAACTGCTCTATCAAAGGTAAGGTTCAACCATGTGAGTTGAATGCACACATCACAAAGAAGCTTCTGAGAATGCTTCTGTCTACTTTTTATGTGAAGATATTTCCTTTTCTTGCAGAGGCCTCATAGCGCTCCAAATATCCACTTTCAGATTCTGCCAAAAGAGTGTTTCAAAACTGCTCTGTTAAAAGAAAGTTCAAGTCTGTGAGTTAAACGCATTCGTCATAAAGATATTTCTGTGAATTCTTCCGTCTAGCTTTTTGTGAACATATTTCCTTTTCCAGCTTAGGTCTCAAAGCGCTCAAAATATCCACTTGCAGATCCTACAAAAAGAGTGTTTCAAAACTGTTCTATCAAAAGAAAGGTTCAACTAAAGGAGTTCAATGCACTCATCACAGAGAAGTTTCTGAGAATACTGCTGTCTAGTTTTTATGTGAAGATATTTCCTTTTCCAGAATAGGCCTCAAAGCACTCCAAATATCCACTTGCAGATTCTACAAAAAGAGTGTTTCAAAACTGCTCTATCAAAAGGAACACTCACCTCTGTGAATTGAATGTGCTCATCACAAAGAAGTTTCTGAGGATTCTTCTGTCTAGTTTTGATGTGAAGATATTTCCGTTTCCAGCATAGGCCTCAAAGTGCTCCAAATATCCACTTGCAGATTCTACAAAAACAGGGTTTCAAAACTGCTCTATCAAAAGGAAGGCTCAAATCTGTGAGTTGAATGCGCTCATCACAAAGAAGTTTCTGAGAATGCTACTGTCTAGTTTTAATGTGAAGATAATTCCTTTTCCAGCATAGGCCTCAAAGTGCTCCAAATATCCACTTGCAGATTCTACAAAAACAGGGTTTCAAAACTGCTCTATCAAAAGGAAGGCTCAAATCTGTGAGTTGAATGCGCTCATCACAAAGAAGTTTCTGAGAATGCTACTGTCTAGTTTTAATGTGAAGATAATTCCTTTTCCAGCATAGGCCTCAAAGTGCTCCAAATATCCACTTGCAGATTATTGAAACAGAGTGTTTCAACACTGTCCTATCAAAAGGAGGGTTCAACTCTGAGAGTTGAATGGACTCATCACATAGAAGTTTCCCAGAATCCTTCTGTTTCGTTTTTATGTGTAGATGTTTCCATTTCCAGCATAGGCCTCAAAGAGCTCCAAATGTCCACTTGCAGATTTTACAGAAAGGGTGTTTCAAAGCTGCTCTATGAAAGGGAATTTTAAACTCTATGAGTTGAATGCACTCATCACAAAGGAGTTACTCATAATGCTTCTGTCTAGTTTTTATTTGAAGATATTTAATTTTCCAGTATAGTCCTCCAAGCCCTCCAAATATCCACTAGCAGATACTACAAAAACTGTGTTTCAAAACTGCTCTATGAAAAGTATGGTTCACCTCTGTGAGTTGAATGCACATATAACAAAGAAGTTTCTGAAATGCTTCTGTTTTGTTTTCATGAGAAAATATTTCCTTTTCCATCAAAGGCCTCAAATCGCTACAAATATCCACCTGCAGATTCTACAAAAAGTGTGTTTGAAAACTGTTCTATCAAAAGGAAAGCTCAACTCTGTGGGTTGAAAGCACTCATCATAGAGAACTTTCTGAGAATGCATCTGTCTATTTTTTATGAGAAGATATTTACTTTTCGAGCATAGGCCTCAAAGCATTCCAAATATCCACTTGCAGATTCTACTAAAAGTGTGTTTCAAAACTGCTGTTTCAAAAGTAAGGTTCAACTCTGTGAGTTGAATGCGCACATCCCAAAGAAGTTTCTGAGAAGGCTTCTGTCTAGTTTTTATGTGAAGATATTCAATTTTCTAGCATAAGCCTCATAGTACTCCAAATATCCACTTTCAGATTCTACCAAAAGAATTTTTCAAAACTGCTCCATCAAAAGGAAAGTTCAAGTCTGTGAGTTGAATGCACTCAACACAAAGATATTTCTGAGAATTCTTCTGTCTAGTTTTTATGTGAAGATATTTCCTTTTCCAGCATAGGCCTCAAGGGCTCCAAATATCCACCTGTAGATACTACAAGAAGAGTGTTTCAAAACTGTTTTATAAAAAGAAAGTTTCATCTCAGGGTGTTCAGTGCACTCATCAAAGAGAAGTTTCTGAGAATACTTCTGTCTAGTTATTTTGTGAAGATATTTCCTTTTCCATCATAGGCCTCAAAATGCTCCTAATATCCACTTGCAGATTCTACAAAAAGAGTGTTTAAAACTGTTCTATGAAAAGGAAGGTTCAAATCTGTGAGTTGAATGCACTCATAAAAAAGAAATTTTCGTGAATGCTTCTGTCTTGTTTTTATGTGAAGATATTTCCTTTTCCAGCGTAGGCCTCAGTGCCCCAAATATGCACTTGCAGATCTGACAAAAAGAGTGTTTCAAAACTTCTCTATCAAAAGGAAGGCTTAACTCTGTGAGGTGAATGCGCTCATTGCAAAGAAGTTTCTGAGAATGATTCTGTCTAATTTTTGTGTGAAGATATTTCCTTAACCAGCATAGGCCTCAAAGCATTCCAAATATACACTTGTAGATTCTACAAAAAGAGTGTTTCACAACTGCTCTATTTAAAGGAAGTCTCACCTCTGTGAGATGAATGTGCTCATCACAAAGAAGTTTCTGAGAATGCTACTGTCTAGTTTTTATATAAAGATATAACCCTTTCCAAGATAGGCCTCAAATCGCTCCAAATATCCAACTGCAGATTCTACAAAAAGAGTGTTTCAAAACTGTTCTTTCAAAAGGAAGGTTCAACTCTGAGATTTGAATGCACTCATCACATAGAAGTTTATCAGAATGCTTCTGTCTAATTTTTATGTGAAGATATTTCCTTTTCCATCATTGGCGTCAAAGCACTCCAAATATCCACTTGCAGATTTTATAAAAGGGGTGTTTCAAAACTGCTCTTAAAAAGCAAAGTTAAACTCTGTGAGTTCAACTCACTCATCACAAAGAAGTTTCTGAGAATGCTTCCATCTAGTTTTTATGTGAAGATAATTACTTTTCCAGTATAGGCCTCAAAGCACTGCAAATATCCACTTGCAGAGCCTACAAAAAGGGTGTTTCAAAACTGCTCTCTCCAAAGTATGGTTCAACTCTGTGAGTTGAATGTACACATCACAAAGAAGTTGGTGAGGATGCTTCTGTTTCGTTTTTATGTGAAGTTATTTCCTTTTACCGCATAAGCCTCTAAGCGCTCCAAATATACACTTGCAGATTCTGTAAAAACAGTGATGCAAAACTGTTCTATCAATAGGAAGGTCCAACTCTGAGAGTTTAATGCCCACATCATAAAGAAGTTTCTGAGAATGCTTCTGTTTAATTTTTCTGTGAAGACATTTCCTTTTCCAGCATAGGCCTCAAAGCATTCCAAATATCCACTTGCAGATTCTACTAAAAGTGTGTTTCAAAACTGCTGTTTCAAAAGGAAGTTTCAACTCTGTGAGTTGAATGCGCCCATCATAAACAAGTTTCTGAGAAAGCTTCTGTCTAGTTTTTATGTGAACATATTTCCTTTTCCAGCAAATGCCTCATAGCACTCCAAATATCCACTTTCAGATTCCACTAAAAGAGAATTTCAAACTGCTCTATCAAAAGGAAAGTTCAATTCCATGAATTGAATGCACTCATCACAAAGATGTTTTTGAGAATTCTTCTGTCTAGTTTTTATGTGAAGATATTTCCTTTTCCAGGGTAGGCCTCAAAGCACTCCAAAAATCCACTTGCAGATTCTACAAAAAGAGTGTTTCAAAACTGTCCTATCAAAAGAAATTTTCAACTCAGTGAGTTCAATGCAATCATCACAAAGAAGGTTCTGAGAATGCTTCTGTCTAGTTTTTATGTGAAGATATTTCCTTTTCCAGCATAGGCCTCAAAGGGCTAAAAATATCCACTTGCAGTTTCTACAAAAAGGGTGTTTCAAAACAGCTCTGTCAAAAGGAAGGGTCGATTCTGTGAGTTGAATGCTCACATTACAAAGAAGTTTCTGAGAATGCTTCAATCTAGTTTTTATGTGAAGTTATTTCCTTTTCCAGGATAGACCTCAAAGCGCTCAAAATATCCAACTGTAGATTCTACAAAAAGAGTGTTTCAAACCTGCGCTATGAAAGGGAAGGTTCAACTCTTTGATTTGAATGCATAAAGCATGAGGAAGTTTCTCAGAATGCTTCTGTCAAGTTCTTATGTGAAGATATTCCTTTTTCCAGTGTAGGCCTCAAAGCACTCCAAATATTCACCTGCAGATTTTACAAAAAGTGTGCTTCAAAACCGCTTTATCAAAACGAAGGTTCAAATCTGTGAGTTGAATGCACTCATCACTAAGAAGTTTCTGAGAATGCTTCAGTCTAGTTTTTATGTGAAGATGTTTTCTTTTCCAGCATAGGCCTCAAAGCGCTCAAAATATCCACTTGCTGATCCTGAAAAAAGGGTGTTTCAAAACTGCTCCATCAAAAATACTGTTCAACTCTGTGAATTGAATGCACACATCACAAAGAATTTTCTGAGAATCCTTTTGTTCAGTTTTTATGTGAAGGTATTTCCTTTTCCAGCATAGGCCTCAATGAGCTCCAAATATTCACTTGCAGATTCTACAAAAAGGGTACTTCAAAACTGTTCTATCAAAAGGAAGGTTCAACTCTTTGACTTCAATGCACTCATCACAGAGAAGTTTCTGAGCATGGTTCTGTCTAGTTTTTATGTGAAGATATTTTCTTTTCCATCATAGGCCTCAAATCTCTCCAAATATCCACTTGCAGATTCTACAAAAAGAGTGTTTCAAAACAGTTCTATGAAAAGGAAGGTTCAACTGCATTAGCTGAATGTACTCATCACAAAGAAGTTTCTCAGAATACTTCTCTGTAGTTTTAATGTGAAGATATTTCCTTTTCCAGCAGAGGCCTCAAAGCGCTACAAATATCCACTTGCAGATTCTACAAAAAGGGTGTTTCAAAACTGCTCTATTAAAAGTCATATTCAACTCTGCGAGTTGAGTGCACACATCACTAAGAAGTTCCTGATAATGCATCTGTTTAGTTTTTATGTGAAGATATTTCCTTTTCCATAAAAGGCCTCAAAGCACTCCCAATATCCACCTGCAGATTCTACTAAAAGTGTGTTTCAAACTGCTGTTTCAAAAGGAAGGTTCAACACTGTGAGTTGAATGCACACATCACAAAGAAGTTTCTGAGAAGGATTCTGTCCAGTTTTTATGTGAAGATATTTCCTTTTCCAACAAAGGCCTCATAGCGCTCCAAATATCCACTTTCAGATTCTACCAAAAGAGTGTTTCAACACTGCTCTATCAGATAGAAGGTTCAAGTCTGTGAGTTGAATGCACTCATCACAAAAAAGTTTCTGAGAATGCTTCTGCTCATGTTTGATAGGAAGATATTTCCTTTTCCAGCAAAGGCCTCAAAGCGCTCCAAATAATCTCTTGCAGATTCTACCAATAGAGTGTTTCAAAACTGTTCTATCTAAAGGAATGTTGAACTCTGTGTGTTAAATGCAATCATCGCAGAGAAGTGTATGAGAATGCTTCCGACTAGTTTTTATGTGAAGATATTTCCTTTTCCAGCATAGGCCTCAAAGTGCTCAAATATCCACTTGCAGACTCCACAAAACGGGTGTTTCAAAACTGTTCTATCAAACGGAAAGTTCAACTCTGTGAGTTGAATGCACTCATCACAAAGAAGTTTCTGAGAATCCTTTTGTGTAGTTTTTATGTGAGGATATTTCCTTTTCCAGCATAGGCCTCAAAGCCCTCCAAATATCCTTTTGCAGTTTCTACAAAAAGAGTGTTTCAAACCTGCTCTTTCAAAAGGAAGGTTCAAGTCTGTGAGTTGAATGCATAAAGCACAGGCAAGTTTCTCAGAATGCTTCTGTCTAATTTTTATGTGAAGATATTCCTTTTTCCAGCATAGGCCTCAAATCCCTCCAAATGTTCACTTGCAGATTCTACAAAAAGAGTGTTTCAAAACTGCTCTATCAGAAAGAAAGTTCAAGTCTGTGAGTTGAATGCACTCCTCACAAAGTTATTTCTGAGAATTCTTCTATCTAGTATTTATGTGAAGATATTTCCTTTTCCAGCATAGACCTCAAAGAACTAAAATATCCACTTGCAGGTTCTACAAAAAGAGTGTTTCAAAACTGTTCTATCAAAAGGAAAGTTCAACTCTGTGGGTTTAATGTAGTCATCACAAGGACATTTCTGAGAATGCTTCTATCTAGTTTTTATGTGAAGATTTTCCCTTTTTGCAGCATAGGCCTCAAAGTGCTCCAAATATCCACTTGCAGATTCTACAAAAAGAGTGTTTCAAAACTGCTCTTTCAAAAGGAAGGTTCAAGTCCATGAGGTGAATCCACTCATCACAAAATGTTTCTGAGAACGGTTCTGCTTAGTTTTTATGGGAAGATATTTCCTTTTCCAGCACAGGCCTCAAAGCACTCCAAATAATCTCTTGTAGACTCTACAAGGAGAGTGCTTCAAAACTGTTCTATGAAAAGGTATGTTGAACTCTCTGAGTTGAATGCAATCATCACAGAGAAGTGTCTGAGAATGGTTCCATCTAGTTTTTATGTGAAGATATTTCCTTTTCCAGCATAGGCCTCAAAGAACTCAAATATCCACTTGCAGATTCTACAAAAAGAGTGTTTCAAAACTGTTCTATCAAAAGGAAAGTTCAACTCTGTGAGTTGAATGCACTCATCACAAAGAAGTTTCTGAGAATGCTTTTGTCTAGTTTTTATGTGAGGATATTTCCTTCTCCAGCATAGGCTTCAAAGCCCTCCAAATATCTACTTGCAGATACTGCAAAAAGAGTGTTTCAAATCTGCTCTTTCAAAAGGAAGGTTCAAGCCTGTGAGTTGAATGCATAAAGTGCAGGGAAGTTTCTGAGAATGCTTCTGTCTAGTTTTTATGTGAAGACATTCCTTTTTCCAGCATAGGCCTCAAATCTCTCCAAATGTCCAATTGTGGATTCTATAAAAAGGGTGTTTCAAAATTGCTCTATCAAACGGAAGTTTCTACACTGTTAGTTTAATGCAGTCATCACAAAGAAGTCGCTGAGGATGCTTCCGTCTAGTTTTTCTATGAAGATATTTCCTTTTCGAGCATAGGCCTCAAAGCCTTCCAAATATCCACTTGCAGATACTACAAAAAGAGTGTTTCAAAACTTTTCAATCAAAAGGATG
This sequence comes from Pongo pygmaeus, assembly GCF_028885625.2. Classification (NCBI taxonomy): domain Eukaryota; kingdom Metazoa; phylum Chordata; class Mammalia; order Primates; family Hominidae; genus Pongo; species Pongo pygmaeus. The sequence goes on from NC_072395.2 coordinate 14,524,415, forward strand.
GTTCAACTCTGTGAATTGAATGCACTTATCACAAAGAAGTTTCAGAGAACACTTCCATTTAGATTTTATGTGTAGATATTTCCTTTTCCATCGTAAGCCTCAAAGAGCTCCAAATATCCACTTTCAGATTCTACAAAAATAGTGTTTCACAACTGTTCTATCAAAAGGAAGGTTCAACACTGTGAGCTGAATGCATTCATCACAAAGAAGTTTCTGAGAAGGCCTCTGTCCAGTTTTGCAAAGCACTCCAAATATCCACTTGCAGTTTCTACAAAAAGAGTGTTTTAAATCTGCTCTTTCAAAAGGAAGCTTCAAGTCTGTGAGTTGAATGCATAAAGTCCAGGGAAGTTTCTGAGAATGCTTCTGTCTAGTTTTTATGTGAAGATATTCCCTTTGACAGCATAGGCCTCAAATCGCTCCAAATATCCACTTGAAGATTCTACAAAAAGGGTGTTTCAAAAATGCGCTATCAAAAGAAAAGTTCTGCTCTGTTAGATGAATGCACGCATCACAAAGAAGTTTCAGAGAATGCTTCTGTCTAGTTTTTATCTGAAGATATTTCCTTTTCCAACTTAGGCCTCAAAGCACACAAAATATCCACTTGCGGATGTACAAAAAGTGTGTTTCAAAACTTCTCTGTCAAAGGGAAGGTTCAAGTCTGTGAGTACAATGCACTCATCATAGAGGTGTTTCTGAGAATGCTTCTGTATAGTTTTTAGGTGAAAATATTTCCTTTTCCAGTGTAGGCCTCATAGCGCTCCAAATATCCACTTGCAGATTCTACAAAAAGAGTGTGTCAAAACTGCTCTATCAAAAGGAAGGTTTAAGTGTGTGAGTTGAATTCACTCATCAATAAGAACTTTGTGAGAATGCTTCTGCTTAGTTTTTATGAGAACATATTTCCATTTCCAGCTTAGGCTGCAAAGCGCTCCAAGTATCCACTTTCAGATTCTATAAAGAGAGTGTTTCAAAACCGTTCAATCAAAAGGAAGGTTAACCTCTGTGAATTGAATGCACTCATCACAGAGAAGTTTCTGAGAATGCTTCTGTCTAGTTTTTATGTGAAGATATTTCCTTTTCCAGCATTGGCATCAAAACACTCCAAATATCCACTTGCAGATTCTACAAAAATAGTGTTACAAAACTGTTCTATCAAAAGGAAGTTTCAACTCTGTGAGTTCAATGCACTCATCACAAAGAAGTTCCTGAGAATGCTTCTGTCTAGTTTTTAGGTGAAGATATTTCCTTTTTCATCATAGCCCTCAAATCTCTTCAAATATCCACTTGCAGATACTACAAAAAGAGTGTTTCAAAACTGCTCAATCAAAAGGAATGCTCAAGTCTGTGAGTTGAATGCATAAAGCATGGGGAAGTTTCTGAGAATGCTTCTGTCTAGTTTTTATGTGAAGATATTCCCTTTTTGCAGCATAGGCCTCAAATCGCTCCAAATATGCACTTGCAGATTCTACAAAAAGAGTGTTTCAAAACTCTTCTATCAAAAGGATAGTTCAACCCTGTGAGTTGAATGCACTCATCACAAAGAAATTTCTGAGAATGCTTCTGTCTAGTTTTTATGTGAAGATATTTCCTTTTCCAGCATAGACCTCAAAATGCTCCAAATATCCCCTTGCAGATTCTACAAAAAGACGTTTCAAAACTGTTCTATTAAAAGGAAAGTTCAACTCGGTGAGTTAAATGCACTCATCACAAAGAAATTTCTGAGAATGCTTTTGTCTAATTTTTCTGTGAGGATATTTCCTTTTCCATCATAGGCCTCAAAGCGCTCCAAATATGCACTTGCAGTTTCTACAAAAAGAGTATTTCAAATCTGATCTTTTAAAAAGAAGGTTCAAGAGTGTGAGTTGAATGCACAAAGTGCAGGGACGTTTATCAGAATGCTTCTGTCTAGTTTTTATATGAAGATATTCCTTTTTCCAGCATAGGCCTCAAATCGCTCAAAATGTCCACATGCAGATTCTATAAAAAGTGTGTTTCAAAACTGCTCTATCAAAAGGACGGTTCTACTCTGTGAGTTGAAATCATAAAACACGGAGAAGTTTCTGAGAATTCTTCTGTCTAGTTTTTATGTGTAGATATTCCCTTTTCCAGCACTGGCCTCAAAGATTCAAAAATATCCACGTGCAGATTCTAAAAAAAGCGTGTTTTGTAACTGCTCTTTCAAAAGGAAGGTTCAACCCTGTGAGTTGAATACACACATCACAAAGAAGTTTCTGAGAATGCTTCTGTCTTGTTTCTATATGATGGTATTTCCTTTTCCAGCATAGGCCTCAAAGCGCTACAAATATCCACTTGCAGGTACTACCAAAACAGTGTTTCAAAACTGCTCTATCAAAAGGAAGGTTCAAGTCTGTGTGTTGAATTCCTAAAGCACAGGGAAGTTTCTGAGTATGCTTCTGTCCAATTTTTATGTGAAGATATTCCCTTTTCCAGCCTAGGCCTCAAAGTGCTAAAATTATCCACCTGCAGATTCTACAAAATGGTGGTTCAAAACTGCTTTATCAAAACAAAGTTTCAAGTCTGTGAGTTGAAGACACACATCACAAAGATGTTTTTCAGAATGCTTCAATATAGTTTTTATGTGAAGTTATTTCTTAATGCAGCATAGGCCTCAAGCGCTCCAAATATCCACTTGCATATTCCACAAAAATATTGTTTCCAAACTGTTCTATCAAAAGGAAGTTTCAACCCTGTGAGTTGGATGCACTCATCACAAAGTAGTTTCTGAGAATGCTTCTGTCTAATTTTCAGGTGAAGATATTTCCTTTTCCAGCATAGGCCTCAAAGCCCTCCAAACATCCACTTGCAGATACTACAAAAAGTGTGTTTCTAAACTAGTCTATCAAAATGAAGGATCAACTGTGTTGGTTGAATGCACTCATCCCACAGAAGTTTCTGAGAATGTTTCTGTCTAGTTTTTAGGTGAAGATATTTCCTTTTTCATCATAGGCCTCAAATCACTCCAAATATCCAATTGCAGATTCTACAAAAAGAGTGTTTCAAAACTGCTCTATCAAAATGAAGGTTCAAGAGTGTGAGTTGAATGCATAAAGCACAGGGAAGTCTCTGAGAATGCTTCTGTCTAGTTCTTATGTTCAGATATTCCCTTTTTGCAGCATAGGCCTCAAATTGCTCCAAATATAAACTTGCAAATTCTACAAACAGAGTGTTTCAAAACTGTTCTATCAAAAGGAAAGTTCAACCCTGTGAATTGAATGCACTCATCACAAAGAAATTTCTGAGAATGCTTCTGTCTAGTTTTTATGTGAAGATATTTCCTTTTGCAGCATAGACCTCAAAATGCTCCAAATATCCACTTGCAGATTCTACAAAAAGACGGTTTCAAAACTGTTCTATCAAAAGGAAAGTTCAACTCTGTGAGTTAAATGCACACATCACAAAGAAATTTCTGAGAATGTTTTTGTCTAATTTTTCTGTGAGGATATTTCCTTTTCCATCATAGGCCTCAAAGTGCTCCAAATATGCACTTGCAGCTTCTACAAAAAGAGTGTTTCAAATCTGTTCTTTCAAAAAGAAAGTTCAAGAGTGTGAGTTGAATGCACAAAGCGCAGGGAAGTTTCTCAGAATGCTTCTGTCTAGTTTTTATATGAAGATATTCCTTTTTCCAGCATAGTCCTCAATGAGCTCCAAATATTCTCCTGTAGATTCTTCAAAGAGAGTGTTTCATAACTGACTCATCACAGAGAAGTTTCTGAGAATGCTTCCATCTAGGAATTATGTGAAGATATTTCCTTTTCCAGCATAGGCCCCAATGTGCTCCAAATATCCACTTGCAGATTCTAAAAAAAGAGTGTTTCAAAACTGTTCCATCAAAGGAAAGTTTCAACTCTGTGAGCTGAATGCATTCATCCCAAAGAAGTTTCGGAGAATGCTTTTGTCTCGTTTTTATGTGAGGATATTTCCTTTTCCAGCATAGGCCTCAAAGCGCTCCAAATATCCACTTGCAATTTCTACAAAAAGAGTTTCTCAAATCTGCTCTTTCAAAAGGAAGTTTCGAGTCTGTGAGTTGACTGCATAAAGCACAGGGAAGTTTCTGAGAATCCTTCTATCTAGTTTTTATGTGAAGATATCCCCTTTTTCACCATAGGCCTCAAATCGCTCTAAATATCCACTTGCAGAATCTACAAAAAGGGTGTTTCAAAACTGCCCTATCAAAAGGAAGGTTCAAGTCTGTGAGTTGAATGCATGAAGCATGGGGAAGTTTCAGAGAATTCTTCTGTCTAGTTTTTATGTGAAGATATTTCCTTTTCCAGATTAGTCCTCAAAGCACACCAAATATCCACTTGCAAATTCTACAAAAGGAGTGTTTCAAAACTGCTCTATCAAAAAGAAAGTTCAAGTCTGTGAGTACAATGCGCTCATCATAGAGATGTTTCTGAGAATGCTTCTGTATAGTTTTTATGTGAAGATATTTCCTTTTACAGCGTAAGCCTCAAAGCGCTCCAAATATCCACTTGCAGATTCTACAAAAACAGTGTCTCAAAACTGCTATATCAAAAGGAAGGTTTAAGTCTCTGAGTTGAATGCACTCATCACTAAGAACTTTGTGAGTATGCTTCTGCTTAGTTTTTATGAGGACATATTTCCATTTCCAGCATAGGCCTCAAAGCGCACCAAGTATCCACATTCAGATTCTACAAAGAGAGTGTTACAAAACTGTTCTAAAAAAAGGAAGTTTCAACTCTGTGGGTTCAATGCACTCATCACAAAGAAGTTTCTGAGAATGCTTCTGTCTAGTTTTTAGGTGAAGATATTCCCTTTTTCATCATAGGCATCAAATCGCTCCAAATATCCAATTGCAGATTCTACAAAAAGAGTGTTTCAAAACTGCTCTATCAAAAGGAAGGTTCAAGTCTGTGAGTTGAATGCATGAAGCACGGGGAAGTTTCTGGGAATGCTTCTGTCTAGTTTTTATGTGAAGATTTCTCTTTTTGCAGCATAGGCCTCAAATCGCTCAAAATACCCACTTGCATATTCTACAAAAGGAGTGTTTCAAAACTGTTCTATCAAAAGGAATGTTCAAGTCTGTGAGTTGAATGCACTCATCACACAGAAATTTCTGAGAATGCTTCTGTCTAGTTTTGATGTGAAGATATTTCCTTTTCCAGCATAGACCTCAAAGCGCTTCAAATATCCACTTGCAGATTCTACAAAACGAGTGTTTCAAAACTACTCTATCAAAAGGAAGTTTCAAGTCTGTGAGTTGAATGCCCTCATCACAAAAATATTTCTGAGGATGATTCTGCTTAGTTTTTATGGGAAGATAATTCCTTTTCCAGCATAGGCCTCAATGAGCTCTAAATAATCTCTTGTAGATTCTACAAAGAGAGTGTTTCATAACTGTTCTACCAAAAGGAAGGTTGAACTCTGTGAGTTGAATGCACTCATCACAGAGAAGTTTCTGTGAATGCTTCTGTCTAGTTATTATGTGAAGATATTTCCTTTTCCAGCATAGGCCTCAAGGCGCTCCAAATATCCACTTGCAGATTCTACAAAAAGAGTGTTTCAAATCTGTTCCATCAAAGGGAAAGTTCAACTCTGTGAGGTGAATGCATTCATCACAAAGAAGTTTCGGAGAATGCTTTTGTCTACTTTTTATGTGGGGATATTTCCTTTTCCTGCATAGTCCTCAAAGCACTCCAAATATCCACTTGCAGTTTCTACAAAAAAGGTGTTTCAAATCTGCTCTTTCAAAAGGAAGTTTTAAGTCGGTGAGTTGAATGCATAAGGCACAGGGAAGTTTCTGAGAATGCTTCTGTCTAGTTTTTATGCGAAGATATCCCATTTTTCACCATAGGCCTCAAATCGCTCCAAATATCCACTTGCAGATTCTACAAAAAGGGTGTTTCAAAACTGCTCTATCAAAAGGAAGGTCTACTCTGTTAGTTTAATGCACACATCACAAAGAAGATAGAAGAATACTGTCCAGTTTTTATGTGAAGATATTTCCTTTTCCAGCCTAGCCCTCAAATCGCACCAAATATAAACTTGCATATTCTACAAAAAGACTGTTTCAAAACTGCTCTATCAAAAGGAAATTTAAAGTCTGTGAGTACAATGCACTCATCACAAAGAAGTTTCTGAGCATGCTTCTGTCTAGTATTTATATGAAGAAATTTCCTTTTCGAGCATAGGCCTCAGAGCATTCCAAATATCCACTTGCAGATTCTACAAAAAGAGTGTTTCAAAACTGTTCAATCAAAAGGTTGGTTCAACTCTGTGATTTGAACTCACTCATCACAATGAGGTTTTTGAGAATACTTCCGTCTAGGTTTTATGTGAAGATATTTTCTTTTCCATCATAAGCCTCAAAGAGCTCCAAATATCCACTTTCAGATTCTACTAAAAAAGTGCTTCACAACTGTTCTATCAAAAGGAAGGTTCAACCCTGTGAGCTGAATGCGTTCATCACAAAGTGGTTTCTGAGAAGGCCTCTGTCCAATTTTTATATGAAGATGTTTCCTTTTGCAGCATAGTCCTCAAAGCGCTCCAAAAATCCACTTGCAAATTCTACAAAAAGAATGTTTCAAAACTGCACTATCAAAAGGAAGGTTCAACTCTGTGAGTTGAAATCATAAAACATAGAGAAGTTTCTGAGAATGCTTCTGTGTAGTTTTTATGAATACATATTTCCATTTCCAGCATTGGCCTCAAAGCGCCAAAAATATCCACCTGCATATCCTACAAAAAGGGTGTTTCATAACTGCTCTTTCAAAAGCAGGGTTCAACTCTGTGAGTTGAATGCACACATCACAACGAAGTTTCTGAGAATACTTCTGTCTAGTTTTTATGTGATGGTATTTCCTTTTCCTGCATAGGACTCAAAGTGCTCCAAATATCCACTTTCAGATTCTACAAAAAGTGTGTTTCCAAACTGTTCTATCAAAAGGAAGGTTCAAGTCTGTGAGTTGAATTCATAAAGCACAGGGAAGTTTCTGAGAATGCTTCTGTCTGGCTTTTATGTGAATATATACCCTTTTCCATGCTAGGCCTCAAAGTGCTAAAACTATCCACTTGCAGATTCTACAATATGGTGTTTCAAAACTGCTTTATCCAAAGGAAGTTTCAATTCTGTGAGTTGAAAGCACACATCACAAAGATGTTTTTGAGAATGCTTCAATATAGTTTTTATGTGAAATTATTTCTTACTCCAGCATAGGCCTCAAGCGATCCAAATATCCACTTGCAGATTCTACAAGAAGATTGTGTCAGAATTGTTCTATCAAAAGGAACTTTCAACCCTGTGAGTTGAATGCACTCATCGCAAAGTAGTTTCTGAGACTGCTTCTGTCTAGTTTTTAGGTGGAGATATTTTCTTTTCCAGCATAGGCCTCAAAGCCCTCCAAACATCCACTTGCAGATTCTACAAAAAGTGTGTTTCAAAACTAGTCTATCAAAAGGAAGTTTCAACTCTGTTGGTTGAATGTACTCATCCCACAGAAGTTTCTGAGAATGTTTCTGTCTAGTTTTTAGGTGAAGATATTTCCTTTTTCATCATAGGCCTCAAATCGCTCAAAATATCCACTTGCAGATTATACAAAAAGAGTGGTTCAATACTGCTCTATCAAAAGGAAGGTTCAAGCCTGTGATTTGAATGCATAAAGCAAAGGGAAGTCTCTGAGAATGCTTCTGTCTAGTTCTTAAGTTAAGATATTCCCTTTATGCAGCACAGGCCACAAATCTCTCCAAATATCCACTTGCAAATTCTACAAACAGAGTGTTTCAAAACTGTTCTATCAAAAGGCAAGTTCAAACCTGTGAGTTGAATGCACTCATCACCAAGAAATTTCTGAGAATGCTTCCGTCTAGTTTTTATGTGAAGATATTTCCTTTTCCAGCATAGGCCTCAAATTGCCCCAAATATCCACTTCCAGAATCTACAAAAAAAGCGTTTCAAAACTGTTCTATCAAAAGGAAGGTTCAACTCTTTGAGTTGAATGCACTCATCCCAAAGTAATTTCTGAGAATCCTTCTGTCTAGTTTTTATATGAAGATATTTCCTTTTCCATCTTTGACTCAAAGCGCTCGAAATACCCACTTGCACAATCTACAAAAAGAGTGTTTAAAAACTGCTCTATCAAAAGGAATGTTAAAGTTTGTGAGTTGAATGCACTCATCACAAAAATGTTTCTGAGAATGATTCTGCTTAGTTTTTATGGGAAGATACTTCCTTTTCCAGCATAGGCCTCAATGCACTCCAAATAATCTCATGTAGATTCCACAAAGAGAGTGATTCAAAACTGTTCTACCAAAAGAAAGGTTGAACTCCATGAGTTGAATGCACTCATTACAGAGAAGTTTCTGAGAATGCTTCCATCTTGTTTTTATATGAAGATATTTTCTTTTCCAGCATATGCCTCAAAGTGCTCCAAATATCCACGTGCAGATTTGACAAAAAGAGTGTTTCCAAACTGTTCTATCAAAAGGAATCTTTAAGGCTGTGAGTTAAATGCACTCATCACAAAAATGTTTCTGAGAATGATTCTGCTTAATTTTTATGGGAAGATAATTCCTTTTCCAGCATAGGCCTCAAAGTGCTCCAAATATCCACTTGCAGATTCTACAAAAAGAGTGTTTCAAAACTACTCTATCAAAAGGAAGCTTCAAGTCTGTGAGTCGAATGCACTCATCACGAAAAAGTATCTCAGAATGATTCTGCTTATTTTTTTATGGGAAGATACTTCCCTTTCCAGCATAGGCCTCAATGTGCTCCAAATGATCCCTTGTAGATTCTACAAAGAGAGTGTTCCATAACTGTTCTACAAAAAGGAAGGTGGAACTCTGTGAGGTGAATGCACTCATCACAGAGAAGTATCTGACAATGCTTCCGTCTAGTTTTTATGTGAAGATATTTCCTTTTCCGGCATAGGCCTGAAAGCGCTCCTAATATCCACTTGCAGATTCTACAAAAAGAGTGTTTCAAAACTGTTCCATCAAAAGGAAAGTTCAACTCTGTGAGCTGAATGCATTCATCATAACAAGTTTCAGAGAATGCTTTTGTCTAGTTTTTGTGTGAGGATATTTCCTTTTCCAGCATAGGCCTCAAAGCACTCCAAATATCCACTTGCAGTTTCTACAAAAACAGTGTTTCAAATATGCTCTTTCACAACGAAGTTTCAAGTCTGTAAGTTGAATGCATAAAGCACAGAGAAGTTTCTGAAAATGCTTCTATCTAGTTTTTGTGTGAAGATATCCTCTTTTTCACCATAGGCCTCAAATCTCTCCAAATATCCACTTGCAGATTCTACAAAAAGGGTGTTTCAAAACTGCCCTATCAAAAGGAAGGTTCTACTCTGTTATTTGAATGCACACATCACAAAGAGGTTTTGGAGAATGTTTCTGTCTAGTTTTTACATGAAGATATTTCCTTTTGCTGCTTAGGCCTCAAAGCACACAAAATATCCACCTGCAGATTCTACAAAAATAGTGTTTCAAAACTTCTCTTTTGAAAGAAAAGTTAAAGTATGTGAGTTGAATGCACTCATCACAAAGAAGTTTCTGAGAATGCTTCTGTCTAGTTTTTATGGGAAGATATTTCCTTTTCCAGTGTTGGCCCCCTAACAATCCAAATATCCACTTGCACATTCTAGAAAAAGAGTGTTTCAAAACTGCTCTACCAAAAGGAAGGTTCAACTCAGTGAGTTGAATGCGCACATCAGAAAAAGTTTCTGAGAATGCTTCTGTCTGGTTTTTATGTGAAGATAATTTCTTTTCCAGCATAGGCCTCAAAGCGCTCCAAATAAACACTTGCAGAATCTCCAAAAAGAGTGTTTCAAAACTGTTCTGTCAAAGGGAAGGTTCAACTCTGTGAGTAGAATGCACTCATCACAAAGAAGTTTCTGAGAATGCTTCAGTCTAGTTTTTATGGGAGGAAATTTCCATTTCCAACATAGGCCTCAAAGCGCACAACTATCCACTTGCAAATTCTACAAAAAGAGTGTTTCAAAACTATTCTATCAAAGGAAGGTTCAACTCTGTGACTAGAATGCACTCATCACAAAGAAGTTTCTGAGAATGCTTCGGTCTAGTTTTTATGGGAAGATATTTCCTTTTCCAACGTAGGCCTCAAAGCGCTTCAAATAAACACTTGCAGATTCTTCAAAAAGAGTGTTTCAAAACTGTTCTATCAAAAGGAAGGTTCAACTCTGTGGGTAGAATGCAATGGAATGGAATGGATTGGAATCTCCAATCCACTCTACACGGTTTTCGTAGAATCTGCAAGTGTTTATTTAGAGCTCTTTGAGGCCTATGTTGGAAAAGGAGTGTTTCCAAGCTGCGCTTTCAAAAGGAAGTTTCCTCTCTATGACTTGAATGCATAAAGCACAGGGAAGTTTCTGAGAATGCTTCCATCTTGTTTTTATGTGAAGATATTTCCTTTTCCAGTGTTGGCCTCTTAACACTCCATATATCCACTTGCAGATCCTACTGAAAGTGTGTTTCAAAACAGCTATATCAAAAGGAAGCTTCAACTCTGCCAGTTGAATGTGCACATCACAAAGAAGTTTCTGAGAATGCTTCTCTGTAGTTTTCAGGTGAAGATATTTCATTTCCCATCAAAGGTGTCAAAACGCTTAAAATATCCACTTGCAGATTCTACAAAAAGAGTGTTTTCAAAACTGCTCTTTCAAAACGAAAGTTAAAGTCTGTGAGTTGAATGCACTCATCACAAAGAAGTTTCTGAGAACGCTTCTGTCTAGTTTTTATGGGAAGATATTTCGTTTTCCAGCATAGTCCTCAAATTGCTCCAAACATCCACTAGCAAATACTACAAAAAGAGTGTTTCAAAACTGCGCTTTCACAATTAAGGTTCCTCTCTGTGACTTGAATGCATAAAGCACAGGGAAGTTTCTGAGAATGATTCTATCTAGTTTTTATGTGAAGATATTTCCTTTTCAAGCATAGGCCTCAAAGCATTCCAAATGTCGACTTGCAGATTCTATAAAAAGAGATTTTCAAAACTTTTCTATCAAAAGGAAGGTTCAACTATGTGGATTGAATGCAGAAAGCACAGGGATGTTTCTGAGAATGCTTCTGTCTAGTTTTTATGTGAAGATATATCCTTTTCCAGTGTTGGCCTCTTAGCACTCCAAATATCCACTTGCACATTCTACTGAAAGAGTGTTTCAAAACTGCTCTATCAAAAGGAACGTTCAACTCTGTGAGCAGAAAGCACTCATCACGAAGAAGTTTATGAGAATGCTTCTGCCTACTTTTCATGTGATGTTATTTCCTTTTCCAGCATTGCCATAAAACCCCTTCAAATATCCACTTACAGATGCTATTAAAAGAGTGTTTCAAAACTGCTCTATCAAGAGGAAAGTCCGAGAGTGTGAGTTGAATGCACTCATCATGCAGAAGTTTCTGAGAATGCTTCTGTCTCGTTTTTATGTGAAGATATTTCGTTTTCCATCACAGGCCTCAAAGCGCTCCAAATAAACACCTGCAGATTCTACAAAAGGAGTGTTTCAAAACTGTTCTATCTAAAGGAAGGTTCAACTATGTGAGTTGAGTGCAGAAAGCACAGGGAAGTCTCTGAGAATGCTTCTGTCTAGTTTTTATGTGAAGATATTTCCTTTTCCAACATAGGCCTCAAAGCGCTCCAAATAAACACTTGCAGATCCTACAAAAGGAGTGTTTCTGAACTGTTCTATCTAAAGGAAGGTTCAAGTCCGTGAGTTGCATGCACTCATCACACAGAAGTTCCTGAGAATGCTTCTGTCTAGGGTTTCTGTGAAGATAATTCCTTTTGCAGCATAGGCCTCAAATCGCTCCAAATATCCACCTACAGATTTTACAAAAGGCTGTTTCCAAACTGCTCTACCAAAAGCCAGTTTCAACTCCGTGAGTTGAATGCACACATCACAAAGCAGTTTCTGAGAATGCTTCTGTGTAGTTTTCAGGTGAAGATATTTCATTTCCCAGCAAAGGCCTCAAAAACGCTCAAAATATCCACTTGCAGATTCTACAAAAAGAGTTTTCAAAACTGCTCTTTCAAAATGAAGGTTCAAGTGTGTGAGTTGAATGCACTCCTCACAAAGAAGTTTCTGAGAATGCTTCTGTCTAGTTTTAATGTTAATATATTTCGTTTTCCAGCATAGGTCTCAAATCGCTCCAAACATCCACTAGCAAATCCTACAAAAATAGAGTTTCAAAACTGCGCTTTCAAAAGGAAGTTTCCTCTCTGTGACTTGAATGCATAAAGCACAGGGAAGTTTCTGAGAATGCTTCCGTCTAGTTTTTATGTGAAGATATTTCCTTTTCCAGTGTTGGCCTCTTAGCACTCTAAATATCCACTTGCAGATTCTACTGAAAGAGTGTATCAAAACAGCTATATCAAAAGGAAGCTTGAACTCTGTGAGTTGAATGCACACATCACAAAGAAGTTTCTGAGAATCCTTCTATCTAATTTTTATGTGAAGATGTTTCCTTTTCCAGAATAGGCTACAAAGCGCTCCAAATATCCACTTGCATACTCCACAAAAAGAGTGTTTCAAAACTGTTCTATCAAAAGGAATGTTCAACCCTGTGAGTAGAATGCACACATCAAAAAGGAGTTTCTGAGAACGGTTCTATCTAGTTTTCATCTGAATGTATTTCCCTTTCCACTAGATGCCGCAGTGCACCAAATATCCACTTGCAGTTTCCACAACAAGAATGTTCCAGAACTGCTCTATGAAAAGGAAGGTTCAACTCTGTGAGTTCAATCCCCAAATGACAAAGAAGTTTCTGAGAATGTTTCTGTCTAGGGTTTATGTGGAGATATTTCTTTTTGCAGTATAGGTCTCAAATTGCTCCAAATATCCACTTGCAGATTTTATAAAAAGGCTGTTTCCAAACTACTCTATCAAAAGGCAGGTTCAATTCTGTGAGTTGAATGCACACAGCACAAAGAAGTTTCTGAGAATGCTTCCGTCTAGTTTTTATGGGAAGATATTTCGTTTTCCAGCATTGGCCTCAAATCGCTCCAAACATCCACTAGCAAATTCTACAAAAAGAGTGTTTCAAAACTGTGCTTTCAAAAGGAAGGTTCTTCTCTGTGACTTGAATGCATAAAGCACAGGGAAGTTTCTGAGAATCCTTCCATCTAGTTTTTATGTGAAGATATTTCCTTTTCCAGTGTTGGCCTCTTAGCCCTCCAAATATCCACTTGCATATTCTACTGAAAGAGTGTTTCAAAACAGCTATATCAAAAGGAAGCTTCAACTCTGTGAGTTGAATGCCACATCACAAAGAAGTTTCTGAGAATGCTTCTGTCTAATTTTCAGGTGAAGATATTTCATTTCCCAGCAAAGGCCTCAAAACGCTCAAAATATCCACTTGCAGATTCTACAAAAAGAGTGTTTTCAAAACTGCTCTTTCAAAAGGAATGTTAAAGTCTGTGAGTTGGATGCACACAGCACAAAGAAGTTTCTGAGAATGCTTCTGTCTAGTTTTTATGGGAAGATATTTCACTTCCCAGCGTAGGCCTCAAATTGCTCCAAACATCCACTAGCAAATTCTACAAAAAGAGTGTTTCAAAACTGCGCTTTCAAAAGGAAGGTTCCTCTCTGTGACTTGAATGCATAAAGCACAGGGAAGTTTCTGAGAATGCTTCCATCTAATTTTTATGTGAAGATATTTCCTTTTCCAGTGTTGGCCTCTTAGACCTCCAAATATCCACTTGCAGATTCTACTGAAAGAGTGTTTCAAAACAGCTATCTCAAAAGGAAGTTTCAACTCTTTGAGTTGAATGCCACATCACAAAGAAGTTTCTGAGAATGCTTCTGTCTAGTTTTCAGGTGAAGGTATTTCATTTCCCAGCAAAGGCCTCAAAACTTTCAAAACATCCACTCTGCAGATTCTACAAAAAGAGTGTTTTCCAAACTGCTCTTTAAAAAGGAAAGTTAAAGTCTGTGAGTTGAATGCACAGAGCACAAAGAAGTTTCTGAGAACGGTTCTATCTAGTTTTCATCTGAATGTATTTCCTTTTCCACTGTATGCCGCAATCACACCAAATATCCACTTGCAGTTTCCACAACAAAAGTGTTCCAGAACTACTCTATGAAAAGGAAGGTTCAACTCTGTGAGTTCAATCCCCAAATAACAAAGAAGTTTCTGAGAATGATTCTGTCTAGGTTTTATGTGGAGATATTTCTTTTTGCAGCAGTGGTCTCAAATTGCTCCAAATATCCACTTGCAGATTTTACAAAATTGCTGTTTCCAAACTACTCTATCAAAAGGCAGTTTCAACTCTGTGAGTTGAATGAACATAGCACAAAGAAGTTTCTGAGAATGTTTCTGTCTAGTTTTTATGAGAAGATATTTCGTTTTCCAGTATAGGCCTGAAATCGCTCCAAACATCCACTTGCAAATTCTACAAAAAGAGTGTTTCAAAACTGCGCTTTCAAAAGGAAGGATCCTCTCTGTGACTTGAATGCATAAAGCACAGGGAAGTTTCTGAGAATGCTTCCATCTAGTTTTTATGTGAAGATAATTCCTTTTCCAGTGTTGGCCTCTTAACACTCCAAATATCCACTTGAAGATTCAACTGAAAGAGTGTTTCAAAACAGCTATATCACAAGGAAGCTTCAACTCTGTGAGTTCAATGTGCACATCACAAACAGGTTTCTGAGAATGCTTCTATCTAGTTTTTATGTGAAGATATTTCCTTTTCCAGCATAGGCCTCAAAGCGTTCCAAATGTCGACTTGCAGATTCTACGAAAAGAGATTTTCAAAACATTTCTATCAAAAGGAAGGTTCAACTATGTGGGTTGAATGCACAAAGCACAGGGAAGTTTCTGAGAATGCTTCTGTCTACTTTTTATGTGAAGATATTTCCTTTTCCAGTGTTGGCCTCTTAGCACTCCAAATATCCACTTGCAGATTCTACTGAAAGAGTGTTTCAAAACTGTTCTATAAAAAGGAACGTTCAACTCTGTGAGTTGAATGCACTCTTCACGAAGAAGTTTCTGAGAATGCTTCTGCCTAGTTTTTATGTGATGATAATTCATTTTCCAGCATTGCCATAAAAACGCTTCAAATATCCACTTACAGATGCAACTAAAAGGGTGTTTCAAAACTGCTCTATCAAAAGGAATGTTCAAGTGTGTGAGTTGAATGCACTCATCACACAAAGGTTCTGAGAATGCTTCTGTCTCGTTTTTATGTGAAGATATTTCGTTTTCCATCATAAGCCTCAAAACGCTCCCAATAAACACCTGCACATTCTACAAAAGGAGGGTTTTAACACTGTTCTATCAAAAGCAAGGTTCAAGTCCGTGAGTTGAATGCACTCATCACACAGAAATTCTTGAGAATGCTGCTGTCAAGGATTTCTGTGAAGATATTTCCTTTTGCAGCTTAGGCCTCAAATCGCTCCAAATATCCACTTGCAGATTTTACAAAAAGGCTGCTTCCAAACTGCTCTATCAAAAAGCAGGTTCAACTCTGTGAGTTGAATGCACACATCACAAAGTAGTTTCTGAGAATGCTTCTGTGTAATTTGTAGGTGAAGATATTTCATTTCCCAGAAAAGGCCTCAAAATGCTCCAAATATCCACTTGCAGATTCTACAAAAAGAGTGTTTCAAAACTGCTCTTTCAAAATGAGGTTCAAGTCTGTGAGTTGAATGCACTCATCACAAATTAGTTTCTGAGAATGCTTCTGTCTAGTTTTTATGGGAATATATTTCGTTTTCCAGCATAGGCCTCAAATCGCTCCAAACATCCACTAGCAAATTCTACAAAAAGAGTGTTTCAAAACTGTGCTTTCAAAAGGAAGGTTCCTCTCTGTGACTTGAATGCATAAAGCACAGGGAAGTTTCTGAGAATGCTTCCGTGTAGTTTTTATGTGAAGATATTTTCTTTTCCAGTGTTGACCTCTTAACACTCCAAATATCCACTTGAAGATTCTACTAAAAGAGTGTTTCAAAACAGCTATATCAAAAGGAAGCTTAAACTCTGTGAGTTGAATGTGCATATCACAAGAAAGTTTCTGGGAATGCTTCTATCTAGTTTTTATGTGTAGGTATTTCCTTTTCCAGCATAGGCCTCAAAGCGTTCCAAATGTCAACTTGCAGATTCTATGAGAAGAGTTTTTCAAAACTGTTCTATCAAAAGGAAGGTTCAACTATGTGAGTTGAATGCAGAAAGCACAGGGAAGTCTCTGAGAATGCTTCTGTCTAGTTTTTATGTGAAGATATTTCCTTTTCCGACATAGGCCTCAAAGCCCTCCAATTAAACAGTTGCAGATCCTACAAAAGGAGTGTTTCAAAACTGTTCTATCAAAAGGAACTTTCAACTCTGTGAGTTGAATGCACCTATCACGAAGTATTTTCTGAGAATACTTCTGCCTAGTTTATATGTGATGATATTTCATTTTCCAGCATTGGCATAAAGTCCCTTCAAATATGCACTTACAGATGCTACTAAAATAGTGTTCCAAAACTGCTCAATCAAAAGGAAAGTTCACGTGTGTGAGTTGAATGCACTCATCACACAGAAGTTTCTGAGAATGCTTCTGTCTCGTTTTTATTTGAAGATATTTCCTTTTCCATCATTGGCCTCAAAGCGCTCCAAATAAACACTTGCAGATTCTAAAAAAGGAGTGTTTCAAAACTGTTGTATCAAAAGGAAGGTTCAAGTCCGTGAATTGAATGCACTATTCACCCAGAAGTTTCTGAGAATGCTTCTCTCTAGGGTTTCTGTGAAGATATTTCCTTTTGCAGCATAGGCCTCAAAACCCTCAAAATATCCACTTGCAGATTTCACAAAAAGGCTGTTTCCAAACTGCTCTATCAAAAGGCAGGTTCAACTCTGTGAGTTGAATGCACACATCACAAAGAAGTTTCTGAGAATGCCTCTGTGTAGTTTTCAGGTGAAGATATTTCATTTCCCAGCAAAGGCCTCAAAACGCTCAAAATATCCACTTGCAGATTCTACAAAAAGAGTGTTTCAAAACTGCTCTTTCAAATTATAGGTTCAAGTGTGTGAGTTGAATGCACTCATCACAAAGAAGTTTCTGAGAATGCTTCTGTCTAGTTTTTATGGGAAGATATTTTGTATTCCAGCATAGGCCTCCAATCGCTCCAAACATCCATTAGCAAATTCTACAAAAAGAGTGTTTCAAAACTGCGCTTTCAAAAATAAGGTTACTCTCTGTGACTTGAATGCATAGAGCACAGGGAAGTTTCTGAGAATGCTTCCGTCTAGTTTTTATGTGAAGATATTTCCTTTTGCAGCGTTAGCCTCTTAGCGCTCCAAATATCCACTTGCAGATCCTACTGAAAGAGTGTTTCAAAACAGCTATATCAAAAGGAAGTTTCAACTCTGTGAGTTGAATGCGCACATTACAAATAAGTTTCTGAGAATGCTTCTATCTAGTTTTTATATGAAGACGTTTCCTTTTCCACCATAGGCTTCAAAGTGCTCCTAATATCCACTTGCAGACTCCACAAAAAGTGTTTCAAAACTCTTCTGTCAAAAGGAAAGTTCAACTCTATGAGTAGAATGCACACATCACAAAGATGTTTCTAGAGAACGGTTCTATCTAGATTTCATCTGAATGTATTTGCTTTTTCACTAGATGCAGCAATCGCACTAAATATCCACATGCAGTTTCCACAACAAGAGTGTTGCAGAACTGCTTTATGAAAAGGAAGGTTCAACTCTGTGAGTTCAATCCCCAAATGACAAACAAGTTTCTGAGAATGCTTCTGTCTAGAAAATATCTTCACATAAAAACTTCTTTAGGATGAGTGCATTCCACATTCAATTCCATTAAATTCCACATTCCATTCCATTCCATTCCATTCCACTTGACATTCCATTCCATTCCATTCTACATTCCATTCCATTTCATTCCATTCCACATTCTCCTCCATTCCACATTCCATTCCATTCCATTCCACATTCCAGTCCATTCCATTCCCCATTGCATTCCACATTCCATTCCGCATTCCGTTCCACATTCCATTTCACATTCCATTCCACATTCCATTCCATTCCATTCCACATTGCAGTCCACAATCCATTACACATTCCGTCCACATGCAATTTCATTCCATTCAATTCCAAATTCCATTCCATTACATTCCACATTCCACTCCATTCCATGTCACATTCCATTCCATGTCATTCCATTCCACATTCTATTCCATTGCACATTCCATTCCATTCCATTACACATTCCATTACAATCCATTCCATTCCATTCCACATTTCATTCCATTCATTTCATTCCAAATTCTATTCCATTCCACATTCCGTTTCATGCCATTCCACATTCCATTCCATTCCATTCCACATTCCATTCCGTTCCATTTCACATTCCATTCAACTTCATTCCATCCACATTCTATTCCATTCCACATTACATTCCATTCCATTCCACATTCCATTACAAACCATTCCATTGCATTGCATTTGACATTCTAACCCATTACACCTTCCATTCCATTCCATTCCACATTCCATTCCTTTCCTTTCCATTCCACATTCCATTCCATTCCATTCAACATTGCATTCCATTTCATTCCATTTCATATTCTATTCCATTCCACATTACATTCCATTCCATTCCACAATCCATTCCATTCCATTCGATTCCATTCCAAATTCCATTCCATTCCATTCGATTCCATTCCAAATTCCATTCCATTCTATTCCACATTTCATTGCATTACATTCCACATTCCATTACATATATTCCATATTTCATAGCAATCCATTCCATTCTCTTCCACATTCCATTACATATTCCATTGAATTGCATTCCAGATTGCATTCCACATTCCATTCCATTCCATTCCATTCCACATTACACTCCACTCCATTCCATTCCATTCCACTGAATTCCATTCCATATTCCATTCCATTCCATTCCACATTCCATTCCATTCCACATACCATTCCACATTCCATTCCACATTTCATTCCATTCCACATACCATTCCACATTCCATTCCAAATTCCATTCCACGTTCCATTCCACATTAAATTCCACATTACTTTCCGTGTTCCATTCCACATTCCATTCCATTCCATTCCACATTCCATTCCACATTCCATTGCATTCCATTCCATTCCACATTCCATTCCGCATTCCATTCCATTCCATTCCACATTCTGTTCCGCATTCCACTCCATTCCATTGCACATGCCATTCCACATTCCATTCCATTACATTCCTTTGCACATTCCATTCCACATTCCCTTCCGTTCCATTTCACATTCCATTCCCTTCCATTCCATTCCTTTCCACATTCCATTCCACAATCCAATTCTCTCCATTTGACATTCCTTTCCATTCCATTCCACATTCCATTCCGCATTCCATTCCCTTCCATTCCACATTCCATTCCATTCCATTCCACATTCCATTCCATTGCATTCCACGTTCCATTCTAACCCATTCCACGTTCCATTCCAGGTTCCATTCCAAGTTCCATTCCACGTTGTATTCCACATGCCATTCCATTCCATTCCAAATTCCATTACACATTCCATTCCATTCTATTCCACATTCCATTCCTTTCCATTCCACTCTGCAGTGCACATTCCATTCCACATTCCAGTCCACATTCCCTTCCATTCCATTCCACATTTAATCCCATTCCATTCCATTCCATTCCACATTCCATTCCAATCCATTCCATTACATTCCATTCCACTTTCCATTCCATTCCATTGCATTCCTCAATCTATTCCATTCCTCATTCCATTCCACATTCCATTTCTTTCCATTCCATTCCACTCCACATTCCATTCAATTCCGTTCTACATTTCATTCCATTTCATTCCATTCTGCATCCTTTTCCATTCCACTATCCATTCCATTCAATTCCACCTTCCATTCCATTCCATTACTTTCCATTCCACATTCCATTACATTAAATTCCATTCCACATTACATTCCAAACTATTCCACATTCCATTCCATTCCATTCCATTCACTTCCACATTTCATTGCATTCCAATCCATTCCATTCCACATTCCATTTCATATTCCATTGCTTTGCATTCCACATTGCATTCCACATTCTAATCCATACCATTCCATTCCACATTCCATTCCATTCCATTCCATTCCACTCCATTCAATTCCACTCCATTCCATTTCATTCCATTCCATTGCACATACCGTTCCACATTCCATTCCATTCCATTCCACTCCACATTCCATTCCATTCCATTCCATATTCCATATTCCATTCCATTCCATTCCACGTTCCATTCCATTTCATTCCATTCCAAATCTATTCCATTCCACATTCCATTCCATTCCATTCCCCATTCCATTCAATTCCATTCCATTCCATTCCACATTCCATTCAATTCCATTCCATTCCATTCCCCATACCATTCCATTACATTCCATTCCATTCCACATTCCATTCAATTCCATTCCATTCCATTCCCCATTGCATTCCATTCCTTTCCATTCAGCATTCTATTCCATTTCACATTCCATTCCATTCCATTCCACACTTCATTCCATTCCATTGCATTCCATTCCACTTTCCATTCCATTGCATTCCACATTCCATTCCACTTCATTCTATTCCACATTCTATTCTATTACACATCCCAATACCTTCCATTCCCCTTTCCATTCCATTGCATTCTATTCCATTCCATTCCGCATTCCATTACTTTCCATTCCATTCCACTTCCTTTTACATTCCATTCCACATTCCACTCCATTTATTTCCACATTTCATTGCATTCCATTCCATTCCATTCCACATAGCATTGCACGCCACATTTCATTCCACATTCCATTCCACGTTCCATTCCACATCCATTCCATTCCATTCCACATTCCATTCCATTCCATTCCACATTCCATTCCATTCCACTCCGCATTCCATTCCACTTTTCATTACATTCCACTCCACATTCCATTCTATTCAATTCCACGTTCCATTCCATGTTCAAATCCATTACATTCCACACTCCATTCCACATTACATTCCATTCTTTCCTCATACAATACCATTCCATTCCATTCCATTCCACAATCCATTCCATTCCATTCCATTCAACAATCCATTCCACGTTCCATTCCATTTCATTCCAGATTCCATTCCATTCCATTCCACATTCCTTTCCATTGCATTCCAAATTCCATTTCACTTTCCATTCCACGTTCCTTTCTGCATTCCATTCCTTGTTCCATTCCAATTTACATTCCACATTCCATTCCACGTTCCTTTACATTCAATTCCACATTCCACTCCACATTCCATTCAACTCCATTCCATTCCACTGTCTTTTCCACATCCCATTCCACTTTCCATTCCACATTCCAATCTGTTCCATTCCACATTCCATTCCATAATACATTCCACATTCCAATCTGTTCCATTCCACATTCCATTCCATAATCCATTCCACATTCCATTCCATTCCACATTCCATTCCACATGCCACTCAACATTCCATTCCACATTCCATTCCAATACATTCCACATTCTATTAAACATTCCATTCCATTCCATTCCACATTGCATTCCACATTCCATTCCATTCCATTCCACATTGCTTTCCACTTTTCATTCCATTCCATTTAACATTACATTACACATTCGATTCCACTCCATTCCACGTTCCATTCCACGTTCCATTCCAGGTTCCATTCCGTTACGTTCCACTTGCCATTTCATTCCACCTTCCATTCCATTACGTTCCACATTCCATTCCACAATCCTTTGCATTCCGTTCAGCATTCTTTTCCATTCCATTACGCATTTCTTACCACATTCCATTCCATTGCTTTCCACTTTCCATTCCACATTCCATTCCAACTTCCATTCCATGTTCCATTCCAGGATTAATTGCACGTTCCATTACATTCCATTCCACCTTCCATTCCATTCCATTCCACGTTCCATATCATTTCGTTCCACATTCCATTCCACATTCCATTTCACATTCCATTCCACATTCCATTTCAGCTTCCATTCCATTCCATTCCATTCCACATTCCATTCCATTCCATACCACATTCCACTGCATTCCATTACACAGTGCATTCCACATTCTATTCCTCATTCCATTCCATTACATTCTATTCCACATTCAATTCCATTCCATTCCCTTCCATATTCCATTCCACAATCCAGTTCTTTTGATTTGACATTCCTTTCCATTCTATTCTACATTCCATACCGCATTCCATTCCATTCCATTCCACTCCACATTCCGTTCAACATTCCATTCCACGTTCCATTCAACGTTACTTTCTAAGTTCGATTCCACTTTAAATTGCACACTCCATTCCATTCCATTTCACGTTCCATTCTAATCCATTCCACATCCCATTCCACATTCCATTCCATTACATTCCACATTCCATTCCATTCCATTCCACTTTCCATTCCATTCCATATTCCATTCAATTCCATTAAATTCCACATTCCATTCCACATTTGATTGCATTCCCTTCCACATTCCATTCCACATTCCATTCCAACTTCCATTCCTTGTTCCATTCCAGGATTAATTGCACGTTCCATTACATTCCATTCCACCTTCCATTCCATTCCATTCCACGCTCCATATCATTTCGTTCCACATTCCATTCCACATTCCATTTCACATTCCATTCCACATTCCATTTCAGCTTCCATTCCATTCCATTCCATTCCACATTCCATTCCATTCCATACCACATTCCACTGCATTCCATTACACAGTGCGTTCCACATTCTATTCCTCATTCCATTCCATTACTTTCTATTCCACATTCAATTCCATTCCATTCCCTTCCATATTCCATTCCACAATCCAGTTCTTTTGATTTGACATTCCTTTCCATTCTATTCTACATTCCATACCGCATTCCATTCCATTGCATTCCATTCCACATTCCATTCAACATTCCATTCCACGTTCCATTCAACGTTTCTTTCTAAGTTCGATTCCACTTTAAATTGCACACTCCATTCCGTTCCATTTCACGTTCCATTCTAATCCATTCCACATCCCATTCCACATTCCATTGCATTACATTCCACATTCCATTCCATTCCATTCCACTTTCCATTCCATTCCATTCCATTCCACATTCCATTCGATTCCATTAAATTCCACATTCCATTCCACATTTGATTGCATTCCCTTCCACATTCCATTCCACATTCCAGTCCAACTTCCATTCCATGTTCCATTCCAGGATTAATTGCACGTTCCATTACATTCCATTCCACCTTCCATTCCATTCCATTCCACCTTCCATATCATTTCGTTCCACATTCCATTCCACATTCCATTTCACATTCCATTCCACATTCCATTTCAGCTTCCATTCCATTCCATTCCATTCCACATTCCATTCCATTCCATAACACATTTCACTGCATTCCATTACACAGTCCGTTCCACATTCTATTCCTCATTCCATTCCATTACATTCTATTCCACATTCAATTCCATTCCATTCCCTTCCATATTCCATTCCAGAATCCAGTTCTTTTGATTTGACATTCCTTTCCATTCTATTCTACATTTCATACCGCATTCCATTCCATTCCATTCCATTCCACATTCCATTCAACATTCCATTCCACGTTCCATTCAATGTTTCTTTCTAAGTTCGATTCCACTTTCAATTGCACACTCCATTCCATTCCATTTCACGTTCCATTCTAATCCATTCCACATCCCATTCCACATTCCATTCCATTACATTCCACATTCCATTCCATTCCATTCCACTTTCCATTCCATTCCATTCCATTCCACATTCCATTCAATTCCATTAAATTCCACATTCCATTCCACATTTAATTGCGTTCCCTTCCACATTCCCTTCCACATTCCGTTCCTTTCCATTCCACATTCCATTCGTCCTTCCATTCCACATTCCATTCCATTCCATTCCACCTGTCTTTCCAAATTCCGTTCCGTTCCATTCGACATTCCATTCCACATTACTATAAATACTATTCCATTCCACATTCCATTCCACATTCCATTTCACATTCCATTCCATCAATTTCACATTCCTTTCCACATTCCATTCGACATTCCATTCCATTCCATTCGACATTCCATTCCATATTTCATTCCATTCCATTCCACATTCCATTCCATTCCATTCCATTCCACTTTCCATTCCATTCCATTCCATTCCACATTCCTTTCTATTCCATTCCATTCCACATTCCATTCCACTTTCAATTCCATTGCATTCCATATTACAATCCATTCCATTCAACATTCCATTCCATTTCATTCCACATTCAATTCCACTCCATTCCACATTCAATTCCACATTCCATTCCACATTACCTTCCACATTCCATTTCATTACATTCCACATTCCATTACACATTCCATTCCATTCCATTCCACATTTCATACCACATTCCATTCTATTCCATTCCATATTGCATTCCATTCCATTCCACATTCTATTCCATTCCATTCCACATTCCACTCCATGCCATTCCACATTCCATTCCATTCCATTCCCCATTCCATTCCATTCCATTCCACATTCCATACCATTCCATTCCTTTCAATTGCACTTTCCATTCCACATTCCATTCCATTCCATTCCACATTCCATTCCATTCCATTCCACATTCCATTCCATTCCACATTCCATTCCATTCCATTCCATACACTTTCCATTCCATTCCATTCCACTCCATTCAACATTCCATTCCATTCCACATTCCATTCCATTCCATTCCTTTCCCTTTCCATTCTATTCCATTCCACATTCGTTTCAATTCCACATTCCGTTACATTCCATTCCACATTCCATTCAATTCCATTCCATCCCACTTTCCATTCCATTCCATTCCACATTCCTTTCCATTCCGTATTCCCTTCCTTTCCGTTCCATTACACATTGTATTCCACATTCTGCTCCACTATCCATTACACGTTCCATTCCAAGTTCCATTCTAAATTCCATTCCAATCCATTCCACATTCCTTTCCATTTCATTCCATTCCACTTTCCTTTATATTCCAATCCATTCCACGTTCCATTCAACGTTCCATTCCATGTTCCATTCAACGTTTCTTTCTAAGTTCAATTCCACATTCCATTGCACACTCCATTCCATTCCATTCCACGTTCCATTCCAATCCATTCCACATCCTATTCCACATTCCATTCCATTACATTCCATATTCCATTCCATTCCATTACACTTTCCATTCCATTCCATTACATTCCACATTCCATTCGATTCCATTCCATTCCACTTTCCATTCCACATTTGATTCCATTCCCTTTCACATTCCATTCCACATTCCATTCCATTCCATTCCACATTACATTCCACATTCCATTCGTCCTTCCATTCCACATTCCATTCCGTTCCATTCCAACATCCATTCCACATTCCATTCCGTTCCATTCGACATTCCATGCCACATTACTATAAATAATATTCCATTCCACATTCCATTTCACATTCCGTTCCATCAATTCCACATTCCATTCCACATTCCATTCGACATTCCATTCCATTCCATTCGACATTCCATTCCATATTCCATTCCATTCCATTCCACATTCCATTCCATTCCATTCCATTCCACATTCCTTTCCTTTCCATTCCATTCCACATTCCATTCCACATTCAATTCCATTGCATTCCATAATAAATTCCATTCCTTTCAACATTCCATTCCATTTCATTCCATATTCCATTCCATTCCATTCCACATTCCATTCTGCATTCCATTCCATTTCACCTTCCATTCCATTCCATTCCACGTTCCATTCCATTCCATTCCTCTTTCCATTCCATTCCATTCCATTCCACATTTCATTTCTTTCCACATTTCATTCCATTGCATTCCACATTCCATTACACATTCCATTCCTTTAAATTCCACATTCCCCCCACATTCCATTCCACCTTCCTTTCCAAGTTCCATTCCACTTTCCATTCCACTGCATTCCATGATCCATTACATCCCTTTCTTCATTCCTTCTCATTGCGTTTCATATTCCATTCCACATTCCATTTCACATTACATTCCACATTCCTTTTCACATTGCATTCCATTCCATTGCATTCCATTACACTTTCCATTGCATTCCATTCCACATTCCATTCCACGTTCCATTCCATGTTCCATTCCACTTTTCATTGCACATTCCTTTCGATTCCATTCCAAATTCCATTCCACTTTCCCTTCCACATTCCATTCCACATTCCATTCCATTCCACTCCACATTCCATTCCGCATTCCATTCCAATACATTCCACATTCCTTTCCATTTCATTCCACATTCCTTTCCATTTCATTCCATTCCACTTTCCTTTATATTCCAATCCATTCCACGTTCCATTCAACGTTCCATTCCACGTTCCATTCAACGTTTCTTTCTAAGTTCGATTCCACATTCCATTGCACACTCCATTCCATTCCATTCCACGTTCCATTCCAATCCATTCCACATCCTATTCCACATTCCATTCCATTCCATTCCACATTCCATTCCATTCCGTTCCACATTCCAAACCGTTCCATTCTATTCTGGATTCCATTCTTTCCGTTCCACATACCATTCCATTCCATTCCACATTCCATTGCATTCCATACCATTCCACTTTGCATTCCACACTGTATTCACTTCCATTGCACATTCCATTCCATTCCATTACTTTCCATTCCTCGTTCCATTGCACTTTCCATTCCAATCCGTTAAACATTCCATTCCACATTCCATTCCATTCAATTACACTTTCCATTCCACATTCCATTCCACATTGCATTCCGTTCCATTCCACATTGCATTCCACATTTCATTCCCCATTGCATTCCATTCCATTCCACATTCCATTCCACATTCCATTCCACATTACATTCCAATGCATTCCACATTCCATTCCACATTCCATTCCATTGCATTCCGCTTTCCATTCCATTCTATTCCACATTCCGATCCATTCCATTCCATTCCACTTTCCTTTCCATTCCACTGCATTCCACAATGCATTCCATTCCAATCCACTTTCGATTCCATTCCATTCCATTTCATTCCACATTCCTTTCCATTCCATTCTAATCCACATTGCATTTCTTTGCATTCCACATTCCATTCCGTTCCATTCCAAATTGCATTCCATTCCACTCCACATTCCATTTCATTCCATTCCATTCCATTCCGCGTTCCATAGCATGCCATTCCTTTCCACATTCAATTACTTTCCATTCCGCATTCCGTTCCATTGCATTCCACATTCCATTCCACATCCCTTTCCATTCCATTCCGCATTCCATTCCACGTTCCGTTACAGACTCCTTTCCACGTTCCATTCTACGTTCCATTCCACATTCCGTTAATTTTTACATTCCATTCCTTTACATATTCCATACAATTCCATTGCATTCCATTCCACATTCCATTCCTTTAGGTTCCAGATTCCATTCCATATTCCATTCCCTTCCATTACACATTCCATTGCAAATTCAATTCCATTCCATTCCACATTCCATTCCACATTCCATTACATTACAATCCACATTCCATTCCTTTCCAATAAACATTCCATTCCATTCCTTCCAAGCTTCCATTCCATTCTGCATTCCAATTCATTCCATTCCACATTCGATTCCATTAGATTCCACATTCCATTACATTCCATTCCACATTCCATTCCACATTCCATTCCATTCCATTCCACATTCCATTCCTTTCCATTCCAGATTCCATTCCACATTCCATTCCACGTTCCATTCCATTCCACTCCGCATTGCATTCAATTCCAATCCACATTCCATTCCGTTGAATTCCACATTTAATTAAATTCCATTGCATTCCACCTTCAATTACATACCATTCTGCCTTAATTTGCCTTCCATTCCCTTCTATTCCATATTCCATTCCATTCTATTCCACATTCCATTCCATTCCATTCGACATGTGATTCCATTAGATTCCACATTCCATTACATTCCATTCCACATTGCATTCCACATTCCATTCCACATTCCATTCCATTCCATTCCACATCCCATTCCATTCCATTTCATTCAATTCCTGATTCTATTACACATTTCTTTCCATATTCCATTCCACGTTCCACTCTATTCCACTCCACATTGCATTCCATTCCAATCTACATTCCATTCCTTTGAATTCTACATTTAATTCTATTCCATTGATTCCACATTCAATTACATACCATTCTGACTTAAAAATCCATTCCATTCCCTTCTATTCCTCATTCCATTCCATTGCATTCCACTTTCCATTCCATTCCATTCCACATTCCATTTCCCATTGCACTCCACATTCTATTCCGCTTTCCATTCCATTTCATTCCACATTCCATTCCATTCCATTCCGTATTCCATTCCACTTTCTATTCCATTCGATTCCACATTCCATTCCATTCCTTTCCACATTGTATTCCGTTCAATTGCTTATTTCTTTCCATCCCGTCGCATTCCACTTTCCATTCCATTCCTTTCCAATTCCATTCCACTCCATTCTA
This sequence comes from Pongo pygmaeus, assembly GCF_028885625.2. NCBI lineage: Eukaryota > Metazoa > Chordata > Mammalia > Primates > Hominidae > Pongo > Pongo pygmaeus. The sequence goes on from NC_072395.2 coordinate 14,552,907, forward strand.
TTCCAATCCACATTCCATTCCATTCCGTTACACATTCCATTCCACAATCCATTCCACATTGTATTCCACGTTCCATTCCATTTCATTACACATTCCATTACATTCCATTCCACATTCCATTCTATTCGATTCCACATTCCTTTCCACATTCCATTCCACATTGTATTCCACGTTCCATTCCATTTCATTACACATTCCATTACATTCCATTCCACATTCCATTCTATTCGATTCCACATTCCTTTCCACATTCCATTCCACATTCCCTTCCACATTCTATTCCATTGCATTCCACCTTCTATTCCACATTCCATTCCATTGCATTCCACATTGCAGTCCACATTCCATTCCATTCTATTCCACGTTCCGTTCAATTACATTCCATGCCACTTTCCACACCATTGCATTGCATTCCACATTTCATTCCATTCCATTCTGCTTTCCATCCCATTCCATTCCATTTCATTCCACATTCCTTTCAATTCCATTCTATTCCACATTGCATTTCATTCCATTCCACATTCCATTCCATTCCATTCCAACCTCTGTTCCCTTCCACTCCACATTCCATTTCATTCCTTTCCGTACCATTTCACATTCAATGGCATTCCATTCCTTTCACATTTCATTACTTTCCATTCCGCATTCCATTCCATTGCATTCCACATTCCATTCCACATTCCTTTCCATTCCATTACACATTACATTCCACGTTCCATTCCACATTCCTTTCCACGTTCCAATCTACGTTCCTTTCCTCATTCCATTAAATATTCCATTCCATTCCTTTCCATATTACATACCATTCCGTTGCATTCCATTCCACCGTACATTCCATTATATTTCACATTAAATTCCATATTCCATTCCACTGTATTTCACATTCCATTCCAAATTCCATTCCATTCCATTCCACATTCCATTACACATTCCATTCCAATCCATTCAACATTCCATTCCACATTCCATTCCTTTCCAATCCACATTCCATTCCTTTCCATCCAAGCTTCCATTCCATTCCACATTCCACTCCATTCCATTCCAAATTCCATTCCATTTGAATCCGCATACCATTACATTCCATTCCACATTCCATTCCACATTCCTTTCAACATTCCATTCCATTCCATTACACATTCCATTGCATTCCATTCCACATTCCATTCCATTACATTCCAGATTCCATTCCAGATTCCATTCCACATTCCATTCCACGTTCCATTCCATTCCACTCCACATTGCATTCCATTCCATTCAACATTCCTTTCCATTGAATTCCAAATTTCATTCAATTCCAATGCATTCCACATTAAACGGTACACCATTCCACCTGAAATTCCATTCCATTCCCTTCTATTAAACATTGCATTCCATTCCATTCCACTTTGCATGCCATTCCATTCCACATTCCATTCCCCTTTGCATTCCACATTCTTTTCCGATTTCCATTCCATTTCATTCGACATTCCATTGCATTTCATTCCACATTCCTTTCCATTCAATTGCTTATTTCTTTCCATTCCATTGCATTCCAGTTTACATTCAATTCCATTCCAATTCCATTCCACTCCATTCTATTCCATTACACAATCCATTCCACATTCCATTCCACATTCTTTTCCACGTTCCATTTCATTTCATTTCATATTCCGTTACATTCCATTACACATACCATTCCATTCGATTACACATTCCTTTCCACATTCCATTCCACATTCCATTCCATTCCATTCTATACTTCAATCCATTCCATTCTACATTGCATTCCATTCCATTCCAATTTCCATTCTATTCCACATGCCAATCTATTCCATTCCATTAAATTCCACATTCCATTCCATTCCACATTCGAATCCACATTCCATTGAATTGCCTTCCACATTCCATTCCACATTCCATTAAATTGAATTCAACATCACATTCCATTCCAATCCATTCCATTCCACTCCACAATCCATTCCACGGAATTCCACATTCCATTCAACGTTCCATTCAATATTCAATTCCACGTTCCATTCCACTTTCCATTCCTTTCAATTCCATTTAATTCCGCATTCCCTTCCACATTCCATTCCAATTCTTTGCGCTTTCCATTCAACATTAAATTCCACATTATATTCCACATTCCATTCTGTTCCATTCCACATTGCATTCAATTACATTCCAGTTTCCATTCCATTCCAATCCAAATTCCATTCCATTCCACTCCACCTACCATTCCATTCCATTCCACATTCCATTCCCTTCCATTCCACAATCCATTGCACATTCCACTGAAATGGAATGGAATGGAATGTGGAATGGAATGGAATGGAATGTGGAGTGGAATGGAATTTGGAATGGAATGGAATGGAAAGGAATATGGAATGGAATAGAATGGAACGCAATCTGAAATGGAATGGAACGGAACGCAATGTGGAATGGAATGGAACGGAATGGAATGGAACGGAATGGAATGGAATGTGCAATGCTTCCGAATGGTATGTAGGATTGAATCGAATGGAATGGAAAGTGGAACGGAATGCAGTGGAATGGAATGTTTAAATGGAATGTGGAATGGAATGGAATGTGGAATGGAATGGAAAGTAGAATGGAATGGAATGTGGAATGGATTGTGGAAGTGAATGGAATGGAAAGAGGAATGGAATGTGGAATGAAATGAAGAATGGAATGTGGAATATAGTGGAAAGTAATGGAATGCGGAATGGAATTTGGAATGGAATGAGGAATGGAATGTGGAATGAAATGTGGAATGGAATGTGGAGTGGAGTGGAATGGAATGGAATGTGCAATGGAATGTGGAATGCAATGTAATGGAATGTGGAATGCACTATTGAACAGAATGCAATGTAATGTGGAATGGAATGTGGAATGGAATGATATGGAATGTGGAATTCAATGGAATGGAATGTGGAATGGAATGGAATGGAATGTTGAATGGAACGGAATGGAATTTGGAATTGAATGTGTAATAGAATGTTTAATGAAAGGGAACAGAATTTTGACTGGAATGTGAAAATGAATGGAATGGAATGTGGAAGGGAATGTGGAATGGAAAGTGGAATGGAATGTGGAATGGAATGGAATCGAACGTAGAAAGGAATCCGGATTGGAATGGAACAGAATGCGGAAGGGAAAGTGGAATAGAATGTGGAATGGAATGGAATGGAATGTGGAATGGAATGTGTAGTGGAATGGAATGGAATGTGGACTGCAATGCGGAATAGAATGAGGAATGGAATGTGGAATGGAATGTGGAGTGTCATGTGGAATTGAAAGGAATGGAATGTGGAAAGGAATATGGAATGGATTGTGGAATGGAGCATGCTATGGAATGGAATGGAATGTGGAATGTATCATGGAATGGAATGCAAAGGAATGTGGAATGCAACGTGGAATGGAATGTGGAATGGATTGTGGAATGGAATGGAATAGAATGTGGAATGCAACGTAGAATAGAATGGAATGGAATGTAGAAGGGAAAGTGGAATGGAGTGGAATCGAATGTGCGTTAGAAACTGCTAATGGAATGTGGAATGGATGGTGGAATGGAATGGAAAGAAATGTGTAATGGAACGTGCAATGGAATGGAATGGAACGTGGAATGGATCACGGAATGGAACGTTGAATGGAATGTGGAACGCAATATGCAATATAATGTGGAATGGAATGTGGAATGGAATGGAATGGAATGTGCAATGGAATGTGAAATGGAACGTGGAATGGAACGGAAAGGAACGTGCAATGGAATGTGGAATGTAACGTGGAATGGAATGGAATTGAATGTGGAAAGGAATGTGGAATGGAATGTGGAATGGAATGTAGTGGAAAGCAATGTGGAATGGAACGTGGAAATGAATGTGGAATGGAATGTGGAATAGAGCGGAATGGAATGTGGAATGGAATGTGGAATGGAAAATAGAATGGAATGTAATGGATTGTGGAATGGAAAGTGAAACGGAATGCGGAATGGAATGTGGAATGGAACGTAATGCACTGTAGAATGGAATGAGGAATGGAATGTAGAATGGAAAGTTTAATGGAATGAAATGGAACATGGAATGGAACTTGGAATTAAACGTGGATTGGAAAGTGGAATGTCACGTGGAATGGAAGGTTGAATGGAATGTAGAATGGAATGTGGAATGGAACGTGGAATTTAATGGAATGGAACGTTTAATGGAACATGGAGTGGAATCGAATGGAACGTGGAATGGAACGTGGAATGGATCGTGGAATGGAAAGTGGAATGGAATGGAATGGAACGTGGATTGGATTGTGGAACGGAATCTGCAATACAAAGTGGAATGGAATGTGGAAACGATCTTGGAATGGAAAATGGAATGGAATGGAATGGAACATGGATTGGATTGTGGAACAGAATCTGCAATAGAAAGTGGAATGGAATGTGGAATGGAATGTGGTATTGAGGGAATGGAATGTGGAAAGGACTGGAATTGTATATGGAATGAAATGGAATGGAATGCGGAATGAAATGGAATGGAATGTGGAATGAAATGTGGAATGGAATGGAATGGATTATGTAATGGAAAGTGGAATGGAATGCAATGGAATGAGAATGGAATGTGAAATGGAATGGAATGGAATGTGGAATGCAATGTGGAACGGAATTTGGAATGGAAAGTGGAATGGAATGTGGAATGGAACGGAATGCATTGTGGAATGGAATGTGGAATGGAATGTGGAATGGAACGTGCAATGTAAAGTGGAATTGAATGGAATGGAATGTGGAATGGAATATGGAATGCAAAGTGAAATGGAAAGGAATGGAATGGAATGTGGAATGGAATGTGGAGATGAATGGAAAGGAATGTGGAATGGAATGTGGAATAGAATGGAAGGGAATGTGGAATGGAAAGTGGTATTAAAAGGAAAGGAATGGAATCTGGAATTGAATGTGGAATGGAATGGAATGGAATGAGGAAAGGAATGGAATGGAATGGAGTGTGGATTGGAATGTGAAATGGAATGGAATGGAATGTAGAATGGAATGTGGAATGCAATGTCGAATGGAATGGAAAGGAACGTGCAATGGAATGGAAAGGAATGTGGAATGAAATTGAATGGAAAGAGGAACCTAGTGGATTGGAACGTGGAATGGAATGGAATGGAATGGAAACTGGAATGGAATGTTGAGTAGAATGCATTGGAATCTGGAATGGAATCGAATGGAATGGAATGTGAAATAGAATGGAATGGAATGGAATGTGGAATGGAATGTGGAATTCATGGAACCGAATATTAAATGGAATGGAATTGAACGGAGAACGAAATGTGGAATGGAAAGTAATGGAATGTAATGTGGAAAGGAATGTGGAAAGGACTGGAGTGGAATGTGGAATGGGATATGGAATGGAATGGAATGGAAAGTGGAATGGAAAAGAATGGAACATGCAATGGAAACTGGAATGGAACGTGGAATGGAATGTGGAATGTAATGGTATGTGGAGTGGAATGCAATGGAATGCTATAAATGAATGGAATGAAATGTGGAATGGGAAGGAATGGAATAGAATGTGTAGTGGAATGTGGAATGGAATGGAATGGAATGAGGAATGGAATGGAATGGAACGCGGTATGGAAAGTGGAATGGAATGTGGAATGGAATGTTGAATGGAATGGTATGTGGAATGGAATGGAATGGAATGAAATTTGGAAATGAATGGAATGGAATGTGGAATGCAATGGAATTGAATGTGGAATGGAATGGAATGGAATGTGGAATGGAATGGAAAGAAATGGAATTGAATGTGGAATGTAACGCAATGTAATGTGGAATGGAATGTGGAATGGAAAGTGCAATGTAAAGGAATGCAATGTGGAATGGAACATGGAATGAAATCGAATGGAACGTCGAATGGAAAGTGGAATGGAAGGCGGAATGGAATGTGGAACGAAATGCAATGGAATGTGGAATGGAATGTGGAATGGCGTGTGGAATGGAATTTAATGGAGTATGGAATGGAACTCGGAATGGAATTTAATGGAATGTGGAATGAAACATGGAATGGAATGGAAAGGAACGTGCAGTGGAACGTAGAATGGACAGTGGAATGGAATGGAATGGAACGTGGAATGGAATCTGGAATGGAACTTGGAATGGAATTCAATGTAACGGGAATGGAACGTTAAATGGAATGGAATGGAACGTGGAATGTAACGTGGAATGAAACGTGTAATGTAATGTGGAATTGAACGTGGGATGGAATGTGGAATCGAATGCGGAATTGAGTGTGGAAAGGAACGTGGAATGGAATCGAATGGAATGTGGAATGGAACGTGGAAAGGAATGGAATGGAAATTTGAATGGAATGTAGAATGGAATAGAATGGAATGGAATGGAAATGAGTGTGGAATAGATTGGGGAAAGGAATGTGGAATAGAATGTGGAATGGAATGGAAGGAAATGTGGAATGAAATGTGGATTGGAATGGAATGGAATGTGGAATGGAATTCTATAGCAATTGGAATGGAAAGTTGAATGGAATGGAATAGAATGGAATGGAATGCAGAATGGAATGTGGACTATAATGGAATGGCTTGTGGAATGGAACGTGGAATTGAATGGAATGGAAAGTGGAATGGAACGTGGAATAGAACGTGGAGTGGAACGAGGAATGCTATGTGGAATGTATCATTGAAGGGAAAGTGCAATGGAATGGAATGGAATGTGGAATGGAATGTGGAAAGGAATGGAATGGATTGTGGAAGGGAATAGAATGGAATGGTATGGAATGTGGAATGGAATGTGGAATGGAAAGTGGAATGAAACGGAATAGAATGTGAAATGGAATGAGGAGTGGAACAGAATGAAACGTGGAATAGGAAGTGGAATGGAACAGGGAATGGAATGGAATGGAAGGTGGAATGGAATGTGGAATGGATCAAAGAATGGAATGTGGAATGGAATGGGCAATGGAATGTAGAATGGATTGTGGAATGGAAAGGAATGGAAAATGGAATGGAACGTGGAATGGAATGCAATAGTACGTTGAATGGAATGTGGAATGGATTGTGGAATGGAAAGTGTAATGGAACGTGGAATGGAATGGATTGTAATGTGGAATGGAATCTGGAATGGAATGGAATGGAACGTGGAATGGAATGTGGAATGGAATGTGAAATGGAATAGATTGGAATGTGGAATGCAATTGAATGCAATGTGGAATGTAATGTAGAATGGAATGGAATGCAATGTGGAAAGGAACGTGGAATGGAGTGGAATGTTACGTGGAATGGAATGTGGAATGCAATGTGAAATGGAATGTAAAGGAATGTGGCATGGAATGTGGAATGGAATGCAGAATGACACGGAATGGAATGCGGAATGGAATGGAATGGAATGTGAAATGGAAATTGAAATGGAATGGAGTGGGATGTGAAATGGAATGAAATGGAATGAAATGTGGAATGGAATGAAATGGAATGGAAACTGGAATGGAATGTGGAATGGAATGGAAAGGAATGTGGATGGAACGTGGAATGGAATAGAATGGAACGTGGAATGGAACGTGGAATGGAAAGAATGGAACGTGGAATGGAACATGGAATGGAACGTGGAATGGAATGTGGAATGGAACGTGGAATGGAAAGTGGAATGTGGAATGGAAAGGAATGTAGTTTCGAATGGAAAGGAATAGAATGTGGATTGGAATAGAATTGAATGTGGGATGGAATGTAATGTAATGTGGAATGGAATTGAGTAGAATGTGGAATGGAATGTGGAATGGAATGGAATGTGGAATGGCAAGGATTGGAATGGAATGGAATATGGAATGGAATGGATTGGAGTGGAGTGTGGACTGGAATGCATTGGAATGGAGGAGAATGTGGAATGGAATGGAATGGAAAGTGGAAAGGAATGTGGAATGGATTGGAATGGAAAGTGAAATGGAATGGAATGGAAAGTGAAATGGAATGTGCAATTGAATGTGGAATGCAATGGAATGGAATGCAATGTGGAATGGAATTGAATGGAATGTGGACTGGAATGGAATGGAATATGTAATGGAATGGAGTGGAATTTGGAATGGAAGGTGGAATGGAATGGAATGGAAAGTTGAATCGAATGTGTAATGGAACGGAATGGAATGGAAAGATTAAAGGAATTTAATGGAATGTGGAAGAGACTGCAATGGAATGTGGAATGGAATAGATTGGAAGGGAATGTGGAATGCAATCTCAAATGGAATTTGGAATGGAATGGAATGGAACATGGAATGGAATGTGGAATGGAACGGAATGGATCATGCAATGGAATGTGAAATGGAATGGAAAGTGGAATGGAATGTGGAAAGTAATGGAATGGAATGTGGAATGTTGAAAGGAATCGAATGGAATGGAATGTGCAGTGGAATGTGGAATGGAATGGAATGGAACGTGGAATGGAAAGGAATGGAATGTGGAATGGAACCAGGAATGGAATGGAAAGTAATGTTGAATGGAATGTTGAATGGAATGGAATGGAAAGTGGAATGGAATAGAATATGTAATGGAATGGAATGAGGTATGGAATGGAATGGAATGTGGAATGCAATGGAGTGGAATGTGGAATGGAATGGAATGGAACATGGAATGGAATGGAATGGAAGATGGAATGGAATGGAAAGCGGAATGGAATGTGGAATGCAATGGAGTGGAATGTGGAAAGGAATGGAATGGAATGTGGAATGGAATGTAGAATGGAAAGGAATGTGGAATGGAATGGATTGGAATGTGGAATGGAATGTGCAATGGAATGGAAACAAATTGAACATGGAATGGAATGTGGATAGGAATGTGGAACAGAATGGAATCGACGGTGAATTGGAATGCGGAATGGAATGGAATGGAAAGTCGAATGGAATGGAATGTAGAATGGAATGGATTTGAATGGAAACGAATGTGGAATGGAATGCAATGTGAAATGGAATGGAATGCAATGTAAAATGGAATGGAATGGAAGGTAAAATGGAATGCAATGGAATAGAATGTGGAATGGAATGGAATGAAAGGAATATGGAATGGAATTTAATGTGGAACGGAATGTGGAAAGGCAAAGAATGGAACGTGGAATGTACTGAAATGGAATGTTGAATGGAATGGGATGGAATGGAGTGGAATGCGGACTGCAATGGAATGGAATATAGTTTGGAATGGAATGGAATTTCATGGAATGAGGACTTGAATGGAATGGAGTGGAACGAAATGTAGAATTGAATGGAATCAAATGTGGAATTAAGTGGAATGGAACGTGGAATGAAATGGAATGGAAACTGGATTAGAACACGGAATGGAATGGAATGGAATGTGGAATGGAGTGGAATGGAATGGAATGGACAGGAAGGTGTATGGAATGGAAGGGAAAGTGGAATGAAATGGAATGGAATGTGGAATGGAACGGAATGTGGAATGGAACAGAATGGAATGTGGAATGGAATACTATGTGGAATGCAATGGAATGGAATGTGGAATGGAAAGAGTAAAGTAATGGAAGGGAATATCTAATGGAATGGAATGTTGAACGGAACGTGGAATGGAATGGAATAGAACGTGGAATGGAATGGAAAGGAACGTGGAATGGAATAAAATGGAACGTGGAATGTAATGTAATGGAATGTGGAATGAAATAGGGAATGGAATGTGGAATGGGGTGGAATGGAATATGGAGTGGAAAGTGGAATGGAAGGTGGAATGGAATGGAATGGAACGTGGAATCGAATGTGAAATGGAATGGAATGGAATATGGAATGCAATGTGTAATGGAATGTAATGGATTGGAATAAAATGTGTAATGGAATGGAATGGAATGGAATTTGGAAAGAAAAAGAATGGAATGGAATGTGGAATGGAACGGAATGCAATGTGGAATGGAATTGAATGGAATGTGGACAGGAATGGAATGGAATGCAATGAAATGTGAAATGGAATGGAATGGAAAGTGGTACGCAATTGAATGGAATGTGCAATGAAATGGGATGAAATGTAGAATAGAATGTGGAACTAAATGGAATGAAATGTGGAATACAATTGATTTTAATGTGGAATGGAATGGAATGGAATGTAGAATGGAATATGGAATGGAATGGAATGTGGAATGGAATGTGGAATGGAACTTGCAATGTAACGTGGAATGGAATGTAATCGAAACGGGAATGGAACGTGGAATGGAAAATGGAATGGATCGTGGAATTGAATGGAATTGCATGTGGAATGGAACGTGGAATGGAACATGGAGTGTAATGGAATGGAACGTGGAATGCAACGTGGAATGGAACATGGAGTGTAATGGAATGGAACGGGGAATGGAAGATGGAATGGAAAGTGGAATGGAACGTGGAATGAAACATGAAACGGAAAGGAATGGAATGGAACGTTGAATGCAATGGAATTGAATGTGGAATGAAACGGAATGGAATGTGCAATGGAATCGAATTTAATTTGGTATGGAATGGAATGGAATGTGTAATGGAATGGAATGACGACTGGAATGGAATGGAATGGAATGAAATGTGGATTGCAATATAATGGAAAGTGGAATGGGATGTGGAATGACACGGAATGGAATGTGGAATGGAATGGACTGGAATGTGAAATGGAAATTGAAATGGAATGGAGTGGAATGTGAAATGGAACGAAATGGAATGATATGTGGAATGGAAAGAAATGGAACGGAAACGCGAATGGAATGTGGAATGGAATGGAAAGGAATGTGGATGGAACGTGGAACGGAATAGAATTGAACATGGAATGGAACGTGGAATGGAAAGAATGGAACGTGGAATGGAACATGGGATCGAAAGTGGAATGGAACGTGGAATGGAATGTGGAATGTGGAATGGAAAGGTATATAAAGAGGAATGGAAAGGAATGGAATGTGGATTGGAATGGAATTGAATGTGGGATTGAATGGAATGTAATGTGGAATGGAATTGAATGGAATGCAGAATGGAATGTGGAATGGAATGGAATGTGGAATGGCATGGATTGGAATGGAATGGAATGTGGGATTGGATGGATTGGAAAGGAGTGTGGACTGGAATGCACTGGAATGGAGTAGAATGTGGAACGGAATGGAATGGAAAGTGGAAAGGAATGTGGAATGGATTGGAATGGAAAGTGGAATGGAAAGGAATGGAATGTGAAATGGAATGTGCAATTGAATATGGAACGCAATGGAATGGAATGCAATGTGGAATGGAATTGAATGGAATGTGGAATGGAATGGAATGGAATATGTAATGCAAAAGAGAAGAATGTGGAATGGAATGTGGAATGGAATGGAATGGAAAGTTGAATCGAATGTGTAATGGAACAGAATGGAATGGAACGTTTAATGGAATTTAATGGAATGTGGAAGAGAATGCAATGGAATGTGGAATGGAATAGAATGGAATGGAATGTGGAATGAAGTCTTAAATGGAATGTGGAATGGAATAGAATGGAATGGAATGTGGAATGAAGTCTTAAATGGAATGTGGAATGGAATGGAATGGAATGTTGAATGGAACGGAATGGAACATGGAATGGAATGTGGAATGGAATGTGAAATGGAATGGAAAGTGGAATGGAATGTGGAAAGTAATGGAATGGAATGTGGAATGTTGAAAGGAATCGAATGGAATGGAATATGCAATGGAATGTAGAATGGAATGGAATGGAACGTGGAATGGAAAGGAATGGAATGTGGAATGGAACCAGGAATGGAATGGAATGGAACGTTGAATGGAACGTTGAATGGAATGGAACGAAAGTGGAATGGAATAGAATCTGTAATGAAATGGAATGAGGTATGGAATGGAATGGAATGTGTAATGAATGGAATGGAATGTGGAATGGAATGGAATGGAACGTGAAATGGAAAGGCATGGAAGATGCAATGGAATGGAATGGAATGTGGAATGGAATGTGGAATGCAATGGAATAGAATGTGGAAATGAATGGAATGGAATTTGGAATGGAATGTAGAATGGAAAGGAATGTGGAATGGAATGGATTGGAATGTGGAATGGAATGGAAGGGAATGTCGAATGGAATGGAAACAAATTGAATGTGGAATGGAATGTGGATAAGAATGTGGAACAGAATGGAATCGAGGGTGAATTTGAATGCGGAATGGAATGGAATGGAAACTGGAATGCAATGGAATATAGAATGGAATGGATTTGAAAGGAATGGAATGCGGAATGGAATGGAATGCAATGATAAATGGAATGGAATGGAAGGTAGAAAGGAATGGAATGGAATGTGGAAAGGAATGGAATGGAATGGAATATGGAATGGAATTTAATGTGGAATGGAAAGTGGAAAGGGATGGAATGGAATGTGGAATGTAGTGAAATGGAATGTGGAATGGAATGGAATGGAATGGAGTGGAATGTGGACTGGAATGGAATGGAATATAGCTTGGAATGGAATGGAATTGAATGGAATGAGGACTTGGATGGAATGGAGTGGAATGAAATGTAGAATTAAATGGAATCTAGTGTGGAATTAAATGGAATGGAACGTGGAATGAAATGGAATGGGAACTGGATTAGAACACGGAATGGAATGGAATGGATTGGAAGGTGTATGGAATGGAATGGAAAGTGGAATGGAATGGAATGCAATGTGGAATGGAATGGAATGTGGAATGGAACAGAATGGAATGTGAAATGGAATACACTTTGGAATGCAATGGAGTGGAAGGTAGAATGGAAAGAGTAATGTAATGGAATGGAATATGTAATGTAATAGAATGTTGAATGGAACATGGAATGGAATGGAAAAGAACATGGAATGGAAAGGAATGGAACGTGGAATGGAATAAAATGGAATGAGGAATGGAATGGAATGGAATGTGGAATGAAATAGGGAATGGAATGTGCAATGGGGTGGAATGGAATGTGGAGCGGGAAATGTAATGGAAGGTGGAATGGAATGGAATGGAATGTGGAATCAAATGAGAAATGGAATGGAACGGAATGTGGAATGGAATGTGTAATGGAATGTAATGGATTGGAATAAAATGTGTAATGGAATGGAATGCAATGGAATTTGGAATTGAATGGAATTTGGAATGAAATGGAATGGAATGGAATGTGGAATGGAATGGAATGGAATGTGGAATGGAACGGAATGTAATGTGGACAAGAATGGAAAGGAATGCAATTAAATGTGAAATGGAATGGAATGTGGTACGCAATTAAATGGAATGTGCAATGATATGGGATGAAATGTAGAATAGAATGTGAAACTAAATGGAATGGAATGTGGAATACAATGGATTGGAATGTGGAATGGAATGGAATGGAATGTAGAATGGAATATGGAATGGAATGGAAAGTGGAAAGAATGTGGAATGGAATGTAGAATGGAATGGAATGGATAGTGGAATGCAATGGAATGGAATGGAATGTGGAATGGAACGTGGAATGGGAAGGAATGGAACGTGTAATGGAATGGAAAGGAACATGGAATGGAATAGAATGGAATGTGGAAAGGAATGGAATGGAATGGAATGGAATGTGGAATGGAGTACGAAATGGAATGGAATGAAATGTGGAATGGAACGTGGAATGGAACGTTTAATAGAACGTGAAATGGAATGAAATGAAAAGTGCAATGGAAAGTGGAATGAAACGTGGGATTGAAAGTGGAATGGAATGTGGAATGGAATGTGAAATGAATGGAATAGAAAATGGACTGGAATGGATTGGAACGTGGAATGGAATGGAGTGGAATGTGCAATGGAATGGGGAAAGGAATGTGGAATGGAATATGGAATGGAATGGAAAGGAATATGGAATGGAATCTGGAATGGAATGGAATATGGAGTGGAATCTGGAAAGGGATGGAATGATGAAGAATGGAATGCAAAGGAATGTGGAATGGAACGTGGAATGGAATGGAATGGAACGTGAATTGGAATGGAATAGAACATTGAAAGGAATGGAATGGAATGTGGAATGGAATGGAATTGAATGGAATGTGGAATAAAATGCAATGAAATGTGGAATGGAAGGTGGAATGGAATAGAATGGAATGTGGAATGGAATGCGGAATGGAACATGGAATGCAATGAAATGGATCGTAGAATGGAATGGAATGGAATTTGGAATGGAATGCATGTGGAATGAAATGCAATGGAATGCGGAATGGAATGTATAATGGAATGTGGAAAGGAATATGGAATGGAGCTTGGAATGGAATGCAATGGAACGTGGAATCAAATGTGAAATGGAATGGAATGGAATGTGGAATGGAATGGAGTGGATGCGAATGCAATGTGGAATGGAATGGAATGGAATGAAAAGGAATGTGGAATGGAATGGAGAGGAGTGGAATGTGGAATGGAAAGGAATGGAATGGAATGCAATGTATTGGAAAGGAGTGGAATGAGGAATGGAATGGAACGGAAAGTGGAAAGAATGGGAAATGGAATAGAATGTGGAATGGAATGGAATGAATCTGGAATGGAGTGGAATGGAATGTGGAATGGAATGAAATGGAAAGCGAATGGAATGGAATGTGGAATGGAATGTGGAATGGAATGGAAAGGAAAGTTGAATCGAATATGTAAAGGAATGGAATGGAACACAATGTTTAATGGAATTTAATGGAATGTGGAAGAGAATGCAATGGAATGTGGAAGGGAATCGAATGGAAAGGAATGTGGAATGGAATCTTAAATGGAATGTGGAATGGAATGGAATGGAATGTGGAATGGAATGTGGAATGAAACAGAATGGAACAAGGAATGGAATGTGAAATGGAATGGAAGGTGGAATGGAATGTGGAAAGGAATGGAATGGAATGTGGAATGTTGAAAGGAATCAAATGGAAAGGAATGTGCAATAGAATGTGGAAGGGAATGGAATAAAACGTGGGATGGAAAGGAATGGAATGTGGAATGGAACCAGGAATGGAATGGAATGGAACACTGAATGGAAAGTTGAATGGAATGGAATGGAAAGTGGAATGGAATAGAATATGTAATGAAATGGAATGAGGTATGGAATGGAATGGAATGTGTAATGTATGGAATGGAATGGAATGTGTAATTAATGGAATGGAATGTGGAATGGAATGGAATGAAATGTGGAATAGAATAGAATGGAAGGTGCAATGGAATACAATGAAATGTGAAATGGAATGTGGAATGCAATGGAGTGCAATGTGGAAAGGAATGGAATGGAATGTGGAATGGAATGGATTGGAATGTGGAATGGAATGGAATGGAACGTGCAATAGAATACGGAATGGAATGGAATGGAATGTGGAATGGATAATGGAATGTGGAATGGAATGGTATGGAATGGAATGGAATGGAATGGAATGGAATGTGGAATGGAATGTGGAATGGAATGTGGAATGGAATTGAATGGAATGTGGAATGGAATGGAATGTGTAATGAAATGGAATGGAATGTGGAATGAAAAGTGGAATGGAACGCGGAATGGAAAGTGGAATGGAATGGAATGGAATGGTGAATGGAATGGAATTGAATGTGGAACGGAATGTGGAACGGAATGGAATGGAATACGGAATGGAACGTGGAAAGGAACGGAATGGAATGTGGAATGCAACGGAATGGAATCTGGAATGGAATGGAATTGAATGGAAGGTAAAATGGAATGGAATGGACTGTGGAAAGGAATGGAATGTTGAAAGGAATGGAATGGAATTTGGAATGGAATGGAATGTGGAATGGAATGGAATGGAACGTGCAATGGAATGCGGAATGGAATGCAATGTGGAATTGAATATGGAATGGAACGTGGAATAGAATGGTATGGAATGGAATGGAATGGAATGGAATGGAATGGAATGGAATGGAACGTGTAATGGAATGTGGAAAGGAATGCAATGGAATGTGGAATGGAATGGAATGGAATGTGGAATGGAATGGAATGGAATGGAATGTGGAATGGAATGGAATAGAATGTGGAATGGAATGGAATGGAATGTGGTATGGAATGGAAATGAATTTGGAATGGAATGGAAAATAGAATCGAATGGAATGGAATGAGGAATGCAATGGAATGGAATATGGAATGGAATGGAATGAAATCTGGAATGCAATGGAATGGAATGAGGAATATAATCTGGAATGGAATGTGGAATGGAATGTCGAATGAAATGTGAGATGGAATGGAATGGAATGTGGAATGCAGTGTGGAATGACATGGAATGGAATGTGGAGTGAAATGGAATCGAAGGTGGAATGGAAAGTGAAATGGAATGTGGAATAGAATGTGGAATGGAAAGTGGAATGGTATGGAATGGAATGTGTAATGGAATGCGGAATAGAATGGAATGGAATGTGAAATGGAAAGCAGAATGGAATAAAATGGAATGTGGAATGGAAAGTGGAAAGGAATGGAATGGAATGTGAAATGGAAAGGGGAATGGAATGCTGAATGGAATGGAATGGAAAGTGGAATGGAATGTGGAATGGATTGGGGAATGTAATGGAATTGAATTTGTAATGGAATGGAATGGAATGTGGAATGGAAAAGAACGGAACTTGGAATGGGATGTGGAATGCTATGTTGAAAGGAACGTGGAATGTGATGTGGAATGGAAAGGAATGGAATGTGTAATGAAATGTGGTATGTAAAGGAATGAAATGTGGAATGGAATGGAATGCAATGCAATGTGGAATGGAATGTGGAGTTGAAAGTGGAATGGAATGGAATGGAATATGGAATGGAAGGTGGAATGAAATTGAATGGATAGTGTAGTGGAATGGAATGGAATGTGGAATGCAACGAGGAATGGAATGGAATGGAATGTGGAATGGAATGAAATGGAATGTGGAATGGAATCTGGACAGAAATGGAATAGAATGAGGAATGGAATGAAAGGGAATGTGGAATGGAACGATTAATAGAATGCAATTGAATGCGGAATGGAACGTGGAATGGAACGTGGAATGCAATAGAATGTGTAATGGAATGTGGAAAGAAACGTGGAATGGAATTGAAGGTGAAATGGACTGTGGAATGGTAAGAAATGGAATGGAAAGGGGAATGGAATGGAATTGAATGTGGAATGGAATGGAATGGAATGTGGAATTGAATGGAATGCAGTGTGGAATGGAACGAAGAATGGAATGGATTGAAATGTTGAATGCAACGTGGAATGGAACGTGGAATGGAATCGAAAGTAGAATGGAATGTAGAATGAAACGTGGAATGGAATGGAATGTGGAATATATTGTGCAGTGGAATGTAATGTGGAATATATTGTTGAACGGAATGGAATGGAATATGGAATGGAATGGAATGGAATGTGGAATGGAATGGAACAGAATGGAATGAGGACTAGAATGCTATGGAATGTGCAATGGAATGCAATGGAATGTGGAAAGAATGCAATGGAATGGAACGTGGAATGGAATGTAGAATGCAATGGAAAGGAACGTGGAATGGAACATGGAATGGAATGGAATGAAATGTAGAATTGATTGGAATGCAATATGGAATGACATGGAATGGAATGGAACGGAATGTGGAATGCAATGGAATGCAATGTGGAATTGAATGAAATGGAAAGTGGATCGGAATGAAATGGAATGGAATGTGGAATGCAGTGGAATGGAATGTGGAATGGAATGGAACGGAACGTGAAATGGGATGTGGAATGGAATGGAACGGAATGTGAAAGGGTATATGGAATGGAATGGAATGTGGTATGGAATATGAAATGGAATGGAATGAAATGTGGAATGCAATGTGTAAAGCAACGGAATGGAACGTGGTATGGAATGGAATTGAATGTGAAAAGGAATGGAATGGACTGTGGAATTTAATGTAATATAAAGTGGAATGGAAGGTGGAATGGAATGGAATGTTTATTGAAATGCAATGGAATGTGGAATTTAATGTGGATGGACTGTGGAATGGAATGTTATGGAATGTGGATTGGAATGTGTAATGCAACGAAAGGGAATGTTGAATGCAAAGGAATGGTATGTGGAATGGATTGTGGGATGGAATGGAATGTGGAATTGAATGGAATGGAATGTGGAATGGAATTGAATGGAATGTGTAATTAAATGGAATTGAATGGCATGGAATTTGGAATGGAATAGAATTGAAATTAGATTGCAATGTATTGGAATGGAATGTGGAATGGAAAGGAATGGAACGGAATGGAAGGGAATGGAATGTGGAATGGAATGGAAAGGAATGGAATGTGGAATGAAATGGAAAGGAACGTGCAATGGAATGTGGAATGCAATGGAATGGAATGTGGAATGGAATGTGGAATGCAATGCAAAAGAATGTGGATTGGAATATGGATTGCAATGGCATGCAATGTGGAATTGATTGGAATTGAATGTGGAATGGAACGGAATGGAATGGAATATGGAATAAAATGGAATGGAATGTTGAATAGAATGGAATGGGATGTGGAATGGAATGTAGGATGAAGTGGAATGGAATGTGGAATAGAATATGAAATGGAATGGAATGGAATGTGGAATGGAACGTGGAATGGAACGTGGAAGGGAACGTGGAATGGAACCTGGAGTGGAATTGGAATAGAATGTGGAATGGAATGGAATGGAATGCAAAGGAATCTGAAATCGAATGGAGTGGAATGTGGAACGGAATTTGGAATGGAATGGAATGGAATGTGGAATGGAATGCGGAATGGCTTGGAATGGAATGGAATGTGGAATGAAATGGAATGGAATGGAATGCAATGCAATGGAAACTGAAAAGGAATTAAGAGGAATGTGGAAAGGAATATGGAATGGAATGGAAATGATGTGGAATGCAATGTGGAATGCAATGGAAAGGAATGTGAAATGGAATGGAATGGAATGTGGAATGAAGGTGGAATGTTATGGAATGAAATGTGGAAAGGAACGTGGAATGGAATGTGGAATAGAATGTGTAAGGGAGGGGAATGTGGAATGGAATGTTAAATGGAACGTGGAATAGAATGAAATGTGGAATCAATTGTAGAATTGAATGTGGAATGCAATGTGGAATGGAAAGGAAAGGAAATTGTAATGGAACTTGGAATGAAATGGAATGTAACTTGGAAGGGAATGTGGAATGGAAAGGGGAATGTAACGTGTAATGGAATGGAATGTGAATTGGAATATGGAATGGAACGTGGAATGGAATGGAATGTGTAATGGAATGTGAAATGGAATGTGGAATGGAATGTAATGTAACTTGGAATGGAATTCAATGGAATGTGGAATGGAATGTGAAATGGAATGGAATGGAATGTCCAATGGAATGGAATGGAATGTAGAATGGAATATAATGGAATGTGGAATAGAATGTGGAATGCAATGGAATGGAATGTGGGGTGTAACGTGAAATAGAATGTTCAGTGAAATTTGGAATGGAACGTAGAGTTGAACAGAATGTGGAATGGAATGTGGAAGGGAATGGAATGGAATGCAATGTGGAATTGAATGTAATGGAATGTGGAAGGGAATGGAATGGAATGTGGAATGGAAGTTGGAATGGACTGGAAAGGAATGTGGAATGGAACGTGGAATGGAATGGAATGTAATTTGGAATGGAATTCAATGGAATGTGGAATGGATTGGAATGGGATGTAGAAGGGAAAGTGGAATACAATGTGGAATGGAATGTGGAATGGAACGTTGAATGGAATGGAATGTGGAATGAAATTCGGAATGGAATGGAATGGAATGCTATGTGGAATGGAATGCGGAATGGAATGGAATGGAATGTGTAATGGAATGTCGAATGTAATAGAATGGAATGTGGAATTGAATGCGGAATGGAATGTGGATAGGAATGTGGAGTGGAATGGAATAGAATGTGGAATGGAATGTTGAATGGAATGTGGAATGGAATGAGGAATGGAGTGGAATGTAATGTGGATTGTAATGCAATGAAATGTGGAATGGAAAGGAATGGAATGTGGGATGGAATTTGCAAAGGAATGGAATGGCATGTGGCATAGAATGTGGAATAGAATGGAATGGAATATGGAACGGAAATTGGAATGGATCATGGAATGGAATGGACTGGAATACGTAATGGAATGCAGTGGAATGGAATGTGGATTGGAATGCAAGTTAAGGTGGAATGGAATAGAATGGTATGGAATGGAATGGAATTTCAAATGGAATGGAATGGAATGTGGAATGGAGAGGAATGCAATGTGGAATGGAATGTGGAATGCAATGGAATGGAATGCAATGCAACGTTGAATGGAATGGAATGGACTGTGGAATGGAAAGCAATATAATGTGGAATGGAATGTGGAATGGAATGGAATGTTTAATGGAACGGAGTGGAATGTGGATGGAATGTGGAATGGAGTGGAATGGAACGTGGAATGGAATGGAATGGAATGTAGTGGAAAGTGGAATGGAATGGAATGGAACGTGGAATGGAATTGAATGCAACGTGGAATGTAATGGAATTAAATGTGGAATGGAATGGAATGGAACTGAATGCTACGTGGAATGTAACGGAATTAAATGTGGAATGGAATGGAATGGAATAGAATGGAATGGAATGTGGAATGGAATAAAATGGAATGTGGAATGGAATGGAAAGGAATGTGGAACGGATTGTGGAAAGGAATGTAATGCAAAGTGGAATGGATAGTGGAATGTTACGTGAAATGCAATGGTTTGAAATGTGGAATGAAATGGAATGGAATGGTCTGTGGAATGGAATGGAATGGAATGGAATTTGAAATGGAATAGAATGCAATGTGAAACTGAATGGAATGGAAAGTGGAATGGAATGCAGAATGCAATTTAAAGGAATGTGGAATGGTATGTGGAATGAAATGGAATGGAATGTGGAATTGTACGTAGAATGGAATGGAATGGAATGCAATGTGGAATGGAATGCAATGGAATGTGGAATAGAATGGAATGGAATGTGGAATGGAATGGAATTGAAAGGAAAGGTATGGAATGGATTGGAATGGAATGGAATGTGGAATGGAATGGAGTGGAATGTGGAACTGAGTGGAATGGAATGAGGAATGGAATGCAACGTGGAATGCAATGTGAAATGGAACTTGGAAAGGAATGGAATGGAGAGTGGAATAGAATGCAACGTAACGAGAAATGGAATGTAATGGAACTTGGAATGGAACGGAACGTGGAATAGAATGGAATGGAATGTGGAATGTAATGGAATTGAAACTGGAATGCAATGGAATGGAATGTGGAATGGAATGGAATGGCCTGGAATTTTGAATGGAATATGGAACGGAATAGCATGGAAAGAGGAATGGAATGGAATGGAATGTGGAATGGAATGGATTGGAATGTGGAGGGGAACGTTGAATGGAATGGAATGGAATGTGGAATGGAATGCAATGTGGAATGGAATGGAATGGAATCTGGAATGGAATCTGGAATGGAATTGAATGGAATTTGGAATGGAATGTGGAATGGAATGGAATGGAATGTGGAATGGAATGGAATGGAATGTGGAATGGAATTGAATGGAATTTGGAATGGAATGTGGAATGGAATTGAAAGGAATGTGGAATGGAATGAAATGGAGCGTGGAAAGGAATGGAGTAGAACGTTAAATGGAATGTGGAATGGAACGTGGAATCGGACGTGAAATGCAACGTGCAATGGAATGCGGAATGGAATGGAATTTAAAGTGGAATGTAATTTGGAATGGAAGGCAAATGAACGGAATAGAATATGGAATGGAAAGTGGAATGGATTGGAAACGAATGGCATGGAAAGGAATTTGAAACGGAATGGAATGCGATGTTTAATTGAATGGTAAGGAATGTGGAATGTAATGGAATGGAATGTAGAATGGAATGGAATGGAAAGGGCAATGCAATGTGGATAGGAATGGAATGGAAATTGAAATGGTATGTGGAAAGTAATGAAATGTAATGTGGAATGCAATGGAATGGAATAGAATGGAATGGAATGGAATGTAGAATGCAATGGAATGGAATGGAATGTGGAATGGAATGGAATGGAATGTGGAAAGCGATGGATTGGAATGTGGGACGAATTGTGGAATGGAATGCAATGGAATATGGAATGGAATGGAGAATGTAATGGAATGTGGAAATGAAAGTAATGGAATGGAAGGGAATGTGGAGTGGAATGGAATGTGAAATTGAAACAGAATGGAATTTTTAATGGAATGGAATGGAATGTGGAATGGAATGGAATAGAAAGTGGAATGGAATGGAATGGAATGTAAAATGGAAATAGGAATGGAATGGAATGTGGAATGGAATGGAATGAAATGTGGGGTGGAATGTGGAATGGAATGGAAAGAAATGGAGTGGAATGCGTAACGGAATGGAATGTAATGGAATGTAAAATTGAAATAGAATGGAAATTTTAATGGAATTGAACGGAATGTGGAATGGAATGGAATGGAATGTGTAATAGAATGGAACGGAATGTGGAATGGAATGGAATGGAATGTGGAAAGGAATTGAATGGAATGGATTGGAATGTGGAATGCAATGGAGTGGAATGGAATACAATCTGGAATGAAATGGAATGGAATGGAATATAATTGAATGTGGAATGGAATAGAACGGAATGTGGAATAGAACGTGGAATGCAGTAGAACGGAATGGCATGCGGAATGTAATGTGGAATGGAACGTGGAATGGAAAGGTTTGGAATGCAATGTCGAATGGAATGCAATGGAATGGAATGAGGAATAAAATGGAATGTAATGGAATATGGAATAGAATGGAATGCAACGGAAAGTTGAATGGAATGCAATGGAATGTGGAATGGAACGTCTAATGGAATAGAACCGAACGTGGAATGGAATGGAATGGAATGTGAAATGGACCGTGGAATGGAATGGAATGGAACGTGGAATGGAATGGAATGGAAGATGAAATGGAATGGAATGGAACGTAGAATGCAATGCAATGGAACGGGGAATGGAATGGAACGGAATGGATTGTGGAATGTGATGGAATTGAAAGTGAAATACAATGGAATGGAATGTGAAATGGAAAGGAATGGAATGGAATGTAGAATGGAATGTGAAATGGAATGGCATGGAAAGTGGAATGGAATGGAATGGAATATTGCATTGAATGGAAAGGAAAATGAAATGGAATGTGCAATGGAATGGAATGGAATGTGGAATGGAATGGAATGTGCAATGGAACGGAATGGAATGTGGAAAGGGATGTGGGATGGAATGAAATGGAACGTTGAATGGAATAGAATGGAATTTCGAATGGAATGTGGAATGGAATGGAATGAAACGCGGTATGGAATGTTGAATGTAATGGTATCGAATGTGGAATGGAACAGATTGGAATGTGGAATGGAACGTGGAATGGAATGGAATGTGGAAAGGAACGTGAAAAGGAATGGAAGGTGGAAAGGAGTTGAACGGACTGTGGAATGGCATGTGGAATTAATTGGAAAGGAATGTGGAATGGAATGTGAAATGCAAAGTGGAATGGAATGAATTGGAAAGGAATGTGGAATGGAATGTGTAATGCAAAGTGGAATGGAATGGAATAGAATGTAGAATGTAGTGTAGAATGGATTGGAATGCAGTGGAATGGAATGGAATGGAATGGAATGTGGAATGGAATGGAATGTAAAGTGGAATGGAATGAAATGGAATTTGGAATGGAATGTGGAATGGAATGGAATGCAATGTGAAATGGATAGTGGACTGGTACGTTGAATGCAATGGTATGAAATGTGAAATGAAATGGAATGCAATGGACTAAGGAATGGAATGGAATGGAATTTGAAATAGAATGGAATGGAATGTGAAAAGGAATGGAATGGAAACTGGAATGGAATGTGGAATGGAATTGAATGGAATGTGGAATTGTATGTGGAATGGAATGGAATGGAAGGTGCAATGGAATGGAATGGAATGTGGAATGGAATGGAATGGAATGGAATGGAATGGAATGGAATGGAATGTGGAATTGAATGGAATAGAATGTGGAATGGAAAGAAATGCAATATGGAATGCAATGGAATGCAGTGTGGAATGGAATGGAATGGAATGTGGAATGGAAAGGAATGGAATGTGGAATGGAAAGTGTAACGGAATGGAATGGAATATGGAATGGAACTTGGAATGGAATGTGGAATGCAATGTGGAATGTAAGGTGGTAAGGAATGGAATGTGGAATGGAGTGGAACGGAATGCAGTATGGAATGGAATGGAATGGAAAGTAGAATTGAAGGGAATGGAATGGAATGGAGTGGAATGGAATTGATTGTGGAATGGAATGGAATGGAATGTGGAATTGAATGCGGAATGGAAAGGAATGGAAAGTGGAATGGAATGGAATGGAATGTGGAATGGAAAGGAATGGTATGTGGTATGGAATGTGGAATGGAACGTGGAATTGAATGGAATGGAATGTGGAATGGAATGGAATGGAATGTGGAATGGAAAGAAATGGAATGTGGTATTTAATGTGGAATGGAATGGAATGGAATGCTGTATGGAATGTGGAATGAAATGTGGAATGGAATGTGTAATGGAATTGAATGGAATGTGGAATGGAAGGTGGAATGGAATGGAAGGGACTGTGGAATGGAACATGGAATGTAATGTGGAAAAGAATTTAATGGAATGAGGAATAGAATGTGAAATGGAATGGAATGTAGAATGCAACGTGGAAACGAATGTGGAATGGAAAGTGGAATGCAACGTGGTATGGAATGGAATGTGGAATGGAATATGGAATGGAATGGAATGGAATACAATGTGGAATGCAATGGAATGGAATGTGGAACGGAATGTGGTATGTAATGTAATGGAATGGAAAGTGAAAGGGAATGTGGAAGGGAATGTGGAATGGAACGTAGAATGGAATGGAGTGGAATGTGGAGTGCAATGTGGAATGGAATGGAATGGAATGTAGAATCGAATGGAATGTGGAATGGAAAGGAATGGAATGTGGAATGGAATGGAGTGGAATGTGGAATTGTATAGAATGGAATGAGGAATGGAATGGAACGTGGAATGGAATGTGAAAAGGAACTTGGAAAGGAATGGAATGGAGAGTGGAATAGAATGCAATGGAAAGTGAAATGGAATGGAATGGAACTTGGAATGGAACGGAACGTGGAATAGAATGGAATGGAATGTGTAATATAATGGAATTGAAACTGGAATGCAATGGAATGGAATGTGGAATGGAATTGAATGGCCTGGAATTTTGAATGGAATGTGGAACGGAATGGCATGGAAAGAGGAATGGAGTGGAATGGAATGTGGAATGGAATGGATTGGAATGCGGAGGGGAATATGGAATGGAATGGAATGGAATGTGGAATGGAATGCAATGTGGAATGGAATGGAATGTAATCTGGAATGGAATGTGGAATGGATTTGAATGGAATGTGGAATTTAATATGGTGTGGAATGGAAAGGAATGTGGAAAGGAATGGAATGTGGAATGGAATTGAATGGAATTTGGGATGCAATATGGAATGGAATTGAATGGAATGTGGAATGGAATTGAATGGAATGTGGAAAGGAATGAAATGGAACGTGGAATGCAATGGAATAGAACCTTAATTGGAATC
The DNA here is from genome assembly GCF_028885625.2 of Pongo pygmaeus. Classification (NCBI taxonomy): domain Eukaryota; kingdom Metazoa; phylum Chordata; class Mammalia; order Primates; family Hominidae; genus Pongo; species Pongo pygmaeus. The sequence goes on from NC_072395.2 coordinate 14,578,441, forward strand.
TGGAATGGAACGTGGAATGGAACGTGAAATGCAACGTGCAATGGAATGCGGAATGGAATGGAATGGAAAGTGGAAAGTCATGTGGAATCGAAGGCAAATGAATGGAATAGAATTTGGAATGGAAAGTGGAATGCATTGGAAACGAATGGCATGGAATGGAATTTGAAATGGAATGGAATGCGATGTTTAATTGAATGGAGAGGAATGTGGAACGTAATGGAACGGAATGTAGAATGGAATGTAATGGAAAGTGCAATGCAATGTGGATAGGAATGAAATGGAAATTGGAATGGTATGTGGAAAGTAATGAAATGGAATGTGGAATGCAATGGAATGGAATGGAATGGAATGGAATAGAATGGAATGGAACGGAATGTAGAATGGAATGGAACGGAATGGAAAGTGGAATGGAATAGAATGGAATGTGAAAATCGACGGATTGGAATGTGGGACGAATTGTGGAATGGAATGGAATGGAATATGGAATGGAATGGAGAATGGAATGGAATGTGGAAAGGAAAGTAATGGAATGGAAGGGAACGTGGAGTGGAATGGAATGTGAAATTGAAACAGAATGGAATATTTAATGGAATGGAACGGAATGTGGAATAGAATGGAATGGAAAGTTGAATGGAATGGAATGGAATGTGAAATGGAAATAGGAATGGAATGGAATGGAATGTGGAATGGAATGGAATGGAATGTGGGATGGAATGTGGAATGGAATGGAAAGGAATGGAGTGGAATGTGGAATGGAATGGAATGTAATGGAATGTAAAATTGAAATAGAACGGAATGTTTAATGGAATTGAACGGAATGAGCAAAGGAACGGAATGAAATGTGTAATAGAATGGAACGGAATGTGGAATGGAATGGAATGGAAGGTGGAAGGGAATTGAATGGAATGGATTTGGATGTGGAATGCAATGGAATGGAATGGAATGGAATCTGGAATGAAATGGAATGGAATGGAATGTGGAATGGAATATAATGGAATGTGGAATGGAATGGAATGGAATGTGGAATAGAACGGGGAATGCAATAGAATGGAATGGAACGGAATGCGGAATGTAATGTGGAATGGAACGTGGAATGGAAAGGTTTGGAATGGAATGTCGAATGGAATGCAATGGAATGGAATGAGGAATACAATGGAATGTAATGGAATATGTAATGGAATGGAATGGAATTCAATGGAATGTTGAATGGAATGCAATGGAATGTGGAATGGAACGTCTAATGGAATAGAATGGTACGTGGAATGGAATGCAATGTAATGTGAAATGGACCGTGGAATGGAATGGAATGGAACCTGGAATGGAATGGAATGGAACATGAAATGGAAAGGAATGGAACTTAGAATGGAATGCAACGGAACATGGAATGGAATGGAACGGAATGGAATGTGAAATGTGATGGAATTGAACGTGAAATACAATGGAATGGATTGTGGAATGGAATGGAATGGCATGGAATGTAGAATGGAACGTGAAATGGAATGGCATGGAATGTGGAATGGAATGGAATGGAATATTGCATTGAATGAAAAGGAAAGTGAAATGGAATGTGCAATGGAATGGAATGGAATGTGGAATGGAATGAAATGTGTAATGGAATGGAATGGAATGTGGAATGGGATGTGGAATGGAATGAAATGGAACGTTGAATGGAATAGAATGGAATTTCGAATGGAATGTGGAATGGAATGGAATGAAACGCGGGATGGAATGTTGAATGTAAAGGTATCGAATGTGGAATGGAATAGATTGTAATGTGGAACGGAACATGGAATGGAATGGAATGTGGAATGGAACGTGAAACGGAATGGAATGTGGAATAGAATGTGGAATGGAATTGAACAGATTGTGGAATGGCATGTGGAATTAATTGGAAAGGAATGTGGAATGCAACGTGGAATGGAATGTGTAATGCAAAGTGGAATGGAATGGAATAGAATGTAGAATGTAATGTAGAATGAATTGGAATGCAGTGGAATTGAATGGAATGGAATGTGGAATGGAATAGAATGTAAAGTGGAATGGAATGAAATGGAATTTGGAATGGAATGTGGAATGGAATGGAATGCAATGTGAAACGGATAGTGGAATGGTACGTGGAATGCAATGGTATGAAATGTGAAAAGAAATGGAATGCAATGGACTGAGGAATGGAATGGAATGGAATTTGAAATGGATTGGAATGGAATGTGAAATGGAATGGAATGGAAACAGGAATGGAATGTGGAATGGAATTGAATGGAATGTGCAATTGTATGTGGAATGGAATGGAAAGTGGAATGGAATGGAATGGAATGGAATGAGGAATGGAATGGAATGGAATGGAATGGAATGGAATGGAATGTGGAATTGAATGGAATAGAATGTGGAAAGGAAAGAAATGCAATATGGAATGAAATGGAATGAAGGGTGGAATGGAAAGGAATGGAATGTGGAATGGAATGGAATGGAATGTGGAATGGAAAGTGTAACGGAATGGAATGGAATATGGAATGGAACTTGGAATGGACCGTGGAATGCAATGTGGAATGTAAGGTGGTATGGAATGGAATATGGAGTGGAGTGGAAAGGAATGCAATATGGAATGGAATGGAAAGGAAAGTAGAATGGAAGGGAATGGAATGGAATGGAGTGGAATGGAATTGATTGTGGAATGGAATGGAATAGAATGTGGAATGGAACGAAGAATGTAATGGAATGCAATGTGGAATGGAATGGAATGGAATGTGGAATGGAAAGGAATGGAATGTGGTATGGAATGTGGAATGGAAAGTGGAATGGAACGGAATGGGATGTGGAATGGAATGGAATGGAAAGTGGAATGGAAAGAAATGGAATGTGGTATGTAATGTGGAATTTAATGGAATGGAATGCGGTATGGAATGTGGAATGAAATGTGAAATGGAATGTGTAATGGAATTGAATGGAATGTGGAATGGAAGGTTGAATGGAATGGAAGGGACTGTGGAATGGAACGTGGAATGTAATGTGGAAAAGAATTTAATGGAATGTGGAATAGAAGGTGGAATGGAATGGAATGTAGAATGGAAAGTAGAAACGAACGTGGAATTGAAAGCGGAATGGAACGTGGCAAGGAATGCAATGTGGAATGGAATATGGAATGGAATGGAATGGAATACAATGTGGAATGTAATGGAACGGAATATGTTATGGAAGGTAATGGAATGGAATGTGAAAGGGAATGTGGAAGGGAATGTGGAATGGAATGTGGAAGGGAATGTGGAATGGAATGTGACATACAATGGAGAGGAATGTGGAGTGGAATGTGGAACGGAAAGGAATGGAATGTGGAATGGAATGGAATTGAATGTGGAATGGAGGTATGCAATGGAATGTGGAATAGAATGTTGAATGGAGGAATGAAATGGAATTTGGAATGGAATGTGGATTGGAACGGAATGGAATGGAATGGAATGGAATGTGGAATGAAATGTGGAAAGGAATGGAATAGAAAGTGGAAGGGAATGCAGATTGGAATCGAATGGAATGTAGAATGGAATGGAATGGAATGTGGCAGGGAATGTGAAATGGAATGGAATGGAATGTGGAATGTAATGTGGAATGAAATGTTGAATGGAATGGAATGCAATGTGGAATGGAATGGAATATGGAATGGAATGGGATGGAATGTGGAATGGAATGTAATGGAATGAGGAAAGGAATGTGGAATGGAACGGTTAATGGAATGGAATTGAATGTGGAATGGAATGGAAAGGAATGTGGAATGGAATGCGTTGGAATATGGAATGGAATGAAATGCGGTGTGGAACGGAATGGAATTGAATGTGGAATGAAATGGAATATAATGTGGAATGGAATGGAATGGAATGTGGAATGGAATGGAATGGAATGTGGAATGGAATGGAATGGGAAATAGAATGTGGAATGGAATGTAATGGAATGTGGAATGGAATGTGGAATGGAATGGAAAGGAAAGTGAAATGGATTGTGGAATGCAATGGAATGGAGTGTGGAATAGAATGTGGAATGGATTTGGAATTTAATGTGGAATGGAGTGGAATGGAATGTGGAATGGAGTGGAATGGAATGTGTAACGGAATGGAATGGAATATGGATTGGAATATGGAATGGAATGTCGAATGGAGTGTGTAACAGAATGTGGAATGGAATGGAATGGAATGTGGAATAGAATAAAACGGAACCTGGAGTGGAAAGTGGAATGGAAAGTGGAATAAAACGTGGAAAGGAAAGAGGAATGTAACGTGCAATGGAAAGGAATGGAATGTGGAATGGAAAGGAATGGAATGTGGAATGGAATGGAGTGTGCAATGCTATGTGGAACCGAATGGAATGGAAAGTGGAATGCGGTGGAATGGTCTGTGGAATGAAATGTGGAATGGAACTTGGAATGGAATGGAATGAAATGTGCAATGGAATGAAATTGAATTTGGAATGGATTGGAACACAGTGTGGAATGGAATGGAAAGGAATGTGGAATGGAATGCAATGGAAAGAGGAATGGAATGGAATGTGGAATTGAATGTGGAATGGAGTAGAATGGAATGTGGAATGGAATGCAAGGGAATGGAAGGTGGAATGGAATGGAATTGAATATGGAATGGAAAGGAAAGGAATGTGGATTGGAATGCAATGGAATATGGAATGCAATGGAGTGGAATGTGTATTGGAATGAATGGAATGTGGAACGGAATTGAATGAAATGTGGAATGGAATGTGGAATGGAATGGAAAGGAATATGTAAAGGAACTTAAAATGGAAAGTGGAATGGAATGTGGAATAGAAAGTGAAATGGAATGAAGTGTGGAATAGAAAGTGGAATGAAATAGACTGGAATTTCGACTGGTATGTGGAATGAATAGGAATGGAATGGGGACTGGTATGTGGAATGGAATGTGCAATGGAATGTGGCATGGAATGGAATAGAATGTTGAATGTAGTGTGGAATGGAATGGAATGGAATGGAATGGAATGGAATGAGGAATGGAATGGAATGAAATGTGGAATGGAATGCAATGGAATGGAATGTGGAACGGAATGTGGAATGGAATGGAATGAAACGTGGAATGGAATGTGGAATGGAATGGAAGGTGGAATGGAATTTGGAATGGAATGGAGGGGAATCCAATGTGAAATGGAATGGAATGGAATGTGGAATGGAAAGGAGGTTGAAATGGAATGGAATGCATTGTGGAATGGAACGTGGAATGGAATGGAATGTGGAATGGAATGTGCAATGTAACGGAAAGGAATGTGGTATGGAATGTGGAATGGAATGGAATGGAATGTGGAATGTATTTGAATGGAATGTGGAGTGGAAATTGTAATGGAATGGAATGGAATGTGGAATGGAAAGTGGAATGGAATTTAGAATGAAATGTGGAATGGAAAGTGTTATGGAATGAAATGTGGAATGGAATGGAACGTAGAATGGAATGGAATGGAATGGAATGGAATGTGGAATAGAATGTGGAATGGAATGGAATGTGAAATGGAATGGAATGGAATGTGGAATGGTATCGAATGGAATGCACAAAGGAATGTGGAATGCAACTGGACGGAATGTGGAATGGTAGGGAACGGAATGTGGAATGGAATGGAATGGAATGTGGAATGGCATGTGGAATGGAGTGGAGTGGCATGGAATGGAATATGGAATGGAATGTGGAATGGAATGGAATGGAATGGAATGGAATGTGGAATGGAAAATGGAATGTAATGTGGAATTGAATGGAATGGAATGTTGAATGGAATGAAATGGAATGTGGAATGGATTGCAAAGCAATGCAGAATGATATGGAATGCATTGTGAAATGGAATGTGGAATGGAATGGAATGGAATGTGGAATGGAATGTAGAATGGAATGTGGAATGGAAAGTAGAATGCTATGTGGAATGGAATGAGTAATGGTATGTGGAAAGGAATGGAACAGAACTTGGAATGGAATGGAATGGAATGTGGAATGGAATGGAACGGAATATGGAATTTAATGGAATGGAATTGAATGGAATGCAATGTGGAATGTATTGGAATGGAATGTGGAATGGAACGTGGAATGGAATGGAATGTGGAATTGAATGGAATGGAATGTGTAATGGATTGTAATGCTATGTGGAATGGAACAGAATGGAATGTGGAATGAAATGTGGAATGGAATGGAATGGAATGTGGAATGGAACGTGGAATGGAATTTGGAATGGAATGTGGAATGGAATGCTGAAAGGAACGTGGAAAGCTATGTGGAATTTAACGAGGAAAGGTATGTGGAATGGAATGTGGAATGGAAAGTGGAAAGGAATGGAATGTGGAAAGAATATGTAATTGAATTGAATGGAATGCAATGTGGAATGGAATTTAATGGAATGCATAATGGAATGCAATGGAAGGTGGAATGGAATTCTGAGTTGAATAAAATGGAATGGAATGTGAAATAGAATGTAATGGAATGTGAAATGGAATGTCGAATGGAAGGTAACGGAATGTTGAATGGAATGTGGAATGGAATGGAATGGAACATGAAATGCAAAGGAATGGAATAGAATGTGGAATGGAACGTGGAATTGAGAGAGATTGAATGTGGAATTGAGTGGAATGCAATGTGGAATGGAATGGAATGGAATGTGGAATGAAATGTGGAATGGAATGGAATGGAATGTGAAATGGAATGGAATGGAATGTGAAATTGAATGGAATAGAATGTGGAATGGATTGGAATGGAATGTTAAATGGAATGGAGTGGAGTGGAATGCGGAATGGAAAGGAGTGCAATGTGGAATGGAATGGAATGGAATGTAGAATGGAAAGTGGAATGGAATTTAATGGAATGTGGAATGGAATGCAATTGAATGCGGAACGGAATGGATTGAGATGTAGAATGGAAACGAAGGGAATGCAATGTGGAATGGGGTGCAATGGAATGTGGAATGAATTAGAATGGAATGTGGAATGGATTGTGGAATGGAATGTAATGTAACATGGACAAGAATGGTACGGAATATGGAATGGAATGTGGAATGGAATGGAATGGAATGTGGAATAGAAAGGAATGGAACGTGGTTTGGAATGTGGAATGGAATGTGGAATGGAAAGTGGAATGTTATGTTCAAAGGAATGTGGAATGAAAACTGCAATAGAATGGAATGTTGAATGGAATGTGTCATGGAATGGAATGGAATGCAATGTGTAATGGAATGGAATGTGTAACGGAATATGGAATGCAATGGAATGGAAAGTGGAATGGAATTGAATGGCATCTGGAATAGATTGTGGAATGGAATGGAATGGAATGTGGAAAGGTATGTGGAATGGAATAGAATGGAATGTGGAATGGAACGTGGAATGGAATGTGGAATGGAATGTTGAAAGGAACGTGGAATGTAATGTGGAATGGAAAGGAATGGAATATGTAATGAAATGTGGTATGTAAAGGAAAGAAATGTGGAATGGAATGGAATGGAATGCAATGTGGAATGGAATGTGGAATGGAAAGTGGAATGGAATGGAATGGAATGTGGAATGGAAGGTGGAATGAAATTGAATGGATAGTGGAATGGAAGGGAATGGAATGTGGAATGCAACGAAGAATGGAATGGAATGGAATGTGGAATGGAATGAAATGGAATGTGGAATGGAATCTGGACAGAAATGGAATAGAATGAGGAATGGATTGAAAGGGAATGTGGAATGAAACGATTAATAGAATGGAATTGAATGTGGAATGGAATGTGGAATGGAACGTGGAATGCAATAGACTGTGTAATGGAATGTGGAAAGGAACGTGGAATGGAATTGAACGTGAAATGGACTGTGGAATGGTAAGAAATGGAATGGAAAGGGGAATGGAATGGAATTGAATGTGGAATGCAATGGAGTGGAATGGAATGTGGATTGGAATGGAATCTGGATTTGAACGGAAAGAAATGTGGAATGGAATGTGGAATGGAATGTTGGATGGTATGAAATGGAAAGTGGAATGGAATGTGGAATCGAATGAAATGGAAGGTGGAATGGAATGGAATGGGAAGTGGAAAGGAATGGAATACGGAATGGAATTTAACGTGGAATGGAATGGAATGAAATATGGTTTGGAATGGAATATAATGTGGAATTGAAAGGAATGGACTGGAATGGAATGCGAAATGCAAGGTGGAATTTAACGTGAAATGGAATGAGGAATTCAAAGTGGAATGGAACGAAATGGAACGTTTAATGGAATGGAGTGGAAAGGAGTGGAATGGAACGTCAAATAGAACGTGGAATGGAATGTGGAATGGAACATGGAATGGAAAATGAAAGGAAAAGGGATGGAATGGAATGGAATGGAATGTGGAATGGAATGGAATGGAATATGGAAGGGAATGTGGAATGGAATATGGAATGGAATGGAATGGAATTTGGAATGGAATGGAATGGAACGCAATGTGGAATGGAATGCAATGGCATGTGGAATGGAATGGAATGGAATGTGGATTGGAACAGAATGGAATGAAATGTGGAATGGAAAGAAATGGATTGGAATGTGGAATGGAATGGAATGGAATGTGGAATGGAATGTGGAATGGAATGTGGAATGGAATGGAATGGAATGTGGAATGGAAGGTGGAACGTAATGGAATGGAATGGAATGTGGAATGGAATCCAATGGAATATGGAAAGGAATGGAATGGAATGGAAAGTGGAATGGAATGGAATGGAATGGAATGAGGAATGGAAAGCAATTTAAAGTGGAATGGAATGGAATGGAGTGTGGAATGGAACGGAATTTAATGAAATGTGGAATGGAAAGAAGTGGAATGGAATGTGGACTGCAATGTGGAATGGAATGGAATGGAATGTGGAATGGAATGGAATGGAATGTGGAATCGAAGTTAAAAAATAATGGAAAGGAATGGAATGTGGAATTGAAAGTGGAATGGAATGCAATGGAATGTGGAATGGAAAGCGGAATGTAATGGAATGGAATGTGGAAAGTACAGGAATGGAATGTGGAATGCAATGTGGGATGGAATGGAATGCAATGTGTAATGAAAAGTTGAATGCTTTGGAATGTGGAATGGAATGTGGAATGCAATGTGAAATAGAATGGATTGGAATGTGGAATGGAATGTGGAATGGAATGTAATGCAAAGAGGAATACAATGGAACTGATCTGTAGAAACATGGAATGGAATGGAGTTGAAACTGGAATGGAATATTCAATGTAATGGAATGTAACGTGAAATGGAACGTGGGACGGAACGTGGAATGGAACGTGGAAAGGAATTTAAGGGAATGTGGATTGGAAGGGAATGAAACGCGGAATGTAATTTGTAATGGAATGGAATGGAATGGAACGGAATGTGGAATGGAATTGAATGGAAAGGGGAATGGAAAGGAATGGAATGTGGAAAGGAATGGTATGGCATGTGGAATGGAATGGAATGGAATGTGGAATATAAAGGAATGGAATATAAAATGGAATGTGGAATGGAATGGAATTGAAGGGAATGTTGAATGGAATGGAGTGGCATGTGGAATGGAATGTATTGGAATGCGGAATGGAATTGAAAGTAGTGGAATGTTGAATGGAATGTGATAGAATGTAACGGAATGTGGAATGGAATGCAATAGAAAGGAATGTGGAATGGAATGGAATGGAACGTGGAATGGAATGTGGAATGGAATGGAATGTGAAATGGATTGGAATGGAATGTGGATAGGAACGGAACTGGGAATGGAAAGGAATGGATAGTGGATTGGAATGGAATGGAAAGTGGAATGGAATGTTGAATGGTATGGAATGGAATGTGGACTGGAATGTGGAGTGGCATGGGGAATAGAACGGAATGGAATGTGTAATGGAATGCGGAAAGGAACGTGGAATGGATCCTTGAATGGAATGGAATGGAATGTGGAATGGAACGTGGAATGGAACGTGGAATGGAACGTGGAATGGAATGGAATGGAATGTGGAAGGAATGTGCAATGGAATGGAATAGATTGTGGAATGGAATGTGGAATAGAATGAAGAATAGAAGGGATAGGAATGTGGAATGGAAAGTGGATTGGAATGGAAAAGAATTTGGAATGGATTGGGATGGAATGTGGAATGGAATGTGGAATGGAATTGAATATAATCTGGAATGGAATGTGGAATGGAATGGAAAGGAATGTGGAATGGAATGTGGAATGGAAGGTGTAATGGTATGTGGCATGGAATGGAATGGGGAATGGAATGGAATGTGGAATGGAATGTGGAAGGGAATATAGAGAAATGTGGAATGGAAGAGGGAATGGAATGTGGAAAGGAAAGTGAAATGGAATGAAATGGAACGTGGAATTGAATGTGGAATGGAAAGTGGAATGGAATGGAAAGGAATGTGGAAGGGAAAGTGAAATGTAATTTGGAATGAAATGTTGAATGGAATTGAAAGGAATGTGGAATGGAATGTGGAAGGGAACATGAAATAGAATGGAATGGAATGTGGAATGGAATGTTGAATGGGATGTGGAATAGAATGTGGAATGTAATGTGGAATGGAATGAAATGGAATGTGGAATGGAATGTGGAATGGAATGGAATGGAATGTTCAACGGAATGGATTGGAATGTGAAATGGAATGTGGAATGCAATATGGAATGGAATCGATTGGAATGTGGAATGGAATGCAATGGAAAGTGGAATGGAACAGAACAGAATGTGTAACGGAATGTGGAATGGAACGGAATGCAATTTGGAATGGAATGTGAAGTGGAGAGTGCAATCGAATGTGGAATGGAAGGAATGTAAAGTGGAATGTAATTTGTAATGGAATTGTGGAATGGAAGGTGAAATGGAATGGAATGGAAGGTGAAATGGAATGGAATGGAATTTGGAGAAGAACGTGGAATGGAATGGAATGGAACATGGAACGGAATCGAATGGAACGTGGAATGAATGTAGAATGGAATGTGGAAACGATTGAAATGTGGACCGGAATGCAACAGAATGAAGAATGGAATGAAATGAATTGTGTAATGGAATGGTATTGAACGTGGAATGGAACGGAAAGCAATGTGTAGTTTAATGTCGACTGAAATGCGAAATGGAATGTGGAATTAAATGTGGAATGGAACATGGAAAGTAATGGAATGGAACGTGGAATAGAACGTGGAATGGAACATGGAATGGAACGTCGTATGGAATGGAATGGAATCTGGAATGGAATGGACTGGAATGTGGAATGAAACGTGGAATAGAAGGTGGAATGGAATGTGAAATGTATTGTACAATGGAGTGGAATGGAATGTGGAATGGAAAGTGGAACGGAATGCAGTGGAATGGGGAAAGAAATGTGGAATGGAATGTGGAATGGAATGGAATGGAATGTGGAATGCAATGTGGCGTGGAAAGTGGAATGCAATGGATTAGAATGTGGAAAGGAATGTGAATGGAATAGAGTTTGATGTGGAATGGAAAGTTTAATGGAACATGGAATGGAACGTGGAATGGAATGTAAAGGAATTGATAGTGGAATGGAATGGAATGGAATGTGTAATGGAATGTGACATGGAATGTGGAATATAATGTTGAATGGAATGGAATGGAATGGGCAATGGAATGTAGAATGGAATATGGAAGGGAACATGGAATGGAATGGAAAGCAATGTGGAATAGAATGTGGAATAGAATGTAGAATGTAATGTGGAATGGAATGAACTGGAATGTGGAATGGAATGTGGAAAAGAAAGTGGAATGGAATGGAATGGAATGAGGAATGGAACGTGGAATTTTATTGAATGGACCTTGGAATGGAATGTAAATAGGAACGTTGAATGGAATGTGGAATGAAATGGAATTGCATGTGGAATGGAATGGAATGGAATGTGGAATGGAATGGAATGGAATGTGGAATAGCATGTGGAAGAGAATGTGGAATGGAATGTGGAATGCAAGTAATTGACTGTGGAATGGAATGGATTTGAATGAGGAAAGGAATGTGGAAGGGAATACAATCCAAAGTGGAATGGAACAGAATGAAATGTGGAATAGACTGTGGAATGGAATGTGGAAAGTAATGGAACAGAATGTGGAATGGAAAGTGGAAAGCAGTGTGGAATTGAATGTGGAATGGAACGGAATGGAATGTGGTGTGGAATTTGGAATGGAAAATGGAATGGATTGGAATGGAAAGTTAAATGGAAAGGAAAGTAATGTCGGATGGAATGTGGAATGGAATGGAATGGAACATGGAATGGAACGTGGAATGCAAAGTGTAATGGAATGGAATGGAACATGGAATGGAATGTGGGATGGAATGTCGAAAGGATTGGAAAGTGGAAAGGAATGGAATGGAATGTGGAATGGAATGGAATGGAACGTGGAAAGAAATGTGGAAAGGAACGTGGAATGGAATGTCGGATGGAAAGGAATGCAATGTTGAATGCAATGTAATGGAATGTCTAACGGAATATGGAATGGAATGGAATGGAATGTGGAATGGAATGTGAAATGGAATGCGGAAAGGAATGTGGAATGGAATGGAATGAAATGTGGAATGGAATGTGAAACGGATTGTGGAATGGAATGCAGAATGGGATATGGAATGGTGTGGAGAGGATTATGGAATTGATTGGAATGGAAGGTGGAATGGAATGTGGAATGGAATGGAATTGAATGTCGAATGGAATGCAATGGAATGTGGAATGGAATGGTAAGTAATGTGGAATCGATTGGGGAAAGAAAGGTGGAATGGAACGTGGAACACAATGGAATGGAAGGTGGAATGGAACGTGGAATGCTATGGAATGGAACGTGGAAAGGAAAATTGAAAGGAACGTTGGAAAGAAATTGGAATGTAATGTGGAATGGAAGATACAGTGAAGGAGCAATGGAATGTGGAATGGAACGTGGAAAGGAAAGTGGAATTGAATGGATGGAACATGGAATGGAATGTGGAATGGAATGTGCAACGGAATGTTTAAAGGAACGTGGAATTGAAAGTAATGGAATGTGGAATGGAACGGAATGGAATGTGGAAAGGAATGTGGAATTGAGTGTGGAATGGAATGTGTAATGGAACGGAATGGAATGTGAAATGGAATGTGGAATGGAATGGAATGCAACGTGGAATGGAATGTGGTATGAAATGGAATGGAATGTGGAATGGATTGTGTAGTGGAACGTGGAATGTAAAGTGGAATGGAATATAGTGGAATGTGGAATGGAATGTGAAATGGAATTTGGATTGGAATGTGGAATGGAAAGTGGAATTGAATGGAATTGAACATCTTATGGAATGTGGAGTGGACTAGAATGGAATGCGGAATGGAATGAAATGGAATGTGGAATGGAATGTGGAAAGGAAAGTGGAATGGAATGGAATGTAATGAGGAATGGAACGTGGAATTTAATTGAATGGACATTAGAAAGGATGGTAGATTGGAACGTTGAACTGAATGTGGAATGAAATGGAAATGAATGTGGAATGGAATCGAAAGGAATGTGGAATGGAATGGAATGGAATGTGGAAGGGAATCGAATGGAATTTGGAATGGTATGGAATGGAAAGTGGAAGGGAAATTGGAATGGAATGGAACGGAATGGGGAAATGAAAGGAATGGAATATGAAATGGAATGTGGAACAGAATCCGAAAAGGAATCTGGAGTGGAATGGAATGCATTGTTGAATGGAATAGAATGGAATGTGGAATGCAATGCAGAACGGAATGTGGAATTGAATGTGGAATAGAACGAAGAATAGAATGGATTGGAAACTGGAATGGAAAGCCGATTGGAATGGAAAAGAATGTGGAATGGAATGGGATGGAATGTGGAATGGAATGTGGAATGGAATGTGGAATTTAATGGAATATAATGTGGAATGCAATGTGGAATGGAATGGAAAGTGATGTGGAATGGAATGTGGAATGCAATGGAATGGAATGCAGAATGGAATGGCATGGAATGCAGAAAGGAAATTAATGGAATGTGGAATGGAATGCAATGCTATGGAATGTGTAAAGGAGTGGAATGGAATGGAATGTGGAATGGAATGAAATGGAATGTGGATTGGAATGCAATGGAATGTGGAATGGAATGGAATGGGATGGAATGCGGAATGGAATAGAATGAAATGTGGAATGCGATAGAATGGAATGGAAGGTGGAATGGAATGGAATGCAAGGTTGAATAGAATGGAATGGAATTTGGAATGGAATAAGGAATGCAATGGAATGGAATGTGGAATTGAATGTGGAATGCAATCAAATGGAATGTGGAATGGAATATGTAATGGACTGTAGAATGTAATGGAATGGAATGTGGAATGGAATGTGGAATGCAATGTGGAACGGAATGTGGAATGGAATGGAATGGAAGGTGCAATGGAAGCTTGAATGGAAAGTGGAAGGGAATGGAATGAAATGTGGAATGGAAAGCGAAATGGAATGGAGTGAAGCGTGCAATGGAAAGTCGAATGGAACGCAGAATGGAATGTGGAATGAAATGTGGAATGGAATGGAATGCTAAGTGGAATGGAATGTGGAATGGAATGGATCGTGGAATGGAATGTGGAATGCAATGTGATGGAATTTGGAATGGAATGTGGCATGGAATGGATTGGAATGGGCAATGGAATGTGGAATGGAATGGAATGAAATGTGCAATGGAATGTGGAATGGAATGGAAAGGAATGTTGAATGGCATGTGGAATAGAATGGAAATGAATGTGGAAAGGAATGAGGAATGGAATGGAATGGAAAGCAATGTGCAATGGAATGGAATGAAATGTGAAATAGAATGGAATGGCATGTGGAATGGAGTGGAGTGAGATGCAAAGTGAAATGGAATGGAATGGAATGTGAACTGGAATGGACTTGAATGGAATGTGTAATGTAATCCAATGGAATATGGAATGGAACGCAATGGAATATGGAATGGAATGTGGAATGGAATGGAATGGAATGGAGCGGAATGTGGAATCGAACGGAATGTAATATGGAATAGAATGCAATGTAATGTGGAATGCAACGTGGAATGGATATTGGAAAGGAATGGAATGGAAAGATATGGAATGTGGAATGAAATGTGGAATAGAATGGAGTGGAATGGAATGTGGAAATGAATGGAATGTAATATGGAATGGAATGGAATGCAATGGAATGGAATGTGGAATGGAATGGAATTGAATGTGGAATGGAATGGAATTGAAAGTGGAATGGAATTGAATTCAATGTGGAGTAGAATGGAATGGAATGCAATCTGGAATATAATATAATGGAATGTGGAATAAATGAAATGGAATGTGGAATGGAATGGAATGGAATGGAATGTGGAATGGAATAGAATTGAATGTGGAATGGAAAGGAATGGAATGCGGAATGGAAAGGAATGGAATGTGCAATGGAATGGAATGGAATGTGGAAGGCAATTCAATGGAATTTTGAATGGAATTGGGATTTGAATATAAAGGAATGGAAAGGAATGTGGAATTGAATGGATTGTGGAATCGAATGGAATGTGGAGTGGAATGGAAAGGAATGTGGAATGGAATGGAATGGAATGTGGAATTGAATGGAATGGAATATGGAATTGAATGGAATGGAAAGTGAAATAGAATGGAATAGAATGTCGAATTGAATGTGGATTGGAATGGAATGGAAATTGGAATAGAATGAAATGGAATTGTATGTAATGTGGAAAGGAATGGAATGGAATATGTAATGGAATGTGGAATGGAACGTAGAATGGAACATGGAATGTAAAGTGGAATGGAATGCGGAATGGAATGTGGAATGGAATGGAAAGTGATGTGGAATAGAATGTGGAATGCAATAGAATGGAATGCGGAATGGAATGCAGAAAGGAAATTAATGGAATGTGGAATGGAATGCTATGCTATGGAATGTGGGAAGGAAGGGAATGGAATGGAATGGAATGGAGTGGAAAGGAATGCGGAATGGAATGGAATGAAATATGGAATGCAATAGAATGGAATTGGACATGGAATGGAATGGAGTGAAATGGAATGTGGAATGGAATGAGGAATGCAATGGAATGGAATGTGGAATTGAATGTGGAATGCAATCGAATGGAATTTGAAATGGAATATGGAATGGAAAGTCGAATGTATTGGAATGGAACGTGGAATGGAATGCGGAATGCAATTTGGAATGGACTGTGGAATGGAATGGAATGGAAGGTGGAAAGGAATGTTGAATCGAAAGTGGAATGGAATGGAATGGAATGCGGAATTGAAAGAGAAATGGAACGGAGTGAAACTTGCAATGGAAAGTCGAATGGAATGCAGAATGGAACGTGGAATGGAACGTGGAATGGAATGGAATGGTATGTGGAGTGGAATGTGGAATGGTATGGATCATGGAATGGAAAGTGGTATGGAATGGGATGGAATTTGGAATGGAATGTGGCATGGAATGGATTGGATTGTGCTATGGAATGTGGAATGGAATGGAATGGAATGTGGAACGGAATGTTGAATGGAATAGAACGGAATGTAGAATGGAATGTGGAATATAATGGAAAGGAATAGGGAAAGGAATGGAATGGAAAGCAATGTGGAATTGAATGGAATGAAATGTGAAATGGAATAGAATTGAATGTGGAACGGATTGGAATCAAATGCAATGTGGAAAGGCATGGAAGGGAATGCAAACTAGAGTGGAATGGAATGGAATGTGTAATGGAATGTAACGGAATGTGGAATGGAATGGAATGGAAAGTGGAATGGAATGGAATGGGACGGAATGGAATGTGGAATGGAATGGAATGAAATATGGAATGGAATGGAATGGAATGGAAGGAGGAATGTAATGGAATTGAACATGGAGTGGAATGGAAATAAATGTGGAAAGGAATGGAATGGAATTCAATGTGGAAAGTAGTGATATGCAATGTGGAATAAATAGAATGTAATTTGGAATTGAAAGGAATGGAATGGAATGTGGAATGGAATGGAATTGAGTGTGGAATAGAATGTAATTTAATGTGTAATGGATTGGAATGGAATGTGGAATGGAAGTTGGATTTAAATGGAAAGGAATGAGATGGAATGTGGAATGTATGCAATGTGGAATGGAATGGAATGTGGAATGGAATGCAAAGGAATGTGGAATGGAAAGGAATGGAATGGAACGGAAAGTGGAATGGAATCTGGAAAGGAAAGGAATGGAATGGAATTTGGAAAGCAACGGAACGGAATGTGGAATGGAATGTGGAATGGAAAGGAATGGAATCTGGAATGGAAAGTGAAATGGAATGGATCGTTTAATGGAATGTACAAAGGAACGGAATGGAATGTGTAATGGAATGTGAAATGGAATGGAATGTAATTTGGAATGGAATTGAATGGAATGTGTAAAGGAATGGAATGGAAAGCAATGTGGAATTAAATGGAATTGAATGTGGAATGGAATGGAATGGAAAGTGGAATGGAATGGAATGGAAAGTGGAATGGAATGGAATGCAATGTGGAATGGAATGTGGAATGGAATTGAATGCGGAAAGGAATGGATTGGAATATGTAATTGATTGGAATGGAATGGAATGTGGATTGGAATGGAATAGAATGTGGAATGGAGTGGAATGCAATGTGGAATGGAATGGAATGGAATGCAATGTGCAATGGAATGGAATGCAATGTGGAATGGAATGGAATGTAGAATTGAATGGAATGGAATGAAGTTTGGAATGGAATGGAATAGAAAGGAATGTGGAATGGAGTGGAATGCAATGTGGAATTGAATGCAATAGAATGTGCAAAGGAATGGAATGGAATGTGGAATGGAACGTGAAATGGAATGTGGAATGGAATGTGAAAGGATTGGAATGTGGAATGGAATGGAATGGAATGTGGAATGGAATGGAATAGAATGTGGAATGGAATGAAATTGAACATGGACTGGAATTGAAAGGAATGTGTAATGGAATGTCGAAAGGAATGCGAAATGGAAGGTGGAATGAAATGTGGAATGGCACAGAATGAATGGAACATGGATTGGAATGGAATGGAACGTGGAAAAGATCGTGGGATGGAACCTGGAAAGGAATGTCGAATGAAATGGAACGGCATGTGGAATGGAATGGAATGGAATGTGGAATGCAATGTGGAATGGAAGGTGGAATGGAATGTGAAATGGATTCTGAAATGGAGTGTGGAATGAATGGGTATGGAATATGGAATGGAATGTGGAATGGAATGGAATGGTATGGAATGTAGAATGCAATTGAAAGGAATGTGGAATGGAAAGGAATTTAGTTTGGAATGCAAAGGAATGGAATATGGATTGGAAAGCAATGGAAAGTGGAATTGAATGGAATGTAAGGGAATTTAATATTAAATGGAATGTGGAATTGAATGTGAAATGGAATGTGGAATGGAATGTGGAACGGAATTAAATGGAACTTGGAATGGAATGGAATGGAATGTGGAGTGGAATGGAATGGAACCTGGAATGCGACGTGGAATGGAACTTGGAATGTAACGTGGTATGTAATGCGGAATGAATGTAGAATGGAAGAGAATGGAATGGGGAATGGAATTTAATGGAATGAAAAACGGAATGGAATGTGGAATGGAATGCAATTTAATGGTATGGAATATGGAATGGAAGAGAATGGAATGTGGAATGGAATTTAATGGAATGTGGAATGGAATGCAATGTGGAATGGAATGTAATATACTGGTAAGGAATATGGAATGGAATGGAATGGAATGTGCAGTGGAATCTGTAATGGAAAGGAATCGGACGTGGAATGGAACGTGGAAAGGAGCATGGAAAGGAACGTGGAATGGAACGTGGAATGAAATGTGCAATGGAATGGAATGGATCATGGAATGGAAGCGATTGTAATGTGTAATGAAATGCAGAATGTAATGTAATGAAATGGAATGGAATAGAATGGAAAGTGTAATGGAAAGGAATGGAATGTGGAATGGAATGGAATGATATGGAATGTGGAATGGAATTAAACCGAATGGAAAGGAATGTGGAATGGAACGGAAGGTAATGTGGAATAGAATGGAATGAAACATGGAATGGAATATGAATTGGAATGTGGAATGGAACGTGGAATGAAATGTGGAATATAATGGAATGGAAAGGGGACTGGAAAGTGGAATGGTATAGAATTGAACGTAGAATTGAATGGAATGGAATGTGGAATGGAAAGTAGAAAGGAACGTGGAAACGAACGGAATGGAATGTGGAAACTAATGGAATGGAAACTGGAATGGAATGTGGAATGGAATGCAATGGAATGTGGAATGGAAAGTTGAATGGAATGGAAATGAATGTGGAAACGAATGGAATGGAATGTGGAATGCAAAGTGTGATGGAATGGAATGGAATGTGGAATGGACAGTGGAATGCAATGTGGAATGGAATTGCTTGGAATGTGGAATGGAATGTGGAAAGGAGTGTGGAATACAATGTGGAATGGAATGGATTGGAATGTGGAATGGAATGTGCAATGAAATGCAATGGAATGTGGAATGCAATGGAATTGATTTGTATGGAATGTGGAATGGAATGGAACTTAATGTGGAATGGAATGGAATGGAACGTGAAATGGAAGGTGGAATGGAATGTGGAATGGAACGTGGAATGGAAAGTGGAATTTAATGGAAGGGAAAGGATATGGAATGGAATGGAATGTAATCTGGAATGGAATTGAATGGATTGTGGTATGGAATAGAGTGGAATGTGGAATGGAATTGAATGTAGTGGAATGTGGAATGGAATGGGAAGGAAGGGAATGGAATGTGGAATGGAAAGTGGAATGAAAAGTGGAATGGAATGGAATGGAACGTCGAATGGAATGCAGAATGGAATGGAAAGGAATGTGGAACCGAATGTAGAATTGAGTATGCAATGGAATGTGAAATGGAATGTGGAATGGAATGTGGAATGGAATGAGATGGAACGTGCAATGGAAGGTTTAATGGATTGTGGAATCAAATGGATTAGAATGTGTAATGGAATGGAATGCAATGTGGAATGCAATGTTGAATGGAATGTGGAATGCAATGGAATGGAATGGAATGTGGAATGGAACGTGGAATGGTATGTGGAATGGAACGTGGTATGGAATGAGGAATGGAATCGAAAGGAATGTGGAATGAAATATGAAATGCAAAGTGGAATGGCATGGAATGTAACGTGGAACGGAACATGGAATTGAATGGAACGGAACTTGGAACTGGATGTGGAATGGAATGGAATGAAATGTGGAATGGAACGTGGAATGGAATGTGGAATGGAATGGAATGGAATGTAGAGTGGAATGTGGAATGGATGTGGAATGGAATGTGAAATGTAATGGAAAGGAATGTTGAAAGGAATGTGGAAAAAAATGTGGAATGGAACGGATTGGAATCTGGAAATTAATGTAGTGAGTACTGGAATGGAATGTGGAATGGAATGTGGAAAGGAATGTGGAATGCAACAGAATTGAATATGCAATGGAAGGTGGAATGGAATGTGGAATGCAACGCGGAATTTAATGTGGAAGGGAATGCGGAATGGAAAGTTATGGAAAGTGGAATGGAATGGAATGGAATGTGGAATGGAATTTCGTGGAATGCAGAACGGAATGTGGAATGGAATGGAATGGAATGTGGAATGGAATTTCATGGAATGCAGAACGGAATCTGGAATGGAAAGGAATGGAAAGTGGAATGGAATGGAATGTGGAATGGAATGGAATTTAATGGTATGGAATATGGAATGAAATGTGCAGTGGAATCAGAAACGGAATGGAATGGAACGTGGAATGGAACGTGGAATTGAACGTGGAATGGAACGTGGAATTGTACGTGGAACGGAACGCGGAACTGAACGTGGAATGGAACGTCAAATGAAATGTGGAATGGAATGGAATGGAATGTGAAATGGAAGGGAAAGTAATGTATAATGGAATGTGGAATGGAATGGAATGAAATAAAATGGAATGTGGAATGGAATGGAATGGAAATTGTAATGGAAAGGAATGGAATGTGGAATGGAATGGAATAATAAAGAAAGTGAAATGGTATTCAATGGAATGGAATGGAATGTGGAACGGAATGGAATGGATTGTGGAAAAGAATAGAATGAAACGTGGAATCGAATGTGAAATGGAATGTGGAATGAACGTGAAAAGGAATGCGGCATAGAATGTGGAATGGAATAGAATGGAATGGAATGGGGAATGGAATGTGGAATGGAATGGGGAATGGGATGTGAAATGGAATGGAATGGAACGTGGAATCGAATGGAATGGTATGCTGAAAGGAATAAGGAATGGAATGGCATGAGATGTGGAATCAAATGGAATGGAATGTTGAATGGAATAAGGAATGGAATGGAATGCAATGTGGAATCCATTGTGGAATGTAATGTGGAATGTAATGGAATAGAATGTGGAATGGAATGTGCAATGGAATGGATTGGAATTTGGAATGGAATGTGGAATGGAATGTGGAAAATACTGGAATGGAATGCGGAATTGAAAGTGGAATGGAATGTGGAATGGAACGTGGAATGGAACGTGGATTGGAATGGAGTGGAAAGAACAATGGAATGTCGAATGGAATGGAATGGAAAGTGGAATGGAAAGTGGAGTTCAATGGAATGAAATGTGGAATGGAATAAAATGGAATGTGGAATGGAATGTGGAATGGAAGGGAAGGGAATGTGGAACGGAATGTTGAATTCAAAGTGGAATGCAATGTGGAATGGAACGTGGAAAGAAAAGTGGAATGGAAAGTGGAACGGAACACGCAATACAATGTTGAATGGAATAGAATGAAGTGTGGAATGGAATAGAATGGAATGGGATGGAATGTGGAATGGAATGGAATAGAAATTGTAAAGGAAAGTGGAATGGAATGTGGAATGGATTGTGGAAAGTAATGGAATTGAATGTGGAATGGAATGTGGAATGGAATGGAATGAAACGTGGAATGGAATGTGGAAAGCAATCTGGAATGGAAAGTGGAATGGAACATGGAATAGAATGGAATGGAACGTGGAATGGAAAGTGGAATGGAATGAGGAATGCAACGTGGAATTGAATGTGGAATGGCAAGTGGAATGGAAAGTTATGTAATGTGGAAATAAATGGAATGGAATGTGGAATGGAATTTAATGGAATGCAGAATGGAATCTGGAATGGAACGGAATGGAATGTGGAATGGAATGGAAAGGAATGTGGAATGGAATATGGAAAGGAATGCGGAATGTAAAGGAATGCAATTTGGAATGGAATGTGGAATGCACTGTGGAATGGATTGTGGAAAGGAATGGAATGAAATGTGGAACGGAATGTGGAATGGAAAGTGGAATGGATTGCAATGGAATGTGGAATGGAATGGAATGGAATTGTAAGTGGAATACAATGGAATGGAATGGAATATGGAATTGAATGGAATGGAATGTGAAATGGAACGGATTGTAGTGTGGAATGGAATGGAATGGAACGGAATGGAATGCGAAGTGGAATGTGGAATGGAACGTGGAATGGCATGAAATGGAACATGGAATGGAATAGAACGCAACGTGGAATGGAATTGAATGGAACGTGGAAATGAACGTGGAATGGCACGTGGAATGGAATGTGAAATGGAATGTGGAATGTAATGTGGAATGGAATGTGGAATTCAATGTGGAATGGAATGGAAAGGAATGTGCAAAGGAATATGAAATGGAATGTGAAGTGGAATGCAATAGAATATGGAATGTAATGTGGAATGGAATTGAAAGGAATGTGGAATGGAATGTAGAATGGAATGCGGAATGGAATGTAATGGAATGGAATGTACAAACGAATGTGTAATGGACTGTGGAAGAGAATACAATGTTATGGCCAACTGAATGTGGATTGGATTGTGAAATGGAATGTGGAAAGAAATATCGAATGGAATGGAGTGGATCATGGAATGGAAAGTGGAACCGAAAGTGGAATGCAAAGGAACGGAATATGGAATGGAATGTGGAATGAATGTGGAATGGAAATTAGAATGGAATGGAAAGGAAATGAATGGAATGGTGAATGGAATGTGGAAACGAACGAGGAATGGAACATGGAATGGAATGGAATGGAACGTGGAATGGAACGTGGAACGGTACGTGGAATGGAACGTGGAATGGAATGAGGAATGGAATGGAATTGGATGTGGTATGGAATGTGGAATGGAATGTGAAATGCAACATGGAATGGAATGGAATGGGGAATGGAACGTGGAATTTAGTGGAAAGGAAAGCGGAATGGAATGTGGAATGGAATGGAATGAAACGTGGAAAGGAAAGTGGAATGGAAAGTGTAATGGCAAAGAATGGAATGTGGAATGGAATGTGAAATGTCATGGAATGGAATGTGGAAAGGAATGTGGAATAGAATGGAATGGAATGCGAAATGAAATTTAGTGGGCTGTGGAATGGAATGTGGAATGGAATGGAATGGAATGTGGAATGGAATGGATTGGAATGTGGAATGGAATGGAATGGAATGTGGACAGGAATGTGGAATGGAATGTGGAACGGAATGTGGAATGGAATGTGGAAAGGAATGTGCAATGGAAAAGAATGGAATGTGAAATGCAATGAAATGAAATATGTATTGGATTGTGGAACGGAACGGAATGGGATGTGAAATGGAAAGTGGAAAGGAATGTGGAATGGTACGGAATGGAATGTGGAATGGAAGGTGGAATGGAGTGTGGATTGGAATGTGGAATGGAATGTGGAATGCAATGCGGTAAGGAAGGTGGAAACAATGTGGAATGCAACGGAATGGAATGTGGAATGGAATGCGGATTGGAGTGTGGAATGTAATGTGGAATTGAATGGAATGGAATGTGGAATGGAGTGTGGAATGGAATGTGGAATGGAACGGAATGGAAATTGGAATACAATGTGTAATGGAATGTGGAATGGAATGTGGAATGGAGTGTGGAAGGGAATGTGTAATGGAACGGAATGCAATGTGAAATGGAGTGTGGAATGGAATGTGTAATGGAATGTCAAGCGAAATGCAATGGAATGTGAAATTAAACGTGGAATGGAATGGAATGGTATGTGGAATGGAATGTGGGATGGAATGTGGAATGGATTGTGGAATGGAATGTGGAATGGAATGGAAAAGAATGTGCAAAGGAAAATGGAATGGAATGTTATGTGGAATGGAATGTGGGATGGAATGTGGAATGGATTGTGGAATGGAATGTGGAATGGAATGTGGAATGGAATGGAAAAGAATGTGCAAAGGAAAATGGAATGGAATGTGCAATGGATTGTGGAATGGAATGCAATGAAATCTGGAAAGGAATGTGGAATGGAACTTGGAACGGCATGAAAATGAACGGGGAATGGAATGCAATGGAAAGTGGAATGGAATGGAATGGAACTGGGAATGGAACGTGAAGTGAAATGTGGAATGGAATGTGGGAAGTAATGGAATGGAATGTGGAATGGAATGGAGAGGAATGTGCAAAGGAATATGGAATGGAAAGTGGAATGCAATGTGGAATGGAATGTGGAATGGAATGGAGAGGAATGTGCAAAGGAATATGGAATGGAAAGTGGAATGCAATGTGGAATGGAACGCAATGGAATATGGAACGGAATGTGGAATGGAAAGTGGAATGAAAAGTGGAATGGTATGGAATGGAAAGTGGAAAGGAATGTGGAATGCAACGTTGAACGGAAAGTGGAATAGAATGGAATGGAACGTGGAATGGAATGCGGAATGGAATGGAAAGGAAAGTGGAATGGAAAGTAGAATGGAATGTGGAATGGAATGGAATGGTATGGAATGTGAAATGGAATGTGGAATGAAATATGAAATGGAACGTGGAATGCAATGTGGAATGGAATGAGAAGGAACGTGGAATGGAATGTGGAATGGAATGGAATGGAATGTGGAATGGAATATGCAAGGTAATGGAATAGAATGTGCAAAGGAATGTGGAATGGAATGTGGAAGGGAATGCAATGGTATGTCAAATGGAATGTGGAATGGAATGTGAAATAAAATATGGAAAGGAAAGTCGAATGGAATGGAATGGAAAGTGGAATGTAATGGAAAGGAATGCGGAATGGAACGTGGAATGGAACATGGAAAGGAATGTGGAATGGAATAGAATGGAATGTGGAATGAAATGTTGAATAGAATGTGGAATGGAATGGAATGGAATGAAATGTGGAATGGATTGTGGTACGGAACCTGGAATGGAACGTGGAATAGAATGAAATGGACCGTGGAATGGAACGTGGAATGGTACGTGGAATGGAACGTGGAATGGAATGAGGAATGGAATAGAAAGGAATGTGGAATGGAATGTGGAATGGAACATGAAATGCAATGTGGAATGGAATGGAATGGAATGCGGAACGGAACGTGGAATGGAACGTGGAAAGGAATGGAATGAAACGTGGAATGGAACGTGGAATTGAACGTGGAATGGAAAGTGGAAAGGAATGGAATGGAATGTTGAATGGAATGTGGAGTGGAATGCGGACTGGAATGTGAAATGTAATGGAAAGTTAAGTGGAATGGAATGTGGAAAAGAATGGGGAATGCAATGGAATGGATGGTGGAATGGAATGTAGTGAGTTGTGGAATGCAATGTGGAATGGAATGGAATGGATAGTGGAATTTAATGTGGAATGGAATGTGGAAAGGAATATGGAATGGAACAGAATGGAATGTGCAATGGAATGTCGAATAGAGTGTGGAATGGAATGTGGAATTGAACGGAGATTAATGTGGAATGGAATGTGGAATGGAGTGTGGAATGGAATGTGGAATGGACGGAATGGAAGGTGGAATGGAATATGGAATGGAATGTAGCATGGAACGTGAAATGGAGTGGAATTGACTGTGGAATTGAACGTGGAATGAAACGGACTGAGACGTGGAATGGAACGTGGAATGGAAAGGAATGGAATGTTAAATGGAAGGTGGAATGGAATGTGGAAAGGAATGGAATGGAATGTGGAATGCCACGTGGAATAGCACGGAAAGTAATGCAATGTGCAGTGGAATGGAATGGAATGTGGAATGGAATGGAATGAAATCTGGAAAGGAATGTGGAACGGAATGTGGAATGGAATGTGGAACTGAACGTGGAATGAATGTGGAATGGAACGGAATGGAATGTGAAATGGAATGTGGAATGGAATGGAAGGGATTGTGAAACGGAATGGAATGGAATGGAGAATTGAAGGGAATGGAATGTGAATGGAATGCGAATGGAATGGTTTTGAATGGATTGTGAAATCGAAAGTGGAATGGAATGGAATGTAATGGGGAATTGAAGGGAATGGAATGTGAAATGGAAAGTGGAATGGAATGCGAAATGGAATTTGGAGTGGAATGGAATGCAGTGTGGAATGGAATGGAATAGAATGTGGAAAGCAAAGCGGAAAAGAAAGTGGAATGGAAAGTCGAATGGAATGTGGATGGGAATGTGGAATGGAACAGAATGGAATGTGAAACAGAATGTCGAATGGAATGGAATGGAATGTGGAATGGAAGGTGGAACGCAATGTGGAATGGAATGTGGAAAGGAATGTGGAAACGAATCTGGAATGAAATGGAATGGAAAGTGAAATTGAATGGAATGGAATGTGGAATGGAATATGGAATGGAATGGAATGGAATGTGGAATGGAATGTGCAATGGAACAGAATGGAATGTGGAATGGAATGTATAATGGAATACAATACAATGTGGAATGGAATGGAATGGAATTCTATGGAATGTGGATGGGAATGGAATGGAAAGTGGAATGGAATGGAATGTGGAATAGAATGTGGAATGGAATGCAATTGAATGAGGAATGGAATGGAATGGAATGGTATGGAATGTGGAATGAAATGGAATGGGATGTGGAATTGGATGTGGAATGGAATGGAATGGAACGTGGAATGGAACCTATAATGGAATGTGAAATGGAAAGTGGAATGGAACAGAATGAATGCATCATGCAATGGAGAGGAATGGAACATGGAATGGAACGTGGAATGGAAAGTGGAATGTTATGTCGAATGGAATGGAATCGAATGTGGAATTGAATGTGGAATGGAAAGTGGAATGGAAAGTGGAATGGAATGTGAAATGGATTCTGAAATGGAGTGGAATGGAATGTGGAATGGAAAGAGGAATGGAAAGCAGTGGAATGGGGAATGGAATGTGGAATGGAATGTGGAAAGGAATGGAATGCAATGTGGGATGTAATGTGGCATGGAAAATGGAATGCAACGGATTGGAATGTGGAACGGTATGTGGAATGGAATGGAATGGAAAGGGGAATGGAAAGTTTAATGGAACGTGGAATGGGACGTGGAATAGAATGTGGAATGGAATGCAATGTAATTGAGTTCGGAATGGAATGGAATGGAATGTGTAATGGAATGTGTTTTGGAATCTGAAATGGAATGTAGAATCGAATGTTGAATGGAATGGAATGGAATGTGGAATGGAATGTGGAAGGGAACATGGAATGGAATGGAATGGAATGTGGAATAGAATGTGCAATAGGATGTAGAATAGAATGTGGAATTTAGTGGAGTGTGGAATGGAATGTGGAATAGAATGTGGCATGGCATGGAATTGAATGTGGAATGGTATGGATTTGAATGTGGAAAGGAATGTGGAAGGGAGTACAATGCAATGTGGAATGGAATGGAAAGGAATGTTTAATAGAATGTGGAATGCAATGTGGAAAGGAATGGAACGGAATGTGGAATGGAATGTGGAATGCAGCGTGGAATGGAATGTTGAATGGAACGGAATGGAATCTGGAATGGAACGTGGAATGGAATGTGGAACGGAATGTGGAATGGAAAGTGGAATGGATTGGAATGGAACATTAAATGGAATGGAAGGGAATGTGGAATGGATCGTGGAACGGAATGGAGTGGAACATGGAATGGAACTTGGAATGGAATGTGGAATGGAATAGAATGGAACGTGGAAAGGAAGGTGGAATGGAATGTCGAAAAGATTGAAATGTCGAAAAGCTGTGGAATGGAATGTGGAATGGAAGGGAAAGGAAGGTGAAATGGAATGTGGATTGAAGTGTGGAATGGAATGGAATGGAAAGTGTAATTGAATGGAATGGAACGTGGAATGATATGTGGAATAGTACGTGGAAAGGAATGTCGGATGGAATGGAATGCAATGTTGAATGCAATGGAATAGAATGTGGAATGGAAAGTGGAATGGAATGGATTGGAATGTGGAATGGAATGTGAAATGGAATGCAGAAAGGAATGTGGAATGGAATGGAATGGAATGTGCAATGGAATGTGGAATGGAATGTAATGGAATGTGGAATGCAAAGTGAAATAAATTGTGGAATGGAATGTGGAATGGAAGATGGAATGGTGTGGAATGGAATACGGAATTGGATGGAATGGAAGGTGGAATGGAATGTGGAATTGAATGAAATTGAATGTCGAATGGAATGAAATGGATTGTGGAATGGAATGGAAAGGAATGTGGAATCGAATGGGGAATGGAATGGAACATGGAACGGAATGGAATATAAGGTGGAATGGAACGTTGAATGGTATGCAATGGAACGTGGAATGGAAAATTGAATGGAACGTGGAATGGAACCGTGGAATTTAATGTGGAATGGAAGATAAAATGGAATGTGCAATGGAATATGGATTGGGACGTGGACTGGAAAGAAATGGAATCTGGAATGCAACATGGAGCGGAACAGAATGCATCATGGAATGGAATGTGGAATGGAATGTGGAATAGAACGTGGAATTGAATTTCGAATGGAATGTAATGGAATGTGGAATGGAATTGAATGGAATATGGAATGGAATGTGGAATGGAATGGAATGAAATGTGGAATGGAATATGGACTGGAATTGAATGGAATGTGGAATGGAAAGGAATGGAATGGAATGGAATGGAAAGTGGAATGAAATGTGGACTGGAATGCATTGGAATGTGGAATGGATTGTGGAATGGAACGGAATGGAATGTGGAATGGAATTTGGAATGGAATGTGGACAGGAATGCAATGGAATTTGGAATAGAATGCGGAATGGAGTAGAATGGAATGTGGAACGGAATGTGGAATGGAATGGAATGGAATGTGGAATGGAATGTGGAATGGAATGGAATGGAAAGTGGAATGGAATTTGGAATGGCGTGGCATGGATTGTGTAATGGAGTGGAATGGAATGTGGAATGGAACGTGGAATGGAATGTGCTATGGAAAGTAGAATGGAACGTGGAATGTAACAGAATACAACAAGGAATGGAACGCGGAATTGAATGGATGGAACGTGGAGTGGAACGTGGAATCGAATGTGGAATGGAATGTGGAAAGGAACGAGCAACGGAATGGAATAGAATGTGGAAAGGTACGTGGAATGGA
Organism: Pongo pygmaeus; assembly: GCF_028885625.2. Taxonomy (NCBI): domain Eukaryota; kingdom Metazoa; phylum Chordata; class Mammalia; order Primates; family Hominidae; genus Pongo; species Pongo pygmaeus. The sequence goes on from NC_072395.2 coordinate 14,607,826, forward strand.
ATTGAATGGAGTGTGGAACAGAAAGTGGAACGGAATGGAATGGAACGTGGAATGGATCGTTTAATGGAAAGTGGAATGGAATGTGGAATTGAATGGAATGGAATGTGGAGTGAAAGGGAATGGAATGTGGAATGGAAAGTGGAATGTAATGGAATGGAATGTGGAAAGGAATGGAATCGAATGTGGAATGGAAAGAATGGAATGTGGAATGGAATGGAATGGTATGGAATACAGAATGGAATGGAATGAAATGGAATGCAATATGGAATGGAATGGAATGGAATGTGTAATGGAAAGGAATGGAAAGTGGAATGGAATGGAATGATATGGAATGTGGCATGGAATTGCACTGAATGAAAAGGTGTTTGGAATGGAATGGAATAAAATTTGAAATAGAATGGAATGAAACGTCGAATGGAATATGAAATGGAATGGGGAATGGAACGTGGAATGGAAAGTGGAATGGAATGTGGAATTTAATGGATAGGAATGGGGAATGGAATGTCGAATGCATTGGAAAATGCAATGTGAAATGTAGTGGAATGGAATGTGGAATGGAATGTGGAAAGGAATGTAGAATGGAATAGAATGGAATTTGGAATTTAATGTAGTGGGTTGTGGAATGGAATGTGGAATGGAATGGAATGGAATGTGGAATGCATTGTGGAAAGGAATATGAAATGGAACGGAATGGAATGCGCAATGGAATGTGGAATAGAGTGTGGAATGGAATGTGGAATGGAACGGAATGGAATATGGAATGGAATGTGGAATGGAGTGTGGAATGTTATGTGGAAAGGAAGTAATGGAATGGGTAATGAAATGTGGAATGGAATGTAGAATGGAATGTGAAAGCGAATGGAATAGACTGTGTTATTGAACGTGGAATAAAATGGAATGGGATTTGGAATGGTTTGTGGAATGCAACGTGGAATGGAAAGGAATGGAACGTTAAATGGAATGTGGAATGGAAAGTGGAAAGGAATGGAATGGAATGTGGAATGGAATTGAATGGAAAGGAATGTGGAATGGAATGGAATGGTTTGTGGAATAGAAAGGAATGGAATGTGGAATGGAATACGGAATTGGATGTGGAATTGTATGTGGAATGGAATGGAAAGGAATGTGGAATGGATTGGAATGGAATGTGGAATGGAAAAGAATGGAATAGAATGTGGAGTGCAATTGAATGGAATAGAACAGAATGTGGATTGGAATGTCATGGAATGTGGAATGGAATGTGTGATGAAATGGAAAGGAATGTGGAATGGAATTGAATGGAATGTGCAAAGCAACGTGAAATGGGAAGGAATTGAATGTGGAATTCAACGTGGAATGGAACAGAATGGGAAGTGGAATGGAACGTGGAATGGAACGTGGAACGGAATGGAATGGAATGTGGAATGGAATGTGAAACGCAATGTGGAAAGGAATGGAATGCAATGAGGAATGGAATGTGGAATGGAATGGAATGGAATATGGAATGGAATGTGGAATGGAACGGAATGGAAGGTGGAATGCGATGTGGAATGGTGTGTGGAACGGATTGAGGAATGGAGTGTGGAATGGAATATGGAGTGGAATGTGGAATGGAATACGGAATGGAATGTGTAAAGGAATGTGGAATGGAACGGCAAGTAATTTGGAATATACTGTGGAATGTAGTCTGGCATGGAATGTGGAATGAAACGTAATGGAACGTGCAATGGAATGTGGAATTGAATGTGGAATGGAATGTGGAATTGAATGTGGAATGGATTGTGGAATGGATTGTGGAATGGAACGGAATGGAACGTGGAATGGAATATGGAATGGAATATAGAATGGAGTGTGGAAAGGAATGTTTAATGGAACGGAATGGAAAGTGAAATGGAATTTGGAATGGAATGTGGAATGGAAGGACAGGTTCAATGGAATGTAGTGTGTAATTGAATGTGGTATGGAAAGGAATGGAAAGTGGAATAGAAATTGGAATGGAGTGTGAAGTGGAATGTGTAATGGAAAGGAATGGAATGTGGATTGGAAGGTCAAATGTAATGGAATGGAATGTGGAATTGAATGTGGTATGTAATGGAATGGAAAGTGGAATGCAATGTGGCGTGCAATGGAACGGAATGTGGAATGGATTGTGGTGTGGAATTTGGAATGGAATGTGGAATGGAATGAGGATTGGAATGTGGAATGCAACACGGAATGTAATGTGGAATGGAATGTGGAATGCAAAAGAATGGAACGTGTAATGGAATGTGGAATGAAATGTGGAATGGAAGGTGGAATGAAATGTGGAATGGAATGGAATTGAATGTGGAAAGGAGTGTGGAATGGAATGAAACGGAATGTGGAATGGAATGAAACGGAATGTGGAATGGAATGAAACGGAATGTGGAATGGAATGGAATGAAATGTCCAACGGAATGTGGAATGGAATGTGGAATGGAATGGAATGAAATTGGGAATGGAATGGATAATGGAATGTTGAAAGGAAGTGGAATGGAATGGATAATAGAATATTGAAAGGAGTGGAATGTTGAAAGGAAGTTGAATGGAATGGATAATGGAATGTTGAAAGGAAGTGGAACGGAATGGAAAGGAATGCGGAATGAAACGTGGCATGATATTGAATGGAACTTTGAAAAGAACATTGAATGGAACGTGGAATGGAATGTGGAATGGAATGTGGCATGCAATTTAATGGAATGTGGAACGACATATGGAATTGAGCGGAATGGATTGTGGCATGGAATGCAATTGAAAGTGGAATGGAATGGAATGGAATATGGAATGGAATGTGGAATGCAATGTAATGGAATGTTGAATAGAAAGTGGAAAGGAATGTGAAATGGAACGTAATGGAATTTGAAATGGAATGGAATGGAATGTGGAATGGAATGGAATGGAAAGAGGAATGGAATGTGAAAACGAATGTGGAATAGAACGGAATGGAATGTGGAGTGGAATGTGGAATGGAGTGTGGATTGGAAACTGGAAAGGAACGCAATGCAACGTGGAAAGGAATGCGCAATGGAATCTGGAATAGAAAGGAATGGAATACGGAATGGAATGGAATGGAAAGTGGAGTAGAATGGAATGGAATGGAATGTGGAATGGAAAGTGGAATGGAATGGAATGGATTGTGTAATGGAACGGAATGGAGTGTGGAATGGAAAGGAATGCTAAATGGAATGTGGAATGGAAGTTGGAATGGCATGATATGGAACGTGGAATGGAGTGGAATAGATCATGGAATGGAATGGAATGGAACGTGGAATGGAACATGGAATGGAACGTGGAATGGAATGTGGACTGGAATGGAATGGAATGTGGAATGGAATGTGTAATGGAATGTGGAATGGAATGGAAAGGAATGTGCAAAGGAATATGGAATGGAACGTGGAACGGAATGTGGAATGGAACGCAATGGAATGTGGAATGGAATGTGGAATAGAACGTGGAATGGAAAGTGGGATGCAATGGAATGGAAAGTGGAATGGATTGTGGAATTGTTGCAGAATGTAAAGTGGAATGGAATGGAAAGTAACGTGGAATGGAATGTGGAATGGAATGGAAAGTAACGTGGAATGGAAGGTGGAATGGAATGGAAAGGAATGTGGAAGGGAATGTAGAATGGAATGCGGAATATAATGGAAAGGAATGGAATGTGAAATGGAATGTGGAGTGGAATGTGAAAACGAAAGTGGAAAGGAAAATAATGGAACGTGGAATGGAAAGTTGAATGGATTGTGGAATGGAACGGAATGGAATGAGGAATAGAATGTGCAATGGAATGGAATCGAATGTGCAAAGGAATGTGGAATGGTTTGTGGAAGGGAATGCAATGGTATGTGGAAAGGAATGTGGAATGGAATGTGAAATGGAATGTGGAAAGGAATGAGTAATGGAATGGAGTGGAATGGATCGTGGAATGGAATGGAATGGATCGTGGAATGGAACGTGGAATGTAACGTGGAAAGGAACGTGGAATGGAAAGGCATGGAATGTGGAATGGTATCTTTAATGTAGTGTGGAATCGAATGTGGAATGAAATGTGGAATGGAATGTTGAATGGAATGTGGGAAGGAATGTGGAATGGAAAGGAATGGAATATTGAATGGAATGTGGAATAGAGTGTGGAATGGAAAGGAGTGCAATGTGGAATGGAATGTGAAATGGAATGGAATGAAATATGAAATGGAATGTGCAATGGAACGTGGAAAGGAATGTGAAATGTAATGGAATTGAATGTGGAATCGAACATGGAATGGAATGGAATGGAATGTGGAATGGAATGTGGCATGGAATGGAATGCAATGTGAAATGGATTGTGGAATGGAATGTGGAATGAAATGAGGAATGGAATGAGGAATTGAATGGAGTGGAATGTGGAATGGAACGTGAAATGGAATGGAATGGAATGTGAAATGCTATGTGGATTGGAAAGTGGAATGGAACGTGGAATGGAAAGTGGAAAGGAATGTGTAATGGAATGGAAAGGAACGTGTGATGGAATGTGGAATGGAATGGAATGGAATGTGGAATGAAATGTGGAATGCAATGGACTGGAATGTGGAATGTAAGGTGGAAAGGAATGGAATGGAATGTGAAATGGAATGTGGAGTGGAATGGAAAGGAATGTGGAATGGAAGGTGAAATGTAATGGAAAGGAATATGGAATGGAACGTGGAATGGAATTTAATGGAACGTAAAATGGAAATGAATAGAACGTGGAAGGGAAGGGAATGGAGTGTGGAATGCAAGGGACTGGAAGGCAGAATGGAATATGGAATGGAATTTGGAATGGAATGAGGAATGGAATGGAAAGGAATGTGGAATGCTATTGAAGGGAATGTGGAATGGAATGTAAAGTGGAATGGAATGGAGTGTAATGGAATGTGGAATGGTATGGAATGGATCATGGAATAGAATGTGGAATGGAATGTGGAATGGAATGTGGAATGGAATGTGGGATGTAATATGAAATGGAATGTGGAATGGATTGTGGAACGGAATGAAATGGAAAGTGGAATGTAATGTAATAGGACATGGAATGGAATGGAATGGAAGATGGAATGCAAAGTGGAATGAAATGGAATGGATTTTGGAATGGAATGGAATGGAATGTGGAATGGAAAGGAATGGAACGTGGAATGGAATGGAAAGGAATGTGGAATGGAAGGGAATTTAATGTCGAATGGAAAGTAGAATGGAATTTAATGGAACGGGGAATGGAGTTGAATAGAACGTGGAAGGTAATGGAAGGGACTGTGGAATGCAATGGAGTGGAATGCCTAATGGAATGTGGAATGGAATACGGAATGCATTGTGGAATGTAATGGAAATGAACGTGGAATGCAATGGACTGGAACGTTGAATACAATGGAATGGAATGTGGAATGGAATGGAATGGAATGAAATGTGGAAAGGAATGGAGTTGACTGCGGAAGAGAATGAGGAATGGAAGGTGGAAAGGTATGTATAGTGGAATGTGGAATGAAATGTTAAATGGAACGTGGAATGGATTGTGGAATGGAATGAAATGGAAAGTGGAATGGAATGGAATGGAACTTGGAATGGAATGGAATGGAACGTGGAATGGAATATGGAATGGAGTGGAATGGAAAGTGGAATGGAATGGAATGGAATGTGGAGCAGAATGGAATGGATCGTGCAATGGAATGGAATGGAATGTGGAATGGAAGGGAATGGAATGCGGAAAGGAATGTGGAATGGAATGTGGAATGGAAAGAGGAATGGAATGGAATGGAACGTGCAATTGAATGGAATGGAACGAGGAATGAAATGGAATGGAAAGTGGAATGGAAGGGAATGGAATGAGGAATGGAATGTGGAATGGAATATGGAATGGAAAGTGGAACAGAATGCAATGGAACGTGGAATTGAATGGAATGGAACGTGGAATGGAATGGAATGGAATGTGGAATGGCATGGAATTGAATGTGGAATGGAATGGAATGGACTGTGGAAAGAAATGTGGAATGGAATGTGCAATGGAATGTGAAATTGAATGTGGAATGGAATGTGGAATGGAATGGAATGGAATGTACAGAGGAATGGAATGTAATGGAAAGTGGAATAGAATGTGGAATGTAATGGAATGTGGTATGCAATGGAATGGAATGTGGAATGGAATGTGAAATGGAAATTAATGTGAAATTGAAGGTGGAATGGAATGTTGAATGGAATGAAATGGAAAATGTAATGGAAAGGAATGGATCGTGGAATGCAATGGACAGTTAAGTGGAATGGAATGTGAAACGGAATGTGGAATGGAATGTGAAATGGAATGTGGAATGGAATGTGGAATGCAATGGAATGCAATGTGGAATGGAACGGAATGGATTGTGTAAATGAATGTGTAATGGAACGTGGAATACAAAGGAAGGGAATGTAGTATGGAACGTGGAATGGAATGTGGAACGGAATGGAAAGGAATGTGGAATGGAACTTAATGGAATGTGGAATTGAATGTGGAATGGAACGTGGAGTGCAAAGGAAAGGCATGTAGAATTTAACGTGGAATGCGATGTGGAAAGGAATCTGGAATGGAATGTGGAATGGAACGGAATGGAAAGGAAAGTGGAATGGAATGGTACGGAACGGAATGGAATGGAATGGAATGTGGAATGGAATTGAACAGAATGGGAATGGAATGTGGAATGGAAAGGGATGGAATGTGGAATGGAATCTGGAATGGAATGAAATGGAACGGAATGTGGAATGGAATGGAATGGAGTGGAATGGAATGTTGAAATGAATGGAATGGAATGTGGAACGTAATGCAACAGAATGTGGAATGGAATGGAATGTGGAATGGAATGGAAAGTGGAATATAGTGTTTAATTGAATGGGATGGAATATGGAATGGAATGTGGAATGGAATAGAATGGAATGGAATGTGGAATGGAATGGAAAGTAATGGAATGTGGAACGGAACAGAATAGAATGTGGAACAGAATGGAATGGAATGTGGAATGGAATGTAGAAGGTATTGGAATGGAATGTGAAATGGAATGGAATGTGAAATGGAATGGAATGGAATGTGGAATGTGAAATGTAATGTGGAATGGAATGTGAAATGGAATGTGGAATGGAATGTGGAATTGAATGTGAAATGGAATGTGGAATGGAATGTGGAATAGAATGAAACTGAAAGTGGAATGGAATGGAACATGGAATATAATGGAATGAAACGTGGAATGGAACGTGGAATACAACAGAATGGAAAGTGGAATTGAATGGAATGGAATGGTATGGAATATGGAATGGAATGGAATGGAATATGGAACGGAATATGGAATGGAATGGAGTGGAAAATGGACTGGAAAATGGAATGAAACGAGTAATTGAACAGGCAATTGAACGTGGAACAGAAAGTGGAATGGAATGAGTAATGGAATGGAATGTGTAACGGAAGGGAATGGTTTGGGGAATGCAATGTGGAATAGAAAGTGTAAAGGAATGTGGAATGGAATGTGGAATGGAATGGACTGGAACGTGGTATGGAATCGAATGTAACATAGAATGGAATGGAATGGAATTGAATGTGTAATGGAATGGGAAGGAATGTGAAATTGAATGGAATGGAATGTTTAATGGAATGGAATGGAATTTGGAATTGAATGGATTTCATTGTGGAATGGAATGAAATGGAAAGGGGAATGGAATGGAATGGAATAGAATGTGGACAGGAATGGAATGGAATGGAATGGAATGTGGAATGCAATGGAATGAAATTGAATGTGGATTGTAATGAAATGGAATGTAACAGAATGTGGATTGGAAAGTAATGGAATGTGGAATGGAATGGAATGGAATGTGGGATGCAATGAAATGGAACGGATTGGAATGTGAAATGGACTGTGGAATGGAATGTGGAATGGAATGGCACGGAATGTGGAATGAAATAGAATGGAATGTGGAATGGGATGTTGAATGCAAAGGCATGGAATGTGGAATGGATTGTGGAATGGCATGTGGAGTGGAATGTGGAATGCAATGTTTCGGAATGTGGAATGGAATGGAATGGAATGTGGAATGGGATGTGACATGGAATGGAATGTGGTGTGGAATTTGGAATGAAATGGAATAGAATGGAATGGGGAATGGAATGTGGAATCGAATGTTGAATGGAATGTGGAATGGAAAGTGGAATTGATCTTAGTGCAATGTGTAATGGAAAGTGGAATGGAATGGCACGAAATGTGGAATAAAATGAAATGGAATGTGGAATGGAATGTGGAATGGAATGGCAAGGAATGTGGAAAGGAATGGAATGGAAAGTGGAATGGAATGCGGTTTGGAATGGAATGGAATGTAGTGTGGAATGTGGAATGGAATGGAATGGAATGGAATGTGGAATAGAATGAAATGGAATGTGGAATGGAAAGGAATCCAATGGAATGTGGAATGGAAAGGAATGGAATTTGGAATTCAATGAACAGAGTGGAATGTGGAATGCAATGGAATGGAATATGGAATGGAATGTAACGGAATGGAATGTGGAATGGAATGGAATGGAACGTGGAATGGAATGGAATGGAATGTGGTATTCAATGTTATGGAATGCATAGTGGAATGGAAAGGAATGGAATGTGGAATGGAATATGGAATGGAATGGGATGCAATGTGGAATGGAATGTCGAATAGAATGGAATGGAATGTGGAATGGAATGTGAAATGGAATGGAACGTGGAATGGAATGGATTGGAATCTGGAATGGAATGGAATGGAAGGGAATCTGGAATCGAATGGAATGGAAAGGATTGGAATGGGGAATGGAATGGAATGGAATGGAATGTGGAAAGTAATGTGGAATGGAATGGGAAGGAGTGTGGAACGGAATGGAATGGAATAGAATGTGCAATGGAATGGAATGATATGGAAAGGAGAATGCAATGAATGGAATGTGGAAAGAAATTTTGAATGGAATGTAATGGAATGTGGAATGGAATGTGGAGGGGAATAGAAGGGAATGTGGAATGGAATGTGGAATGAATTTTATTGGAATGTGGAATGGAATGTTTAATGGAATCGAATGTGGAATGGAGTAGAAATGAAGGTGTAATGGAATGTGGAATGAAATGGGATGGAATGTGGAATGGAATGTGGCATGAAATGGGAAGAAGTGTGGAATGGAATGTGGAATGGAATGGGCTGGAATGTGGAATGGAATGTGCAATGGTAAGGAACGGAATGTAGAATGGAATGGAATGGAATGTGGAATGCAAAGGAAGGGAATGTGTAATGTAATGGAATGTAACGTGGAATGGAAAGGAAAGGAATGTGGAATGAAATTGAATGGAATGGAATGGAAAATAGAATGAGATGTGGAACGGAAAGTGCATTGGAAAGCGGAATGGAATGTGGAATGGAATGTAATGGAATGTGGAATGGATACGGGAATGAAATTGAATGGATTATGGAATGGAAAGAGGAATGGAATGGAACTGAATGGCTTATGGAATGGAAAGTGGAATGTAATGGAATGTGGAATGGAATGTGGAACAGAATGTGGAATAGATTGTGGAATGGAATGTAATGGAATGTGGCATGGAATGTGGAATTGATTGTGGAATAGTATGTGGAAAGGAATGGAATGGAATGTGGCATGGAATGTGGATTGAAATGTGGAATAGAATGTGGAATGGAATGGAATGGAAAGTGGAATGGAATGGAATGGAATGTGGAATGGAATGGAATGGATTGGAATGTGCAAAGGAATGTGGAATGGAAAGGAAAGCAATGTGGCATGGAATTTGGAATTGAACGTGGAATGGAATTGAATGGATGGTGAAATGGAATGGAATGGAATATGGAATGGAATGGAATGGAATGGAATGTGGAAAGTAATGGAATGGAAATTGGAATGGAATGTGGAAAGCAAAGTTGAGTGGAATGGAATGGAATGTGGAATGCAATGTAATGGAATGGAAATTGGAATGGAATTTAATGGAATGGAATGTAGAATGGAATTGAGTGCAATATGGAAATAAATGTGGAATGGAATGGAATGGAATAGAATGTGGAATAAGATTGAATGGAATGAGGAAAGAAATGGAATGGAATGAAATGTGGAATGGAATGTAATGGAATGTGGTATGGAACGGAATGGGATGTGAAACGGAATGGAATGCCCAATGGAATGGAATGGAATGGAATGTGGAATGGAATGGTATGTGGAATGGAATGTGGAATGGATAGAAAGTAACCGAATGTGGAATGGAATGGACTGTGGAATGGAACGGAATGGAATGTGGAACGGAATGGATGAAAATGTGGAATGGAATGTAAAGTGGAATGCAATGGAAAGTGGAAGCAATGGAATGGAATGTGGAAAGGAAAGGAATGGAAAGTGGCTGGAATGCAATGGAATGTGAATTTGAATAGAGTGGAATGAGGCTTGGAATGGAATGGAGTGCGGAATTTAATGCAATGGAATGTTTAATGGAAGGGAATGGAATGGGGAATGCAATGTGGAATGGAATGGAATGGAGAGGAATATGGAGTGGAATGGAATTGAATGTGGAATGGAATGGAATGGAACGTGGCATGGAATGGAATGGAATGTGGCATGGAATGGAACAGAATGTGCAGTGGAACGGAATGGAATGCAACGTGGAGTGGAATAGTATGGAAAGTGGAATGGAGTGGGACAGAACCTGGAATGGAGTGGGACAGAACCTGGAATGGAACGTGGAATCGAATGGAAAGAATAGAATGTAAAATGGAATGGAATGGAAAGTGGAATGGAATGGAATTGAATGCGCAACAGAATGTGGAATATAATGGAATGGAAAGTGGAATGGAATGTGGAATGGAAAGGAATTTGAAATGGAAATGGAATGGATTGTGAAATGGAAATAGAATGGAACGTGGAATGGAATGCAATGGAATGAGGTATCGAATGGAATGGAATGTGGAATGGAATTGTATGGAATATGGAATGGACCGTGGAATGGAATGGAATGGAATGTGGTATGGATTGTGGAATGCAATGTGGAATGGAAGGTGGAATGGAATGGAATGGAATCGAATGTGGAATGGAATGGAATGGAATGGAAAGTGGAATCGAGTGGAATGGAATGGAACAGAATATGCAATGGAATGTGGAAAGAACGGAAGGCTATGTGAAATGGAACGTGGAATGGAATGGAACGGAAAGTGGAATGGAATGGAATGGAATGTGTTATGGAATGAGGATATGAATGGAATAGTATAGAAAGGAATTTGGAATGTAATGGAGTGGAATGTGGAACGGGAAGTGAAATGGATTGGAATGGAATGTGGAAAGAAATGTGGAGCAGAATGGAAAGTAATGTGTAATGGAATGGAATAGAAAATGGAACAGAATGTGGAATGGAATGTGGAATGGAATGGAATGGAAGGTGTAAAGGAATAAGGATTGGAACGTGGAACTGACTGGATTGGAACGTGTAATGAAATGTGGAATGGTGTGGAATGGAATATGGAATAGAAAGTGGAATAGAATGGAATGAAATGTGAAATGTAATGGAATGGAATGTGGAATGGTATGTGGAATGGAATGTGGAATGGATAGGAATGGAACGTAGAATGGATTGAGGAATGGAACGTGGAATGGAATGCAACAGAACGTGGAATGAAACATTGAATGGAATGTGGAATGGAACAAGGAATGGAACGTGGAGTGGAATGAGTTATGAACTATGGAATGGAATGGAGGGGAACGAGGAATGGAATGAGGAAAGGAACGTGGAATGGAATGCAAAGGAACATGTAATGGAATGTGGAATGGAACGTGGAATGGAACGTGGAATGGAACGTGGAATGGAATGGAATGGAATGTGGAATGGAATGAGGAATGGAATGTGGAATGCAATGGAGTGGAAAGTGGAATGGAATGAGGAAAGAAACGTGGAATGCAATGGAAAGGAATGTGTAATAGAATGTGGAATGGAATGGAATGGAACAGTATGGAAAGTGGAATGGAATCTGGAATGTAACGTTGAATGGAATGGAATGGAATGAAATGTGGAATGGAAAGTGGAATGGAAAGGAATGGAAGGTGGAATGGAATGGAAAGGAATGTGGAATGGAAAGGAATGGAATGGAATGTGGAATGGAAGGGAATGGAATGTGGAATGGAATGGAATGGAATGGAACGTGAAATGGAATGGAATGGAACGTGGAATGGAATGGAATGTGGAATGGAATGGAATGGAATGTGGAATGGAATATGCAATGGATTGGAATGGAATGGAAGGAGGAATGGAATGGAAAGGAACTGCAATGGCATGGAATGGAATGAAATGTGCAGTAGAATGGAATGGATAGTGGAATGGAAGGGAATGGAATGTAACGGAATGTGGAATGTAACGGAATGCCAAATGGAATGGAATGGAAAGTGGAATGGAAGGGAAAGGAATGCGGTATGTAATGGGGAATGGAATTTGGAATGGAATGGAATGGAATGGAATGTAGAATGCAATGGAACGGAATGTGGCATGGAATAGAATTGAATGTGGAATGGAATGGAATGAAATGTGGAATGGAATGGAATTAAATGTGGAATGGAATGGTATTTAACGTGGAATGGAATGGAATGGAAATTGGAATGCAATTGAATGGAATGTGGAATGGAATATTGAATGGATTGGAATGGAATGGAAGTTGGAATGGAATGGAAAGGAACGTGGAATGGAATGCAATGGAATGAAATGTGGAATAGAATGGAATGGAATGTGGAATAGAAGGGAATGGAATGTGGAATGCAATGGAATGCAATGTGGAATGGAAGGTGGAATTCAACGAAATGTGGAATGGAATGGAATGCAATGTGGAATGGAATAGAATGGAATGTCGAATGGAATGTGGAATGAAATAGAATAGAATGTGGAATGGAATGGAATGGAATGGAACGGAATGTGGAATGGAATGTGGAATGGAATGGAATGGAATGTGAAATGGAAAAAGAATGGAAAGTGAAATTCAAATAGAATGGGATATGGAATGGAATGGAATGTGGAATGGAATGGAATGGAATGGAATGTGGAATGGAATGAAATGGAATGCGGAATGGAAGGGAATGGAATGTCGAATGGTATGAAGTGGAATGGAATGTGGAATGCAATGGAATGGAATGGAATGGAATGGAATGGAATGTGGAATGGAATGGAATGGAATGTTGAATGGAATGTGGATTGGAACGGAATGGAATTTGGAACGGAATGTGGAATAGAACGTGGAATGGAATGGAATGGAAGAGAATGGAATGTGGAATGGAATGTGGAATGGAATGTGGAATGGAATGGAATCGAATGTGGAATGCAATGGAATGGAAAGGAATGTGGAATGGAAGGGAATGGAATGTAGAATGGAAGGGAATGGAATGTGGAATGGAATGTAATGGAATGTGGAATGGAATGCATTGGAATGTGGAATTGAATGGAATTTACTGTGGAATGGAAAGGAATGGAATGTGGAATGGAATGGAATGGAATGGAATTTGGAATGGAATATGGAACGAATTAGAACCGAATGGAAGTTGAAATGTAATGGAAAGGAATGTGGGTTGGAATGGAATGGAATGAAATGTGGAATTGAATGGAATTTTATGTGGAATGGAATGGAATGGAATGTGGAATGGAATGGAATGGAATGGAATGTGGAATGGAATATGGAATGAAGTAGAACCGAATGGAAGTTGAAATGTAATGGAAAGGAATGTGGGATGGAATGGAATGGAATGAAATGTGGAATAGAATGGAAAGGAATGTAGAATGGAAGGGAATGGAATGGAATGGAATGTGGAATAGAATGGAAAGGAATATGGAATCTAATGTGGAAAGGAAAGGAGTGGTATGTGGAATGGAACGTGGAGTGGAATGGAATGGAAAGTGGAATGGAATGCAATGCAACATGTAATTGAATGCGGAATGGAACTGCATAGAATGGAATGGAATGTGGAATGGAACGAGTAATGGAATGGATAGGAATGGAATGGAATGTGGAGTGGATTGTGGAATGGAACGTGGAATGGAATGGAATGGAATGTGGAATAGAATGAGGAATAGAATGGAATGGAATCGAATGTAATGGAATGTGGAATCTAAAGTGGAAAGGAATGGAAGGGAATTAAATGTGTAAAGGAATATGCAATCTAATGTGGAAAGGAATGGAGTGGTATGTGGAATGAAACGTAGGGTGGAATGGAATGGAAAGTGGAATGGAATGCAATGCAACATGTAATTGAATGAGGAATGGAACTGTATAGAATGGAATGGAATGTGGAATGGAACGCGTAATGGAATGGATAGGAATGGAATGGAATGTGGAGTGGATTGTGGAATGGAACGTGGAATGGAATGGAATGGAATGTGGAAGAGAATGTGGAATAGAATGGAATGGAATCGAATGTAATGGAATGTGGAATTGAATGGAATGGAATGTGGAATTGAATGGAATGTGGAAAGGAAAGTAATGGAGTGCGGAACGGAAAGTGGAATGGAATGTGGAATGGAATGTGGAATGGAATGGAATGGAATCTGGAATGGAATAAGAAATGGAACGTGGAATGGAATGGAACGGAATGGAAAGTTTAATGGAATGTAATGGAAAGTGGAATGTAAAGGAACATGGAATGGCGACGAATGGAACATGGAATGCAATGTGGAATGGAATGGAATGGAATGTGGAATGGAATGAATAATGGAAGTTTAATGGAATGGAATGCAACATGGAATACAACGTGGAATGGAACATGGAATGGAACATGGAATGGATCGTGGTATTGAATGGAATGGAACGTGCAATGGAATGGAACGTGGAATGGAATGGACTGGAAAGTGGAATGGAAGAGTATAGAAAGTGGAATGGAGTAGGATGGAATGTGGAATGGAATGTGGATTGGAATGGAACGGATCGGAATGCAAAGTGGAATGGAATGGAACCTGGAAAGGAATGGAAATGAATGTGGAATGGAATGTGGAATGGAATGGAATGGAATGTGGAAAGTAATGTGGGAGGGAATGGAATGTGAAATGGAAATAGAATGGAATGTGAAATGGAAATAGAATGGAATGTGGAATTGAAAGAAATGGAATGTGGAATGGAATGGAATGGAATGTTAAATAGAATGTGGAATGGATTGGAAAGGATTGTGGAATGGAATGTGGAATGCAATGGAATGGAATATGGAATGGAATTGAATTGAATATCAAATGGAATGGACTGGAATGAAATGTGGAATGCAATGGAACGGAATGGAATGGAAAGTGGAATGGAATGGAATGGAATATGGAATTGAATGTGGAAACGAATGGCATGGTATGTGGAATGGAATGGAAAGGAATGTGGAAAGGAATGCGGAACAGAATGGAATGGAATGTGGAATGGAATGGAATGGAATGAGGAATGGAACGTGGAATGGAGTGGAATGGAATGTGTAATGGAATGTGCAATGGAAAGGATTGGAATGTGGAATGGAAAGGATTGGAATGTGGAATGGAAAGGAATGGAATGTGGAATGGAAGGTGGAATGGAAGGGAGTGGAATGTGGAATGTAATGGAATGGCACGTGGAATGCAATTTGGAATGGACTGGAATGGAACGTGGAATGGAATGAGCAATGGAACGTGGAATGGAATGCAATGGAACGTGTGATACAACATGGATTGGAACGTGGAATGGAACGTGGAATTGAACGTGGAATGGAAGGTGGAATGGAACGTGGAATGTAATAGAATGGAAAGTGGAATTGAATGGAATGGCACATTGAAAAGAATGGAATGGAATGTGGAATGCAATGGATTGCAATGTGGAACGGAATGTGGAATGGAATGTGGAATTGAATGGAATGGAATGGTATGTGGAATTGAATGGAATGGAATGTGGAATGGAATGGAACAGAATGTGGAATGGAATATTTAATGGAATGGAATGGAAAGTGGAACACAACGTGGAATGTAATAGTACGGAAAGTGGAATGGAGAGGAATGGAACTTGGAATGGAATGTGGAATGGAATGGAACGGAAAGAAATGCAAAGTGGAATTGAATGGAACGTGGAATGGAATGGAATTGAATGTGGAATGGAAAGTTTAATGTAATTGAATGGAATGTGGAATGGAATGGTTTGTGAAACGGAAATACAATGGAATGTGAAATGGAAATAGAATGGAATGTGGAATGTAAGGGAATGGAACGTGGAATGGAATCGAATGGATAGGAATGTGGAATGCAATGGAATGGAACGGAGTGGAATGGAATGTGGAATGGAATTCAAAGGAATGTAGAGTGGAATGTGGAGTCGAAAGTGGAATGGAATTGAATGGAACGGAATGGAATGTGGAATGGTGCGTGGAATGGAAAGTGTAATGGAATGGAATGGAATATGGAATGGAACGTGGAATGGAATGGAATGGAATGGAATGGAATGTGGAGTGGATTGTGGAATGTAATGTGGAAAAGAATGGAATGGAATCGAATGTAGAATGGAATGAAATGGAATGTGGAATGGAGTGGAATGTGGATTGGAATGTAATTGAATGGATAGGAATTGAATGGAATGCAGAATGCAATGTGGAATGGAATGGAATGGAATGGAATGGAATGGAATGGAATGGAATGTGGAATGGAAAGAGGAATGGAATCTGGAAAGGAATCTGTAATGGAAAGGAAGGGAATGCAATGTGGAATGGAATGTGGAATGGAATGTGGAAGGGAATGCAATGTGGAGTGGAATGGAATGTAATGTGGAATCGAGTGGAATGGAATGTGGAATGCAATGCAAAGGAATAGAATGGAATGTGGGATGGAATGGAGTGTAACGGATTGGAATATGGAATGGAATGTGGAACGGAATGTGGAATAGAATGCAGTGGAATGTGCAATGCAATATGGAATGGAATGGAAAGTGGAATGGAATGTGAAATGGAATGGAAAATGGAATGCAATGTGGAATGGAAGGGAATGTGCAATGGAATGTTGAATGGATTGGAATGGAAGGTAGAATGGAATGGAATGGATTCTGGAATGGAATCTCGAATGCAACGTTGAATGTAACGTGGAATAGAATGGAATGGAACGTGGAATGGCAAGTGGATTGGAGAGTGGAACGGAATGTGGAATGAAATGTGGAATGTGGAATGGAAAGGAATGTGGAATGGAATGCAATGGAATGTGGAATGCAATGGAACTGAACGTGGAATGGAATGGAAAGGTATGTGTAATGCAATGTTGAATGGAATGCGAAATAAAATGTGGAATGAAATGTGGAATGGAACAGAATGAATGGAACATGGAATGGAATGGAATGGAACGTGGAATAGATCGTGGAATGGAAAGTGGAATGGAATGTTGAATGGAATGGAATGGAATGTGGAACGGAATGTGGAATGGAAGGTGGAATGGAATGTGAAATGGATTGTGAAATGGAGTGAAATGGAAAGTGGAATGGAAAGAGGAATGGAACGCATTGGAATGGGGAATGGTATGTGGAAAGGAATGGAATGGAATGTGGAATGGAATGTGGCATGGAAAGTGGAATGCAATGGACTGGAATGTGGAACAGAATGCGGAATGGAATTGAATGTAAGGTGGAATGGAAAATTTAATGGAATCTGGAAGGGAACATGGAATGTAATGTGGAATGGAATGGAATGGAATGTGTAATGTAATGTGAAAAGGAATGTGGAAGGGAATGTTGAATGGAATGGAATGGAATGTGGAATGGATTGTGGAAGGTAACATGGGATGGAATGGAATGGAATGTGGAATAGAATGTGGAATAGAATGTAGAATGGAATGTGGAATGGAATGGAATATGGAATGGAATGTGGAATAGAATGTGGAATGGAATGTGGAATGGAATGAAATGTGGAATTGAATGGAAGGGAATGTGGAATGGAATGGGTTTGAATGTGGAAAGGGCTGTGGAAGGGAGTACAACACAATGTGAAATAGAATGGAATGGAATGTGGAATACAATGTCGAATGGAATGTGGAAAGGAATGGCACGGATTGTGTAATGGAATGTGGAATGCAGTGAGGAATGGAATGTGGAATACAAAGGAATGGAAAGTGGAATGGAATGTAGAATGGAATGTGGAATCGAAAGAGGAATGGATAGGAAAGGAACACTAAATGGAATGGAATGGAATGTGGAATGGGACGTGGAATGAAATGTAATGGAACATGGAATGGAACCTGAAATGGAACGTAGAATGGAACGGAATGGAACGTGGATTGGAACAAGGAATGGAATTTCGAAAGCATTGGAATGTGGAAAGAACGGAATGGAAAGTGGAATGGAAAGGAATGGAAGGTTAAATGCAATGTGGATTGGAATGTATAACGGAATGGAATGGAAAGTGGAATGGAATGGAAGGGAACGTGGAAAGAAATGTGGAATGGAACGTGGAAAGGAATGTCGGATGGAATGGAATTCAATGTTGAATGCAATGGAATGGAATGCGGAATGGAATGTGGAAGGGAATCTCGAATGGAATGTGGAATGGAATGGAATGTGGAATGCAAAGGAATTGAATGTGGATCGGAATGGGATGCAACATGGAATGGAATGGGATGGAACGTGAAATGGAGTGGAATGGAACTTGGAATGGAGTGGAACGGAACGTGGAATGAAATGGAATGGAATGTTGAATGTAATGGAATTGAAACTGGAATGCAATGGAATGAAATGTGGAATGTCATGGAAGGGAATGGAATGTGGAATTGAATGGCATTGAATGCGGAATGGAATGGAATGCAATGTGGAGTGGAGAGGAATGGAGTGTGGAATGGAATGTGGAATGGAATGGTATGGAATGTGGAACGGAATGGAATGTGGAATGGAATGCAATGGAATCCAGAATGGAATTTGGAATGGAATGGAATGGAATGTGTAATGGAATAGAATGGAAATTTGAGTGGAATTTGGAATGGAAAGGAATGGAATGGGGAATGGAAAGGAAAGGAATGCGGAATGGAATGGAATGTAACGTAGATTGGAAAGTGGAATGGAACGGAATGAAACGTAGATTGGAACGTGGAATGGAACGCGGAATGGAACGTGAAATGGAAAGTGCAATGGAATGTGGAATGGAATGCAATGGAATGTGGAATGTAATGTGGAACGGAATGCAATTGAATGGAATGGAATGAGGAACGGAATGTGGAATGGAATGGAATGGAATGTGGAATGGATTGTGCAATGGAATTGAATGGAATGTGGAATGGAATGTGGAATGGAATGGAATGGAATTTGGAATGTAATGTGGAATGGAATGGAATGGAAAGTGGAATGCATTGGAATGCAAAGTGGAATGGAATGGAATATAAATTGGAATGGAATGTGGAATGGAAAGGAATGGAATGTGCAATGCAATGAGGAAAAGAATGGAATGGAATGAGGAAGGGAATGGAATGGAATGAGGAATGCAAAGTAATGGAATGGAATGAAATATGGAATGGCATGGAATGGAATGGAAGGGAATGTGGAATGGAATGGAATGGAATGTGGATTGGAAAGTGGAATGCAATCGAATGCAATGTGGAATGGAAAGCGGAATGGCGTGGAATGGAAAGTGGAATGAAATGCAATGCACCATGGAATGTAATGGATTGTAATGGAATGTGAAATGCAATGGAATGGAATGGAATGGATGATGGAATACAATGGAATAGTATGTGGAATGGAATGTGGAAAGAAATGCAATGGAATGTGGAGTGGAATGGAATGGAATGTGAAATGCAATGTAATGTAATGTAATGGAAGGTGGAATACAATGGAATAATATGTGAAATGGAATGTGGAATGCAATGGAATGGAATGTGGAGTGGAATGGAAAGAAATGTAGAATGGAATGTGGAATGGAAAGTGGAATGGAATGCAAAGAAATTGAATGGAATGTGGAATGGAATAGAATGGAATGTGGAAGGAAATGGAATTCAACAGAGTGTGTAATTTATTGGAAAGCAATTTGGAATGGAATGGAATAGAAAGTAGAATGGACTGCAATGGAATATGGAATAGAATGGAATGGAATACGGAATGCAAAGTGGAATGTTATGGAATGGAATGTGGAATGGAATGGAGTGGAATAGAACGGAATGTGTAATGGAATGGAATGGAAGGTAATTTGGAATGGAATTTGGAATTGAATAGAATGGAATGGAATGTGGAATGGAATGAAATGGAATGTGGAAAACAATCGAGTGGAATTTGGAAAGCAATGGATTGGAATGTGGGAAGCAATGTGGAATGGAATGGAATGGGATGTGGAATGCAAAGTGGAATGGAACAGAATGGGGAATGAAATGGAATGGAATGTGGAATGGAATGGAAAGGAATGGGGAATTAAATGGAATGGAATGTGGAATGGAATGGAACGGAATGTGGAATGGAAAGGAATGGAATGTGGAATGGAAAGTGGATTGGATTGGAATGGAATGTGAAATGGAATAGAATGGAAAGTGGGATGGAATGTGGAATGGGATGGAAAGCACTGTAGTGGAATGTAATGGAATATAATGGAATGTGAAATGGAAACAGAATGGAATGCTTAATAGAATGGAATGGAATGTGGAATGGAATGGAATGAAATGTGTTATGGAATGGAATGGAACGTGGAAATGAAACTGGAATGGAATGGAATGTGGAATGGAATGGAATGGAATGGAAAGTGGAATGGAATGGAACGGAATTTGGAAAGGAATAGAATGGAATGGAATTTGGAATTCAATGGAATGGAATGGAATGTGGGATGGAATAGAATGGAATGTGGAATGGAATGGAAAGGAATGTGGAATGGAATGGAATGGAATGTACTATGGAATGGAACGTGGAATGGAAAGGAATTGAATGGAATGTGGAATGGAATGCAATGGAATGGAATGTGGAATAGAAGGGAAGGTAATTGAATATGGAATGGACTGGAATGGAATGGAATGTGGAATGGCATGGAATGGAATGTGGAATGGGATGTGCAATTTAATGGAAAGCAACGTCGAATGGAAAGAAAAGGAATGTGAAATGGAATGGGGAATAGAATTGAATGTAACGTCGAATGGAATGGAATGGAATGTGAGATGGAAGGGAATGGAACGTGAAATATAATGGAATGGAACTTGGAATGATATGCAATGGAATGTGGAATTGTATGGAATATGCAATGGAAGGGAATGGAATGTAGAATGGAATGGACTGGAATGTGGAATGGAATGAAATGGACTGTTAAATGGAATGGAATGGAACGTGGAAAGAAACGTGGAATTTAACCTGGAAAGGAATGTGAAATGGAACGTGCAATGGAATGCGGAATCGAATGGAATGGAATGTGGAATGTAATGTGGAATGGAACGGAATGGAATGGAATGGAATGAATGGAGTTTTAAATTGAGTGGAATGGAAATTGGAATGGAATTGAATTGAATGTGGAGTGGAATGGAATGTGGAATGTATTGTGGACTGGAATGCAATGGTATGTAGAATGGAATATGAAATGGAATGGAATGGAACGTGGAATGGAACGTGGAATGGAAAGTGGAATGAAAGGTGGAATGGACCGTGGAAAGGAATGCAATGCAACGTGGAATGCAATGTAATTCAAAGTGGAATGGAATATAATGGAATGTGCAAAGGAATGGAATTGAATGTGGAAAGGAATGTAGAATGCAGTGGAATAGAATTTGGGCTGGAAAGGAATGGAATTTGGAATGGAAAGTGGAATGGAATGGAATGCAATGTGCAATACGAAGTGGAAAGGAATGGCTTGGAATGCGGAATGGAATGTGGAAGGGAATGGAATGGAATGTGGAATGCAATGGAATGGAATGGAAGGTGGAATGGAATGGAATGGAATGGGAAAGAAAGTGGAATGGATTGGAATGGAATGGAATGTGGAATGGAATGGAATGGAATGTGGAAAGCAATAGATTGGAATGTGGGACGCAATGTAGAATTGAATAGAACGGAATGTGGAATGGAATGTCGAATGGAAAGGAATGGATCGGAATGTGGAAAGGAATGGAATGGAATGGAATGTGAAATTGAAATAGAATGTAATGTTTAATGGAATGGAATGGAATGTGGAATGGAGTGGAGTGGAACGGAAAGAAATGTGGAAGGGAATGTGGAATGGAATGGAATGTGAAAAGTAATGTCAAGGAATGTGGATTACAATCGAATGGAATGTGGAATGGAATTGAATGGAACGCAGAATGGAATGTGGAAATGAATGTGTTATGCAATTTAATGGAATGTGGAATGGAATGGAATCTAATGGAATGTGGAATGGAATGGAATAGTATTTGGAATGGATTGGAATGGAAAGTGGAATGGAATGCAATCTAACGGAATGTGTAACGGAATGGAATGCAATGGGGAATTGAGTGGAATATGGAATGGAAGGGAATAGAATATGGAATGGAATGGAATGGAGTGTTGAATGGAATGTGGAAAGGAGGGGAATGGAATATGGAATGAAATGGAATGAAACGTGGAATGGAATGTGGAATGAATGCAATGGAATGTGAAATGGAAGCGAATGCAAAGTGAAATGGAACGGAATCGAATGTGGAACGGAATGTCGAATGGAATGAGGAATGGAAAGTGGAAAGTAAAGTGGAATGGAACGTGGAAAGGAACGTGGAATGGAACGTGAAATGGAATGTGGAATGTGATGAAATGAAATCTGGAATGGAAGGGAATGCAATGGAATAGAATGGCATGAGAAATGGAAAGGAATGGAATGTGGATTAGAATGGAATGGAATGTGGATCGGAATGCAATGAAATGTGGAATGGAATTTGGAACAGAATGTGGAATGGAATGGAATGCGGAATGGAATGAAATGGAACGTGGAATTTAATGGTATCGAATGGAATGTGGAATGGAATGGAATGGAATCTGCAAAGGAATGTAATGGAATGTGGAATTTTATGGATTGGAATGTAATGTGTAATGCAATGGAATGGAATGTGAAATGAAATAGAATGGTGTGTGGAAGCGAATGAGGAACGGCATGGAATGGAATGTTGAATGGAACGTGGAATGGAAAGTGTATTTGAAGGTGGAATGGAATGTGGAATGGAGTGTGGAATGGAAGGGAATGGAAAGTGGAATGGAATGGAAGGTAATGTGGAATGGAATGGAATTGAAAGGAACGGAATGTGGAATGGAATGTAATTGAAAGCAGAATGGAATGGAATGGAATGCAATGTGTAATGGATTGGAACGGAAAGGAAAGGAATGGAATGCGGAATGGAAAGGAATGGAATGCAATATGGAAAGGATTGCAATAGATTGGAATGGAATGGAATGCGGAATGGAATGGAATAGAATGTGGAATGGAATGGAATGGAATGTGAAATGGAATGGAATGGAATGGAATGGAATACAACGTGGAATGGAATGGAATGTGGTATGAAATATGGAATTAAGCGGAATGGAAAGTTGAATGGAATGTGGAACGGAATGGAATGGAATGGAATTTGGAATGGAATGGAATGGAAGGGAAGGCAATATGGAATGGAATGGAATGTGGAATGGAATGGAATGCAATGTGGAATGGAATGGAATGTAATGTGGAATGGAACAGAATGGAATTTGGAGTGGAATGGAATGGAATGTGGAGTGGAATGGAATGGAATATGGAATGGAATGGAATGGAATGTGGAATGGATTTGATGGGAATGTGAAATGGAATGGAATGGAATGTGGAATGGAATGTGGGATGGACTGGAAATGAATGTGGAATTCAATGTGGAATGGAATGTAATGGAGTGGAATGGAATGTGGAATGGAATATAATGGAGTGGAATGGAATGTGGAATGGAATGGAATGGAAAGTGGAATGTAATATGGAAGGGAATGGAAGGCGATGCAATGTGGAAACGAATGCAATGGAATGCAACACGGATTGGAATGGATTTGAATGTTTAACACAATGGAATGGAAAGTAGAATGGGATGGAATGGAACGTGGAATGGAATGTGGAATGTATTGGAATATAAAGTGGAATGGAATGTGGAATGGAACGGAATGGAAGGTTGAATTTAAAGTGGAACAGAATGGAGTGTAATGTGGGATGGAATGGAATGGAATATGGAATGGAATGCAATGGAATGTAGAATGAAATAGAATTGAAAGTGTAATGGAATGGAATGGAATATGGAATTCAGTGGAAAGGATTGTGGAATGGAAAGTGCAATGGAACGTGGAATGGAATAGAAAGGACCATGGAATGGAACATGGATTGGAATGCGGAATGGAAAGGAATGGAATGGAATGGAATGGAAGGGAATGGCAGGTGGAATGGAATGGAAAGCAATATTTAATTGAATAGAATGGAATGTGGAATGGCATGGAATGGAATGTGGAATGGAATGGAATGGAAAGTGGAATGGAATTTGTAATGGAAAGTGGAAAGGGATGTGGAAGGTAATGGAATGAAATGTGGAATGGAACGGAATGGGATGTGGAATGGAATGTAACGGGAAATGGAAAGGAATGGAATGTGGATTGGAATGGAATGAAATGTGGATTGTAATGGAATGTAATTGAATGGAATATGAAATGGAATGTAATGGAATGGAATGTGGAAATTGTGTTTAATGGAATGGAATGGAATGTTGAATGGAATGTGGAATGGAATCGAATGGAATGTGGAAAGGAATGTGGAATGGAATGGAAAGGAAAGTGGAATGGAATGTAATGGAATGTGGAATGAAATGTGGAAAAGAATAGAATGGAATACAGGAATGGAATGCAGAATGGAAAGGAAAGGAATGGAATAGAAGTTGGAATGGAATGGAATGCAATGTGGAATGGAATGGAATGCAATGGAATGGAATATGGAATGGAATGGAATGGAATAAGTAATGGAATTTGGAATGGAATGGAATGCAATTTGGAATGGAACGGAATTGAATGTGGAAAGGAATGGAATGGAATATGGAAAGGAATGGAATGGAATGGAATGTGCAATGGAATAGAATGTAAAGTGAAATGTAATGGAATGGAATATTGAATGTAATGGAACAGAAGGGAATTTGGAATGGAATGGAATTCAATGTGGAATGGAACGGAATGGAATTTGGAATACAATGGAAAGGATCGTGGAATGCAACGTGGAATTGAACGTGGGATGAAACGTGTAATGGAATTGAATGGAATGTGGAATTTAACGTGGAATGGAAAGTGGAATGGAACGGAATGGAATGGATTGGAATGGAAAGTGGAATGGAATGGAATGGAATGTGCAGTGAAATGGAATGGAAAGAGGATTGGAATTAAATGGAATGGAATGGAATGGAATGTGGAATGGAATGGAATGTGTAAAGGAAAAGAATGGAATGTGAAATTGAATGCAATGCAATATGGAAAGCAATGGGATGGAATGTGGAATGGAAGGGAATGGAATGTGGAATGGAATGGAATGGAATGTGGAATGGAATGGAATGTAATGGAATGGAATGGAATGGAATGTTTAATGGTATGGAATGTGGAATGGAATGGAATGGAATGTGGAATGGATTGTGGAATGGATCGGAATGGAATGTGGAATGGAACATGAAATGGAAAGGAATGGAATGGAATGGAATTGATTGTGGAATGTAAAGGAATGGAATGTGGAATGGAAGGGAATGGAATGCAATCTGCAATGGAATGGAATGGAATTCGAAATGGAATGTAATGGAATGCGGAATGGAATGGAATGGAATGTGGAATGGAATGGAATGGAAAAGTGGAATGTAATCGAATGTAATCGAATGTGGAATGGAATGGAATGGAAAGTGGAGTGAAATGCGAAATAGATTGAAATGGAAAGTGGAATGGAATATGGAATGGAAAGGAATGGAATGTGGAATGGAATTTAATGGAATGGAATGGAATGGAATTTGGAATGGAATGGAAAGCAATGTGGAATGACATGGAACGCGGAATGGAATGCAATGCAATGTGGAGTGGAATGGAATGGAGTGGAATGGAATGTGGAATGGAATTGAATGGAATGTTGAATGGAATGTGTAATGGAATGGAATGTGAGCAGAATTCAATGGTATGTGGAATGGATTATGCAATGGAATCGAATGGAAAGGAATAGAAGTTGGAATGGAATGGAAAGCAAAGTGGAATGGAAAGGAATAGAATGTGGGACGGAATGAAAGTGAATGTGGAATTCAAAGGAATGGACCATGGAATGAAACATGTAATGGAAGATGGAATGGAGCATGGAATGGTATGGAATGGAACATGGAATGGAACATGGAATGGAAAGTAGAATGGACTGGAATGGAATGGAAAGGAATGGAATGGAATGGAATGGAATGTGGAACGGAATGGAATGGAATGTTGAGTGGAATGGAATGTAAGGTGGAATGGAATTTGGAATGAAAAGGAATGGAATGGAAAGGAATGGGGAATGGAATGGAATGGGAATGGAATGGAATGCAATGTGGAATGGAATGGAAAGGAATGTGGAATGGATTGGAATGGAAAGGAATGCAAAGTGAATGGAATGTGGAATGGAATGGAATGTTGATTGGAATGGAATGGAATGTGCAATGGAATGGAATAGAATGCGGAGTGGAATGGAGTACAATGTGGAAAGCAATGCAGTGGAACGTGGAATGGAATGTGGAATTGATTGGAATTTAATGTGGAATGCAATGTGGAATGGAATTAAATGGAATGTGGAATGAAGTTGAAATGGATTGAAATGGAAAGGAAAGTAATGTGGAATGGATTGTGCAATGATTTGGAATGGAAAGGGGAATGGATTGTGAAATGGAATGGAATGTGGAATGGAATATAATTGAAAGTGGAATGGAATGGAATAGAATGCAATGTGGAATACACTGGAATGGAATCGAATGGAATGGAATGGATTGCGGAATGGAATGGAATGGAATGCTAGGTGGAATGAATTGGAAGAGAATGGAATGGAATGGAATGCGGAATGCAATGGAATAGAATGTGGAATGGAATGGAATGGAATGTGAAATGGAATGGAATGGAACGTGGAATGGAATGGAATGTGGAATGAAATGTGGAATGGAATTTGGAATGAAAAGGAATGGAAAGTGGAATGGAATGGAATGGAATTTGGAATGGAATGGAATGTAAGGGAAGGGAATATGGAATCGAATGGAATGTCGAATGGAATGGAATGCAATTTGGAATGGAATGGAATAGAATGGAATGTGCAATGGAAAGGAATGGAATGTGGAATGGATTGGAATGAAATATAAAATTTAATGGAATGGAATATGTAATGGATTTGATGGGAATGTGAAAGGGAATGGAATGAAATATGGAATGGAGTGTGAGATGGATTGGAAATGAAAAGGGGATGCAATGTGGAATCCAATGCAATGGAGTGGAATGGAATGTGGAATGGAATGGAATGGAAAGTGGAATGAAATGTGGAATGGAATGAAATGCACTGCAATGTGGAATGGAATGCAATGGAATGCAGAATGGATTGGAATGGAATATAGAATGGAACTGAATGGAATGTGGAACGGAATGGAATGGAATATGGAATGGAATGGAATGGGGGGTGGAATGGAATGTGGAATGGAATGGAATGCGATGTGGAAATGAAGGTGGAATAAAACATGGAATGGAACCTGGAATGGAATACGGAATGGAATGGAATGAAAAGTGCACCGGAATGGAATGGAATGGAATGGAAAGTGGAATAAAATTGAATACCAAATATAATGGAATGCGGAATGGATTGGAATGGAAATACCAAGTATAATGGAATTCGGAATGGAAATGAATGTCGATTGGAACGTGGAATGGAATGGTTTGGAATGCAATGTGGAATGGATTTGAATGGACGGTGGAATGAAATGGAACAGAATATGGAATGGATTGGAACGGAATTCAATTTAAAAAAGGAATGGAATTGAATGGAATGTGGAAAGGAATGGAAAGGAATATGGAATGCAATGTGGTATGGAATGCAATGGAACGTGGAATGGAAAGTGGAATGGAATGGAATGGAATGGAATGGAACGTGGAATGGAATGTGGAATGGAAAGGAATGAAAATTGGAATGCATTGAGGAATGGAATGGAATGGAATATGGAAAGGAATGTAATGGAATGGGCAACGGAATGCAATGGAATGTTCAATGGAATGGAATATGGAATGGAATGAAATGGAATGGAATGTGGAATGGAATGGAATGTGAAATGGAATGTGGAATGGAAAGGAATATAAAGAAATGTGGAATGGAATTGAATGAAATGTGCAATGGAATGGAATGGAATGGAATGGAATGCGGAATTGAATATAATGGAATGTGGAATGGAATGTGGAATGGAATGGAATGGAATATGGAACGTAATGAAATGGAATAAATAATGAAATGAAATGGAATGCGGAATTGAAAGGAATGGAATGTGGAATGGAATGGGGAATGGAATGGAATGGAATGGAAGGTGGAATGGACTGGAATGGAATGTGCAATGGAATGTTGAAAGGAATGGAATGGAATGATTAATGGAATGTGGAGTTGAATGGATCGTGGCAGGGAATGTGGACTGGAATGCAATGGCAAGTGGAGTGGAATCAAATGGAATGTGGAATAGAATATGGAATGGAAAGTGGAATGGAATGCAATGGATTGCGGAATGGAATGTGGAATGGAATGGAAATGAATATGGAATGGAATTTGTTATGGAATGGAATAGAATCCAATTTGCAATGGAATGGCATATACTGGAAAGTGGAATGGAATCGAATGGATTGTAGAATGGAATGGAATGGAATGGAATGCAATGCAATGTGGAAAGGAATGGAATGGAATGCAATGTGGAATTGAATGGAGTGGAATGTGGAATGTAATGGAATGCAATGTAGAATGGAATGGAATGGAAAGTGGAATGGAATGTGGAATGGAGTGGAATGGTATGGAAAGGAATGTGGAATGGAATGGATTGGAATATGGAATGGAATTGAATGAAATGGAATGTGGAATGAAGGGCAAATGAATGTGGAACGGAATGGAATGGAAAGTGGAATGGAATGGAATGGAATTCAATGTGGATTGGAATGGATTGCAATTTGGAATGGAATGGAATGCAAAGTGGAATGCAATGGAATGGAATGTGGAATGGAATGGAATGGAATGTGGAGTGGAATGGAATGGAACGTGGAATAGAATGTGGAACTGAATTCAATGGAATGGAATGGAATGTGGAACGGAATGGAATGGAATGTGGATTGGAATCGAATTGAATGGAATGAAATGTGAAACGGAAGGCAATGGAATGTGCAATGGAATGTGAAATGCAATGTAAGGGAATGTGGAATGTAATGGAATGCTATGCAATGTGGAACGGAATGGAATGGAATTGAATGTGGAATGGAAAGCAATGGAATGTGGAATGGAATGGAAAGGAATGTGGAATGGAATGTGGAATGCAATGGAATACAATGGAATAGAATGTGGAACGGAATGGAATGGAATGGAATTTAAATGGAATGTGGAATGGCATGGATTTGAATCTTGAATGGAATGGAATGGAATGTGGAATGGAATGGAATGGAATGGAATTTAATCTGCAATGGAATAGAATACAAGGTTGCATGGAATGGAAAGGAATGTGGAATGGAATGGAATAGAATGAAATGTGGAATGGAATGGAATGGAATGGAATGAAATGTGGAATGGAATAGAATGGAATTTGGAATGCAATGCAATGGAACGTGGAACAGAACGGAATGGGAAGTGGAATTGAATGAAATGGAAAGTGGAATGGAATTTGTAATGGAATGCAATGGAATGGAAAGGAAAGTGGAATGGAATAGAATATAATGTGGAATGGAGAGAAATGGAATGAGGAGTGGAATGGAATGGAATATGGTAAGTAACAGAATGGAGTGGAATGTGGAAATGAATGGAATTGAATGTGGAATGGAATGTAATGGAATGTGGTATGGAAGATAATGGAATGTGGAATGGCATTTGATATGAATGGAATAGAATGGAACGGAATGTGGAACGTAATGGAAAGTGTAATGGAATGGAATGCGGAATGGAATGGAATGGAACGCAGAACGGAATGGAAAGTGGAACGGAATGGAATGGAATGTGGATTGGAATCAGATGCAATTTCGAATGGAATAGAATGGAATGGAATACAATGTGAAATGGAATTTTTAACAGAATGTGAAATGAATGTAGAATGAAATGTGGAATTGAATGAAATGGAACGTTTAATGGAATTTAATGAAACCTGGAATGGAATGAAATGGGATGTGTAATGGATGGTGGAATGATACGTGGAATGGAATGTACAATGGAATGCGAAATGGAACGAGGAATGGAATGGAATTGAACGTGTAAAGGAATGTGGAATAGGTCGTGGAAAGGAAAGTGGAATGGAATGGTTTGTGGAATTGAATGTGCCATGGAACTGATAGGAATGTGTAATGGAATGGAATGGAATGTGGAATGAAATGGAATGGATTCTGGAATGCAATGGACTAGAAAGTGGAATGGAATGGAATGCAATGGAATGCGGAATTGAACGGAATGGAATGAGGAATGGAATGGAATGGAAGGGAAAGGAATGGGAAATCCAATGGAATGGAATGTGGCATGGAAAGGAATGGAATGTGGAATGGAATGGAATTTGGAATGGAATGGAATGGAATGGAATAGAATGGAATTTGGAATGGAATGGAATGGAATGGAAAGGAATGGAATGGAATGCAATGAGGAATGGAATGGAATGGAATGTGGAATGGAATGCAATGGGATAGAATGGAATGTGGAATTGAATGGAAAGGAAAGTGGAATGGATTGGAAGGGAATGTGGAATGAAATGGAATGGAACGTGGTATGGAATGTGGAATGGAATTCGGAAAGTAATGGAATGGAATGGAATGTGCAATTGACTAGAATGCAATGTGGAATGCAATTTAATGGAACGTGGAATGGAATGGAGTGGCACGTGGAATACAATGTGGAAAGGAATGTGGAAAGTAATGGAATAGAATGTGGAAGGGAATGGAACATAGAACGGAAAGGAATAGAATGTGGTATGGAATGGAATGGAATGTGGAACGGAATGGAAAGTGGAATGGAAAGGAACAGTATGTGGATTGGAATGCGATGGAATGTTAAATGGAATGGAATGGAATGAAATGTGTAATGGAAGTTGGAATGGAATGTACAATGGAATGTGGAATGGAATGAGGAATGGAATGTGAAATGTCATGGAATGGAATGTGGAATGGAATGTGGAAAGGAATGTGGAATGGAATGGAATGGAATGTGGAATGGAAATTGGAAAGGAATGTGGAATGGAATGTGGAATGGAACGGAATGAAATATGGAATGGAATGAGGAATGCAGTGTAAAATGCAATGTGGAATGGATGTAATGGAACGTGGAATTGAATGTAGAATGGAATGTAGCACGGAACGCGAAATGGAATGGAATTGACTGTGAAATTGAACGTGGAATGAAATGGAATGGTACATGGAACGGAACGTGGATTGGAAAGTGGAATGGAAAGGAATGGAACGTTAAATGGAATGTGTAATGGAATGTGGAAAGGAATGGAATGGAATGTGGAATAGAATGTGGAATGGAATGTGAAATGGAATGTGGAATGGAAAGGAATGGAATGTGGAATGGAATTAAACGGAATGTTGAAAGGAATCGAATGGAATAGAATGTGCAATTGACTAGAATGGAATGTGGAATGCAAAGGAATGGAATGTGGAATGGAATGGAATGGCACGTGGAATAGAATGTGGAAAGGAATGTGGAAAGTAATGGAATAGAATGTGGAAGGGAATGGAACATAGAACGGAAAGGAATAGAATGTGGAATGGAATGGAATGGAATGTGGAACGGAATAGAACGTGGAATGGAAAGGAACGGAATGTGGATTGGAATGCGATGGAATGTGAAATGGAATGGAATGGAATGAAATGTGTAATGGAAGTTGGAATGGAATGTGAAATGGAATGTAGAATGGAATGTGGAATTGAATGAAATGGACCGTGGAATCGATTGGAATGGAACGTGGAATGGAATGAAATGGGACGTGGAATGGAAGATGGAATGGAACGTGGAATGGAATGTACAAAGTAATGCGGAATGGAACGAGGAATGGAATGGAATGGAACGTGGAATGGATCTTGGAATGGAATGGAATGGAACGTGTAATGGAATGTGGAATTAGTCATGGAATGCAACGTGGAGTGGAATAGAATGGAATGCGAAGTTGAATGTGTAAAGGAATGGAATGGAATGTGGAATGGAAAGTGAAATGGAATAGAATGGTATCTCGAATGGAATGTGGATTGGAATACAGTGGAATGTGGGATGGAATGGAATGGAAAGTGGAATGGAATGTGGACAGGAATGCAAAGGAATTTGGAATGGAATGTGGAATGGAATGGAAGGTGGAATGAAATGTGGAATCAAAAGTGGAATGGAATGGATTGGAATGTGGAATGTAATGTGGAATGGAATGCAACGGTATGTGGAATGGAAAGTGGAATGGAAATTGGAAGGGAATGTAATGGAATAGAAAGTGGAGTGTAACGTGGAATGGAAATTGGAATTCAATGTAATGGAATGTGGAGTGGAATGTGGAAGGGAATTGAATGTGGAATGGAACGTGGAATGAAATGGAATGGAATGTGGAATTGAATGGAATGGAATGTGGAATGGAATGGAATGGAATGTGGAATGAAATGGAATGGAAAGTGGCATGGAATGAGGAATGGAATTCGCAAAGGAATGGAATGGAATGGAAAGTGCAATTGAGTAGAATGGAATGTGGAATGGAATGGAATGGAATGTGGAATGGAACAGAATGGAACATGGAATGGAATGTGGAAGGGAATGTGGAATGTAATGGAATGGAATCTGGAACGGAATGGAACATAGAACGGAAAGGAATAGAATGTGGAATGGAATGGAATGGAATGTGGAACGGAATGGAATTTGGGATGGAAAGGATCGGAATGTGGATTGGAATGCGATGGAATGTGAAATGGAATGGAGTGGAATGGAATGTGGAATGGAATGTGGAATGGAATGTGAAATGGAATGTAGAATGGAATGCGGAATTGAATGAAATGGAACGCGGAATGGAAAGGAATGGAACGTGGAATGGAATGAAATGGGACGTGGAATGGAAGGTGGAATGGAACGTGGAATGGAATGTGCTAAGTAATGTGGAATGGAACGCGGAATGGAATGGAATGGAACGTGTAATGGAATGTGGAATTAGTGGTGGAATGGAACGTGGAATGGAATGGAACGGAATGTGGAAATAATGTGGAATGGAATGCAATGGAATGTGGAATGGAAAGTGAAATGGGATAGAATGGAACGTGGAATGGAATGTGGATTGGAATAGACTAGAATGTGGAATGGAATGGAATGGAAAGTGGAATGGAATGTGGACAGGAATGCAATGGAACTTGGAATGGAATGTGGAATGGAATGGAATGTGGAAAGGAATGTGGAATCAAAAGTGGAATGGAATGGAATGGAACGTGGAATGTAATGTGGAATGGACTGGAACGGTATGTGGAGTGGATTGTGCAATGCAAAGTGGAATGGAAATTGGAAGGGAATGGAATGGTATGGAAAGTGGAGTGCATCGTGGAATGTAATTTGGAATGGAATGTGGAATGGAATGGTATGTGCAATGGAATGTGAAATGAAATGGAATGCAATGTGGAATGGAATGTGGAATAGAATGTTGAATGGATTGTGGAATTGAATGGAACGGTATTTGGAATGGAACGTGGAATGGAACTTGGAATGGAACGTGGAAAGGAATGTGGAATGGAATGTGGAATGGAATGCGGAAAGGAACGTGGAATGGAATGTGGAATGGAACACGGAATGGAATGTGGAATGGAATCTGGAATGGAATGGAATGGAATGGAATATGGAATGGAACATGGAATGGAATGGAATGCAACGTGGAAAGGAAACTGCAATACAATCCAGAATGGAACTTGGAATGGAACGTGGAAAGGAATGGAAAGGAACGTGGAATGGAATGGAATGGAACATGGAGTGGAATGCGGTATGGAATTTGGAACGGAACGTTAAATGGAATGTGGAATGGAAAGTGCAATGGAAAGGAAAGGAATGTGGAATGGAATGGAATGGAATCGAATGGAATTTGGAATGGAATGGAAAGGAATGGAATGTGGAATTGAGTGGATTGGAATGGTAAGGGATGTGGAACGGAATGGAATGGAACGTGAAATGGAACGTGGAATGGAAAGTGCAATGGAATGTTTAAAGGAACGTGGAATGCAATGTGCAATGTATTGGAATGGAATGTGGAATGGAATTGAAAGGAATGGAATGTGGAATGGAATGGAATGATATGGAATATAGAATAGAATTAAATGGAATGGAATGGAATGTGGATGAAATGGAATGGATTGTGGAATGGAATGGAATGGAATGTGGAATGGAATGGAATTGAATGTGTAGTGGAATGGAATGGAATGCAACGTTTAATGGAACATAGAATGGAACTTGGAATGGAACGTGGAATGGAACGTGGAAAGGAATGTTGAATGGAGTGGAATGGAATGTTGAATGGAGTGGAATGGAATGTCGTGTGGAAAGTGGAATGGAATGTAATGGAAAGCGGAATGGAATGTAGAATGGAATGGAATGGAATCGAATGTGAAATGGAATGTGGAAAGGAATGTGAAATGTAATGTGGAATGGAGTGTTCAATGGAATGTGTAATGGAATGGAAAGGAATGTTAAAAGTAATGTGGAAAGGAATGTGAAATGGAATGTGGAAATTAATGTGAAATGGAATGTGGAATGGAATGTGGAATGGAATAGAATGGAATGTTGAATGAAATGTTTAATGGAATGGCATACAATGTGGAATGGAATGTGGTATGGAATGGAATGGAATGTGCAATGGAATTGAATGGAATGTGAATTGTAATGTGGAATGGAAGCTGGAATGGAATGTGGAATGGAATGGAATGGAACGAGGAATGGAATACGGAATGGAATGGAATAGGAATTTTGGAATGGAATATATAACGAAAAGGAATGGAATGAGGAATGGAATTGAATGGAATGTGAAATGGAATGTGGAAAGAAAGTGGAATGGAACGTGGAATGGAATGGAATGGAACGTCGAATGGACCATTTAATGGAATGTTATGGAATGTGGAATGGAACGGAATGTAAAGTGGAATGAAACGTAATGTGGAATGGAACGTTGAATGAAACGTGAAACGCAATGTGAAATGGAACGTGGAATGGAATGTGGAATGGAACGTGGAATGGAAAGGAATGGAATGTACAATGGAATGGAATGCAATGGAATGGAATGCGGAATGGAATTGAAAGAATGTGGAATGGAATGGAATGGATTGTGGAATGGAATGTTGAACGGAATGGAATGGAATTTAACGTGGAATTGAAGATGCAATGGAATGGAATGGAATGTGGGATAGAATGAGGAATGGAATGTGGAATGGATTGTGGAATGGAATGGAATGGAATGTGGAATGGAATGAAATGGAATGGAACGTGGAATGGAAGGTGGAATTGAATGGAATGGAATGTGGAATAGAATGTGAAATGGAATGGAATTGAAGGTGGAATTGAATGGAATGGAATGTGGAATAGAATGGAGTGAAATCTGGAATTGAATGGAATGGAATTTGGAAAGTAATTGATTGGAATGTGAAATGGATTGGAATGGAATTGAATGGAATGTGGAATGGAATGGAATGGAATGGAATGTGGAATGGAATGGAATGGAATGGAAAGGAAAGGAATGTGGAAAGGAATGATGGAATGGAATGGAACGGAATGGAATGTGGAATGGAATGGAATGGAATAGAATGTGGAATTGAAGTTGAAGTGGAATTGAATGGAATGTGGAAAGGAATGTGGAAAGGAGTGGCGTGGAATGAGGAATGGAAGGTGGAATGGAATGGAATGGAATGCGGAATGGAATGGAATGGAACATGGAATGGAATGGAATTTAACATGGAATGGAATGTGGAATGGAACGTGTAATGGAACCTGCAATGGAATGGAACGGAATGTGGAATGGAAGGTTGAATAGAGCGAGGAAGGCAATGGAATGGATTGTGGAATGGAATGTGCATTGGAAAGGAATGGTAAGTGGAATGGAATGTAGAATAGAATGTGGAATCGAATGGAGTGGAATGTGGAATGGAAAGTGGATTCGAATGGAAAGGAATGTGGAAAGGAATGGAGTGGAATGTGGAATTGAATGTGGACTGCAATAGCAATGGGATGTGGCATGGAATGTGGACTGAAATGGAATGTAATGTGGAATAGAATGTGGAATGGAAAGTGGAATGGAATATGGAATTGAATGGAATAAAATGTGGAGTGGAATGTGGAAAGGAATGCAATGTGGAATGGAACGTGGAAAGGAAAGTGGAATGGAAAGTGGAATGGAAAATGCAATACAATGTGGAATGGAATAGAATGGAATGTGGAATTGAATGGAATGGAATGTGGAATGGAATGGAATGGAATGTGGAATGGAATGTGGAATGAAATGTGAAATGGAATGTGGAATGGATTGTTGAAAAAGAATGGAATTGAACGTGGAATGGAATGTGTAATTGAATGGAATGTAACGTGGAATGGAATGTGAAGTGGAATGTGGAATGGAACGTGGAATGGAATGTGGAATCCAATGTGGAATGGATCGTGGAATGGAACGTGGAATGGAAAGGAATGAAACATTGAATGGAACGTGGAATGGAATGTGGAATGCAACGTGGAATTGAATGTGGAATGGAATGTGGAACAGAAAGTTATGGAATGTGAAATGTAATGGAATGGAATGAGGAAAGGAATTTAATGGAATGCAGAATGGAATGTGGAATGAAACGGAATGGAATGTGGATTGGAATGGAAAGGAATGTGGAATGGAATATGGAAAGGAATGCGGAATGGTACGGAATAGAATGTGGAATGAAATCTGGAATGGAGTGTGGAATGGATTGTGGAAAGGAACGGAATGGAATGTGGAACGGAATGTGGAATGGAATTGAATGGAATTGTAAGTGGAATGGAAAGGAATGGAATGGAATGTGGAATGGAATGGAATGGAAAGTGAAATGGAAAGGAATGGAGTGTGGAATGGAATGGAATGGAACAGAATGGAATGGAAAGGAACGGAATGGAATGCGAAATGGAATGTGGAATGGAGCGTGCAATGGCATGAAACGGAAAGTGGAAAGGAATGGAGTGCAAGGTGGAATGGAATGGAATGGAACATGGAATCGAACGTGGAATAGCACGTGGTATAGAATGTGAAATGGAATGTGGAATGGAATGTGGAATGAAATGTGGAAAGGAATGTAAAGGAATGTGCAGAGGAATATGGAATGGAATGTGGAATGGAAGGCAATGGAATGTGGAAAGGAATGAGGAATGGAACTTCGAATGGAAAGTGGAATCGAATGGAATTGATACTGGAATGGAAGGTGGAATGGAAAGTGGAATGGAAAGTGGAATGGAATGGAATGGAACGTGGAATGGAATGTGTAATGGAATTTAAAAGAATGTGGAATGGAATGTAGAATGAAATGTGGAATGGAATGTGGAATGGAAAATGGAATGGATTGGAATGGAATGTGGAATCGAATGTGGAATGGAATGGAATGGAATGTGCCAAGGAATGTGGAATGGACTGTGGAAGGGAAAACAATGGTATGTCAGAAGGAATGTGGATTGGATTGCGAAATGGAATGTGGAAAGAAATGTCGAATGGAACGGAATGGAACGTGGAATGGATCGTGGAGTGGAACGTGGAAAGGAACGTCTAATGGAATGGAATGGAAAATGGTATGGAATGTGGAATTAATGTGGAATGGAATGGAATGGAATGGAATGAATGCAGAACGTGGAATGCAGCGTGGAATGAAATGGAATAGAACGTGGAATGGGACATGGAATGGTACGTGGAATGGAATGTGGAATGGAATGAGGAATGGAATGGATAGGGATGTGGAATGGAATGTGGAATGGAATGTGAAATGCAACGTGGAATGAAAAGGAATGGAATGCGAAACGGAACGCGGAATTTAGTGGAATGGAAAGTGGAATGGAAGGTGGAATGGAATGGAAAGGAACGTAGAATGGAATGTGGAATGGAACGTGGAATGGAATGTGGAATGGAATGGAATGGAATGTGCACTGGAATGTGGAATGGAATGAGGAATGGAATGTGAAATGTCGTGGAATGGAATGTGGAATGGAATGTGGAAAGGAATGTGGAGTGGAATGGAATGGAATGTGGAAGGGATCTTGGAAAGGAATGTGGAATGGAATGTGGAATGGAACGGAAAGAAATATGGAATGGAATGAGGAATGGAGTGTGAAATGCAATGTGGAATGGACGTAATGGAACATGGAATTGAATGTGGAATGGAATGTAGCAGGGAACGCGAAATGGAATGGAATTGACTGTGAAATTGAACGGGCAATGAAATGGAATGGGAGGTGGAATGAAACGTGGATTGGAAAGTGGAATGGAAAGGAATGGAACGTTAAATGGAATGTGTAATGGAATGTGGAAAGGAATGGAATGGAATGTGAAATGGAATGTGGAATGGAATGTGAAATGGACTGTGCTATGGAAAGGAATGGAATGTGGAATGGAATGTGGAATGGAATGGAACGAAATGTTGAAAGGAATGGAATGGAATGTGGAATGGAACGTGGAACAGAGTGTGGAATTTAATGTGGAATGGAATGTGGAATGAATGTGGAATGGAACTGAATGGAATATGAAATGGAAAGTGGAAAGGAATGGAATGGAATGTGGAATGGAATGGATTGGGATGTGGAATGGAATGGAATGGAATTTGGAATGGGATGTGGAACGGAATGTGGAACGGAATTTGGAATGGAATGTGGAAAGGAATGTGCAATGGAACGGAATGGAATGTGAAATTTAATGGAATGGAATGTTTATTGGAATGTGGAATGGAATGGAATGGAATGTGAAATGGAAAGTGGAAAGGAATGTGGAAATGTAAGGAATGGAATGTGGAATGGACGGTGGAATGGAGTGTGGATTGGAATGTGGAATGGAATGTGGAATGCAGTGCAGTAGGGAAGGTGGAAAGGAATGTGGAATGGAAATGAATTGAATGTGGAATGGAATGTGGAATGGAGTGTGGAAAGGAATGTGGAATGGAACGAGGAATGGCATGCAATGGAACGTGGAATGGAATGAAATGGAACGTGGAATGGAATGGAATGGAACGTGGAATGGAACGTGGAATGGAATGAAATGGAACGTGGAATGGAATGGAATGGGACGTGGAATGGAACGTGGAATGGAATGTGCAATGGAATGTGGAATGGAATGGAATGGAATGTGGAATGGAATGTGCAATGGAATGGAAAGTAATGTGCAAAGGAATATTGAATGGAAAGTGGAATGCAATGTGGAATGGAACGCAATGGAATCAGGAATGGAATGTGGAATGGAACGTGGAATTATAAGTTGAATATTATGGAATGGTAAGTGGAATGGAATGTGGAATGGAACGTGGAATGGAACGTGGAATGGAATGGAATGGAACATGGAATGGAATGTGGAATGGAATGGAAAGGAATGTGGAATGGAATGTAGAATGGAGTGTGAAATGGGATGGAATAGAATGGAATGTGAAATGGAATGTGAAATGGAATATGAAACGGAAGGTGGAATGGAATGTGGAATGGAATGAGATGGAACGTGGAATGGAACATGGAATGGAATGTGGAATCGAATGGAATGGAATATGGAATGGAATGTGGAATGCAATGGAATGGAATGTGAAATCCATTCCATTCCACATTTTATTGCATTCCATTCCAAGCTCCATTCCACATACCATTCCACTTTCCATTCCACATTCCATTCCATTGCGTTCCATTCCATTCTTTCCACATTCCATTCCACATTCCATTCCATTCCATTCCACATTCCATTCTAAGTTGCATTCCACGTTCCATTCCACGTTCCATTCCACTTTCCATTCCATTCCATTCCATTCCACTTTCCTTTCCTCATTCCATTCCACATTCCATTTCACATTCCATTCCATTACATTCTACAATCCATTACATTCCATTCCACATTCCATTCCACATTCCATTTCTGGTTGCATTCCATTACAGTCCACATTCCATTCCAAAACCTGTAGCATTCCATTCAGTATTCCATTCCATTCCAATCCACTTTCTATTCCACATTCCATTCCATTCTATTCCACATTCAATTCCTCATTCCATTCCACATTCCATTCCTTACCATTGCACATTCCTTTGCACATTGCATTACATTCCACTTCAGGTTCCATTCCGATTTCCATTCCACATTCCATTCCACATTCCATTCCATTCCATTCTGGGTTCCATTCCACGTTCCATTCCACATTCAATTCCACGTTCCATTCCATTCCATTCCACGTTCCACTCCACATTAAATTTCACATTCCATACCGCATTACATTCCACCATCCATACCATGTTCCATTCCATTCAAATCCACTTTCCATTCCACGTTCCATTCCTTTTAATTTCATGTTCCATTCCAATTTCCATTCCATTCCATTCTGCATTCCATTCTATTATATTCCACTTTCCATTCCATTCCATTGCACATTCCATTCCAATCCATTGCACATTCCATTCCATTAAATTCCATTCCTGTCCACTCCACATTCCATACAATTCCACTGCATTGAACATTCATCTCTTTCCACTACACATTCCAGTTCTTTGCATTCCATGTTCCATTCCATTCCATTACACATTCCATTCCATTTCATTCCACATTCCATTCCATTTCATTTCACATTCCATTCCACATCCTAGTCCATCTTCCATTCCACGATCCATTCCACGTTTCAGTCCACGTTCCATTTGATGTTTCATTCCATTCCATTCCACATTCCATTCCATTCCATTCCATCTTACATTCCAAATTCCACTCCCTTCCATTCCACATTCCTTTCCACATTCCATTCCCTTCCATTCCCCTTCCATTCCACATTCCATTCCATTCCATGCCATTCCACATTCCATTCAATTCCATTCCACAATCCATTCCAAATTCCATTCCATTCTACTCCACATTCCATTCCATTCAATTCTAACTTCAATTCTTCATTCCATTCCATTCCATTCCATATTCCATTCCATTCCATGTTCCATTCAACATTTCATTCCGCATTCCATTCCCCAATCCAGTCCCTTAAATTCCACATTCCATTCCACATTCCACGTCTCAATCCATTCCACATTTCTTTACATTGAATTCCACATACCATTCCTCATTCCGTTCAACATTCCATTCCACATTACATTCCATTCCACATTCCACTTCATTCCATTCCATTCTATTCGAAATTCCATTCCATTCCATTCCCCATTCCATTCCATTCCGTTCCACATTCCATTCCATTCCACATTCCATTCCGTTCAATTTCACTTTCCATTCCATTCCATTCCATTCCCCATTCAATTCCACATTATATTCCATTCCGTTTCATTCCAAATTCTTTTCTATTCCATTCCACATTCCATTTTACATTCCATTCCAT
Source organism: Pongo pygmaeus (assembly GCF_028885625.2). Taxonomy (NCBI): domain Eukaryota; kingdom Metazoa; phylum Chordata; class Mammalia; order Primates; family Hominidae; genus Pongo; species Pongo pygmaeus. Next base: position 14,649,460 of record NC_072395.2, read on the forward strand.
TCCATTCCACATTAGATTCCACATTCCATTCCGTTCCATTCAACTTTCCATTCCACTTTCCATTCCATTCAACTTCACCTTCCATTATATTCCATTCTACATTCCATTCCACATCCCATGCCAAGTTCAATTCCACGTTCTATTCCACGTTCCATTCCATGTTCCATTCCACATTCCACTCCCTTCCATTCCACATTCCACTCCACATTCCATTCCATTCCATTCTACATTGCATTCCACTTTCCACTCCATTCAATTCCACTTTCCATTCCATTTTCCATTCCACATTCCATGCCACATTCCATTGCACATTCCATTCCGTTCTATTCCACATTCCATTCCGTATTCCATTCCACTTTCCATTCCACATTCCCTTCCGTTCCATTCCACATTCCATTCCACATTCCATTTCACATTCCATTACATTCCATTACTCATACCATTACACATTAATTTCCATTCCTTTCCACATTCCATTCCATTCCATTCCATTAAAATCCATTCCACCTTGCATTCCATTCAACGCCATTCCGTTCCAATCCATTCCACATTGCATTCCATTCCATTCCATTCCACATTCAATTCCATGCCATTACACATTCCATTCTATTCCATTTCACATTCCATTCCAAGTTTCATTCCAATATATTCCACAATCCATTCAACATCCATTCCATTCCATTTCAATTCGTTCCAAAATCCATTCCACATTCCATTCCATTCCATTCCACCTTCCATTCCATTCAATTCCACATTCCATTTCATTCCATTCAATTCCACATTCCATTCCATTCAATTCCACATTCCATTCCATTCCATTGCACATTGCATTCCATTCCTTTCCACATTCCATTCTACATTCCATTCCATTCCATTCCGCATTCCATTCCATTCCAAGTTCCATTCCATTCCATTCCATGTTCCATACCACATTCCATTCCGTTCGATTTCAGTTTCCGTTTCACTTACGTTTCCATTCCGATCCAATCCACATTCCATTCAAATCCATTCCACGTTCCATTCCAGTCGACATTCCATTCCCTTCCACATTTTATTGCATTCCGCATTCCATTCCAATCCGTTCCATTCCACATTCCATTCCACTCCATTCCACGTTCCATTCCAAATTCCATTCCATTCCATTCCACATTCCATTCCGCGTTCCATTCCTCTTTCCATTCCATTATATTCCACATTCCATTCCATATTACATTCCACAGTCAATTCCACATTGCATTCCATTCCACATTCCATTCCACATTCCATTCCATTCCACGTTCCTTTGAACATTCCATTCAACATTCCATTCAACTTTCCATTCCATATTCCATTCCAATTTCCATTCCACATTCAATTTCAATGCATTCCACTTTCCATGCCATTCCATTCTACTCCTTTGCAGGTTCCATTCCTAATTGCATTCCATTCAATTCCACTTTGAATTCCTCATTCCATTCCATTGCATTCCACTTTCCATTCCACATTCCATTCGATTGCAATCCACATTCCATTCAACATTCCATTGCATTACATTCCACATTCCATTCAATTCAATTCCACATTCGATACAACATTCCATTCCATTCTATTTCACATTCAATTCCACTGCATTCCATTCCCTTCCATTCCACATTCCAATCCATTCCATTCCACATTCCATTCCATTCCTCATTCCATTCCATTCCACTCCATTCCATTCCACCTTCCATTCCGCATTCCTCTCTACATTCTCTTCCTTTCCATTCCACATTCCATTCCACTTTCCATTCCATTCAATTCCAGTCCATATTCCACTTAATTCCATTCCATTCCACATTACATTCCATTCCACTTTGCATTCTATTCCATTACACATTCCATTCCATTATACACTCCATTCCATTCCATTCCACTCCATTCCACAATCCATTCCAATCCACATTCCAGTCTACATTCCACTACTTTCCACTCCACATTCCATTCCACATTCCATTCCATTGCTTTCCATTCCACATTCCATTCCATTTAGTTAAAACTTACTTTCCATTCCATTCCACATTACAATCCATTCCATTCCACATTCCTTTCCACTACCCATTCCATTCTGTTCCATTCCACTCCATATTCTAATCCATTCCACGTTTAATTCCAATCAATTCCATTCTACATTCCATTCCATTCCATTCCACATACCATTCCATTCCACATTCCATTCCACATTGCATACAATTCCACTCCCAATTCCATTCTACATTTCATTCCATTCCTTTCCACATTCCATTCCTTTCCATTACACTTTCCATTCCATTTCACTCGGCATTCCATTCCATTCTAGCATTCCATTCAATGTTCCATTTCACATTCTGTTCCAGGTTCCATTCCACATTCCATTCCATTCTATTCCACGTTCCATTCCAACTTCCATTCCATTGCATTCCACATTCCATTCCATTCCATTCCGTGTTCCATTCTACATTCCATTCCATTCCATTCTGTTCCCCTTTCCATTCCAGATTACATTCCACAGTCCATTCCACATTGCATTCCATTCCATTCCATTCCACATTCCATTCCATTCCATTCCACATTCCATTCCATTCCATTCCGTTCAATTCGGCATTTCATCCCATTCCATTCCAAATTCCATTCAATTCCACTGCACATTCCATTCCATTCCACTCCATTCCACAATCCATTCCACATTTCATTCCATTCCACTTTCGATTCTATCTTACCATTGCATTCCGATCCAATCCACATTCTATTTAAATCCATTCCACATTCCATTCCAGTCGAATTCCATTCCATTCCACATTTTATTCCTTTCCACATTCCATTCCAATCCTTTCCATTCCACATTCCATTCCATTCCATTGCCCATAACTTACCATTCCATACCACTTTCCTATCCATTCCATTTCACCTTACATTCCATTCCATTATACGTTGCATTCAATTCCATTCCACGTTCCATTCCACATTCCATTCCATTTAATTCCAAGTTGCATTCCATTCCATTCCACATTCCATTCCATTCCATTCCACTTTCCATTCCACTGCACCTTCCATTCCATTCCATTCCACTCCATATTCTATTCCATTCCACGATCCATTCCATTCAATTCCATTCCAAGTTCCATTCCACATTCCATTCCATTTAATTCCAAGTTGCATTCCATTCCATTCCACATTCCAATCCATTCCATTCCACATTCCATTCCACTGCACATTCCATTACTTTCCATTCCATTCCATTTCCATTCCATTCCACGTTCCATTCCATTCAATTCCATTCTACTTTGCATTCCGTTCCATTCCACATTGCATTCCATTCCATTCCACATTCCATTCTACATTCCATTCCATTCCATTACACTTTCTATTCCATTCCATTACACATTGCATTCCATTCCTTTCTACATTCCATTCCATTCCATTCCGCATTCCATTCCATTCCATTTTCCATTCCATTCCATGCCATTCCATTCCGTTCCACCATCCATTCCATTTCATTCAGCATTCCATTCCATTCCAGCATTCCATTTCGCATTCCATTCCATTCCATTCAACATTCCATTCCATTCCATTCCACGTTCCATTCCGTCTTCCATTCCATTCCATTCCACATTCCATTCCATTCCCTTCCATTCCATTCCACATTCCGTACCCTTCTCTTCAAATCCACATTCCAATCCATTCTATTCCACATTCCATTGCATTCCATTCCATTGCATTCCATTCCAATCCATTCGGCATTTCATCCCATTCCATTCCAAATTCCGTTCCATTCCACTGCACATTCCATTCCATTCCACAATGCATTCCACATTCTTTTCCATTCCGCTTTCGATTCCACTTTCCAATCCACAATCCATTCGATTCCACATTCCATTCGATTCCACATTCATTTCCACATTGCATTCCATTCCATTCAACATTCCATTCTATATTCCATTCCATTCCATTCCATTCCACATTCCATTCCATTCATTAAACATTCCCTTCCATTCCACATTTCATTTCACGTTGCATTGAATTCCACTCCAAATTTCATTCTACTTTCCATTCCATTCCTTTCCGCATAACATTCCTTTCCATTACACCTTCCATTCCATTTCACTCGGCATTCCATTCCATTCTAGCATTCCATTCAATGTTTCATTTCACATTCCCTTCCAGGTTTCATTCCACATTCCATTCCATTCCATTCTACGTTCCATTCCAAATTCCATTCCATTCCATTCCACATTCCATTCCATTCCATTCCACGTTACATTCCACTTTCCGTTCCATTCAATTCCACATTCCATTCCACATTACTTTCCACAGTCCATTCCACATTGAATTCCATTCCACGTTCCATTCCACATAACATTCCACATTCCATTCCATTCCACGTTCCATTCCACATTCCATTCAACATACCATTCAACATTCCATTCCACGTTCCATTCCAATTTCCATTGCACATTCAATTTCATTCCATTCCACATTCCATTCCATTCCATTCCACTCTTTGCAGGTTCCATTCCTCATTGCATTCCATTCAATTCCACTTTGAATTCCACATTCCATTCCATTGCATTCCAGTTTCCATTCCACATGCCATTCCATTGCATTCCACATTCCATTTCACACTCCATTCCATTCCATTTCACATTCGATACTACATTCCATTCCTTTCTATTTCACATTCCATACCACTGCATTCCATTCCATTCCATTCCACATTCCAATCCATTCCATTCCGCATTCCATTCCATTCCACATTCCATTCCATTCCATTCCATTCCAATCCACCATCCATTCCACGTTCTTCTCTACATTCTCTTCCGTTCCATTCCACATTCCACTTCACATTCCATTCCATTCAATTCCAGTCCATATTCCATTTCATTCCATTCCATTCCAGATTCCATTCCATTCAATTCCACTCCATTCCACAATCCATTCCAATCCACATTCCATTCCACATTACTCTACTTTTCTCTCCACATTCCATTCCACATTCCATTCCATTCCTTTCCATTCCACATTCCATTCCACATTCCATTCAACTCCATTCCACATTCCATTCCACATTCCACTTCATTCAATTACACGTTGCCTTCAACTTTCCATTCCATTCCACTCCACTTTCTATTCCATTACACATTCCATTCCATTCAATTCCACATTCCATTCCAGATTACTTTCCACAGTCCATTCCACATTGCATTCCATTCCATTCCATTCCACATTCCATTCCATTCCATTCCACATTCCATTCCATTCCATTCCATTCGATTCGGCATTTCATCCCATTCCATTCCAAATGCCATTCAATTCAGCTGCACATTCCATTCCATTCCACTCCATTCCACAATCCATTCCACATTCCATTCCATTCCACTTTCGATTCCATCTTACCATTCCATTCCGATCCAATCCACATTCTATTCAAATCCATTCCACATTCTATTCCAGTCGACATTCCATTCCATTCCACATTTTATTCCATTCCACACTCTATTCCAATCCGTTCCATTCCACATTAGATTCCATTCCATTCCACATGACATACCATTCCATTCCACTTTCCTATCCATTCCATTCCACCTTCCATTCCATTCCATTCCACGTTCCATTTCATTACATTTCACCTTCCATTCCATTCCGTTCTACTTTCCATTCAATTCCATTCCACGTTCCATTCCACATTCCATTCCATTTAATTCCATGTTGCATTCCATTGAATTCCACATTCCAATCCTTTCCATTCTATTCCATTCCATTCCGTGTTCCATACCACATTCCATTCCATTCGATTTCACATTCCGTTTCACATACCATTAGATCCCGATCCAATCCACATTCCATTCAAATCCATTCCACATTCCATTCCAGTCGACATTCCATTCCATTCCACATTTCATTCCATTCCACATTCCATTCCAGTCTGTTCCATTTCACATTCAATTCCATTCCATTCCGCATGACATACCATTCCTTTCCACGTTCCTATCCATTCCACTCCACCTTCCAATCCATTCCATTCCACGTTCCGTTCCATTCCATTTCACCTTCCATTGCATTCCATTCTAATTTCCATTCAATTCCATTCCACGTTCTATTCCACATTGCATTCCATTTAATTCCAACTTGCATTCCATTCCATTCCGCATTCCAATACATTCCATTCCACATTCCATTCCACTGCACATTCCATTCCATTCCATTCCACTCCGTATTCTATTCCATTCCATGTTCCATTCCATTCAATTCCATTCCACATTCCATTCCATTCCATTCCACATTCCATTCCATTCCATTCCACGTTCCATTCCACGTTCCATTCCACGCTCCATTACATTCCATTCCACGTTCCATTCCACATTCCATTACACGTTCCATTTCACGTTCCATTCCATTAAATTCCACGTTACATTCCACTTTCTGTTCCATGTTACATTCCATCATATTCCACGTTCCATTGTACTTTCCATTCTACTTTCCATTCCATTCTATCCCACCTTCCTTTCTACGTTCCATTCCACATTCCATTCCATTCCCTTCCACATTCCATTGCACATTCCAAACCATTCCATTCCCCATTCCATTGCACATTCCAATCCATTAAATTCCACATTCCACTCCATTCCATTCCACATTCTGTTCCATTCCATTACACATTTCTTTGCTCGTTCGATTACATTCCATTGCACATTCCCTACTACATTCCATTCCATTCCATTGCACCTTCGATTCCACATTCCATTTCATTCCATTCCAATTTCCATTCCCTTCCATTCAACATTACATTCCATATTCCATTGAATTCCATTCCATAATCCATTTCACATTCCATTCCATTCCGTTCCACATTTTATTCCACATTCCGTTCCTTTCCATTCCACATTCCATTCCATTCCACATTCCACATTCCATTACATTCCTTTCCACATTCCATTCCACATTACATTCCATTCCACTACACATTCCATTCCATTCCAGTCCTCTCCACATTCCATTCCACTTCATTCTGCATTCAATTCCACTCCTTTCCACAATCCGTTCCACTTTAAATTCCGTTCCATTCCATTCCACATTCCATTCCATTTCCATTCAATTCCACATTCCAATCCACATTGCATTCCATTCTATTCCACATTCCATTCTACATTACATTCCATTCCATTACACATTCCATTCCATTCCATTGCACATTGCATTCCATTCCTTTCCACATTCCATTCTATATTCCATTCCATTCCGCATTACATTCCATTCCATTCTACATTCCATTTCATTCCATTCCCTTCCACCTTCCATTCCATTTCATTCAGCATTCCATTCCATTCCAGCATTCCATTTCGCATTCCATTCCATTCCATTCCACATTCCATTCCATTCCATTCCACATTCCATTGCATTCCATTCCATTCTACATTCCATTCCATTCCATTCCACATTCCATTCCATTCAGCATTTCATCCCATTCCATTCCAAATTCCATTCCATTCCACTGCACATTCCATTCCATTCCATTCCATTCCACAATCCATTCCACATTCCATTCCATTCCACTTTCGATTCCACATTCCATTCCACAATCCTTTCGATTCCACGTTCCATTCGATTCCACATTCCATAACACATTGCATTCCATTCCATTCCACGTTCCATTCTACATTCCATTCCATTCCATTCCACATTCCACTGCATTCACTCCACCTTCCATTCCATTCCACATTCCATTCCACGTTGCATTCAATTCCACCCCAAATTCCATTCTACATTCCATTCCATTCCATTCCACATTCCATACCTTTCCATTACACCTTCCATTCCATTTCACTCGGCATTCCATTCCATTCTAGCATTCCATTCAAAATTCCATTTCACCTTCCGTTCCAGGTTCCATTCCACATTCCATTCCATTCCATTCCACTTTCCACTCCAAATTCCATTCCATTCCATTCCACTTTCAATCCCATTCCATTCCACGTTCCATTCCACATTCCATTCCATTGCATTCCGCATTCCATTCCACTTTCCTTTCCATTCCATTCCACATTCGATATGAATTTCACATTAAATTCCACTGCATTCCATTCCATTCCATTCCACATTCCAATCCATTCCATTCCACATTTCATTCCATCCCACATTCCATTCCATTCCACCTTCCATTCCACATTCCTCTCTACATTCTCTTCCGTTCCATTCCACATTCCATTCCACATTCCATTCCATTCAATTCCAGTCCATATTCCGTTTCATTCCATACCATTCCACATTCCATTGCATTCCACTTTGCATTCCATTCCATTCCACATTCCATTCCACATTCCATTCCATTCAATTCCAGTCCATATTCCGTTTCATTCCATACCATTCCACATTCCATTGCATTCCACTTTGCATTCCATTCCATTAAACATTCCATTCCATTATACTTTCAATTCCATTCCATTCCACTCCATTCCACAATCCATTCCAATCCACATTCCATTCCACATTCCACTGCTTTCCACTCCACATTCCATTCCATATTCCATTCTCTTCCTTTCCATTCCACATTCCATTCTATTCCATTCCACATTCCATTCAACTCCATTCCACATTCCATTCCACATTTCATTCCATTCAATTCCAGGTTGCTTTCAACATTCCATTCCATTCCACTTCACTTTCTATTCCATTACACATTCCATTCCATTCAATTCCACATTCCATTGCATTCCATTCCACGTTCCATTCCACGTTGCATCCATTCCATTTCACATTCCATTCCATTCCACTCCACATTCCATTGCACATTCCATTCCATTCCATTCCACATTCCATTGCACATTCCTATCCATTACATTCCACATTCCACTCCATCCCATTCCACATTCTGTTCCATCCCATTCCACATTCCATTGCTCATTCCATTCCATTCCATTCCACATTCCATTCCCTTCCATTCCACTTTACATTCCCCATTCCATTGAATTCCATTACATAATCCATTTCACATTCCATTCCATGCCGTTCCACATTTTATTCCACATTCCTTTCCTTTCCATTCCACACTCCTTCCCATTCCACATTCCCTTCCACATTCCATTGCATTCCTTTCCACATTCCATACCACATTCCACTCCATTCCACTCCACATTCCATTCCATTCCTTTCCACTCCACTTTCCATTCCATTTCATTCTGCATTCAATTCCACTCCTTTCCATATTCCGTTCCACTTTCCATTCCATTCCATTCCATTCCACATTCCATTCCATTCGTTTCCATTTCCCTTCGATTCCACATTCCATTCCACATTGCATTGCATTCCATTCCACATTCCATTCTACAGTAGATTCCATTCCATTACACATTCCATTCCATTCCATTAAACATTGCATTCCATTCCTTTCCACATTCCATTCTACATTCCTTTCCATTCCATTCCGCATTCCATTCCATTCCATTCTACATTCCATTGCATTCCATTCCGTTCCACCTTCCATTGCATTTCATTCAACATTCCTTTAAATTCCAGCATTCCATTTCGCATTCCATTCCATTCCATTTAACATTCCATTCAATTTCATTCCACATTACATTCCATTCCACTTTCGCTTCCACATTACATTCCACAATCTATTCGATTTCACATTCCATTCGATTCCACATTCAATTCCACATTGCATTCCATTCCATTCCACATTCCATTCCATTCATTCCACATTCCATTCCATTCCTCTTTCCATTCCACGTTGCACTCAATTCCATTCCCAATTCCATTCTACATTCCATTCCATTCCATTCAGCATTCCATTCCTTTCCATTACACCTTCCATTCCATTTCCCTCGGCATTCCATTCCATTCTAGCATTCCATTCAAAGTTCCATTTCACATTCCTTTCCAGGTTCCATTCCATATTCCATTCCATTGCATTCCACGTTCCATTCCAAATTCCATTCCATTCCATTCCACATTCCGTTCCACTCCATTCCACGTTCCATTCCACATTCCATTCCATTCTATTCCACATTCCATTCCAGATTAAATTCCACAGTCCATTCAACATTGTTTTCCATTCCACCTTCCATTCCACAATGCATTCCACATTCCATTCAACTTTGCACTCAACATTCCATACCACGTTCCATTCCAATTTCCATTCCACTTTCAATTTCATTCCATTCCACATTCCATTCAATTCCATTCCACTCCTTTGCAGGTTCCATTCCTCATTGCGTACCATTCCTCATTGCCTTCCATTCAATTCCACTTTGAATTCCAAATTCCATTCCATTGCATTCGACATTCGATACGACATTCCATTCCATTCTATTTCACATTCCATTCCCCTGCATTCCACTCCATTCCATTCCACATTCCAATCCATTCCAAACCACATTCCATTCCATTCCACATTCCATTCTATTCCATTCCTTTCCACCTTCCATTCCACATTCTTGTCTACATTCTCTTCCGTTGCATTCAACATTCCATTCCACATTCCATTCCATTCAATTCCAGTACATATTCCATTCCATTCCATTCCATTCCACATTCCGTTGCATTCCATTCCATTCCACATTCCATTCCATTCCATTCCATTCCACATTGCCTTCCATTTCATTCCAATTTCCATTCCACGTTCCATTCCACATTCCATTGCATGATCCATTACATTCCATTCCACTTTCCATTCCACGTTCCATTACACGTTCCATTTCACATTCCATTCCATTAAATTACACGTTACATTCCACTTTCTGTTCCATGTTACATTCCATTACATTCCACGTTCCATTGTACTTTCCATTCTACGTTCCATTCCGTTCTATTCCACCTTCCTTTCTACTTTTCATTCCACATTCCATTCCATTCTACTCCACATTCCATTGCACATTCCATTCCGTTCCTTGCCACATTCCATTGCACATTCCAATCCATTTCATTCCGCATTCCACTCCATTCCATTCCACATTCTGTTCCATTCCATTCCACATTCCTTTGCTCGTTCCATTCCATTCCATTCCACATTCCTTTCTACATTCCTTTCCATTCCATTCCAGTTTGAATTCCACATTCCATTCCATTCCATATTCCTTTCCCTTCCATTCCACATTCCATTGCCTTCCATTACATAATACATTTCACATTCCAATCCATTCTGTTCCACATTGTATTCCACATTCCTTTCCTTTCCATTCCACTTTCCATTGCATTGCACATTGTATTCCACATTCCATTGCATTGCTTTCCAGTTTCCACTCCAAATTCCATTCCATTCCACTCCACATTCCATTCCATTCCATTCCACTCCACATTCCATTCCACTTCATTCTGCATTCAATTCCACTCCTTTTCACATTCCTTTCCACATTGCATTCCATTCCATTTAATTCCACATTCCATACCATTCCATTTAATTTCCATTCGATTCCACATTCCATTCCATATTTCATTCCATTCCATTCCACATTCCATTCTACATTACATTCCATTACGTTACACATTGCATTCCATTCCATTACACATTCCATTCCATTCCATTCTGCCTTCCATTCCGTTCCATTCTACTTTCCATTCCTTTCCATTCCCTTCCACCTTCCATTCCATTTCATTCAGCATTCCATTCCATTCCAGCATTCCATATCGGATTCCATTCCATTCCATTCAAAATTCCATTGCACTCCATTCAACATTCCATTGCACTCCATTCCACATTCCATTACATTCCATTCCACATTCCGTTCCATTCCATTCCATTCCATGCCATTCGGCATTTCTTCCCATTCCATTCCCAATTCCATTCAATTCCAATGCAGATTCCATTCCATTCCATTCCCCTCCACAATCCATTCCACATTCCATTCCATTCCATTTTCGATTCCACATTCCATTCCACAATCCATTCAATTCCACATTCCATTTGATACCACATTCAATTTCACATTGCATTACAATCCATTCCACATTCCATTCCACATTCTATTCCATTCCATTCCACATTCCATTTCCTTCATTCCACATTCCATTCCATTCCCCATTCGATTCCACTTTACATTCAATTCCACTCCAAATTCCATTCTACGTTCCATTCCATTCCATTCCGCATTCCATTCCTTTCCATTACACCTTCCATTCCATTTCACTCGGCATTCCATTCCATTCTAGCATTCCATTAAAGGTTCCCTTTCACATTCCGTTCCGGGTTCCATTCCACATTCCATTCCATTCCATTCCACGTTCCATTCCAAATTCCATTCCATTCCTTTCCACATTCCATTCCATTCAATTCCACGTTCCATTCCACATTCCATTCCATTCTATTCCACATTGCATTTCAGATTATATTCCACAGTCCATTCAACATTGCATTCCATTCAATTCCATTCAACATTCCATTAGATTACCTTCCACATTCCATTCAGTTACATTCCATTCCATTCAATTCTGCATTTCCTCCCATTCCATTCCAAATTCCATTCAATTCCACTGCACATTCCATTCCATTCCATTCCATTCCACAATCCATTCTACATTCCATTCCATTCCACTTTCGATTCCACATTCCATTCCACAATCCATTCGATTCCACATTCAATTTGATTCCACATTCAATTCCACATTGCATTCCATTCCATTCCACATTCCATTCTACATTCCATTCCATTGCATTCCACATTCCATTCCTTTCATTCCACATTTCATTCCATTCATTCCACATTCCATTCCATTCCACATCCTATTCCAGATTCCATTCCATTCCATTCCACATTCCACTACATTCAATTCCACATTCCACTCCATTCCATTCCACATTTCACTCTATTCCATTCCACATTCCATTGCACGTTTCATTCCATATTCCATTGCACATTCCACTCCTCATTCCATTCCACGTTCCCTTCCATTCCATTCCACATTCCACTCCATTCAATTCCATTCCACGTTCCATTGCACATTCCATCCGACATTCCATTCCACAACCCATTCTATTCCATTCGAAATTCCCTTCCATTCCATTCCACATTCCACTCCATTCCATTCCATTCCAATTTCCATTCCATTCAATTCCACATTCCATTCCATTCTGCTTCAAATTCTATTCCTTTCCATTCCATTCCACTCCACATTCCAATCCATTGCTTTCCACTTTCCATTCCATTCCATTCCATTCCACCATCCGTTATACTTTCCATTTCACGTTCCTTTCCATTCCATTCCACATTCCATTCCACATTCCTTTCTATTCCATTCCACATTCCATTCCATTCCATTCCGCTTTCCATTCCATTTCTTTTCACATTCCATTTCATTCCACTCCACATTCCATTCTACAGTCCATTCCATTCCATTCCACATTCCTTTCCATTCCATTCCACATTCCATTCCATTCCATTCCACATTCCATTCCATTCGTTTTCACATTCCATTCGATTACTCTCCACATTCCATTCCACATTCTGTTTCATTCGAATTCGCATTCCATTCCTTTCCATTCCATTCCACTTTCCCTTCCCTTCCTTTCCATGCCATTCCCTTCCGTTTGATTCCATTGAATTCCACATTCCTTTCCATTCCATTCCATTCTACCTTCCATTCCATTCCATTCCATTCCACAATCCATTGCACTCCACCTTCCTTTTCATTCCGTTCCACATTGCATTCCATTCCATTCCACGTTCCATTTCGCGGTACTTTCCACCTTCCGTTCCACTTTCCATTCCGCTTTTCACTCCACATTCCATTCCATTCCATTCCAGGTTCCATTCCAACTTCCATTCCACTTTCCTTTCCACTTTCCCTTCCACTTTGTATTCCAATTTCCATTCTACTTTCCATTCCACATTGCATTCCTTTCCACATTCCATTCCACATTCCATTCCATTTTCCATTCCACGTTCCGTTCCACTTTCCTTTCCACGTGCATTCCACGTTCCATTCCATTCCATTCCACAATACATTCCACATTCCATTCCATATTACAATCCAATGAATTCCACAATGCATTCGATTCCATTTCACATTCCATTCCAAATTACATTCCATTGCATTCCCTTCATTGGCACTTTACTTTCCATTCCATTCCACATTCCCTTCCATTCCATTCCATTCCATTCTACATTCCATTCCACATTCCATTCCACATTGCATTCCATTGCATTCCACATTCCTTTCCAGGTTCCATTCCACTCCATTCCACTCCATTCCACATTCCAATCCATTCCTTTCCACTTTCCAGTCCACTTTTCACTCCGTTCCATTCCACATTCCATTCCATTTCATTCCACATTCCACTGCATTCCATTCAACATTCCATTCCACATTGCATTCCATATTCCTTTAGAAATTCCATTCCAAATCCATTCCATTCCATTCCACCTTCTATCTCCTTCCTTTCCATTCCTCATTTCATTCCACTCCATTCCACACTTCATTCCGTCCAATTCCATTCCACATTTCAATCCATTCCATTCCATTCCACTTTCCATTCCATCTTCCTTTCTCTGTTCCATTCCACGTTCCATTCCATTACATTCCACATTCCATTCCTTTCCATTCCACATGACATTCCACTACTTTCCACATTCCATTCCATTCCATTCCACATTCCATTCCACATTCCATTAATCATTACATACCATTCCAATCCACGTTGCATTCCACATCCATTCCACATCCCATTGCACATCCCACATCCATTCCACGTTATATTCCATGTTCCATTCCACTTTCCATCCCATTCCATTCCACATTGCATTACACATTCCATTCCATATCTCTCCACATTCCATTCCACGTTGCATTCCATTCCATTCGACATTCCATTCCATTCTATTGAGCACTCCAATCCATTCCATTCCACATTCCATTCCACATTCCACTCCATTCCATTCCACATTCCAGTCTACATTCCATTCCATTCCATTCCAAATTCCATTCCATTCCTTTACACTTTCCATTCCACGTTCCATTACATTCCTTTCAACAACCATTCCATTCCATTCCACTCCACATTCCATTGCATTCGATTCCTCATTCCTTTCCATTCCATTTCACTTTCCATTCCATTCCATTCCAAAATTCCAATCCACATTCCAATCCACAGTCCATTCCATGTTCCATTCCATGAACCTTCCCACTTTCCATTCCATTTTCCTTTGCAGGATCCATTCCACGTTCCATTCCATTCCATTCCACATTCCATTCCAAATTCCATTCCATTCAACGTTACATTCCACTTTCCATTCCACATTCCATTCCATTCCATTCCACATTCCATCCCACATTCCTTTCCATTCCATTCCACATTACATTGCATTCCATTCCATTCCACATTCCATTCCATATTCCATTCCAAATTACGTTACATTCCTTTCCACATTTCATTCAATCCCATTCCATTCCACATTCAATTCCATTCCATGCCACATTCCATTCCTTTCCATACCACATTTCATTCCATTCCACAGCACATTCCGTTCGACATTCCATTCCATTCCATTCCACATTCCATTCTACATTCCATTCCATATGTTTTCACATTCCATTCCATTACAGTCCACATTCCATTCCACATTCTATGTCATTCCATTTCACATTCCATTCCATTCCATTCCATTCCACATTGCCTTCCCTTCCATTCCATTCCATTCCCTTCCGTTTGATTCCATTGAATTCCACATTCCATTCCATTCCTTTCCATTCTACCTTCCATTCCATTCCATTCAATTCCACAATCCATTCCACTCCACCTTCCTTTGCATTCCATTCCACTTTGCATTCCATTGCATTCCACGTTCCATTACACGTTACTTTCCACGTTTCGTTCCACGTTCCATTCCACTTTTCACTCCACGTTCCATTCCATTCCATTCCAGGTTCCATTCCACGTTCCATTCCAATTTCCTTTCCACTTTCCATTCCACTTTGCATTCCAATATCCATTCTACTTTCCATTCCACATTGCATTCCTTTCCATATTCCATTCCATATTCCATTCCACGTTCCATTCCACGTTCCGTTCCACTTTCCTTACCACGTTGCATTCCACGTTCCATTCCATTCCGTTCCACAATACATACCACATTGCATTCCATATTGCATTCCAACGAATTCCATGATGCATTCGATTCCATTTCACATTCCATTCCAAATTACATTCCATTCCATTACCTTCTTTGGCACTTTACATTCCATTCCATTCCGCACTCCTTTCCATTCCATTCCATTCCGTTCCACATTCAATTCCACATTCCATTCCATTCCATTCCACATTCCATTCCACATTTCATTTCATTTCATTCCATATTACATTCCATGGTCGAGTGTACGTTCCATTCCACGTTCCTTTCCGTTTTCTATTCCACGTTCCATTCCACGATCCATTCCACGTTCCATTGCATTCCATTTCACTTTCAATTCCAAATTCCATTGCATTGCATTCTACATTCCATTTCATTCCACTGCATTCCACTGGATTCCATTCTATTCCACTTTGCATTCCATTCCACATTCCACTCCACATTCCATTCGATTCCTTTCCACATTCCATTCCACGTTCCATTCCACGATCCATTCCACATTCCTTTCCAGGTTGCATTGCATGTTCTATTCCACGTTACATTCCATGGCATTCCACATTCCATTCCACATTCCATTCCACTCCATTCCACATTCCATTCCAAGTTCCATTCCAAATTACGTTACATTCCATTCCACATTTCATTCAATTCCATTCCATTCCACATTCCTTTCCTCATTCCATTCCATATTCCAGTCCACATTCCTTTCCATTCCATTTCACTTTCCATTCGTACATTTTCACCTTCCATTCCATTCCGTACCACATTCCATTCCATTCCTTTTCACATTCCCTTCCATTCCATTCCACATTCCATTCCACATTCCATTCCAGATTCCATTCCACATTCCATTCCTTTCCATTTCACAATACATTGCATTCCATTCCATTCAACTTTCCTTTCCTTTCCATTCCTCATTCCATTCCGCATTCTCTTCATTCCCTTCAATTCCATTCCATTACATTCCTCATTCCATTCCAGATTACATTCCACATTCCATTCCATTCCATTCCCCAATCCATTCCATTCCATTTCACATTCCATTGCATTCCAATCCTCTTTCCATTCCACTATCTATTCTACTCTATTCCACATTCCATTCAATTCCATTGCATTCCATTCCATTCCAGATTCCATTCCATTCCATTCCATTCCATTCCACGCCACATTCCATTCCACATTCCAATCCAATTTCCATGATATTCCATTCCAATCCACATTCCATTCCATTCCATTCTTCTTTCCATTCCATTCCATAACAGATTCCATTCCACATTCCATTCCATATTGCATTCCATTCCGTTCAAATTTGCATTCGATTCCATTCCACATTGCATGTGAAATTCCTTTCCATTCCATTCCCTTCCAGGCCACATTCCATTCCATTCCATTCCACATTCCCTTCCATTCCATTTCTTTCCATTCCATATTCCATTCCACATTCCATTCCATGGACGACTCCATGTTCCATTCCACTTTCCATTCCACGTTCCATTCCACTTTTCATTCCATTCCACTCAACATTCCATTCCACATTCCATTATATTTCATTCCATATTCCATTCCACATTCCATTCCATTCCACATTCAATTCCATTCCATCCCACATTCAATTCCATTCCATCCCACTTTCCATTCCATTCCAGTCCATTCCACTGCATTCCATTCCACTCCATTGTATTCCACTTTGCATTCCATTCCACATTCAATTCCACATTCCATTCGATTCCCTTCCACATTCCATTCCACATTCCATTCAACATTCCTTTCCATGTTGCAGTCCTTGTTCTATTCCATGTTCAATTCCATTCCATTCCACATTCCATTCTACATTCCATTCCACTCCATTCCACGTTCCTTTTCACTTTCCATTCCATGTTCCATTCCTTCCATTCAAATCCATTTCACATTCCGTTTCACATTCCATTCCATTCCACGTTCAATTGTGTTCCATTCAACTTTGCATTCCATTCCATTCCATTCCCCATTCTCTTCCATTCCATTCCGCATTCCATTCCTTTGCATTCCGCATTCTGTTCCATATTGCATTCCATTCCATTCCACGTTCCATTCTACCGTCCTTTCCAAGTTCCATTCCACATTCCTTTCCACTTTCCATTCCATGTTCAACTCCACGATCCGTTCCGCGGTTCATTCCATTCCATTCCACATTCCATTCCATTCCACGTTCCATTCCACATTCCATTCCATTCAATTCCACATTTCCTTCCATTCCATTTCACTTTCCATTCCATTCCGTTCCACTTTCCATTCCATACTACATTCCACTCCATTGCACATTCAATTCAATTCCATTGCAATCAATTCCATTCCGCATTCCATTCAAATCCATTCCACATTACATTCCATTCCTTTTCACATTCCTTTCCATTACATTCCACATTCCATTCCATTCCTTCTCACATTCCATTCCATTCCATTCCGCATTCCATTCAACTTTCCATTCCACTCCTGGGCACATTCCATTCCACCCCATTCCATTCCACATTCCTTTCCATTCCTTTCCACATTCCATTCCGAATTCACTTTCATTCCATTCCATTCCATTCCATTCTATTGCATTCGGCATTCTAATCCATTACATTCACTTCCACTTTCCGTTACATTCCACATTCCATTCCATTCCATTCTATTCCATTCCAAATTCCATTCCATTCCATTCCACATTCCACTCCAATCCATTCCACATTGCATTCCATTCCATACCACATTCCATACCACATTCCATTCCTTTCCATTCCACATTATATTCTACATTCCATTCCGTTCCATTACACTTTCCATTCAATTCCATTCAACGCTCCATTCCATACCATTCCACATTCCATTTTTGCATTTCACATTCTTTCCACATTCCATTCCATTCCATTCCACATTCCAATCCATTCCATTCCACATTCCATTCCACATTCCTGTCCGTTCCATCTCACATTCCAATCCACATTCCATTCCACATTCCATTCCATTCCATTACACTTTCCACTCCATTCCATTCCACATTCCTTTACACATTTCACTCCATTCCTTTCCACATTCCATTCCATATTCCATTCCACATTCCATTCCACATTCCTTTCCACATTACATGCCATTCCATTCCACATTCCAATCCATTCCATTCCACATTCCATTCCACATTCCTGTCCGTTCCATCTCACATTCCAATCCACATTCCATTCCACATTCCATTCCATTCCATTACACTTTCCACTCCATTCCATTCCACATTCCTTTCCACATTTCACTCCATTCCTTTCCACATTCCATTCCATATTCCATTCCACATTCCATTCCATTCCATTCCATTCCACATTGCTCTCAATTCCATTCCATTCTGCATTCAATTCCACTCCATTCCTCATTCCATTCCATTCCATTTCAAATTTCATTCAATTCCACATTGTATTGCATTTTACATTCCATTCAATTCCATTCCACATTCCGTTCCGTTACATTACATTCCACATTCCATTCCATGTTCCATTCGATGTTCCAATCCACATTCCATTGCATTCCATTCCACGCTCCATTTCACTTTCCATTAAACATTCCATTCCAATCCATTCCACATTACCTTTGACATTCCCTTCCATTCCATTCCATTCCACATTCCACTCCATTCCATTCCACATTGCATTCCACATTCCATTCCACCTTCCATTCCATATTCCATTCCATTCCATTCCAACTTACAGTTCATTCCATTCCATTACACATTCCATTGAAGTACATTTCAAATTTCATTCCGTTCCATTCAATTCCGTTCCTTATTCCATTCCATTCCATTCCAAATTCCATTCCAGTCCATTCCATTCCACATTCCATTCCATTCCATTACACATTGCATTCCACTTTCCTTTCCACTTTCCATTCCACGTTACATTCCATTCCATTCCACATTCCATTCCATTCCATTCCATTCCACATTCCATTACACATTCCCTTCCTTTGCACTCCACCTTCCATTCCTTTCCTTTCCATTCCATTCTACATTCCATTCCATTTCATTCAATTCCATATAACATTCCATTTCACTCAACATTCCATACTATTCCATTCCAATTTCCATTTCGTTCATTTCCATTCCATTCCATTCCACATTGCATTCCATTCCATTCCATTCCACTGTCCATTCCACTCCATTCCACTTTCCGTTCAATTCCTTTCCACTTTCCTTTGCACTTTCCTTTCCATTTCATTTCACATTCCTTTCCTTTCCATTCGAAATTGCATTGAATTCCATTCCACATTCCATTCCACTTTCCATTCACATCGATTTCACATTACATTTCACATTGAATTCCATTCCATTCCACTTTCAATTGCATTCAATTCCACATTCCATTCCATTCCATTCCACATTCCATTCCATATCATTCTGTATTCCATTCCATTCCATTCCGCATTCCCTTCCAATCCATTCCACTCCATTCCGCTTTCCATTTCACATTCCTTTGTATTCCACATTCCATTCAACATTCAATTCCATTCCGTTTCACATTCCATTCCTTTCCTTTCCACTTTCCATTTCTTTCCATTCCACATTCCATTTCTTTCCATTCCATTCCATTCTGCATTCCATTCCATTCCATTCGTTTCCATTCCATTCCATTCCATTCCACATTCCATTCCATTCCATTCCATATTCCAGTACACATTACATTCTATTCCACATTCCATTCCACATTCCGTTCCATTCCACTTTCTACTCCATGTTCCATTGAGTTCCATTCCACGTTGCATTCCATGTTCCATTCCATGTTCCATTCCACTTTCCATTCCACGTTCGCTTCCACGTTCCATTCCATTTAATTCCACATTTCCTTCCACATACCATTCCACTCCATTCCACATTCCATTCCACATTCTATTCCACATTACATTTCACATTCCATTCAATTCCTAACCACATTCCAATCCACGTTGCATTGCATTCCATTAAACTTTCCATTCAACATTCCGTTCCATTGCATTCCATATTCCATTCCACTTTCCATTCCATTACATTCCACATTCCAGTCCACTCTATCTCACCTTGCATTCCACCTTCCACTCCATTGTATTCTACATTCCATATCAGTACATTCCACATTCCACTCCATTCCATTCCATATTCCATTCCACATTCCATTCCACATTGTATTCCACATTGCATTCCATTCCATTCCATGTTCCATGCCATTCTATTCCATTCCACATTCCATTCCATTCCATTCCACAATCCTTTCCATTCCATTCCATTCCACGCTCCATTCCACAATCCAATCCACATTCCATTCCAATCCATTCCACATTCCATTCCATTTACAATTCCATTGCATTCCATTCCACATTCCACAGCATTACATTCCACTTTCCATTCCACATTGCATTCCAAATTTCAATTCTAATTCCATTTCACATTCCATTCAATTCCACCTTCCACTTCATTCTATTCCATTCTGCATTCCATTCCATTCCATTTCAAATTAGCTTCCTACCCATTACAAATTCAATTGAATTCCATACAATTCCATTCCACATTCCGTTCCATTCCATTCCACTTTCCTCTCCATTCCATTCCATTTCACCTTCCGTAGCATTCCATTTCACATCCCATTCCATTCCATTCCACATTCAACTACATTCCATTCCACATTCCATTCTACATTCCATTCCACATTCCAGTCCACATTCAATTCCAAACCATTCGATCTTCCAATTCATTCCGTTCCAGTCCACTTTCCATTCCAATCCATTTCTCATTCCATTCCATTCCATTCCTCATTCCATTCCACATTCCATTGCATTCCATTCCACATTCCATTCCATTCCATTCGGCATTCCATTCCATTCCATTCCATTTAACATTGCATTCCACATTCCATTCCATTCGATTCCACATTCCATTCTACATTTCATTCCATTCCATTCTACATTCCATTCCACATTCCATTCCATTCCACATTCCGTTCGATTACATTTCATTCCATTGCACATTCCATTCCACGGTCCATTCCATGTTCCATTCCACGTTCCTGTCCACTTTCCATTTCACGTTCCATTCCACGATCCATTCCATGTTGCATTCCATTCCATTCCAGATTCCATTCCACATTCCATTCCATTTCATTCCACGTTCCATTCCTTATTCTATCCCATATCATTCCACATTCCATTCCAATCCATTCCACATTCCATTCCATTCTATTCCACTTTCCATTCCATACCTTTTCACATTCTATTGCATTTCATTTCATTCCACATTCCTTTCCGTTCCATTCCACATTCCATTCCATTCCATTCCACATTCTATTTCATTCCATTGCTCATTCAATTCCACAATACATTTCCACATACCTTTCCATTATATTCCACATTCCATTTCACATTCCATTCCACATTCCATTACAAATTCCATTCGTTTCCATTTCACTTTCCATTCTATTCCATTCCATTCCATTCCACATTCAATTGCACTGCATTCCACTATCCATTTCATTCCATTGCACATTCAGTTCCACATATCATTCCACATTCCATTCCATCCCATTCCAAATTCCATTAGATTCCTTTCCATTCCATTCCACATTCTATTCTACATTCCATTCCCCTCCATTCCACATTCCTTTCCATTCCATTCAATACCATAATTGCATTCCAGTCAATTCCATTCCATTCAATACCATAATTCCATTCCAGTCAATTCCATTCCAGTCCACATTGCATCCCATTCCATTCCACATTCCACTCTATTACTTTCCACATTCAATTGCAGTCCATTCCACATTCCATTCCATTCCACATTCCATTCCATTCCATTCCGTTAAATTACATTCAATTCCTTTCCATTCCACATTCCATTCCATTCCTTTCCATTCCGCAATCTATTCCATTCCATTCCATTCCATTCCATTCCAAATTCCATTCCATTCCATTCCATTCCACATTCCATTTCATTCCATTTCACATTTCATTCCATTCCATTCCACATTCCATTCCACATTCCATTCCAATCCACTCCACCTTCCACTTCATTCCATTCCAGTCCACATTCCATTCAATTACATTCCACATTCCAATCCACATTCGATTCCATTTCATTCAACATTCCATTAAACATTACATTCCACGTTCCATTCCACCTTCCATTCCACGTTCCATTCCTGTCTCAATTCCATTGCATTCCACATTCCATTCCACATTCCGTTACATTCCCTTCCACATTTCATTCCTCATTCCATTCCACATTCCATTCTACGTTCCAATACACCTTCCATTGAATTGCATTCTACTTTCCACTCCGTTCACTTGCATTCAACCTTCTATTCCATTCCTTTTCACATCCCATTCCATTCCATTCCACATTCCATTCCACATTGGATTACATTCCATTCCACATTTCATTCCATTCAATTCCATTCCATTTCAAATTGCATTCCTGATTCCATTCCATTCCATTTCACATTCCTTTCCATTCCATTCCACATTCAATTCCACATTCCATTCTATTCCAATGCACTTTCTATTCCATTCCATTCCATATTCCATTCCATATTCAATTCCATTCCATTCCACATTCCATTCGATTCCATTCCATTCCAATTCACATTCCATTCCGCGGTACAATGCACGTTCCATTCCACGTTCCTTTCCACTTTCCATTCCACTTTCCAGTACACGATCCATTCCACGTTCCATTCCATTCCATTCTACATGCCATTCCACATTCCATTCCATTCCATTCCACTTTCCATTCTTCATTCTATTCCAGTCCATTCCATGTTCCACTCCATTCCATTCCACATTCCATTCCATTCCTTTTAACATTGCATTCCATTCCATTCCACGTTGCATTCCATTCCATTCCACATTCTATTCCATTGCATTCCATATTCCATTCCACATTCCATTCCGTGGAACATTAAACGTTCCATTCCACTTTCCTTTCCACTTTCCATTCCACGTTCCATTCCACGTTCCGTTCCATTCCATTCCACATGCCATTCCACTTTCCATTCCATTCCATTCCACATTCCATTCCTCATTGTATTCCATTCCATACCACATTCAATTCCATTCCATTCCAAATCCCATTCCGTTCCATTCCACATTCCATTCCATTCCATTCCATTCCATATACCATTGCATTCCTTTTAAAATTTCATTCCATTCCATTCCACATTCAATTCCATTCCATTTCACATTCCATTCCGTTCCATTCCATATTCCATTCCACATTCCTTTCCATTCCTTTCCACCTTCCCTTCCATTCCATTCCATTCCACATTCCATTCAATTCCATTCCACATTCCATTCTGTTCTATTCCTTGTTCCATTGCTCATTCAATTCCATTCCATGTCACATTCCATTTCTTTCTATTCCACATTCCATTCCATTCAATTACACATTCCATTCCATTCCTTTTCACATTCTATTCCATTCCATTCCACTTTACTTTCCACATTCCATTCCATTCCATTCCATTCCACAGTCCATACCATTCCATTCCACATTCCATTCCATTCCATTCCATTCCACATTCCTTTCTTTTCTTTTCCACATTCCATTTTGTATTCCCTTCCATTATTTTCCATTCCATTCCTCTCCATTCCACATGCCATTCCATTCCATACCAAATTCCATACCACACCACATTCCATTGCACATTCCATTCCATTCCATTCCACATTCCATTAGATTCTATTCTACTTTCTATTCCATTTCATTCAACATTCCATTCCAAATTCCATGCCATTCCATTCCACATTCCATTTCATTACTTTCCACATTCCATTCCATTCCATTCCACATTCCATTCCATTCCATTCCATTCCATACCACATTCCATTCCATTAATTTTAACCTTCCACTTTCCATTCCACATTCAATTCCTTTCCATTCCACGTTCCATTCCTCATTCCATTCCTTTCCATTCCATTCTGTTCCACATTCCATTCCATTCCAATCCATTACAATTTCCATTCCATTCCATTCCTCGTTGTATTTCATTCCATTGTGCATTCCATTCTATTCGTTTTCATTCCATTCCATTGCACATTCCATTCCATAAGATTCCATTCCGCAATCCATCCCATTCGTTGCCACATTCCATGCCATTTCATTCCACATTCCATTCCATTCCATTCCACATTCCATTCCATTCCATTTCACATTCCATTCCATGGCATTCCACATTCCATTCCTTTCCATTCCACATTCCGTTCCATGCCTTTTCTCATTCCATTCCATTCCATTCCACTTTAAATTCTACATTCCTTTCCATTCCATTCCACATTCCATTCCATTACACTTTCATTTCCATTCCATTCCACATTCCATTCCGCATTCCCTTCCATTCCGTTTCACTCAATTCCATTCCATTTCATTCCACATGCCATTCCATTCCATTCCATTGTACATTCCGTTACATTTCATTCCATATGCCATTCCATTCTATTCCAAATTCCATTCCATTCCATTCCACATTCCATTCCATTCTATTCCATTGCATTTCACTTAGCAATCCAGATTCCATTCCATTCCATTTTATTCCATATTCCGTTCCACATTCCATTCCATTCCGGTCCACTTTCCTTTCCACTCCTTTCCACATTCAATTCCAAATTGCATTCCATTTCATTCCACATTCCATTCCATTCCATTCAATTACATTAACTTCCTTTCCACGTTCCATTCCATTACATTCCATTCCGCATTCCCTTCCATTCCATTCCATATTCCATTCCATTTCATTCCACATTCCATTCATCTCCATTCCACTTTCCATTCCATTCCGTTCCACATTCCATCCCACATTCCCATCCATTCCATTCCACATTCCATTCCTTTCCATTTCATTCCATTCCACAATCCATTCCATTCCATCCCACATTCCATTCCATTCCATCCCATTCCACTTTCCATTTTATTCCATTCACCCTTCCATTGCATTCCATTCCACTTTCCTTCCCTTTCGTTTCCATTCCATTCGATTCCACATTCCAATCCATTCAATCCCATTGTGCAATCCATTCCATTCCATTCCACATTACCTTCCATTCCACTTTGCATTCCTTTCCATTCAAATTCCATTGAATTCCATTCCACATTCCATTCAATTTCATTTCACGTTCCATTCCATTCCGTTCCATTCCAGTCCACATTCAATTCCATTGCATTCCACTTTCCATTACATTCCATTCCACCTTCCATTCCATGTTCCATTCCTCATTCCATTCTTCATTCCTTTCCAAGTTCCATTCCACTCCATTCCACTTTCATCTCCTTTCCATTCCATTCCACCTTCCATTCCATTCTATTTCACATCCAATTACATTCCATTCCACATTCCATTCAATTTCGATTCCCATTCCATTCCATTCCACATTCCATTCCATTCCATTCCATTTCACTTTCCTTTCCATTCCATTCCACATTCCATTCCATTCCATTCCATTTCACATTGCATTCCACCTTGCATTCCATTCCTTTTCATATTCCATTCCATTCCATTCCGCATTCCATTCCGTTCAATTCCACATTCCATTCCATTACATTCCACATTCCATTGCATTCCATTGCACCTTCCATTGCACATTCCACTGCATTCCATTCCAAATTCCAAGCCACATTCCATTCCTCATTCCATTCCAATCCATTCAAAATTCCACTCCATTCTATTCCCTTCTACATTCCATTCCATTGCATTCCACATTCCATTTCGTTCCATTCCTCATTGCATTCCACATTCCATTCCATATCATTCCACATTCTATTCCACATTCCATTCCACTTTCCACATTCCATTCCACTTTCCACTTCATTGCATTCCAATTTCCATTCAATTCCATTCCACATTCCACTCCATTCAATTCCACCTTCCATTCGACATTCCATTCCATTCTATTCAATTCCACATTCTATTCCACATTCCATTCCATTCCATTCCACGGTCCATTCCATATTCCTTTCCAAGTTCCATTTTACGTTCCATTGCATGATCCATTCCATTCCATCCCATATTCCATTCGACTTGCAGTCCACATTCCATTCCTCGTTCAATTTCATTCCATTCTACATTGTATTCCTCGTTCCATTCCATTCCACTCCATTCCCCATTCCATTCCAATCCATTCCGTATTCCATTCCATTTCATTCCACTTTCCATTCCACATTGCATTCCATTACATTCCACATTTCATTCCATTCCATTCCACATTCCATTCCGCTTTCCCTTCCATTCCATTCCATTCCATTGCATTCCAGATTCCATTCCATTCCAATCCATTCCATTCCATTCCACATTCCATTGCACGTTACATTCCACTTTCCATTCCACGTTCCATTCCACATTTGATTCCATTCCAATCCACATTCCATTTCACATTCGATTCTATATCTTTCCACATTCCATTCGTTTCAATTCCACATTGCATTCCATTCCATTCCACATTCCATTCCGCATTCCCTTCCATTCCATTCCATTCCATTGCATTCCATTGCATTCCATATTCCATTCCATTCCATTCCACATTCCATTCTCTTCCATTCCTTTCCACTTTCCAATCAATTCATTCCATTCCATTCAACAATCCATTCCATTCCTTTCCACATTGCATTGCATTCCACACCAGATTCCATTACACATTACATTCAATTCCGTTCCACTTTCCATTCCATTCCATTTCACATTCAATTCCATTCCATTCCACGTTCCATTCCATTCCATTCCATTCCTGTCGAAATTCCATTCCATTCCAGTCCACACTTCATTCCATTCCATTCCATTCTATTCCACATTCCATTCCATTTCAAATTCCATTCCATTCCATTCAATTCCATTCCACATTCCATTCCAATTCATTCCACATTCCATTCCATTCATTCCATTCCACATTACATTGCATTCATTCCATTAAACATTGCATTCCTTTCTATTGCACATTGCATTTCACATTCCATTCCATGTTCCATTCCATTTTTCGTTCCATTCCATTCCATTAGACATTCCATTCTGCATTCCATTCCATTCCATTCCACTTTCCATTCCATTCCATTCCACGTTCCATTGCATTAAATTGCACATTCCATTTTACATTCCACTCCATTCCATTCCACATTCCATTCCAAATTCCATTCCCCATTCCATTCCAATCCATTCCACATTCCAAACCATTGCATTACATTCCACATTAAGTTCCATTCCATTCCTCATCCCATTCCACATTCCCTTCCACATTCCATTCCATGTTCCACTCCACTTTGCATTCCACGTTCCATTGGACATTCAATTCCATTCCAATCCACATTCCATTCCACATTCGATTCTATATCTTTCCACATTCCCTTCGTTTCCTTTCCACATTCCATTCCGTTCCATTCCACATTCTATTCAATTCCGTTCCACACTCCACTCCATTCGATTCCATATTCCATTCCATATTCCTCTCCATTCCATTCCACATTCCATTCCATTCCATTCCACATTCCATTCCATTCCATTCCACATTCCATTCCATTCCATTCCACTGTCCATTCCACGTTCCATTCCATGATCCATTTCACGATCCATTCCATTCCATTCCATATTGTATTCCACGTTCCATTCCACGATCCATTCCATTCCAATCCACATTGCGTTCCACGTTCCATTCCATTCCATTCCTTTCCACATTCCGTTCCATTCCATTTCATATTCCATTCTATTCAATTCCACATTCCATTCCACGTACCATTCCATTTCATTCCACATTCCATTCCAAATTCCATTCCATTCCATTCCAAATTCCAATCCATTCCATTCCACATTCCAGTCCATTCCATTACACATTCCATTCCACATTCCATTCCACGTTCCATTCTACATTCTGTTCAACATTTGGTTTCACGTTCCCTTCCACTTTGCATTCCAAGTTACATTGAAAGTTCCATTCTACGTTCCATAACATTCCATTCTACATTCCATTCCATATCATTCCGCGTTCCATTCCACATTCCGTTTCATTCCATTCCATATTCCTATCCATTTGATTCCACATTCCAATCCATTCCATTCTGTATTCCATTCCACATTCCGTTCTACATTTCATTCCATTTCATTCCACATTCCTCCAAATTCCATTCCATGCCAAATTCGTTTGCATTCCATTCCACATTGCATTCCATTCCACATTCCTTTCCATTGCATTCAACTTTCCATTCCGTATACGATTCCATTCAATTCCATTCTATTCCACATTCCATTCCACATTCCATTCACCATTCCATTCCATATCTTTCCACATTCGATTCCACATTCGATTCCATGAGTTTACACATTCCGTTCAATTCCATTCCACACTTCATTCCATTCAATTCCACACTCCACTCCATTCCATTTAAAATTCCACTCCATTTCATTCCATTCTACACTCCATTCCATGCCAGTCCACATTCAATTCCATTCCATTCCACATTCCATTACACTTTCCAATCCATTCCATTCCACATTCCATTCCACTCCATTCCTCATTTCATTCCACATTCCATTGCATTCCATTCCACATTATATTCCACTGCACATCCATTGCATTCCATTCCAAGTTCCACTCCATTCAATTGCATTCCACATTCCATTCCATTCCATCCCACATTCCATTCCATTCCATTCCACATTACATTCCATTTTACATTCCATTCCCTTTCCATTCCATTGCATTCCATTCCATTCCACTTTCCATTCAATTCCACTCCATTCCATATTCTATTCCTTTCCATTCCATGACAAATTCCATTCCATTCCATTACACTTTCCATTACATTGCACATTCCATTACAAATTCCATTCCATTGCATTCCACATTCCATTCCATACCATTCCACATTCCTTTCAAAATTCCATTGCGTTCCATTCCACGTTCCATTCCATTCAATTCCAAATCCATTTCATTCCGTTCCGCGTTTCACTCCATTGCATTCCATTCCACATTACATTCCATTCCCTTTCCATTCCATTGCATTCCATTCCATTCCACTTTCCATTCAATTCCACTCCATTCCTTATTCTATTCCTTTCCATTCCGTTCCAAATTGCATTCCATTCCATTACACTTTCCATTCCATTCCACATTCCATTACAAATTCCATTCCATTGCATTCCACATTCCATTCCATACCATTCCACATTCCATTCGAAATTCCATTGCGTTCCATTCCACATTCCATTCCGTTCAATTCCAAATCCATTTCATTCCGTTCCGCGTTCCACTCCATTCCATTTCATTCCACATTCCATTCCATTCCATCCCACATTCCCTTCCATTCCATTCCACATTCCTTTTAATTCCAGTCCACATTCGATATAATTCCATTCCAAATTCCATTCCACATTTCATGTCGTTGCATTCCACATTCCTTTCTACATTCCTTCCTATTCCATTCCACATCCATTCAATTCAATTCCATTCCACATTCCATTGCATTCCATTCCACATTCCATTCCACATTCCATTCCATTGCATTCCATTCCATTCCACTTTTCATTCAATTTCATTCCATTCCTCCTTCCATTCAATTTCATTCCATTCCACATTCCATTCCATTCCATTCCACATTCCATACCATTCCATTCCACATTCTGTACCATTCCATTCCACATTCTGTTCCATTCCATTCCACATTCTGTTCCATTCCATTCCACATTCCATTCCATAACATTCCTTTCCATATTCTATTCCACTTTCCATTCCACACCATTCCACTTTCCATTCCACGTTCCATTCAACGTTCCATTCCACATTCCATTTCACGTTGCATTCAATTCCATTCCACATTCCATTACACATTACATTCCTTTCCATTCCACCCTCCATTCCACATTCCATTCCATTCCATTCCATTCCGCATTCCACTCCATTCCATTCCACATTGCATTCAACATTCCATTCCACATTCCATTCCACATACCATTCCATTCCATTCCACCTTCCACTTCATTCCATTCTGCTCCATATTCCATTCCATTCCACTACTCATTCCCTTCCATTCCATTCCACATTCCATTCCATTCCATTTCCCTTTCCATTCCATTCCCTTCCACATTCCATTAAACATATCATTCCATTCCATTCCATTCCATTGCATTCCATTCCATTCCATTCCACATTCCTTTCCATTCCATTCCAATCAAAAATCCTTTCGCTTCCATTCCACATTCCATTCCATTGCTTTCCATTCCACATCTGATTCCAATCCATTCCATTCTAAATTCCATTCCATTCCATTCCACTTTCCATTCCATTCCATTCCATATTCCGTTCCAAATTCCTTGGCCTTCGATTCCACACTCCATTTAATTCCATTCCACATTCCATTCCACATTCCATGGCATTCCATTCCACATTCCCTTCCACGTTCCATTCCATTCCATTCCACATTCCTTTCCAATCCATTCCATATTCCATTCCATTCCATTTCACATTTCATTCCGATCCATTTCACATTCCATTCCATTCCACATTCCGTTGCATTCCATTCCACATGCCGTTCCACATTCCATTCCATTCTATTCCACGTCCTTCCATGCCATTCCATTCCACATTCAGTTCCATTCCAAATTCCATTCCTTTCCATTTCATATTCCATTCCACATTCAATTCCATTCCATTTCACATTCCCCTCCATTCCATTCCACATTCATTTCCTTTCCATTCCATTCCATTCCACATTCATTTCCTTTCCATTCCATTCCATTCCACATTCCATTGCATTGCATTCGAGCTTCAATTCCACATTCCATTCCACATTCCATTCCAATCCATTCCACATTCTATTTCACATTGAAGTCGACATTCCATTCAAAATTCCATTCCGTTCTATTCCACTTTCCATTCCTCATGCCATTCAATTCCTTTTCACTTTCAATGCCATTCTATTCCATTCCATATTGAATTTCATTCCATTACACATTCCATTCCATTGCATTGCACATTCCGCTTCATTCTGTTCTGCTTTCTTTTCCATTCCATTCCGCATTCCATTCCATTCCATTCCATACCATTCCATTCCACAATCCATTTCATCCCATTCCTTTCCACAATCCATTTCATTCTATTACGCATTCCATTCCTTTGCATTCCATTCCATTCCACATTCCATTCTATTCCATTCCATTCCATTCTACATTTCATTTCATTCCATTTTATTCCATTCCATTCCACATTCCATTTCATTCCATTTCACATTCAATTCCAAATGCATTCCATTCCATTCCACATTCCATTCCACATTCCATTCCATTGCATTCCTCTTTCCATTCCATTCCATTCCACATTCCATTCCATTGTATTCCACATTGCATTCCAATCCATTCTACTCTGTATTAAATCCCATTCCACATTCCATTGCATATTCCAGTCCATTCCATTCCACATTCCATTCCACTTTCCATTCCATTCCATTCCACATTCTATTCCATTCCATTCCACATTCCATTCCACATTCAATTCCATGTTGCATTCCATTCCATTCCACATTCCATTCCACTTTCCATTCCACTCCATTCCGCATTTTATTCCACATTCCATTCCACGTTCCATTCCATTGCATTCCACATTCCTTTCCTCTTTCCATTCCATTCCATTCCACTTTCCATTCCATTCTATTCCACTTTCCTTTCCATTCCATTCCACATTGCATTCCATTCCATTCCAAGTTCGATTCCACGTTCCATTCCATGTTGTATTCCACTTTCAACTCCACGTTCCTTTCCATTCCATTCAACGTTACATTCCACGTTCCATTCCACCTTCCATTACACGTTCCATTCCACATTCCATTCCACAATCCACTCCATTCCATTCCACATTCCATTCCACATTCCATTCCAAGTTCCATTCCAAATTCCATTCCACGTTCCATTCCACCATCCTTTCCACGTTGCATTCCACGTTCCATTCCACGTTCCAATCCACTTTGCATTCCGTACGATAGCACATTCCATTGCACATTCCATTCCATTGCATTCCACATTCTTTTCCACGTTCCTTTCCATTCCATTCCATATTAAACTCCATTCCATTCCACATTGCATTCCACATTGCACTCCATTCAATTCCACATTCCATTCCACATTCCAATGCACTTTCCTTTCAATTCCATTCCACATTCCACTGAATTCCATTCCGTTTCGCATTCCATTCCATTCCCTTCCACATTCCATTCCATTCCATTCCACATTCCATTACACATTGCATTACATTCCGTTCCACTTTCCGTTCAATGTTCCATTCCACATACCATTAAATTCAATTCCACATTCCATTTCTCGTTCCATTAGGTTCCATTCCACATTCCATTCCACATTGCATGCTATTCCATTCCACATTCCATTCCACATTTCACTCCATTCCATTACACTTTCCATTGTATGTTGCATTCCATGTTCCATTCCACGATCCATTCCCCGTACCATTCCACGTTCCATTTAACATTCCATTCCGCCTATCATTCCACGTTTCATTCCAATGCATTCACATTTCACAACACATTCCATTCGAAATTCCATTACATTCCATTCCACATTCCACTCCATTCAATTCCACTTTCCACTCCAGTCGGTTCCACATTCCATTACAAATTCTACTCCTTTCCATTCTGCCTTCCATTGCATTTTCTGTTCCACATTCCATTCTGCATTCCATTCCAATCCATTCCACATTCCACTCCATTGCATTCCATTCCAGATTCCATTCCATTCCATTTCACATTCTATTCTATTCCATTCCTGATTCCATTACATTCCATTACATTCCATTACATTCCTTTCCATCTTCCGCTCCATTTCATTCCATTCCACATTCCATTCCATTCCATTCAATATTCCATTCCATTCCTTTCCACATTCCATTCCTTTGCCTTCCACATTCCATTACATTCCACATTCCTTTCAACTTTCCATTCGTTTCCATTGCACAATCCATTCCACATTCCATTCCATTCCTTTCCATTCCATATTCCATTCTATTGAATTCCAAATTTCATTCCATTCAATTCCATTACATTAGGTTCCTTTCCAAATTCCATTCCATTCCATTCCATTCCACATTCCATTCCATTCCATTCCACTTTCCATTCCGTATTCCAATCCATTCCATTCCTCATTCTATTCCTTTCCATATCATATTCCATTCCATTACATTCCACATTCCATTCCGCATTCCCATTAATTCAATTCCAGATTCTATTTCTTTCCATTCCATTCAATTCCATATTCCATTCCATTCAATTCCATTACACATTCCATTGCATTCCATTCAACATTCCATTCCAATCGTTTCCATTCCATTCTATTCCACTTTCCATTCCATTACATCCCATTCCGCAATCCATTCCATTCCATTCCACTTTCCTTTCCACATTCCTTTCCATTGCATTCCACATTCCATTCCATTCCATTCCAAATTAGATTGAATTCCATTCCACACTCCACTCCATTCCATTTCACATTCAATTCCATTCCATTCACTTCCAATCCACATTCCAATTCAGTACATTCCAAATTCCATTCCATTCCATTCCGCGTTCCATTCCACATTCCATTCTACAATCCTTTCCACATTCCATTCCATTCCATTCCACATTCCACACAATTCCCTTCCATTCCACATTCCATTCCTTTCCATTGCACTTTCCATTCCATTCCATTCCACATTCCATTCCATATTCCCTTCCATTCCATTCCACATTCCATTCCATTCCATTCCACATTCCATTCCGCATTCCATTCCTTTCTATTGCACGTTGCAGTCCACATTCCATTTCATTCCATTACACATTCAATTCGTTTCCATTACATTCCATTCCACTTTCCATTCCACGGTCCATTCGACATTCCTTTGTACTTTCCTTTCAAATTTGCCGTCCATTCTCTATTCCACAATCAATTCCACGTTCCATTCCATTGAATTCCACATTCCATTCCACATTCCATTCCATTCCTTTCCACATTCCGTTCCATTACATTCCACATTCCTTTCCATTCCTTTTCACATTCCATTCCATTCCATTCCACATTCCGTTCCTTTCCTTTTCAAATTCCATTCCATTCAATTTCACATTCCATTGCACATTCCCTTCCATTCCATTCCACGTTCCATTCTATTCCATTCAATTCCATTCCACTTTCCATTCCACAGTCCATTCAACGTTCCTTTCCACTTTCCTTTCCACTTTCCATTCCACTTTCCATTCCACGATCCATTCCACGTTCCATTCCATTTAATTCCACATTCCATTCCATATTAGGTTCTATTCCATTCCACATTCCATTCCACTCCTTTTCACATTCCATTCCAGTCCATTGCAGATTCCATTCCACATCCAATTCCATTGCATTCCACTTTCCATTCATTCCTTTTCACATTCAATTCCATTCCATTTCATATTCCATTCCATTCCATTCCATATTCCGTTCCATTCCATTCCTTTCTACATTCCTTTGCATTACATTCCACTTTCCATTCCGCGTTCCCTTCCATTCCATTCCATTCCATACCATTCTTTTCCATTCCATTGCATTCCATATTCAATTCCATTCCATTCCACATTCCATTCCATTCCTTTTAACATCCCATTCCATTCCATTCTGCCTTCCGTTCCACATTGCACTCCATTCCACATTCCATTCCATTACATTTCATTCCACAATCCATTCCATTCCATTCCATTCCATACTATAATCCTTTCCATTCCATTCCGCATTCCATTCCATTGCATACCACATTCCATTCCACATTCCATTACATTCCGTTCCACATTCCATTCATTTCCATTCTTCCTTCCTTTCCACATTCCATTCTACTTTCCATTCCATTTTATTCCACATTCCATTCAATTCCTTTCCACATTCCATTCCATTCCATTCCACGTTTCTTTTGTAATTCAATTCCATTGCATTCCACATTCCATTACATTCGTTTTCACATTGCATTCCATTCCATTCCATATTCCATTCCATTGGTTTTCACATTCAATTCCATTCCATTCCACTTTCCATTCCGCATTCCATTGCATTCCATAACAACTTCCATTCCACATTCTGTTTCAATACATTCCACATACCATTCAACATTCAATTCCACATTCCATTCCACTCCATACCACATTCCATTCAACATTCCATTCCATTCCATTCCACGATCCATTCAATTCCATTCCACATTGCATTCAAAATTCCGTTGCACAATCCATCCCATTCCATTCCACATTCCATTCCATTTCGTTGCACATTGCATTCAGTTCCATTCCACATTCCATGCCATTCCATTACACAATCGGTTCCATTCCATTCTACATTCCATTCTAATCCTTTTCACATTCCATTCCATTCCATTCCACATTCCATTCTATTCTTTTTCACATTCAATTCAGTTCCATTCCACTTTCCATTCCACATTCCATTCCATTCCATTCCACATGCAATTCCATTCCATTCCATTCCTCATTCCATTCTACATTGCATTCCACTTTCCATTCCACGTTCCATTCCTTTACTTTCTAGATTCCATTGCACATTCCACTCCATTCCATTCCACTTTCCATTCCAACTTCCATTCCATTACATTCCCCACACCATTCCAAATTCCATTCCATTCCATTTCAAATTCAATTCCATTACAATCCATATTCCATTCCATTCCATTCCACATTCAATTCCATACCATTCCACCTTCCAATCCAATCCAATCCATTCCATTCCATATTGCATTCAATTCCATTCCACGTTTCATTCCACGTTCCATTCCAGTTTCCACTCCACGTTCCATTCCACTTTCCACTCCACGTTCCATTCCTTTCCATTGCACATTCCATTCCACGTTCCATTCCATGTTGCGTTCAACGTTGCATTCCACATTCCATTCCACGTTCACTTCCACGTTCCATTCCAAGTTCCATTCCACTTTCCATTCCACGTTGCATTCCACGTTCCTTTCCAAGTTCCATTCCACATTCCATTCCATTCCTATCCAGTCCACATTCCATTCCATTCCTCATTCCATTCCATTCCATTCTACATTACATTACATTCCATTACATTCCATTCCACATTGCATTCCATCCCATTTCACAATCCATTTCATTCCTCATTCAATTCCATTCCATTCCACCTTCCATTCCATTCCATTCCACATTGCTATTCATTCCATTCCACATTCCATTCCAGGTTCCATTCCAGTTTCCACTCCATGTTCCATTCCACTTTCCACTCCACGATTCATTCCATTCCATTCCACGTTCCATTCTACGTTCCGTTCGACTTGCATTCCACATTCCATTCCACTTTCAAATCCACGTTCCATTCCACGTTCAATTACACGTTCCAGTCCACGTTCCATTCCATGTTCCATTCCACATTCAATTACATTCCTTTCTAGTCCACATTCCATTCCATTCGTCATTCCATTCCATTCCATTCTACATTCCATTCCATTCCATTCCACATTGCATTCAACTTTCCATTCCACATTCCATTCTACATTCCATTCCACATTCCATTTCATTCCATTCCACATTCCATTCCATTCCATTATATTACACATCGCATTCCGTTCCATTCCACATTCCATTCCACGTTCCATTTCATTCCATTCCCCATTCCATTCCATTCCATTCCATTCCATTTCACTTTGCATTCCACTATCCATTCCATTCCATTTCATTATAGATTTCATTCAATTCCACTTTCCATTCCACATTCCATTCCATAACATTCCACTTTCCATTCCATTCCATTCCACATTCTATCACATTCCGTTTCACATTCCTTTCCATTCCATTCCACTTTCCATTCCCCCTTCCATTGGACTCCATTCCACATTCCATTCCATTCAATTCCACATTCCATTCAACATTCCACTGTACATTCCATTCTGCATTCCATTCCACATTCCATTTCATTAAATTCCACATTCCATTCCATTCTATTCCACATTCCACTCCTTTCCATTCCATTCAACAT
Source organism: Pongo pygmaeus (assembly GCF_028885625.2). NCBI lineage: Eukaryota > Metazoa > Chordata > Mammalia > Primates > Hominidae > Pongo > Pongo pygmaeus. Next base: position 14,687,510 of record NC_072395.2, read on the forward strand.
TCCCTTCCATTCCCTTCCACATTCCATTCCACATTCTAGTCCATTCCTTTCCACATTCCATTCCACATTCCTTTCCCTTCCATTCCTTTCCATATTCCATTCTATTCCATTCTACTCCATTCCATTACATTCCTTTCCACTCCAACTTCCATTCCATTCCATTCCATTACAATCCATTCCGCAATGCATTCCATTACATTCCACTTTCCATTCCATTGCATTCCATTCCACATTCCATTCCAATCCATTCCAATCCATTACACATTCCATTCGATTCCATTCCACATTCAACTCCACATTCCATTCCATTCCACATTCCATTCAATATTCCATACCATTTAATTTCATATTCCATTCCATTCCTTTCCATATCTTTCCATATCCCTTTCCGTTCCATTTCAAATTCCATTGTAATGGATTCCATTCCATTCGATTCCATCCATCATTCCATTCCATTCCATTCCACATTCCATTCGATTCCATATTCCATTCCACATTGCATTCCACATTCCTTTCCAATTCATTAAACATTCCATTCCACATTTCATTCATTTCCATGCTATATTCCATTCCCTTCCATTCCACATTCCATTATATTCCATTCCACTTTGCATTTCATTCCATTGCACGTTGCTTTGCATTCCATTCCACATTCCATTCCAAATTCATTTCCATTCCATTCCACATTGCATTCCACATTCCATTCAATTTCATTCAACATTCCATTCCATTCCATTCCACATTCCATTCCACATTCCATTCTGCTTTCGATTCCACGTTCCATTCTACGTTCCATTCCACGTTCCATTCCGCTTTCCATTCCACGTTCCATTCCTCTTTTCATTCCATATTGCATTCCATTCCATTCCCTATTCCGTTTCATTCCATTCCACGTTCCATTCCACATTCCATTCCATTCCATTCCTTTCCATTCCACATTCCATTCCACATTCCATTCCATTCCATTCCATCTTCCATTCCATTCGATTCCAAATTCCATTCCACATTCCATTACACATTCCATTCCATACCATTCGACATTGCATTCCATTCCGTTGCACATTCCATTCTACATTACATTCCACATTGCTTTCCATTCCTTTCCACATTTGATTCCACTTTCCATTCCACAATCCATTCCATATTACATTCTCTTCCGTTCCACGTTCCTTTCCATTCCATTCCACATTCCATTCCACTATGTTTCACTTTCTGTTTTATTCCATTCCAATTTCCAGTCCACACTGCATCCCATTCCATTTCACATTCCATGCCATTCCATTGTATTCCATTCCATTCCATTCCATTCCTTATTCCATTGCACATTCCATTCCATATTCCTTTCCACTCCATTCCACATTCCATTCCATTCCTTTTCACATTCCATTCCATTCCATTACACATTCCAATAAATTGCTTTTCAAATTCCTTTCCATTCCTTTCCACTTTCCATTCCACATACCATTCCATTCCATTCCACATTACATTGCATTCCATACCATTACACATTGCTTCCCATTCCATTCCGCAATCCATTCCGCATTCCTTTCATTCCATTCCATTCCATTCCATTCCATTTCATTCCACATTTTATCCCATTCCATTCCATTCCACATTGAATTCCATTCCAATCCACATTCCATTCCATTCCACATTCCATTCCATTCCATTCCATTCCACATTCCATTCCATTCCGTTCGACTTTCCATTCCATTCCATTCCACATTCCATTCCATTTCATACCATTCCACGTTCCATTCCACATTCCATTCCACTTTCCATTCCACGTTGGATTCCAAGTTCCATTCCATTCTATTCCACGTTCCATTCCATGTTCCATTCCTTTAAATTCCACGTTTCATTCCGCGTTCCATTCCACGTTCCATTCCTTTCCATTCCACATTACTTTCCATTCCATTTCACATTCCATTCCATTTCATTCGACATTACATTACACGTTCCATTCCACATTGTGTTCCATGTTCCATTCCACGTCCCATTCCAAGTTCCTTGCCTTTCCATTCCGCATTCTATTCCATTCCATTCCAAATTCCCTTCCATTCTATTCCAAATTCCATTCCATTCCATTCCATTCCATTCCATTCCAAATTCCATTCCATTCCATTCCATTTCATATTCCATTCCTTTCCATTCCATTCCACATTCCATTCCTTTCATTTATTGCATTTCATTTCATTCCATTCCACATATGATTACATTCCACATGATATTCCACGTTCCATTCTACGTTCCATTCCGTTCCAGTCCACAGTCCCTTCCATTCCATTCCACATTCCATTCAATTCCATTCCGCATTCCATTCCATTCTTTTCCACATTCCATTCCACATTTGATTCCATTCCATTCCACATTCCTTTCCACATTTCATTCAATTCCGTTCCATTCCACACTCCATTCCACATTTCATCCCACCTTCCATTCCACATTCTATTCCGTTCCATTCCACATTCCATTCCAAATTCCATTCCATTCCCTTCCACGTTCCATTCCACATTACATTACATTTCATTGCATTGCACATATCATTGCACATTCCATTCCTTTCCATTGCACATTCCATTCCATCCATTCCACACTCCATTCCACATTCCATTCCATTCCTTTCCATTCGACATTCCTTTCCACTTTCCATTCCATTCCATTCCACATTCCAATCAATTCCATTCCACATTCCATTCCATTGCATTCCACGTCTTTCCATTCCATTCCACTTTCCATTGCATTCCATTCCACATTGCATTCCATATTCCATTCCATTCCTATCCACACTCCGTTCCACTATAATTCACAAAAAATTTCATTCCATTCCTTTCCACATTCCATTCCACATTCCATTCCATTCCTTTCCACATTCCATTCCACATTCATTTCCACTCCATTCCACTTTACTTTCCATTGCGTTCAATACCACATTGCATTCCACATTCCCTTCTGTTCCAATCCACATTCCATTGCACATTCCATTCCATTGCACTCCTCATTCCATTCCTCATTCCATACCATTCATTTCCATTTCACGTTGCATTCCACATTCCATTCCACATTCAATTGCAAATTCCATTCCATTCCATTCCACATTTCATTAAACGATCCATTACCCATTCCATTGCACATTCCATTGCATTCCATTCCACATTCCATTCCACATTCCATTCAGCAATCCATATTCCATTCCACATTCCATTCCGCATTCCATTCCACATTCCATTCCATATTCCATTCCACATTCCAATCCGTTCCATTCCACATTCCATTTCTCTCTCCATTACACGTTCCACTCCGCGTTCCATTCCATTATATTCCAATATCGATTCCACGTTCCATTCCACATTCTATTCCACAATCCATTCCGTTCCATTCCACATTCCGTTCCACATTCCATTCCTCTTTCCATTCCACGTTCCATTCCATGTTCCATTCCGCGTTCCACTCCATTCAATTCCACGTTCCATTGCACACTCCATTCCTTTCCATTCCACTTTCCTTTGCAAATTCCAGTCCACATTCCATTTCACGTTGCATTCTCTTCCATTCCACATTCCATTCCACATTCCATTACACATTCATTTCCACCTTCCATTCCACATTCCATTCCATTCCGTTTCACTTTCCATAGCACTCCTTTCCTGATTGTTTTCCACATTCCATTCGATATTCCATTCCACATTCCATTCCATTCCATTCCACTTTCCATTCCGTACCACTGCACTTTCCATTCCACGTTCTATTCCACATTCCATTCCAGATTCCATTCCACGTTCCATTATATTCCATTCCACGTCCCATTCCAAATTCCATTCCATTCCTTTCCACCTTCCATTGCCCTTTCCATTCCACGTTACATTCCAAGTTACATTTCATTCCATTCCACAATACATTCCACTTTCCATTCCATTCAATTGCACGTTCCATTCCATTCCATTCCACGTTCCATTGCACATTCCATTCTATGTTCCTTTGCATTCCATTCCACTTTACATTCCACATTCCATTCCTTTCCACATTGCTTTACACTTTCCAATCCACATTCCATTCCACTTTCCATTCCACATTGCTTTGCATTCCATTCCACATTCCATTCCACGTTCCATTCCATTCCATTGCACATTCCATTCCAAATTCCATTCCATTCCATTGCTCACTTCATTCCACATTCCATTCCATTCCATTCCACATTCGATTCCGCATTCCATTCCATTCCATTCCGCATTCCATTCAATTCCATTCTATTCCTTTTCACATTCCCTTTCACATTTCATTCCATTCCAGTCCACAATCCATTCCACATTCCATTCAATTCCATGCCACATTCCATTCCATTCCATTCCACGTTCCATTCCATTCCATTCCATTATATATTCTATTCTGCATTCCATTACATTACATTCCACATTCCGTTCCATTCCATTCCTCATTCCGTTCCATTCCATTCCATTCCACATTCCATTCCATTCAATTCCATTCCACATTGCATTCCATTACATTCCAGTTTACATTCCATTCCTTTCCAGTTTACATTCCATTCTGTTTCACACTCAAGTCCATACCAATCCACATTCCATTCCATTCCATTCAGTTCCATATTCCATTCCATTCCATTCCACATTCCTTTCAAAATTACATTCCATTCTATTCCGCATTTGATTCCGTTCGCTTTCTCTTTCCATTCCATTCCACTTTCCATTCCATTCCATTCCACATTCCATTCCATTCCCTTCCACATTCCATTCCATTCATTTCCACATTCCATTCCACATTCCATTCCTTTCCATTCCACATTCCATTCCATGATGCCTTCCATTCCACATCCCTTTCCACATTCCATTCCATTCCATTCTACATTCCATTGCATATGGCATTCAATTCATTACACAATCCATTTCATTCCTTTCCATTTCAGATTCCATTCCACTTTCAATTCCATTCCTTTCCACATTCCATTCTATTCCATTCCACATTCCATTCCACATTCGATTCAATTCGTTTCTATTCCACATTGCATTCCATTCCATTGCACATTCCATTCATTTGTGTTCCACATTCCATTCCGCACTGCACTCCACGTTCCTTTCTACATTCCATTCTACGTTTCATTCTATTCCATTCGATGGTCCATTCCGTTCATTTCTACGTTCCTTTCCACGTTCCATTCCTTTCCATTCCACATTCAGTTCCACTCCATTCCACGTTCCTTTCCACATTCCATTCCACGTTTCATTCTATTCCATTCCACGGTCCATTTCATTCATTTCTACTTTCCTTTCCACGTTCCATTCCATTCCATTCCATTCCACATTCCATTCCACATTCAATTCCTATCCATTCCACTTTCCTTTCCACGTTCCATTCCTCATTCCATTCCTCTTTCCATTCCATATTCCATTCCACATTCCATTGCACGTTCCATTCCACGTTCCATTCCACGTTCCATTCCGTGTTCTATTCCATTCCATTCCGCGTTGCATTCCACTCTGTTACACATTCCATTCCACATTGCGTTTCACATTCTCTTCCACATTCCAATTCACAATTTATTCCATTCAATTCCAAATTCCATTCCATTCCATTCCAAATTCAATTCCACATTAAATTCCATTCTTTAATACATTCCATTCCAAATTCCATTCCTTGTTCCATTCCATTCCAATACACGATCTAATCCACTTTCCATTCCACGTTGTATTCCATTCCATTTCACATTCCATTCCATATTCCATTCCACATTCCATTCCACTTCCAATTCCGTTCCATTCCACATTCCATTGTACACTCCACTCCACATTCCACACTGCATTCCATTCCATTCCATTCTACATTCCATTCCACATTCCGTTCCACAATTCATTTCACATTCCATTCCATTAGATTCCACATTCCATTCCACATTCCATTCCATTCCATTCCTCATTTCATTCCATTTCTTTCAAACTTCCATTCCACATTCCATTCCACTTTCCATTCCATATTCCATTCCATTCCATTCCATTCCATTCCGTTCCACATTCCATTCCACATTCCTTTCTTTTGCATTCGAAATTCCACTCCATTCCATTGCATTCCACATTCCATTCTACTTTCCATTCCATGGTCCATTCCACGTTCCATTCCACATTCTATTCCATTGCAATGCATGTTCCATTCCACATTCCATTCCATTCTATTCCACTTTCCTTTCCTCATTCCTTTCCACATTCCATTCCACATTTCATTCCATTCCATACCACATTCCAGTCCACATTCCATTCCACATTCCTTTCCAGTCCATTCCACTTCCCATTCCACATTTCATTCAACATTCCATTCCTTTCCATTATAGATTCCATTCCGCATTCCACTGCATTCCATTCCGCATTCCATTCCAATCCATTCCGTTCCTTTCCACATTCCATTCCGAATTCCATTCCATTCCATTGAATATTGCATTCTACATTGCATTCCATTCCAGTCCACACTCCATTGCATTTCATTCCACATTTCCTTCCATTCCATTCCATTCCACATTCCAATCCATTCCATTTTACCTTCCATTCCATATTCCAGTCCATGTCATTCCACATTTCATTACACATTCCATTCCATTCCATCCCACATTCCTTTCCACTTTCGATCCCATTCCATTTTACTTTACATTCCGTGATACATTCCATTCTGTTAAACATTCCATTACACATTCCATTCCACTCCATTCCCTATTCCATTCCACATTCCATTCTGTTCCATTCCACATTCATTACACACCCCATTCCACATTCCATTCCATTACATTCCACATTCCATTCCACACTCCATTCCACATTCCGTTCCACATTCTATTCCACATTCCATTCCGTTGCATTACACATTCCATTACACACCACATTCCACTTTCCATTCCGTTCCATTCCACATTCCGTTCCACATTCCATTGCGTTCCATTCCACATTCCTTTCCATTCCATTCCACATTCCATTCCACATTCTATTCCACATTCCATTTCACATTCCATTCCATTCCATTGCACATTTCATTCCCCATTCTATTCCACTTTCCATTCCACATTCCATTCCAATCCATTCCATGTTCCATTCCATATTTCATTCCACATTCCATTCCAAATTCCTTTCCATTCCATTCAACATTGCATTCCACATTCCATTTCACATTCCATTCCACATTCCCTTCCATTCTATTCCACGTTCCATTTCATTTCATTCCACATTTCATTCAACGTTCAATTCCACATTCCATTCCATTCCATTACACTTTACATTCCATTCCATTCTACATCCCATCCCATTCCATTCCACCTTCCATTCCATTCCATTCCACGTTCCATTCCCCATTCCATTCCACGTTGCTTTCCATTCCATTCCACATTCCATTCCACGCTCCATTCCATTCTATTTGAAGTTCCATTCCACGTTCCATTCCACATTCCGTTCTATTCCATTCCACATTCCATACCATTCCATTCCATTCCATTCCACAATCCATTCCATTTCATTCCACTTTCAACTGCACATTCCATTCCACGTTCCTTTCTGTTCCATTTCACTTTCAATTCCACTTTCCTTTCCACATTCCGTTCCACAATCCTTTCCACATTCCATTCCATTCCATTCCAAATTCCATTCCTTTCAATTCCACATTCCATTCCAGATTCTTTTCCACATTCCATTCCTCATTTCATTCCATTCCACCTTGAATTCTATTCCATTTAACAATCCTTTCCATTTTATTCCATATTCCATTACTCGTTCCGTTCCACAGTCCTTTCCACATTAGATTGCGTTCCATTCCACCTTCCGTTCCTCATTCCATTCCATTCCATTCCACTTTCCTTTAAACATTCCATTCCACATTCCATTCCATAATATATTCCATTCTATTCCACATTCAATTCCCCATTCCATTCTACATTCCATGCCATTCCATTCCACATAACGTTCCACATTCCATTCAACATTCCATTCCACATTTCTTTCCATTCCATACCACATTCCATTGCATTCCATTCTACATTCCAATCCATATTCCATTCCATTCCATTCCACATTCCTTTCCAAATTCCATTTCGCATTCCATTCCACATTCCATTCCATTCCATTCCACATTCCATTCCATTCTATTCCACATTCCATTCCACGTTCCATTAAACGTTACATTCCACTTTCTATTTCACGTTCCATTCCTTTCCATACCCCGTTCTATTCCACCTTCCTTTCATTACCATTCCACTTTCCATTGCACTTTCCATTCCACTTTCCATTGCACATTACTTTCCTTTCCATTCCACATTCCATTCCACATTCCACTCCAGATTTCATTCCATGCCATTACACATTCCATTCCACATTACATTGCCTTCCATTCCATATTCAATTTCATACCACTCCACATTCCATTCCTCATTCCTTTCCGTTCCATAAAAAAATTCCATTGCCCATTACATTCCACATTCCATTGCATTCCTTTCCACATTGATTTCCACTTTCCATTCCCTGATCCATTCCATTCCATTCAACATTCCATTCCACATTCCTTTGCATTCCTGTCCACATTGCATTCCTTGCTCCATTGCATTCCGTTCCACATTCCTTTGCCTTCCAAACCACATTCCATTCCTCTTTCCAGTCCACTTTCCATTTCAGATTCCATTCCACATTCCATTTCACATTCCATTCCACATTCCATTCCATTCCATTCCACATTCCATTCTAAGTTACTTTGCATTCCTTTCCAAGTCCCATTCCACATTCCATTCCACATTGCATTCCACGTTCCATTCTATTCTATTCCACGTTCCTTTCCATTCCATTGCACATTCCATTCGACGTTCCATTGAATTCCACGTTCCATTCCATTCTACGTTCCATTCCACGTTCCATTCCACATTCTATTGCATTCAATTTGACGTTACATTTAACGTTCCTTTCCATTCCATTCCATGTTCCATTCCACACTCCATTGGACATTTCATTCCACTTTCCATTCCACATTCCATTCCACATTCTATTCCACGTTCCATTGCATTCCATTCCACATTCCATTCCACATTGCATTCCATTCCATTCCACATTCTATTCAACATTCCATTCCACATTCTATTCCATTCCATCCCACCTTCCATTACATTCAAGATTCCATTCCACATTCCATTCCATTCCATTGGACATTCAATTCCTTTCCATTCCACATTCCTTTCCACATTACATTTCATTCCATTCCACATTCCATTCCACTTTCCATTCCATGCCATTCCACATTCCATTCCATTCCATTCCACATTTCATTCCACATTCCATTCCCCATTCCATTCCATTCCATTCTATTGCATATTCCATTCCATTCCATTGAAAATTCCATGCAATTCCATTCCACATTTCATTCAATTCCATTCCAGTTTACATTCCACTTTCAATTCCACTTTCCATTCCATTCCAATCCAAGTTCCATTCCACTCCATTCCACTTTCCATTCCATTCAAATCCACTTTCCTTTCCACGTTCGATTCCACGTTCCATTCCTTTCCATTCCACATTCGTTTCAATTCCATTTCATATTCCATTCCGTTCCATTCGACATTCCATTACACGTTCCATTCCACGTTGAATTCCATGTTCTATTCCACTTCCCATTCCATGTTCCGTGCCTTTCCATTCCACATTCCATTCCATTACATTCCATATTCCGTTCCATTCCTTTCCACATTCCATTCCACATTCAATTCCATTCCATTCCACGTTCCTTTCAACTTCCATTCCATTCAATTTCACATTCCATCCCATATTCCATTTCACGTTCCATACCACATTCCCTTCCACATTCCATTCCATGATCCATTCCACGTTCTATTACATGAACCATTGTATGTTCCATTCCGCCTTCCATTCCATTCCATTCCATACCATTCCACATTCCATTCCACATTCCATTCCACATTCCTTTCCATTCTATTCCACATTCCACTCCATTCCACATTCCATTCCACATTCCTTTCCATTCCATTCCACATTCCACTCCACATTACTTTCCATTTTCCATTCCACTTTCCATTACACTTTCCATTCCATTTCTTTCCACATTCCATTCCATTCAATTCCTCTTTCCATTCCACATTCCCTTGCATATCCCATTCCACTTTCAATTCCATGTTCCATTAGGTGTTCCATTCCGTGTTCCATTCCACATTCCATTCCACATTCCATTCCATTGCGTTCCCCTTTGTATACCACATTACATTCTACATTCCTTTCCATGTGGCATTCCACGTTCCATTCCACGTTCCATTCCACATTCTATTCCATTCCATTCCACATTCCATTCCACATTCCATTCCATTCCATTGAAAATTCCATTCCACATTCAATTTCATTCCATTCCACATTCCGTTCCACATTCCATTCCATTTCATTCAATACCGGATTGCATTCCACATTCCATTCCATTCCAATCTACTTTCCATTGCACATTCCATTCCATTCCACTCCACGTCCCATTCCATTCCTTGCCATTTCATATTGCATTCCACTTTCCATTCCACATTCCATTCCATTCCATTGAAAATTCCATTCCACATTCAATTCCATTCCATTCCACATTCCGTTCCACATTCCATTCCATTTCATTCAATACCAGATTGCATTCCACATTCCATTCCATTCCAATCTACTTTCCATTGCACATTCCATTCCATTCCACTCCACGTTCCATTCCATTCCTTTCCATTTCACATTGCATTCCACATTCCATTCCACATTCCATTCCATTTCATTCCATTTTCCATTCCACGTTCCATTCTACATTCCATTCCACAGTCCATTTCACATTCTTTTCTGTTCCAATCCACATTCCATTCCACAGTCCATTCCACATTCCATTCAACATTCTATATTCCTTTGCACATTCCATTCCACATTCCGTTCCACATTCCGTTGAACATTCCATTCCACATTCCATTCCTTTCCATTCCACATTCCAGTCTCATTCCATTGTGTTCCTTCCACATTCCATTCAACATTCCATTCTATTCCATTACAAATATCATACCACATTCCATTCCACTTTCCATTCTACATTCCATTCCATGATCCTTTCCATTCCACTCCACGTTCCGTTCCACATTCCATTCCATATTCCTTTCCACGTTCCTTTCGGTTTCATTCCACGTTCCATTCCACTTTCCATTCCATTCCATTCCACGTTCCATTCCGTATTCCATTCCAGATTCCATTCCACCTTCCTTTCCGTTCCATTCCACGTTGCATTCCACTTTCCATTCCATTCCATTCCACGTACCTTTCCATTCCATTTCACGTTCATTAAAATTTCCATTCCATTCCGTCCCACGATCCATTCCACATTCGATTCCACGTTCCATTCCACATCCCATTCCATTCCATTCTGTCTTCCATTCCACATTAAATTGCATTCCATTCCACTATCCATTACACATTCCATACCGCGTTACATTCCATTCCATTTCACATTCCATTCCACTTTCCATTCCACTTTCCATTCCACATTCCATTCCACATTCCATTCCGTTCCATTCCACATTCTTTTCCACATTCCATTCCACATTGCATTAACATTCCATTGCATTGCATTCCACACTCCAGTCCACATTCCACTCCATTCCATTCCACATTGCATTCCACATTCTGTTCCATTCTATTCCACGTTCCTTTCCACATTCCATTCCACTCCATTCCACATTCCATTCCACATTCCATTCCACATTGCATTCTCATTCCATTGCATTCTATTCCATATTCCATTCCACGTTCCATTCCAATTTTCATTCCATGTTCCATTCCTCGTTACATTCTATGCCATTCCATTCCTTGTTCCACTCCATTCCATTCCACGTTCCATTTCTTTCTCTTCCACTTTCTATTCCACATTCCATTTCACATTCCATTCCACATTCTATTTCAATTTCCATTGCATTCCATTCCATTCCATCACACATTCCATTCCATTACATTGCACATTCCATTCCATTCCATTCCACATTCCGTTCCACATTCCATTCCATTCCATTCCACATTCCAATCAATTCCATTCCACATTTCATTCCCTCTTCAATTCCAGTTCATTCCACATTCCATTCCATTTCACTCCATTCCATTCCTCCTTCCACTTCATTCCATTCCACATTCCATTCCATTCCATTCCATGTTCCATTCCACGTTACATTCCACTATCCGTTCCACGATCTATTCCATTTAATCCCACGTTCCAGTTCATTCCATTCCATTACACATTCCATTCCACATTCCTTTGCATTCGTTTCCACTTTCCATAGCATTCCATTGCATTACAATGAACATTCCATTAAATTCCATTCCACATTCCTTTCCACGTTCCATTCCATTCCATTTCACATTCCATTCCCTTCCATTCCACATTCCATTCCATTTCACTCCACGGTACTTTCCACGTTACATTCCATGTACCATTCCACGTGCCATTCCATTCAATTCCACGTTCCATTCCATTCTAGTCCACGTTCCGTTTCATTCCATTCCACATTCCCTTCCACAGTAAATTACACATTGCATTCCACATTCAATTTCACATTCCACTTTCTATTCCATTCATTTGACGTTCCATTCCATTCCACATTCAATTGCATTCCATTCAACATTCCATTCCAATCCATTCCACATTGCATTTCACATTCCATTCCACTTTCCGTTTCATATTCCAGATTCCATTCCATTCAATTTCACATTCCATTCCGTTACTCATTCAATTACTTCCCATTCCACATTTCAATCCATTGCATTCCACATTCCATTCCATTCCATTCCGTATTCTATTCCATTCCACTCCACATTCCATTCCATTCCATTCAATTCCAAATTCCATTCCTCATTCCATTAACTTCCATTCCACTTTTCATTCCATTCCTCTCCATTCCATTCCGCATTCCATTCCATTCCACCATCCATTCCATTCCATTCCACTTTTCATTTCAGATTCCATTCCACATTACATTTCACATTCCTGATTCCACTCCGTTTAATTTCATGTTCCAATCCATTCCATTCCATTCCACATTCCATTCCACATTCCATTCCGTTCCATTCCAAATTGCATTTCACATTGCATTCCGCATTCCATTTCACTTTCCAGATTCCATTCCATTCCATGTCTCTTTCCGTTCCATTCCACATTCAATTCCATTCCATTCCACATTCCAGTCAATTGCATTCCACATTGCATTCCATTCAATTCCACTTTCCATTCCACATTTCATTCACTTCTATTCCACATTCCATTCCATTCCATTACATTCCATTCCATTCCAGATTCCATTCTACATTCCATTCTATTCCATTCCACATTCCATTCCACATTCCATTCCATTCCATTCCATTCCACTTTGCATTCTATTATACTCCACTTTGCATTCCACTCCCTTCCATTCCATTGCATTCCACATTCCATTCTGCTCCATTCCACGTTTGATTGCTTTCCACTTTCCATTCGATTTCATTCCATTACACATTCCATTCCACTTTCCATTCAATTTCACATTCCATTCCATTCCATTTCATTCCACATTCCATTGATTCCATTCCATTCCACATTCCATTCAATTCCATTCCAATTTCCATTCTATTCTGTTCCACATTCTATTCCATTGCATTCCATTCCATATTGCGTTTCATTCCATTACATTCCATTCCACATTGCATTCCATTCCATTCCATTCCATTTCACATTTCATTCCACATTCCTGTCCATTCCATTACGTATTCCATTACGTATTCCTTTCCCTTCAATTCCACATAACATACCATTCTGTTCCATTCCATTCCACTTTTCATTGCATTCCATTCCGTTCCAGATTCAATTCCGTTCCACATTCCAGTCAATTCCATTCCACATTCCATTCCACATATAATTCCACTTTCCATTCCTTTCCAATCCGCATTCGATTCCATTCCTGTCCATTCCAAATTCCATTCAATTCCATTTCACATTCCATTCCATTCCATTCCACATTCCACTCAACATTCCATTCCACATTCCATTCCATTCTTTTCCAGATTCCATTCCATTCCATTCCACATTCCATTCCACATTCTATTCAATTCCATTCCACATTCCATTTCATTCCATTTCAATTTCCATTCCACGTTCCTTTCCACATACCATTCCCCATACCATTCTTCGTTCCATTCGATTGCATTACACAGCACATTCCACCTTCCATTCCATTCCGTTCCACATTCCATTCCATGTTCCATTCCACGTTCCATTCTATTCCATTCCACATTCATTTCCATTCAATTCCACATTACATTCCACATTCCATTCCATGTTCCATTCCACATTCCATTCCACATTCCATTCCACATTCTATTCCAATCCATTCCACATTCCATTCCACGTTCCATTCCACATTCCATTCAACGTTCCATTCCATTCCATTCCACGTTCCATTTCACCTTCCATTCAATTCTTTTCCACGTTCCTTTCCACATTCCATTCCCTTGCATTCCACGTTCCATTCCACATTCAAATCCACATTCCATTCCACGTTCCATTCCATTCCATTCCGCATTCCATTCCACATTCCATTCCACATCCCGCTTTGCATTCCACATTCCATTCCATTCCACATTGCATTTCACATTGCTTTCCACATTGCATTGCATTTCATTGCACATTCCATTGCACGTACCATTCCGTTTTCCTTTCAACTTTCTATTGCACGTTCCATCCCATTACATTCCGCATTCCAATACATTTCATTGTACCTTCCATTCCATTCCATTCCACCTTGAATTCCATTCCAATAAACATTCAACTCCACGTTCCATTCCACGTTCCTTTCCATTCCGTTCCACGTTCCATTACACAATCCATTCCATTCCATTTCACGTTCCTTTGCAGATACCATTATACATTCCATTCCACATCCCATTCCATTCCATTTCACGTTCCATTCCATTCCATTCCACATTCCGTTCTATTCCATTCCACATTCCATTCCACATTCCATACCATTCCAAATTCCATTCCACATACCATTCTATGTTCCATTCCATTCCTTTGTTTTCCATTGCACATTCCATTCCATATTCCATTCCACTCCAGTTCACCTTCCATTTCACATTTCATTCCATTCCATGACACATTGCATTCCGTATTCCATTCAGCTTTCCATTCCACGTTCCTTTCCACTTTCTATTGCAAATTCCTTCTCGTTACATTTCACGTTCTATTCCATTTCATTCTCCATTCCATTCCATTCCATTCCACCTTGAATTCCATTCCATTCCACGTTCAACTCCACCTTCCATTCCACGTTCCTTTCCATTCCATTCCACGTTCCATTCCACGTTCCATTACACATTCCCTTCCATTCCATTGCACGTTCGTTTCCAGATTCCATTCCACATTACATTCCACATCCCTTTCCATTCCATTCCACATTCCATTCCTTTCCCTTCCAACTTCCATTCCATTCCATTCCACATTCCACTCAATTCCGTTCCACATTCCATTCCATTCCATTCCACATTCCATTTCATTCCTTTCCAGATTCCATTCCACATTCCCTTCCATTCCATTCCATTCCAATCCACATTCCATTCCACATTCCCTTCCATTCCATTCCATTCCATTCCACATTCCATTCCATATTCCACTCCATTCCATTCCATTCCATTCCACATTGCATTCCTCAGTACATTCCATGCCATTGCACATTCCATTCCACATTCCATTCCACATTCCATTCCATTCAATTGCATATTCCATTAGACATTCCATTCCTTTACATTCCGCATTCCATTCCACATTTATTTCCATACCATTCCACAAAGCATTCCAGATTGCATTCCATTACATTGCATATTCCATTCTACATTCCATTCCATTCCATTGCACATTCCATTCCACATTCCATTCCTTTCCATTCCACGTTCCATTCCACATTCCATTTCTTTCCATTCCACGTTCCATTCCATATTCCATTCCATTCTTTTCAATTTCATTCCACATTCCTTTCAATTTCAATCCACATTCCATTCAATTCCTTTCCACATTCCATTCCATTCCATTCCACTTTCCTTTCCATTCCATTTCATATCCCTATCCATTCCCTTCCACATTCCATTCCATTCCATTCCACATTCCATTCCATTCCATTCCACATTACATTCCACATTCATTTGCACTTTACATTCCATTCCATTCCACATACCATTCCATTCATTTCCATTCCACTTTCCATTCCAATCTATTCCACTATCCATTCCATTCCATTCCACATTCCATTTCACATTCCATTCCACGTTACATTACATTCCATTCCACATTATATTCCACATTCCATTCCAAATTCCATGTCACTTTCCATTCCATTCCATTCCATTCCACATTCCTTTCCACATTCCATTGCACATTCCATTCCGTTCCATTCCACATTTCATTCCATTCCATTCCACATTCCATTCCACGTTCCATTCCAATCCATTCCACTTTCCATTCCACGTTCCATTTTACATTCCATTCCACAATCCATTAATCGTTCCATTCAATTCCATTCCATGGTCCTTTCCATTCCATTCCACGTTCCATTTCACATTCAACTCCTTTGCATTACATGTTCCATTCCACATTGAATTCCATATTCCTGTACACAGTTCATTCCGTTCCATTCCGCTTTCCATTCCACATTCTATTCCACATTCCATTAAAAATTCAATTCCAGTCTATTTCTTTCCATTCCAGATTCCTTTTCACATTCAATTCCATTCCATTCCACATTGAATAACATATTCCATTCCATTCCATTGAGTATACCATTCTACATTACATTCCTTTCCATTCCACATTCCATTCCTTTCCATTCCACATTACATTTCACATTCCTTTCAAAATTCCATTCCACATTCCAATCTATTCCATTCCACATTCTGTTCCATTCCATCCCACATTCCATTCCATATTCCCCTCAATTCCATTCCACATACCATTATAATACGTGCCACGTTCCATTCCACTTTCCCTTCCACATTCCATGACACGTTCCATTCTATTCCATTCCACGTTCCATTCCGCATTCTATTCCACATTCCATTCCACATTGCGTTCCGTTCCATTCCACATTCCATTCAATTCCATTCCACATTACATTCTTCATTCCATTGCATGTTCCATTCCATGTTCCATTTCATTCCATTCCACATTCCATTCCATTCCATTCCACATTCCTTTCCATTCCATTCCTTTTTCGATTCCATTCCATTCCACATTCCATTCCACATAACATTCCATTCCATTCAAAATAAATTTGATTGCAGTCCATTCCACATTCCTTTCCATTCCATTCCACATTCCATTCCATTCCACATTCTATTCCACATTCTATTCCACATTCTATTCCATTCCATTCCATACCACATTCTATTAATTTCGATTCGACTTTCCATTCAATTGCATTTCACATTCCATTCCATTCCATTATACCTTCCATTACGTTCCATTACACATTCCATTCCATTTCACATTCCATTCCACATTCCATTCCACATTGCATTCCATTTCACATTCCATTCGATTCCATTGCATTCCACATTCCATTCCATTCCATTCCACACTCCATTCCATTCCATTCCATATTCCATTCCACATTCCATTCCACATTCCATTCCATTTCATTCCATATTCCATTCCACATTCCATTCCACATTTCATTCCACATTACATTTCATTCAGCTACACATTCAATTCCATTCTATTCACACTCCATTACATTCAATTCCACATTCCATTCTTTTCCATTCCACTTTGTGTTCCATTCCATTCCATCCACATTCCATTCCATTGCATTCCACATTCCAATCCATTCCACATTCCATTCCAATTTCCATTCCCCATTCCATTCAATTCCATTCCATTCCACATTCCATTCCATTCCATTCCACATTGCATTCCTCATTCTATTCCACATTCCATTAAATATTCCATTCCATGTTCCATTCCATTTCATTCCACATTCAATTCCATTCACTTCCAAATTCCATTCCAAATTCCATTCCATTCCATTTCACATTCCATTCCATTCCATTCCACTGCATATTCCATTCCATTCCATTCCATTCCATTCCACATTCCGTTCCATTCCATTCCCTTCCTAATTCCATTCCTTTCCATTCCATATTCCATTCCACATAGCATCCCATTCAATTCCACATTCAATTCCATTCATTTCCACATTCCATTCCATTCCATTCAACATTCCATTCAATTCCATTCTATTCCACATTGCATTCCATTAAATTCCACATTCCATTCCACTCCATTCTGCTTTCCATTCCATTCCATTCCATTGCACATTCCATTCCATATCATTCCACGTTCCATTCTATTCCATTCCTTATTCCATTCCATATCATTCCACGTTCCATTCTATTCCATTCCTCATTCCATTCCATATTACATTCCACATTCCATTCCACATTCCTTTCCACATTCCAGTCTTGTCCTTTCCACATTCCATTCCCTTTGATTCCACTTTCCATTCCATTCCATTCCACGTTCCATTCCACATTCCCTTCCACATTCCATTCCGCACTCCATTCCTTTCCATAACACATTTCATTCTATTCCATTACTCATTAAATTCCACGTTCCATTCCACGTTCCATTGCATGTTCCATTCCACGTTCCATTTCACGTTCCTTTCCATTCCTTTCCACATTCCTTTCCATTGATTCCACATTCCATACCTTTCCATTCCATTGCATTCCACATTTCATTGCACACTCCATTCCATTCCATTCCACATTCAATTCCTTTCTATTCCACATTCCATTCCACATTCCATTTCACATACCATTCCACATTCCTTTCCAGTCAATTCCGCATTCTATTGCCTATTTCATTGCAAATTCCATGCCACATTCCACTACAATCCATTCCACATTCCATTCCACATTCCATTCCATTGCATTGCAGATTCCGTTCCATTCCATTCCACTTTCCACTGCACATTTCATTCAAATACCTTCCACATTCCATTCCACATTCCATTCGACATTCCATTCCATTCCGTTCCACGTTCCATTCCTCGTTCCATCCAACTATACAATCCATTCCATTCTGCATTGCATTCAATTCCATTCCACATTCTATTCCACATTTCTCTCCTTTCCATTCCACATTCCATTCCACTTTCCATTGCGTTCTATTCCACATTCCATTCCATATTGCTTTCCACTCCATTCCATTCCATTCCAATTTCCATTCCATTCCATTCCATTCCACATTTCATTCCATTCCACATTCCACTTCTCATTCCACTCCATTCGATTCTGCTTTCCATTCTACATTTCCTTCCATTGTATTCCATTCCTTATTCCATTCCACGTTCTGGTCCACTTTCCATTGCTCGTTCCATTAACCACTCCATTCCATTCCATTGCACATTCCATTCCACATTCCATCCCTTTCCATTCCATCCCACTTTTCGTTTCTCATTCCACTCCATTCCATTCCATCTTCTATTCCACATTCCCCTCCATTCCATTCCATTCCACATTCCATTCCACGTTCCAGTCCACTTTCCATTCCGCATTCCATTCAGTTCCATTCCACATTCCATTTCATTCCATTCCACATTCCATTCCACATTCCACTCAATTCCATTCCACATTCCGTTACACATTCCACCCCATTCCATTCCACTGTCCATTCTAAACTGCATTCCATTCAATTCCACTCCACAGCACGTTGCATTCCATTCCATTCCATTTAACTTTCCATTCCATTCCACATTCCATTCCTCATTCCATTCAATTCCATTCCACATTCCATTGCAATTTACATTTCATTCCATTCCACTTTGCATTCCATTCCATTCCACTTTCCATTCCATTTCACTTTCCATTCTTCATTCAATTCCATTCCGCATTCCATTCCTTTGCATTCCACTTTCCGTTCCTTTCCATTCCACGTTGCATTCCATTCAATTCAGCATTCCATTCCATTCCATTCCATTCCACGTTGCATTGGGTTCCATTCCACATTCTATTCCAATCCATTCCACTTTCTATTCCATTCCACTCCATGTTCCAATCCATTCCAAATTCCATTCCATTCCGTCCCATTCCACTTTCCATTCCATTCCATTCCACATTATATTCCATTCCATTCCATTCCAAACTCCATTCCATTCCCTTCCATTCCAAAGTCCATTCCATTCCATTCCACATTCCATTCCATTCCATTCCATTCCACGTTCCACTCCATTCCATTGCACTTTCCATTCCAAATTCCATTCCATTCCATTCCACATTCCATTCCACGTTGCATCCCTTTCAATTCCATATTCCATTCCACAATCGTTTCCATACCATTCCACATTCCATTCCTTTCTGTTCCATTCTATTCCACATTTCATTCCGTTCATTCCATTCCACATTATATTCCATTTCATTCCAGAATCCTTTTCTTTTCGTTCCACGTTCCATTCATTTCCATTCCATTCCAAATTCCATTCCATTCCATTCCACATTCCATTCCATTCCACTGAATTGCCCATTACATTCCATTCCATTCCACATTCCATTCCATTCCATTCCATTCCACATTCCATTCCACGTTCCAATCCGTTCCATTCCACATTCCATTCCATATTGCATTCGATTCAATTTCTCATTCCATTCCACATTCCATTCCATTCAATTCCACATTCCATTCCACATTCCAATCCACATTTCATCCCATTCCATTCCATGTTCCATTCCACAATCCTTTCCATTCTTTTCAACATTCCATTCCATTCCATTCCATTCCATATTCCATTCCATTCCATTCCACATTCCATTCCATTCCATTGAATTTCACATTCCATTCCATTCCATTCCGCATTCCATTCCATTCCATTCCATTCCACATTCCACTCCACATTCCAATCCATTCCATTCCACATTCCAATCCACATTCCATTCCATTCATTTTCTCATTCCATACCACATTCCATTCAATTCCATTCCACTTTCCATTCCACGTTCCATTCCAAGATCCATTCCATTCCATTCCATATTTCATTCAATTCCAGTCCACTTTCCATTCAACATTCTTTTCCAGACCATTCCACATTCCATTCCAAATTCCTTTCCATTCCATTCCACATTCCATTGCTTTCCGTTCCATTCCACATTCCATTCCTTTCCACATTCCATTTCTCTTTCCACTCCATTCCATTCTACTTTCCATTCCACATTCCCATCCATTCCATTTCATTCCACATTCTAATCCGCGTTCTAGTGCACTTTCCATTCCACCTTCCATTCCACACGAAATTACATTCCATTCCACTTTCCATTCCATTCCATTACACATTCCTTTACACATTCCACTCGATTCCATTCCATTCAATTCCATTCCATAACACATTCCATTCCATTACATTCCATTCCACTTTCCATTTCATTGCAGTTTCCATACCTCATTCCATTCAATTCCATTCCATATTCCATTGCACATTCCTTTTCATTCCATTCCAAATTCCATTCCATTCCATTCCACGTTCCATTCTATTACATGCCAGTATCCATTCCATTCCATGTTCCATTCCATTCCATTCCACTTTCCATTCCATTACCTTTCAGGTTCCATTGCGTTCAATTCCACATTCCATACCATTCCATTCCACGTTCTGCTCCATGCCATTCCACATTGCAGTCCATTCAACATTCCATTCCATTCCATTCCATTCCACATTCCATTCCATTCCATTCCAAGTTACATTCCATTCCATTCCACACTCCATTCCATTCCCTTCCATTCCACATTCCATTCCATTCCATTCCATTCCATTCCACATTCCATTCCATTCCATTCCACAATCCATTCCATTCCATTCCATTTCACTTTCCACTCCAATGCATTCCACATTCTATTGCACTTTCCATACCATTCGATTCCACTTTCCATTCCACATTGCATCCCATTCAATTCCATATTCCATTCCACAAACATTTTGATTCCATTCCACATTCCATTCCTTTCAATTCCATTCCACTTTCCATTCTATTACATTGAATTCCACATTCCTTTCCATTCCGTTCCATATTCCATTCCATTCTCTTCAATTCCGCATTCGATTCCAAGTTCCATTCCATTGCATTCCAGATTCCATTTCTTTCCATTCCACTTTCCATTCTACGTTTCATTCAATTCCATTCAACATTCCAGTCTACATTCATTTCAATTCCATTCCACGTTCCATTCCACAATCCATTCCATTCCATTCCACATTCCATTCAATTGCATTCCACATTCCATTCCATAATCCTTTCCATTCCATTCCACATTCCATTCCATTGCATTCCACATTCAATATCACATTCCTTTCCCTTCCTTTCCACATTCCATTCCATTGCATTCCACATTCAATATCACATTCCTTTCCCTTCCTTTCCACATTCCATTCCATTCCACATTCCATTGCATATTCCATTCCATTCCATTCCATTCCATTCCATTTCATTTTCTCTTCCTTTCCTTTCCATTCCACATTCCATTCAATTCCACATTCCATTTCTCAGTCCACTCCATTCCATTCCACTTTCCATTCCATTCCATTCCATGTTCCATTCTATTCCATGCCATCATCCATTCCATTCCAGGTTCCATTCCATTGCATTCCGAATTCCATTCCATTCCATTCCATGTTCCATTCCATTCCGTTTTATTTTCCATTTCATTCCATTCCACATTCTATTCCACAATCCATTTCAGATTCCATTCCACATTGCATTACAGATTCCCTTCCATTCCACTTTCCATTCCATTCCATCCACATTCAATTCCATTGCATTCCACATTCCATTGTATTCCACATTCCATTCCATATCACATTCCATTCCGTTCCATTACACATTTCATTCCTTTATATTCCACGCTGCATTTCTCATTAGTTTCCACATTCCGTTGCACATTCCATTCAACATTCCATTCCACGTTCCATTCCATTCCATTCCACGTTCCATTCCATTCCATTCCACATTCAATTCCATTCACTTCCAAATTCCATTCCTTTCCATTCTGCATTCCATTCCATTTCAATTCCATTTCATTCCATTCAATTCCACATTCTATTCCATTCCATTCCATTCCAGATTCCATTCCATTCCATTTCATTCCATTCCTCATTCCTTTCCGTTCCTTTCCATTTCACTTTCCCTTACATTCCATTAAATATTTCATTCCACATTCCTTTCCATTCCATTACACATTCAATTCCACTCAGTTCCACATTCCATTCGATTCCATTCCACATTCAATTCCATTCCATTCCACATTCCATTCCATTCCATTGAATTCCACATTCCATTGCATTCAATTCCACATTCCATTACATTCCATTCCACTTTGAATTCCATTACATTCCATTCCACATTCCATTCCATTCCATTCCACATTCCTTTCCATTCCATTTCAAGTTCCATTCTATTCCATTCCACATTCCATTCCATTTTCCATTCAACATTCCATTCCACATTCTAGTCCCTTCCTTTCCACCTTCCATTCCTTTCCATTACACGTTCCACTCCATTCCATTCCACGTTCCATTCCATTCCATTCCACATTCCATTCAATATTCCATTTCACATTCCTTTCTGCATTCAATTCCCTCCTATTACACATTCCATTCCTTTCCGTTACTTTTTCCATTCCACGTTCCATTGCACGTTCCATTTCACATTGCATTCCACGTTCCTTTCCATTCCATTCCACATTCATTCTTCAATCCATCACTTTCCATTCAACATTCCATGCCATTCCATTCCATTGCATTCCACATTTCATTCCACATTCCATTCCACTTTCCATTCCATTCAGTTCCATATTCAATTCTATTCTATTCCACATTCCACTCGAGATTCCATTCCATTCCATTCTATATTCCTTTCCATTCAATTCCACATTCCATTTCACATACCATTTCACATTCCATTCCATTCCATTCCACATTCTATTCCATATTCCACACCAAATTCCATGCCACATTCCATTCCAATCCATTCCATATTCCATTCTACAATCCATTGCACATTCCATTCCATTGCATTCCAGATTCCACTCCATTCCATTCCACTTTGCATTCCACATTTCATTCAATTCCATTACACATCCCTTTCCACATTCCATTCCATTACATTCCACGTTCCATTCCACGTTCCATTCGACGATACATTCCAATCCATTCCACATTCCATTCAATTCCTTTCCACATTCCTTTCCATTGCATTCCATTCCAGTTTCCATTCCACATTCCATTCCATTCCATTCCACATTCCATTAAATATTGCATTGCATTCCATTCCATTGTACATTCCATTTCTTTCCATTCCATTCCACATTTCATTCCGTTCCACCTTCCATTTCTCATTCCACTCCATTCGATTCCACTTTACATTCCACTTTCCCTTCCAGTATATCCCATTCCACATTCCATTTCTCGAACTAGTCCACTTTCCTTTCCACATTCCATTCCACACTCCATTCCATTCCATTCCACTTTCCATTCCACATTCCATTCCTTTCCATTCCATTCCACATTCCATTTCTCACTCCAATCCATTCCATTCCACTTTCCATTCCTCATTCCCTTCCATTCAGCATTCCGTTCCACGTTCTGGTCCATATTCCATTACACACTCCATTCCATTCCTTTCTACATCCCATTTCACATTCCATTCCTTTTCATTCCACTTTCCATTACAAATTCCCCTCCATTCCATTCAACATTCCATTCCAAATTACACTCCTTTCAATTCCATTTCATAAAACATTGCATTCCATTCCATTCCATTTGAATTTCCATTCCATTCCACATTCCATTCCTCATTCCATTCAATTCCATTCCACATTCCAAAGCACTTTCCATTTCATTCTATTCCACATTGCATTCCCTTCCATTCCACTCCACTTTCCATTCCATTCCACGTTGCATTCATCATTCCATTCCATTCCACATTTCATTCCATTCCATTCCACGTTCCATTCTATTCTATTCCACGTTCCATTCCATTCATTGACACCGTTCATTCCATTCCACGTTCCATTCCATTACATTCTGCATTCCACTCCTTTCCCTTCCACGTTCCATTGCGTTCCATTCCACATTCTGTTCCATTCCATTCCACGTTCTATTCCATTCCATTCCACATTCCAATACATTCCAAATTCCATTCCATTCCGTTCCCTTCATAATTCCATTCCATTCCATTCCACGTTCCATTCCATTCCATTCCACACTCCATTCCATTACCTTCCATTCCACATTCCCTTACATTCAATTACACTCCACATTCCATTCTATTCCATTGCATTCCATTCCACGTTCCATTCTGTTCCATTCCATTCCACATTCCATTCCATTCCATTCCATTCCATTCCATTCCATTCCATTCCATTCCATTCCATTACTTTCCATTCCACATTCCATTCCATTCCATTCCAACTTCCACTCCATTCCATTCCACTTTCCATTCCATTCCATTCCCTTCCACTTTCCATTAGACATTCCATTCCATTCCATTCCACATTCCATTCCACATTGCATCATATTCAATTCCATATTGCATTTCACAATCCTTTCCATTCCAATCCACATTCTATTCCATTCCATTCCATTCTAGTCCACATTCCATTCTATTCCATTCCATTCCATATTACATTCCATTCTATTCCAGGGTCCTTTCCATTCCGTTCCACATTCCATTTCATTCCATTCCACATTCCATTCCACATTCCATTTCACATTCCATTCCACATTCCATTTCACCTTCCAATCCATTCCACGATCCATTCCATTGCATTCCACATTACATTCAATTGCTTTCTATATTCCACTCCATTCCACATGCCATTCCACATTCCATTTCCCATTGCATTCCATTCCATTCCATTCCATTCGACATTCCATTCCATTTCATTCCACATTGCATTCCACATTCTATTCCACATTCCGTTCCACATTCCATTCCACGTTCCATTTAATTCCATTCCACATTCAATTCCATTGAATTCCAAATTCCATTCTATTCCATTCCACGTTCCATTCCATTCCATCGAATTCCACATTCCATTCAACATACAATTCTTCATTCCATTCCATTCCATTCAATTCCATTTTCTGTTCAATTCCATTCCATTCCATTCCACTTTCCATTCCACATGCCATTCCACACGCCATTCCACTTTCCATTAAATTCCATTCCACATTCAATTCCATTCAGTTCCACATTCCATCATATTGCATTCTACATCCCATTCCATTCCATTCCGTTCCATTCCATTCCACATTACATTCCAGTTCATTTTTCATTCCATTCCTTTCAATTCCACATTCCATTCCTTTCAATTCCCCATTCCATTCCATTCCATTCCACATTCAATTCTATTCCAAATTTCATTCCATTCCATTGCCTTCCATTTCATTGCATTCCCTTCCATTCCATTCCATTCCATTCCACATTCCATTCCATTCCATTCCTCATTCCATTTCAGTCCATTCCACATTCCTTTCCTTACCATTCCGCATTCTATTCCATTCCATTCCACGTTCCATTCCTTTCCATTCCACATTCAATTCCACATTCCATTCCATTCCATTTCACATTGCATGGCATTTCTTTCCATTGCATTCCACATTCCATTCCATTAAATTCCACATTCCATTCCAAATTCCATTCCATTCCATTGCACATTCCATTCAATTCCATTCCGCATTCCATTTCATTCCATTCCACTTTCCATTCCACTTTCCATTCCACATTGCACTCCACATTCCATTTCATATTCCATTCCACATTACATTTCACATTCCACATTCAATTCCATTCCATTTCACTTTCCATTCCTTTCCACATTTCATGCCATTCCATTTCGCTTTCCATTTCACCTTGCATTCCATTCTATGATCCATTCCATTCCATTCCACATTCCATTCAAATGCATTCCACATTCCATTCAATTGCACTTTCCATTCCACTTTAAATTCCCCTTTCCATTCCATTCCATTCCATTCCACATTCCATTCCATTCCATTCCACATTGCATTCCACATTCCATTCCACATACCGTTCCACATTCCATTCCACATTCCATTCCACGTTCCATTTAATTCCATTCCACATTCAATTCCATTCAATACCAAATTCCATTCCATTACATTCCACGTTCCATTCCATTCCATTGAATTCCACATTCCATTCCACATCCAATTCTTCATTCCATTCCTTTCCAATAAATTCCACTTTCCATTCCATTCGATTCCACATTCCATTCCACATGCCATTCCGCTTTCCATGAAAGACCATTCCACATTCAATTCCATTCAGTTCCACATTCCATTTTATTCCATTCTACATTCTATTCCATTCCATTCCATTCCACATTACATTCCATTTCATTCTTCGTTCTACTCCGTTCAATTCCAAATTCCATTCCTTTCAATTCCCCATTCCATTCCATTCCATTCCATATTCAATTCCATTCCAAATTTCATTCCCTTCCATTCCCTTCCATTTCGTTCCATTCCCTTCCATTCCATTCCATTCCTTTCGACATTCCATTCCATTCAATTCCATTCCTCATTCCATTCCATTCCATTCCACATTCCTTTCCTTACCCTTCCACGTTGCATTCCATTGCAATCCACGTTCCATTCCTTTCCATTCCATCTTCCATTCCACATTCCATTCCACGTTACAGTCCCCGGTCCTTTCCCCGTCAATTCCACATTCCATTCCATTCCATTCCATATTCCATACCATTCCACTCCATTCCACAATCCATTCCATTCCATTGCACATTCCTTTCCACAGCACATTCCATTACACATTCCACTCCCCATTAATTTCCTTTCCATTCCACATTCCATTCCACACTCCATTCCAGATTTCATGCCACATTCCATTCCTTTCCATTCCACCTTCCATTCCACACTCCATTCCACATTCCATTCCACATTCCATTCTGTACCATTCCACGTTACATTCCACATTCCATTGCACATTCCATTCCGTTCCATGCTACATTCCAATGCATTCCATTCAACATTCCTTTCCATATTCCAATCCATTCTATTCTACAATCAATTCCATTCCATTCCACTTTCCATTTCACATTCTATTCAACATTCCATTCCACATTCCATTCTATTCCATTCCACATTCCTTTCCACATTCTATTCCACATTCCATTCCACATTTCATTGCATTTCTTTCCATGTTCCCTTCCACTTTCCATTCCACCTTCCATTTCACATTCCTTTCCATTCCATTCAACATTCCATTCCACAATCGATTTCACATTCCATTCCACATTCCAATACATTCCTTTCCACATTTCATTCCATTCCACGTTCCCTTCCGCGATCCATTCCACGTTCCACTCCACGTTCCATTCCATTCCTTTCCACGTTCCATTCCAAATTCCATTAAATTCCATTCCATTCCATTTTCCATTCCACATTCCATTCTACATTTGATTCCAGATTGCATTCCACCTCATTCCACACTCAATTTCATTCCATTCCACGTTCCATTCCACGACGCTGTCTAAGTTCCATTCCACGTTCCATTCCACGTTCCATTCCATTTCATTCCACTTTCTATTCCATTCCATTTCACATTCACTTCCAGTTTACATTTCACATTTCATTACACATTCCATTTCACTTTCCATTCTATTCCACATTCCATTCCATTCCATTCCCCATTCTATTCCATTCCATTCAACATTCCTTTCCACATTCCATTCCACATTCCATTCCATTCCTCTCCACATTCCTTTCCACATTCCATTTCACATTCCATTCCATTCCATTCCACGTTACATTCCACTTTCCATTCCACGTCCCATTACATTCCATTGCACTTTCAATTCTATACTCAGTTCCATTCCATTTCACGTTTCATTCTACATTCCATTCCAAAATCCATTCCGCTCCATTCCAGATTCCATTCCACACTCCATCCTACATTCCATTCCACACTCCATTCCGTTCCATTCCACATTCTATTCCACACTCCATTCAGCATTCCATTCCACATTCCATTCCACGTTCAATTACCCATTCCATGCCGTTCCATTCCACTTTCCATTCCACACTCCATTCCACATTCCATTCCACATTCCATTCCGTTCCATTCCATGTTCCTTTCCACAATCCATTCCACGTTCCATACCAAATTCCTTTTCTTTCCCTTCTCCACATTCCATTCCACATTCCATTCCATTCCATTCCACATTCCATTCCATTCCATTCCACATTCCATTCCATGTTCCATTTCCTCCCGATCCACGTTGCATTCCAAATTCCATTTCACATTCCATTCCAATTTCCATTGCATTCCATACCATTCCATTCCACATTCCATTCCATTTCATTCCATGTTCCATTCCACATTCCATTCCATTCCATTCCACTTTCCATTCCACATTGCATTCCACATTCCTTTTCACATTCCACTCCAAATTCCATTTCACTTTCAACTCCATTCCATTCCATTCCATTGCACATTGAATTCCATTCCAATCCACATTCTGTTCTTTTCCATTCCGCGTTCCACACCATTTCATATTCAATTTCGTTCCATTCCACATTCCATTCGATTGCATTCCACATTCCATTCCACATTCCATTCCTCATTCCATTCCATTCCATTCCACATTCCATTCCATTCCATTCTACATTCCATTCCATTGCATTGCACATTCCATTCCATTCAATTTCACATTCCTTTCCACTACATTGCTTTCCACATTCCATTCCATTCCATTCCATATTCAATTCCATTGCATTCCGTTTTATTCCACATTCCATTCCATTCCATTGTATTCCACATTCCATTCCATTATATTCCACATTCCTGTCAATTACAACCTGCATTCCGTTACACGTTCCATTACACATTCTATTCCACGTTCCATTCCATTGCATTCCACATTCTGTTCCATTCCATTACACATTCTGTTCCATTCATTTCCTCATTCCATTCCATTCCACTTCATTCCACATTCCATTCCATTCCATTACTCATTCCATTCCATTCCATTCCACTCTTTTCCACATTCCATTTCTTTCCCTTCCACATTCCATTCCATTGCATTCCACATTCCATTCCACATTCCATTCTACATTGTTTTCCATGTTCTATTCCTTTGCATTCCACATTCCATACTATTCCATTCCAAATTCCATTCCATTCCATTCCACATTCCATCTCACTCGATTCCACGTTCCTTTGCATTCCATTCCACTTTCCATTCCACATTCCATTACACATTACTTTCCACGTTGCGTTCCATTATGATTCACATTGGATTCCACTTTCAATTCCATTCCATTACACATTCCATTCCATATTCCATTGCACATTCCCTTCCACATTCCATTCCACTTCCAATTCCACGTTCCTTTCCACGTTCCATTCCACATTCCATTGCGTATTCTATTCCATACCATTCCAAGTTGGAATCCACATTCCTCTCCATTGCATTCCACCTCCCATTCCACATTCCATTCCACGTTGCCTTCCACATTCCATTCCGTTACATTACACTTTCCATTCTACATTCCATTTCACATTCCATTCCACAATAAATTCCATTCCATTACATTCCATTCCACATTCCTTTCCACATTCCATTCCACATTCCATTACATTCTGTTCCACATTCCATTCCACATTCGATTGCATTCCATTCCACAATCAATTTGACATTCCATTCCAGATTACATTCCAAATTGCATTTCATATTCCATTTGACACTGCATTCCATTCCATTCCACTTTCCATTCCACATTCCATTCCATTCCATTTCAAATTACGTTCTGTTCCATTACACATTTCTTTCCATATTTCCACTCCACATTCCGTTCCATAATCCATTCCCCATTCCATTACATTCCATTCCCCAATCCTTTCCATTCCATTCCACATTACTCTCCAAATTCCACTCCATAGCTTTCCACATTCCATTCCACATTCCATTCCATTCCATTCCACATTCCATTCGATTCCATTCCTTTCCGTATTCCATTGCATTCCATTCCACATTGCATTCCTTTTCATTCCATTCCACATTCCATTCTATTCCATTCCATTCCATTGCACATTCCATTCCAAATTGCCCTACATTCATTTCCACATTCCATTCCATTGCATTTCAAATTCCATTACATTACATTCCATATTCCACTGCATTCCTTTCACGTTGCATTTCTATCCATTTCAATACACGTGCAATCCATTACATTCCTTTCCATATTCCATTGCATTCCATTCCACACTGCATTCCATTCCATTACATTTCCCTTTCCATTCCATTCCATTGCACATTCTATTCCACATTCCATTACATTAAATTCCACATTCCATTCCATTCCATTCCACATTCCATTCCATTCCATATTCCTTTCCGTTCCATTCCATTCCATTCCAAATTGCATTCCATTCCATTCCATTGAATTCCACATTCCATTCCACTTTCCATTGCATTCCATTGCAGATTTCTTTCCACATTCCATTCCATACCATTCCACATTCCATTCCATTCCGTTCCATTCCATTTGACATTCCATTCCATTATATTCCACTTTCCATTCCATTCCATTCCACATTCCATTCCATTCCATTCCACATCCCATTCCATTCCAGTCCGCATTATGTTCCAATCCATTCCGCACTCCATTCCTTTCTATTCCGTTACAATGCATTCCACCTTGCTTTCCATTCCATTCCATTCCGCATACCATTCCTTTCCATTCCGTTCCCATCAATTCCACATTTCATTCCATTCCATTCCATTCCACTTTCAATTCCATTTCATTCCAAATTCCATTCCATTCCATTGCATTTCACCTTCCATTCCACTTTCCATTCCAATTCATTCCACAGTCCGTTCCACGTTACATTCCATTCCATCCTAATCCATTCCACTTTCCATTCCATTCCATGCCAAATTGAATTCCACATTCCATTCCATTCCACATTCCTTTACATTGAATTACACATACCATTCCAATCCATTCCACATTCCATTCAATTCCACTCCTTTCCATTCCACATTCCATTCGATTCCATTCCACTTTGCTTTCCTTTCAATTCCACATTCCACTGCATTCCATTATGCATTCATTTCCATTCCAATCCTCTTCACATTCCATTCCTTTCCATTCCACATGCTATTCTCTTCCATACCACATTCCAATGAATTCCATTGCACATTCCGTTCCATTCCATTTCATTACACATTCCATACCTTTCCACTGCTTTACAGATTCCATTCCTTTCCATTACACATTCCATTCCTCATTCCATTCCACAATCCATTCCATTCCATTCCACCTTCCAATCTATTTTCCATTCCACATTTCTTTACATTTCATTATATTCCATTGCATTCCATTGCACATTCAATTCCATTCCATTCGACCCCACCTTCCATTCCATTACATTCCACATTCCATTCTATTCCATTCCGCATTCAATTCTATTCCATCGCACATTCCATTCCATTCCATTCCGTTCAACATTCCATACATTCTGTGGCATTCCACTTTGCATTCCTTTCCATTACACATTTCATTCCTTTCCATTCCACGTTCCATTCCATTCCTTTTCAAATTACATTCCTTTCCTTTCCACATTCCATTCCATTCCATTCCACATCTTATTACACATTCCATTCCACGTTCCATTCCACGTTCCATTACACAATCCATTCCATTCCATTCCACATTCAATTCCACAATCCATCCTATTCCATTCCTCATTCCATTCCATTCCATTCCGTTCCACTTTCCATTTCACATTCCACTTCACTCCTTTCCAAATTCCTTTCCACATTCCATTCCATTCCATTCAAACTTCAATTCCACATTCCATTCCATTCCATAATCCATTCCGTTCCATTCCTCTTACCATTCCATTCCTTTCCACATTCCATTCCTTTCCATGACACTCCATTCCACATTCGATTGAAATCCATTCCATTCCATTCCACATTCCATTCCATTCCATTCCACATTCCATTCCGTTCAGTTCCACATTCCATTCCTTTCCATTCCACATTCCGTTCCATTCCATTCCACATTCTATTCCACATTCCATTCCATTCCATTCCACATTCCATTCCATTCCATTCGATTACACAATCCAATCCTCATTCCATTCCACATTCCATTCCATTCCATTACATCTTCAATTCTACATTCCATTCCATTCCATTCCATTCAACATTCCATTCCACATTCTATTCCTTTCCATTCCACATTCCTTTCCATTCCATTTCACATTCCATTCCCCATTCCGTTACATATTCCATACTCCATTCCATTCCCTTTCTTACCACATTTCATTCCACATTCTATTCCTTTCCATTCCACATTCCATTCCATTCCATTTCACATTCCATTCCCCATTCCGTTACATATTCCCTACTCCATTCCATTCCCTTTCGTAACACATTTCATTCCACATTTCATTCCATTCCATATTCTATTTCACATTCTCTTCCTCGTTTCATTCCATTCTATTCCACATTGCATTCCATTCCATTCCACATTCTATTCCACTCCATTCAATTCCATTCCAGATTCCATTTCATTCCATTAAATTCCACATTCCATTCATTTCCATTACACTTTCCTTTCCATTCCATTCCACATTCCATTCCATTTCATTCCATTGCATTCCACTTTCCATTACACGTTACATTCCTTTCCATTCCACATTCCATTTCATTCCATTCCGCGTTTCATTCCACGTTCCCTTCTGCGTTCCTTTCCACGTTCAATTCCACCTTCCATTCCACTTTCCATTCCATTCCATTCCAGATTCCACTGCACATTACATTCCATTGCATTCCATATTCCATAAAATTAAATTCCATTCAATTCCACATTCCATTCCATTCCACATTCCATTCTGCATTCCATTAAATTCCATGCCACATTCCTTTCCATTCCATTCCATTTTCCATAACTTTACTTTCCACATTCCTTTTCACGTTCAATTCCATGTTGCGTTCCACATTCCATTACACATTCCTTTCCAATTTCCATTCCATTCCATTCCACGATCCATTCTACGTTCCATTGCACATTCCATTCCACTTTCCATTCCACGTTCCTTTCCATTCCATTCCACGTTCCATTCCATGATCCATTCCATTCCCTTCCACGTTAATTTCCACATTCAATTCCGCGTTTCATTCCCTTCTTTCCACATTCCATTCCACGTTCCATTCCATTCTATTCCACCTTCCTTTCCATTCCATTCCACGTTCCATCTCACATTGCAGTGCACATTCCTTTCCACGATCCATTCCACATTTCATTGCACATTCCATTCCACGTTCCTTTGCACATTCCATTCCACGTTCCATTCCACTTTCCATTCCACGTTCTTTTCAATTCTATTCCACTTTGCATTCCACCTTCCATTCCACATTCCATTCCATTCCATTCCCTTTCACATTCCATACAATTCCATTCCACATACCATTCGACAATCCATTCCACATTCCATTACACATGGCATTCTGCTACATTCCACATTCCATTCCACAGTATATTCCATTCCATTCCACATTCCATTCCACAATCCATTCCACATTCCATTCCACATCAGATTGCATTTCAGTCTATATTCGATTACACATTCCAATCCATTCCATTCCACAGTTCATTCCTTTTGAATCCACTTTCCATTCCACATTCCATTCCATTCTATTCCATATTGTATTCCACATTCCATTCCACATTCCATTCCACTCCATTGCACATTCCATTCCACAATCCATTCCATTCCATTCCTCGTTCTATTCCGCCTTTCTTTCCACATGCCATTCCACATTCCATTCTATTCCATTCCAAGTTCCATTCCACGTTCCATTCCACATTCCATTTCACATTCCATTCCACGTTCCATTCCATTACATTCCAGGTTCCCTTACAAATTCACTTTAACATTCCATTCTACATTCCTTTCCATATTCCATTCCACGTTCCTTTCCATTCAACAATCGATTGCATTTCAGTTAATTCCACTTTACATTCCACATTGCATTCCATTACATTCTATTCCATTACATTCCAATCCACATATCATTCCATTCAAATCTTCTCCACATCCCACTCCTTTCCATTCCACATTCTTTTCTATTCCATTCCGCAATACAATCTATTCCATTGCACATTCCATTCCATTCCATTCCGTTCCATTCCATATCCCATACCATTTCATAGCATTGCACATTACATACCTTTCCATTACACATTCCATTCCTGTCCATTCTACGTTCCATTCTATTCCATTCTACAATCCATTTCATTCCATTCCACCTTCCATTCCACAGTCCATTCCACATTCGAATACATTTCATTGTAATCCATTGCATTCCATTCAAAATTCCATTCCATTCCATTCAACTCCACATTCCATTCCATTCCACATGCCTTTCTATTCATTTCCGCATTGCATTCCATTCCATTGCACATTTCATTCCATTTCATTCCATTCCATTCCACATTCGAAACCATTCCATTGCATTCCGCATTCCATCCCTTTCCATTCCACGTTCCATTCCATTCCATTCCAGATTCCATTGCATTCCATTCCACTTTCCATTCCATTCCATTCCACATTATATTAAACATCCCATTCCACGTTACATTTCACTTTCCAATTCTTGTTCCATTCCACTTTCCATGCCATTCCATTCCATTCCACCTTCCGTTAAACTTTCCACTCCAAGTTCCATTCCACGATCCATTTCACCTTCCATTCCACTTTTCATTCCATACCATTTCACTTTCCATTCCATTCCATTCCAGCATGCATTCCACATTCCACTCCACTCCTTTCCACATTCCACATTCCATTGAACATTCCATTCCACATTACATTCAAAATTCCATTCCACATTCCATTCCACATTACATTCAACATTCCATTCCACATTCCATTCCATTCAATTCTGCATTCCATTCCGTTCCATCCCACATTCCTTTCCAAATTCCATTCCACTTTCCATTCAACATTCCATTCCATATTCCATTCCATTCCATTTTGCATTCCATTCCGTTCCATTCCACATTCCATTCCACATTCCATTCCACATTACATTCCACATTCCATACCATTTGATTTGACATTCCATTCCATTCTATTCCATGCTACTTTCCACGTTCCTGTCCACCTTCCATTCCAAGCGCCATTCCATGTTCCTGTCCATGTTCAATTCCATGTTCCATTCCACGTTCCATTGCACCTTCCATTCCATTCCATTCCACGTTCCATTCCACGTTCCATACCACATTCCAATCCACATTCCATTCCAGATTCCATTCGTTTCCATTCCACCTTCCATTCCGCATAGTATTTCACATTCCGTTCCACGTTTCATTCCACATTCCATTCCACGTCCCATTCCCTACCTTTCCACGTTCCATTCCATTCCATTCCACTTTCCATTACATTCCATTCCACATTCCATTATACCTTCCATTTCACTTTCCATTCCACATTCCATTCCATTCCAATCCCCATTCCATTTCTTTTCATTCCACGTTCCATTCCATTCCACATTCCATTCCCTTCTGTTCCACTTTCCATTTCATTCCATTCCACTTTCCATTACACATTCCATGCCACAGTCCATTCCGCATTCCATTGTCCGTTCCATTGCATTCCATTCCATATTCCATATTATTCCATTCCATTCCACATTCCATTCCATTCCATTCCACCTTCCATTCCCTTCCATTCCACATGCAATTCCATTCCATTCCACGTTCCATTCAACATTCCGTTTCATTCCATTCCACTTTCTGTTGCATTCCATTACGCATTCCATTCCATTCCATTCCACATTCCATTCCATTCCATTCCACATTCCATTCCACTTTCCATTCCACGTTCCATTCCACATTCCATTTTACATGTCATTCCAAATTTCTTTCCATTCTATTCCACATTCCATTCCATTCCATTCCCATTCCGTTCTATTCCACATTCCATTCCGTTCTTTTCAATTCCATTCCATATTCCATATCATTCCAGTCCATTCCATATTCCATTCCATTCCATTACACATTCCATTCCATTCCACATTCCATTCCCTTTCATTCCATTCCATTCCACTTTGCATTGAACATTACATTCCCTGATATTACACATTCCATTTCATACCATTCCACATTTCATTCCACCTTCCATTCCAGGTTCCATTCCGCATTCCATTCCACGTTCAATTCCACATTCCATTCCACTTTCCATTCCATTCCATGCCAGATTCTTCTGCACATTGCTTTCCATTTCATTCCAAATTCCATACAATTTAATTCAATTCCATTCCACATTCCATTCCATTACATTCCACATTCGTTTCTGCATTCCATTAAATTCCATTCCACATTCCATTTCATTCCAGTCCACCTTCCATAACTTTCCATCCCACATTCCATTCCACATTCCATTCCACGTTGCATTCCCCTTTCCTTTCCAAATTCCTTTCCGCGTTTCATTCCATTCCATTCCACGTTGCATTCCACATTGAATTTCGCATTCAATTGCATTACATTCCACGTTCCATTCCATGTTCCATTCCATTCTATTCCATGTTCCATTTCACATTGCATTGCACATTCCATTCCACGAGCCATTCCACATTCCAATGCACATTCCATTCCACGTTCCATTCCACGTTCCGTTCCACGTTCCATTCCACGTTGCATTCCACGTTGCATTGCACCTTCCTTTCCATGTTCTGTTCCATTCCATTCCACGTTCCATTACGCATTCCTTTCAAGACTGCATTCCACATTACATTATGTTAAATTCCACATTCCATTCCACGGACCATTCCACATTCCATTCCACATTCCATTCCATTCCATTCCACTTTATGTTCCATTCCATTCCACAATCCATTCCACATTCCATTCCACTTTCCATTCCATTTCATTTCACTTTGCATTCCACATCCCATGGCCTTCCATTCCATTCCATTCCATTCCACATTCCATTCCATTCCAATCCACTTTCCATTCCACATTAAATTCCATTCTATTCCACATTCTATTCGAATTTCCATTCCACATTCGATTCTATTCCATTGCACATTACATTCCACAATCCATTCCATTCTATTCCTCATTCCATTCCAAGTTCCAATCCACATTCCATTCCATATTCCATTCCATTCCACTCCAGGTTCCATTCCACGTTCCATTCCAAATTCTAGTTCACATTCGATTCCATGTCCCATTCCACATTCCATTCCAATTTCCATTCCACGTTCCATTCCATTCCACATTCCATTGCATTCCATTTCATTCCACATTCAATTCCAAATTCCATTCGACGTGCCATTCCATTCCACGTTCCTTTCCATGTTCCATTCCATATTCCATTTCACATTCCATTCCACGTTCTTTTCCATTCCGTTACACGTTCCATTCCATGATCCATTCCATTCCATTCCACTTTTCATTCCACTTTCTATTCCGCGTTTCAGTCCATTCCATTTTGACATTCCGTTCCACGTTCCATTGCATTCTATTCCACGTTCCATTTCACATTCCATTGTACTTTCCTTTCCACGATCCATTCCACATTCCATTGCACATTCCATTCCACATTCTATTCCACGTTCCATTCCAAGTTCCATTCCATGTTGTATTCCACGTTTCATCCACGTTCCTTTCCACTTTCCATTCCATTCCATTCCACTTTCCATTCCATATTCCATTCCACATTCCATTCCACATTTAATTATTTTCCATTACACATTCCTTTCCACATACCATTCCACATTCCTTTCCCCATTCCATTCCACATTCCATTCCATTAGATTCCACATTGCATTCCACATTACACTACATTCCATCCCACATTCCATTCCACATTCCATTCCGTATTCCATTCCACAATCCATTCCATTTCATTCCACATTCCATTTCACATCCCATTGCATTGCAGTCCACTTTCGTTTTCACATTCCATTCCATATTCCATTCCACATTCCCTTCCATTTCTGTCCACATTCCATTCCACATCCTATTGCATTCCAGTCCACATTCGATTCCACATTTGACTCCATTCCATTCCACGTTCCATTCAATTACAATCCACTTTGCATTGCACATTCCAATCCATTCTTCTACACATTCTATTCCACATTCCATTCCACATTCCATTCCATTCCATTTTACCTTCCATTCCACAATTCATTCCAGTCCTTTCCTTGTTCTATTCCACTTTCCATTCCACATTCCATTCCACATTCCATTCCACTTTCCATTCCATTCCATCCCATATTCCATTCCAAATTCCATTTCACATTCCATTCCACGTTCTATTCCACGTTCCATTCCACGTTCCATTCCAGGTTCCATTCCACGTTCCATTCCATTCCACATTCCATTGCCTTCCATTCCATTCCACATTCCATTCCACATTGCATTCCATTTAATTCTATTCCATTGCATTCCATTCCACATTCCATTCCATTGCAATCCTCTCCACAATCCATTCCATTCCTTTCCACATTCTATTCTATTCTATTCCACATTCCAATCCATTCCATTGCGCATTGCATTCATTTCCTTCCATTCCATTCCTCATTCCATACCATTCCAAATCATTCCACATTACATTCCTTTCCATTACACATTCCTTTCCTTTCCATTCCATGCTCCATTCCATTCCATTCAACAATCCATTCAATTCCATTCCACCTTCCATTCCACGGTGCTTTCCACATTCCATCACATTTCATTCTATTCCATTGCATTCAATTCGACATTCCATTCCATTCAATTCCACTCCACATTCCATTCCATGCCACATTCCATTAGATTCCTTTCCACATTCCATTCCATTCAATTGCACATTCCGTTTCATTCCATTCCATTCCATTCAACATTCCATACCATTCCATTGCATTGCACATACTATACGTTTCCATTCCACGTTCCATTCCTTTCGATTTGACGTTCCAATCCATTCCATTCCACATTCCATTCCATTCCATTTCACATTCCATTCCAAATCCCATTCCAAGTTACATTCGACTTTCCATTCCACGTTCCATTCCACGTTACTTTCCATTCCATTCCGCAATCCATTCCATTCCATTCCACCTTACATTCCACGTTCC
The DNA here is from genome assembly GCF_028885625.2 of Pongo pygmaeus. Lineage (NCBI taxonomy): Eukaryota > Metazoa > Chordata > Mammalia > Primates > Hominidae > Pongo > Pongo pygmaeus. Next base: position 14,727,731 of record NC_072395.2, read on the forward strand.
TATCTAAGTTCCATTCCACGTTCCATTCCACTTTCCATTCCACGTTTTGTTCCATTCCATTCCACATTCGATTCCATTCCATTCCACCTTCAATTCAACATTCCACTCCTATCCTTTCCACATTCCTTTCCTCATTCCTTTCCTTTCCAACTTCAATTCCACATTCCATTCCATTTAATTCCATTCCACATTCCATTCCATTCCATTCCATTCCACATAACATTCAATTACATTCCATTCCACATTCCATTCCATTCCATTCCATTCCACATTCCATTCAATTCCATTCCATTCCATTCCACATTCCACTCGATTCCATTCCTCATTCCATTCCAGTCAGTTCCACATTCTATTCCATTCCATTCCATATTCCGGTCCCTTCCACATAATATTCCACATACATTCAATTCAATTCCACCTTCCATTCCACATTCCATTCCATTCCATTCCGTTTCACATTCCATACAATTTCATTCCACAATCCATTCCACATTCCATTCCACATTTCATTCCATTCGTTTGCATTTTCAATTCCACATACCATTCCATTGCATTCCATTCAACTTTGCATTCCACATTCCATTATTTTCCATTCCACATTCCATTCCATTGCATTCCACATTCCATTCCATTCCACTCCATTCCACATTCCATTCCATTCCATTCCATTCCATAGCATTCCATTCCATTCCACATTCCATTCTATTTCATTCCACATTCTATTCCACATTCCATTCCATGTTCCATTCCGCTTTCCATTCCACTTTCCATTCCGCATTCCATTCCACATTAAATTCAACATTCCATTCCAATTTCCATTCCATTCCGTTCCATATTCCATTCCAAATTCCATTTCATTCCATTCCACATTCCATTCCGTACCACTCCACATTGCATTCCACATTCCATTCCACATTCCATTCCACTCCATTGCACATTCCATTCCTCATTGCATTCCACATTCCATTCCACATTCCATTCCACTCCATTGCACGTTCCATTCCACAATCTATTCCATTGCATTCCACATTCCATTCCAAAATCCATTCCACATTCCATTCCATTCCATTCCACATTCCATTCAACATTCCTTTCCATTCGATTCCACATTCCATTCCATTCCATTCCTGATTCCATTCCCCATTCCATTCCATTCCATATTACATTCCCCATTCCATTCCATTAAATTCCACATTTCATTCCGCGTTCCATTCCACGTTCCATTCCACATTCCATTTCACAATCCATTCCGCTTTTCATTGCATTCTATTCCACATTCCATTCCATTCGATATTCCATTCCAATCCATTCAATTACATTCCACATTCCATATCATTCTATTCCATTCCACATTCAATTCCTTTCCATTACACATTCCATTCCATTCCATACCAGATTGCATTCCATTCCATACCACATTCCATTCCATTTCATTCCATTCCATTCCACATTCCATTACACATTACATTCAATTCCATTCCACATTTCATTACATTCCATTCCACATTTCATTCCACGTTCCATTCCTCGTTCCTTTCTGCGTTCCATTCCACGTTCAATTCCACATTCCATTCCACGTTCCATTCCATTTCATTCCAGATTCCACTGCACATTTCATTCCATTCTATATTCCATCCCATTAAATTACATTCCTCTACTACAGTACATTCCATTACACTTTCCATTCCATTTTCCATTCCATTATATTGCACATTCCATTCTGCATTCCATTAAATTCCATTCCACATTCCATTCCATTCCATTCTTCATTTCTTCCACATTCCATTCCACGTTCCATTCCAAGTTCCACTCCACGTTCCATTCCAGCTTCCATTCCATTCCACTACACTTTGCATTCCATTCCATTCCACGTTCCATTTAATTCCTTTCCACCTTGCATTCCCCATTCCATTTCACATTCAATTCCACATTCCATTTCACATTCCATTCCATTACTTCCCACTCAATTCCACTTAGGATTCCTTTCCAATCCACATTCCATTACTTTGCATTCCACACTAAATTCCATTCCATTCCACATTCCATTCCATTCCACATTCCATTCCATTCCACATTCCATTCAATTCCATTCCACTCCATTCTACATTCCATACCATTCCATTCCATTCCGCATTCCATTCTTTCCATTCCACATTCCATTCTATTCCTTTCCTCATTCCATTCCATTGCATTCCATTCCACATTCCATTCCATGTTCCATTCCCTCTCATTAGACATTCCATTCCATTCCATTCCAGAATCCATTTCGCGTTCCATTCCATGATCCATTCCACATTCCATTCCATTCCATTCCACATTCTTTTCAGTTCCATTCCATGTTCCATTCCACACTCCATTCCACATTCCATTCCACGTTCTACTCCCAGTTCTATCCATTCAATTCCACGTTCCATTCCATGTTCCATTCCGTTGCATTCCACCTTCCATTCCACATTCCATTGCACATTCCATTCCACGTTCCATTTCACATTCCATTCCATGTTCCCTTCCAACTTCCATTCCACGTTCCATTCCACGTTCCATTACATTACACTACACCTTCCATTCCACGTTCCATTACATTACACTACACCTTCCATTCCACTTTCCATTCCATTGCATTCCACATTTTATTCCACATTCCATTCCGCTTTCCATTCCACATTCCATTCCACTCCATTCCAGAATCCATTCCAAGGCATTCCAAATTCCATTCCACATTACATTCCATTCCATTCCACATTCCATTCCATATTCCATTGCATTCCACTGCACATTCCTTTCCACGTTTCATTGCATGCTTGTCCACGTTCCATTCCACATTGCATTCCACATTCCATTCTTCTCTATTCCACGTTCCATTCAATGTTCCATTCCACGTTCCACTCCGTAATATTCCACGTTCCTTTCCACATTTCATTCCATTCCGTTCCACATTCCATTCCACTCAATTTCACATTCCATTCCATTCTATTCCACATTGCTTTCTATTCCATTCCACATTCCTTTCCATTCCATTCCATTCAATTTCTCATTCCAATCAACATTCCATTCCAATTCATTCCATAATCCGTTCAACATTCCACTCAATTCAATTCCATATTCCATTCCATTCCTTTCCATTCCATTCCACATTCCATTCCATTCCATTCCGCATTCCATTCCTTTCCATTCCACATTCCTTTCTATTCCATTCCACATTCCATTCCATTCCATTCCCTTCAATTTCACATTCCATTCAACATTCCATTGCAATCCATTCCATAATCCCTTCAAGATTCCACTCTGTACCATTCCATATTCCATTCCATTCCTTTCCAGATTCCATTCCACATTGCATTCCAATCCAGTCCACCTTTCTTTCCACCTTCCATTCCATTCAATTCAACCTTCCATTCCATTCCATTCCACTTTCCATTCTATTCCAGTCCACATTCTATTCATTTCCAATCCATATTGGACTCCAATCCACATTCCATTCCACCTTCCATTCCATTCCATTCCACATTCCATTCCATTCCACTTTCGTCTCCATTCCACTCCACATTGCATTCCATTCCATTCTATTCCACATTCCATCATATTCCACATTCCCTTCACTTCCATTCCATTACAAATTGCATTCCACATTCCAAACGAATCCACTCCACATTCCATTCCATTCCATTCCACATTTGCATTCCATTCCATTCCATTCCATTTCGCGTTCCATTCCAAGATCCATTCGTCATTCCTTTAAATTCCATACCACATTCCACTACACGTTCCTTTCCACGATGCTTAGTGTTTAGTTCCACATTCCATTCCATTCCATTCCACATTCAATTCCTTTCCGTTCCACATTCCATTCCATTCCATTCCATATTCCATTCCATTCCATTGAACATTCCGTAACATTCCATTCTACAATCCGTGCCATTACCTTCCATATTCCATTCCATTCCATTCTACATTAAATTTCATTGCATTCCATTCCATTCCACGTTGCATTCCCCATTCCATTCAATTCTATTCCATTTTCCATTTCATTCCATTCCACGTTCCATTCCATTCCTTTCCACATTCCATTCCATTCCTTTCCACATTCCATTCCAATCCATTCCACATTGCAATCCATTCCATTCCCCTTTACATTCCATTAAATTTCACATTGCATTCCATTCCATTCCATTCCACATTCCATTCAATTCCATTCTAATCCATTGCACATTCCATTCTATTCCATTCCACATTCACTTCCATTCCATTCCTTTCCATTTCTTTCCATTCCACATTCCATTCCACATTGCATTTCAATCCAGGCCACCTTCCATTCCACGTTCCATTCCATTCCATTCCACCTTGCATTCCATTCCAGTCCACATTCCACTCCATTCAATTCCACATTCCACTCCATTCAATTCCACATTCCATTCCATTCCAATCCACATTGCACTCAATTTCACATTGCATTCCACCTTCCTTTCCATTGCCTTCCATATTCCATTCCATTCCATTCCACATACCAATCCAATCCAGTCCACATTTCATTCCATTCCATTCCACATTCCATTCCATTCCGCATTCCATTCCATGTTCTATTCCACGTTCCTTTCCTTTCCATTCCACGTTCCATTGCACGTTCAATTCCACGATGGTCTCCATTGAATTCCACATTCCTTTCCACTCCGTTCCAAATTCCATTCCATTCCATTCCATATTCCATTCCATTCCATTGCACATTCCATTTTCCATTCCGTTGCATTCCATTCCATATTCAATTCCATTCCATTCCACATGAAATTCCATTGCATTCCATTCCATTCCACATTCCGTTCCATTTCATTCCACTTTCCATTCCATTCCATTCCACGTTGCGTTGCATTCCATGCCCTTCCACGTTCCATTCCATTCCACATTCCATTCCATTCCACATTCCATTCTATTACACATTGCATTCCATTCCATATTCCATTCCATTTCACATTCCATTCCATTCCACATTCCATTGCATTCGTAACCATTTAATTCCAAATTCCATTCCACATTCCACTGCATTCCATTCCACATTCAAAGCCGTTCCACTCCACATTCAAGTCCATTACATTCCACATTCCATTCCATTCCATTCCATTTCATATTCCATTCCATTCCTTTCCACATTCCATTCCAATCCATTCCATTCCATTCCACGTTGCATTCCATTCCATTCCATTCCACATTCCATTCCTTTCCATTCCACTTTCCATTCCCTTCCATTCCTCCTTGCATTGCATTCAATTCCACATTCCATTCCATTACACCTTGCATTGCATTCCATTCCCCATTCCTTTCCATTCCACATTCCTTTCCATTCCATTCCATAGAATTCAAATTCCATTCGATTCCATTCCAATCCTTTCCACATTCCATTCCACAGTAAATTGCATTTCATTCCACATTCCACTCCACATTCCATTCCTTTCCGTTGCACTTTCCCTTCCACATTCCCTTCCACATTCCATTCCACGTTCCATTCCTACCATTCCACTTTCCATTCCACGTTTCATTCCAATCCATTCTATGTACCATTCCACAATCCATTGCACTTTCCATTCCACATTCCATTCCACGTTCCTTTCCGCATTCCATTCCATACCAATCCATGTTTCATTCCACATTTCACTCCATTCCATACCACGTTCCATTCAAGATTCCATTCCACATTTCATTCCACATTATATTCCACATTCCATTCCAAACCATTCCACATTCCATTCCACATTCCATTTCATTCCATTCCACATTCCATTCAACATTGCATACCACACTTCATTTCACATTCCATTCCTCATTCCATTCCATTCCATTCCACCTTCCATTCCATTCCATTCCACATTCCATTTCATTCCATTCAACATTCCATTTCACCTTCCATTCCACATTCCATTCCGTTCCATTCCACATTCCTTTCCAGATTCCATTCCATTCCACATTCCTTTCCAGTCCATTCCACATTCCTTTCCATGTTACATTCCACGTTCCATTCCACGTTCCATTACATTTCATTCTACTTTCCATTCCATTCCATTCCACATGCCACTCCATTCAAATCAACATTGCATTCGAATCCGCTGCATATTCCAATACACATCCCATTCCATTCCTCTCCACAATCAATTCCACATCTCATAACATTCCATTCCACGTTCCATTCCACAATCCATTCCACATCCCATTCCACATTCCATTACACGTTCCGTTCCATTCCATTCCCCAATCCATTCCACGATCCTTTCCATTCCATTCCTAGTTCCATTGCGCATTCCATTGTACATTCTATTCCACTTTCCATTCCACCTTCCATTCCACGTTCCATTTCTTTCCATTCCACTTTCCCTTCCCTTCAATTCCACTTTCCATTTCATTCAATTCCACATTCTTTCTACTTTCCTTGTTACATTCCATTCCACATTCCAATCCACTTTCCTTTCCACATTCCACTCCATTCAATTCTATTCCACTGCTCATTCCATTCCATTCCACATTCCATTCCATTCCACATTCCTTTCCATTCCACATTCCATTCCACATTCCATTCCACATTCCATTCCATTCCATTCCACATTCCAATCTATTCCATTCTATTCCACATTCCATTCCATTCTATTCGGCATTCCATTCCGTCCTATTCCATTGCACAATCGACTACATTCAATTCCATTCCACATTCCTTTCCTTTCCATACCACATTCCATTCCATTCCACATTCCCCTCCATTTCATTCAACATTCCTTTCAATTCCGTTCTATTCCACCTTCCATACCATTCCATTCAACATAACATTCCTTTCCATTCCCCATTACATTCCATTCCATTCCACATTTCATTCCATTCCATTCCACATTTCATTCCATTCCATTCCATTTCACATAACATTCCATTCCATTCCTCATTCCATTCCATTCCATTCCACATTGTATTCCATTGCAATCCACATTCCATTCCATTCCTTTCCTTTAAGTCGAAATTCCTTTCCACATTCCATTATATTCTTTTCCACATTCCATTCCATTCCATTACACATTCAATTCCTTTCAATTCCACATTCCACTCCATTTCATTCCTTTCCATATTCCTTTCCATTCTACTCCACATTCCATTCCATTACATTCCACATTATATTCCATTCTATTCGACATACCATTCGATTCCATTACATTCCATTCCACTTTCCATTCCATATTCCATTCCATTGGTTTCCACCTTCCATTCCATTCCATTCCGCATTCCACATTCCATTCTCTTCCATTGCACATTGCATTTCATTCCATTCCATTTCACATTTCATTCCATTCCATTCCATTCCACATTCTATTCCATTCCATTGAACGTTGGATTCTATTCCATTGCACATTGCATTCCATTCCATTACCTTCCACTTTCCATTTCATTCCGTTCCATTCCATTCCAGATAGAAATCCATTCCATTCCACATTCCATTCCTTTCCATTCCATTCCATTCCACTTTCCATTCCATTCCATTCCACATTCCATTCCATTCCATTCCATTCCACATTCCGCTTAATATTCCGTTCCATTCCATTCCATATTCCAATGCTTTCCAATCCACATTCCATTCCATTCCATTCCACATTGCATTCCATTCCACTCCATTCCACATTCCATTCGATTCCTTTCCACATTCCATTACATTCCATTCCACCTTGCATTCCATTTAATTCTATTCCACATTTTATTCAACTTTCATTTCCATTCCATTCCACATTAATTTCCACATTTCATTCCATTCCACTCAACATTCCTTTCCACTTTCCATTCCATTCCATTCCTCATTCCATTCCACATTTCATTGCATTCTATTTCAAATTTCATTCTATTCCATTCCATTCCATTCCACGTTCCATTCCACATTCCAATCCATTCCACTCCAAATTCAATTCCATTCCATTCCACATTCCATTGCATTCCATTCCATATTTAATTCCATTCGATTCCACATTGCACTACATTGCATTGCACACTGCATTCCCTTTCATTGCAATCGACTTTCCATTCCATTCCATTCCACATTCAATTCCATTCCATTCGACAATCCATTCGATTCCACTCCATTCCATATTATATTCCATTCCATTCCACATTCCTATCCATTCCATTCCATTCCATTCCACATTCCATTTCATTCCATTCCACCTTGTATTCCATTCCATTCCACATTGCAATCCATTCCATTCCACATTCCATGCCATTCCATTCCATTCCTCTTTCCATTCCATACCATTCCACTTTCATTTCCATTCCGTTTCACATTCAATTCGATTCCATTCCATTCCATATTCCATTCCATTCCATTCCATATTCCTTTGCATTCCTTTCCATTCCATTCCACATTGCCTTCCATTTTCCATTGCATTACATTCCACATTGCATTCCATTCCATTCCACATTCCATTCCATTCAATTATACGTTGCTTTCCATTGCATTCCTTTCCATACTGCATTGCATTCCATTCCAATCCATTCCATTTTACATTGCATTGGATTCCATTCCACATTCCATTCTATTCCATTCTATTCCACTTTGGATTCCATTCCATACCCTTCCACATTACAATCTATTCCTTTCCGCCTTCCATTCCTTTCTATTCCACATTTCATTCCATTCTACTACACATTCCATTTCATTCCATTCCACATGCCATTCTATTCCATTTCACATTCCATTCCATTGCATTCTACCTTGAATTCAATTCCATTCCACTTTCCATTCCATTGCATTCCACGTTGCATTCCATTCCATTCCACATTCCATTCCATTCCACATTCCATTCCATTGCACATTCCATTCCATTCCATTTCATTCCAGTCCAAATTTCATTCCTCATTCCATTCCATTCCACTCCGTATTCCATTCCATTCCATTCCACATTCCATTCCAATCCATTCCATTCCATTCCATTCCATTCCATTCCATGTTCCATTCCACGTTCCATTCACTTCCATTCCACGTTCCATTCCATGACCCATTCTATCTTGCATTTCACGATACTTTCCATTGAGATCCACATTCCATTCCATTCCATTCCACATTCAATTCCATTCCATTCCACAATCCAATCTATTCCATTCCATTCCATATTCCATTCCATTCGATTCCATTTTCCTTTCTATTACATTGCACATTCGATTCAATTGCATTCCATTCCATATTCCATTTCATGCCTTTCCACATTCATTTCCTTTCTATTCCAAATTGCATTGCATTCGTTTCCACATTCCATTCTATTTTCCATTCCATTCCATATTCCTTTCCTTTCCATTCTATTCCTTTCCAAATTCCATCCCATTCCATTCCATTCCGCATTCCATTCCACTTTCTATTCCATTCCATTGCAATTTTATTCCACATTCCATTCCATTCCATTCCACGTTGCATTCCATTCCATTTCATTCCATTCCACTCCACATTCAATTCCATTAAATTCCACATTGCATTCCATTCTATTCCACATTCCATTCCATTCCTTATTCGTTTCCATTACATTCCATTCCATTCCAAATTCCATCCCATTTCAGATTCCATTCCATTCCATTGCACATTCCATTCCAATCCATTCCACGTGGCATTCCATTGCATTCAAAATTCCATTCCATTCCATTCCGCATTCTGTTCCATTCCATTCCACTTTCCATTCCTTTCCAATCCACATTCCATTCGAATCCACATTTCATTCCACCTTCCGTTCCTTTCCATTCCACATTCCATTCCATTGCATTCCACATTCCATTCCATTCCATTCCATTCCACATTGCATTCCATTCTATTCCCCATTCCATTCCATTCCATTCCACATTGCATTCCATTCCATTCCACATTCCATTCCATTCCATTCCATTCCATTAAATACCAAATCCCAATCCAGATTCCATTCCATTCCAGTCCACATTCCATTCCATTCGATTCCACATTCCAATCCATTCCAATTTCCATTCCACATTCCATTCCACGTTCCATTGCACATTCTGTTCCGCGTTCCATTCCACATTTCATTCCACATTCTAATCCACGTTCAATTCCGCTTTCACTTCCATTCCATTCCAATTTGCATTCCACGTTCCATTTCACAATACATTCGACGTTCCATTCCACATTGCATTCCACTTTCCATTCCACGTTCCATTCCAGTTTCCACTGCATTCCATTCTACATTCCACTTAACGTTCCATTCCACTTTGCATTCCATTCCATATTCCATTCCACATTCCATTCCATTCCTTTATGCATACAATTCCACATTCCTTTCCATTCCATACCAGATTCCATTCCACATTCCGTTCTATTCCATACCACATTCCATTCCTTTCCATTCCACATTCCATTCCATACTCTATTCCTTTCCATTCCACATTCTTTTCCAAATTCCTTTCCACATTCAATTCCACATTCCATTCCATACCATTCCATGTTCCGTTCCATATTCCATTCCACATTCCATTCCATTCTATTACACACTCCATTCAATATTCCATTCCACATTCCTTTGCACATTTCATTCCATTCCATTCCACATTCCATTCCGCATTCCATTCCATTCCATGTTACATACAATTGAATTCCATTCCACATTCCATTCCATATTCCATTCCATTACATTCTGAATTCCTTTCTACGTTCCATTCCACCTTCCATTATATTCCATTGCATTACATCCCACTCTCCATTTTATTCCATTCCACATTCTTTTCCAAGTTTCATTTCACATTCCATTGCACATTACATTTCACATTCCATTCCATTCCATTCCACATTCCACTCCATTCCATTCCAGATTCCACTCCCGGTTCCATTCCTTTCCATTCCAAGTTCCATTCCACTTTACATTCCACGTTCCACTCCATTCCATTCCACGTCCCATTCCATGCTATTCCACGTTCCATTCCATGCTATTCCACGTTGCATTCCACATTCCATTGCACTCTATTCCAAGTTCCTTTCCACACTCCATTAAACATTAGCTTCAAATTACATTTCGGTCCAATCCACATTCCATTCCACAATCCATTCCACATCCTATTCCAGTTTCCTTTCCACATTCCATTAAACTCCATTCCACATTCCTTTCCACATTCCATTCCATTCCATTCCACACTCCATTCCACATTCCATTCCACATTCCATTCCATTTCTTTCCACACTCCATTTCACATTCCATTCCACATTCCATTCCACTTTCCTTTCCATTCTATTCCACATTCCATTGCATTCCATTCCACATTCCTTCCCAATTTTCCTTATTTTCAGTTCAATTCGACATTCCGTTTCATTCCGTTACACATTCCATTCCCTCCAATTCCACATTCCATTCCACATTCTATTTCATTGCCTTCCACATTCCATTCCACGTTCTATACCCTTCCACATCCCATTACGCATTCCATTCCTTTCTATTCCATTCCATTCCACAATCCATTCCATTCCTTTCCACATTCCATTCCATTTCATTCCATTCCATTCCATTCCATTCCATTCAACATTCCATTAAGTTCCATTCCACATTGCATTCTATTTCATTCCATTCGACAATCCATTCCACGTTGCATTCCATGCTTCATTTCATGTTCCATTCCACGTTCCATTCCATTGCATTGCATGTTCCATCCCATATTCCATTACATTCCATTCCGCTTTCTATTTCTCATTCCATTCCACATTCCATTACACATTCCTTTCCATTCCATTTAACATTCCATTCTGTTCCATTCCACATTCCATTCCATATTCCATTCCACATTCCCTTCCACTTTCCATTACATTCCATTCCACAGTGCATTCCATTCCGTTCCACTTTCCCTTCCATTCCACTCCATATTCCATTCCATAACATTCCATTCCACATTAAATTCCATTCCATTACATTCATTTGCACTTTCCATTCCACATTCCATTTTATTCCATTCCACATTCCATTCCACATTCCATTCCCTTCCATTCCGCATTCCATTCAATTCCTGTCCATTCCATACCAAATTCCATTCTATTCCATTCCATTCCACATTCCATTGCATTCAATATTGCATTCAACATTCCATTCCATTCCACATTCCATTCCATTCCACTTTCCATTCCAATTCATTCCATTCCATTCCATTCCACATTCCATTCCTTTCCAATCCACACTCCATTCCACACTCCATTCCATTGTATTTCACCTTTCATTGCATTTCATTCCATATTCCATTCCATTCCATTCTATTCCACATTCCATTTCATTCCATTCCGCATTCCATTCCATTCCATTCCATATGCCTTTCCATTCCATTCAACATTGCATTCCTCATTCCCTTCCATTGCATTCCACATGCAATAACATTCCATACCACTTTCCATTCCTCTTTCAAATCCAATCAATTCCACATTCCATTCCATTCTATTCCACATTCCGTTCCTTTCCATTCGCCATTGCATTCCACATTCCATAACATTACTTTCCATATTGCATTCCAGATTCCATTCCATTCCATTTCACATTCAATTCCACATTCCATTCCACATTACAGTCCTTTACATTCCACATTCCTTTCCACATTCCATTCCACTTTCCATTTCATTCAATTCCACATTCCATTCCATTCCATTCCATTACACTTTCCATACCAATCCAATCCACATTCCTTTCCATTCCACTACACATTCCAGTCTACATTCCTTTCCACATTCCATTCCACTCCGTTCCACAATTAATTCCGCATTGCTTTGCATTCCATTCCACATTCCTTTCCATTCCTCTCCACCTTCCATTCCACATTCCATCCCATTCCATTCCGCATTCCATTGCACATTCTATTCCACATTCTTTTCCATTCCATGCCACATTTCATTCCACGTTCCATTCCATTCCTTTCCACGTTCCATTCCACGTTTCATTTCACATTCTATTTCACTTTCCATTGCAGTCCACATTCCATTCCTTTAGAATCCACATTCCATTCTACATTTCATTCCACATTCCAATCCACATTCCATTCCACGTTCCATTCCACATTCCATTCCACATTCCATTACAAATTCCATTGCACATTCCATTCCATATTCCATTCCTTTCCACATTCCATTCCAAATTTCATTTAATTCCATTCCACATTCCATTTCATTCCATTCCACACTCCATTCCAAATTCCATTTCACTTTCCATTCCATTCCATTCCATTCCACATTCCATTCCATTTCAATCCAGATTCCATTCCATTCCAAGTTTAATTTCAGTCCACATTCCTTTCCATTCCATTACACTTTCCTTTCCACATTCCTTATTTCATTCCATTCCATTCCATTCTATTCCACATTCCCTTCCATTTCACTCCACATTCCATTCCACTGCATTCCACATTCCTTTCTACATTGCATTCCATATTCCATTCCCTGTTCTATTCCATTCATTTCCACATTGCATTCCTTTCCATTGCATTCAATATTCCATTCCATTCCATTCCGCATTCCATTCCATTCCATTCCATTCTATTCCACATTCCATTCCATTCCATTACACAATCCATTCCAATTTCCATTACACATTCCACATTCCATTACATTCATTTCCACATTCCATTCCATTCCATTCTACATTCAATTCCACATTCAATTCCACGTTTAATTCCAGGTTCCATTCAACGATCCATTACTCGTTTCATTCCACGTTCTATTCCATTCCATTCCACATTCCCTTCCAGATTCCATTACATTCCATTCCACATTCCATTGCACATTCCCTTCCACGTTCCATTCCATTCCCTTTCACATTCCATTCCATTCCGTTCCACATTCCATTCCATTATTTTCAACGTTCCATTTCATTCCATTCCACGTTACATTCCATGTTCCATTCCATTCCCTTCCACGTTCCATTCAATGTTCCATTCCATTGCATTGCACTTTCCATTCCATTCCATTCCACATTCCACTTCATTGCATTACACATTCCATTACACATTTCATTTCACATTCCATTCCATCTTCCATTCCATTCCATTCCATTCCTTTGCACATTCCATTCCAATTTCCATTCCATTCAATTCCACATTCAATTCCATTCCATTCCATTCCATTCCACATTCCATTCCATACCATTCCGCCTTCCATTCCATTCCACACTTGATTCCATTCCATTCCATTCCATTCCATTCCACATTGCATTCCATATCATTCCGCCTTCCATTCCATTCCACACTTGATTCTATTGCATTCCACATTCCATTCCATTCCATTCCACATTCCATACCATTCCATTCTATTTAATTCCGCATTCCATTCCATTCCATACCACATTCTATTTCACATTCCATTCCATTACATTACACTTTCCATTCAGCATACCATTCCATTCCATTCTACATTCCATTCCATTCCATTCCACATTCCATTCCACACTGCATTCCACATTACATTCTTCATTCCATTCCACATTCCATTCCAAGTTCCATTCCACCTCCCATTCCATTGCATTCCGCGTTCAATTGTACATTCCATTCTTTTCCACCTTCTATTCCATAATCCACTCCACCTTCCATGCCACATTACATTCCGACCATTCCACATTTTATTAAATTCCATTCCACATTCCTTTCCATTCCATTCGACTCTCCACTCCACATTCAGTTTCACAATCCATTCCACATTCCATTTCATTTCATTCAACATTCCATTCCACATTCCATTCCACAATCCGTTCCATTCCACTCGAATCCATTACACTTTCCATTCCACATTCCATTGCACATCACATTCCACGTCCCATTCCATGATCCATTCCACGTTCCATTCCACGTTCCATTCCACATGCCATTCCATTCCAATCCACATTCCATTACACATTCCTTTCCATTCCATTGCATGTTCCATTACACATGCCATTCCATTACACATGCCATTCCACGTTCCATTACACATGCCATTCTCTTTCCATTGCATTTCATTACACATTCCATTCCACATTCCATTGCATTCCAATTCACATTCCATTCCACATTCCATTCCATTCCATTCCATTTCATTCCACATTCCATTCCACATTCCATTCTGCTGTCTTTTCCACTTTCCATTCCGCATTCCATTCTGCATTCCATTCTCATTCCATTGCATTTCATTAAACATTCCATTCCACATTCCATTGCATTCCAGTTCACATGCCATTTCACTTTCCATTTCATTACATTGCATTCCATTCCACATTCCATTCCACATTCATTTCACATTCCATTCCATTCCATTCCATTCCACATTCCATTCCATTCAATCCACATTCCATTCCACCTTTAACTGCATTCCATTTCCACATTCCATTCCAAATTCCATTCCACATTCCCTTCCAAATTCCATTCCACATTTCATTCCACATTCCATACCACATTCCATTCTTTCCATTCCATTCCATTCCATTGCACGTTCCATTCCACTTTGTATTAAAATCCATTCCTCATTCCATTCCATTCCATTCCACTTTCCATTAATTTCTAATCCGCATTCCATTCCATTACATTCCAAATTCCACTCCTTTCCAATCCACATTTCATTCCATTCCATTCCACATTCCATTCCACATTCAATTCCTCTGCATTCCACATTACATTCTTTTCCGTTCCACATTCCATTCCATTCCATTCCATTCCACACTCCATTCTATTCCGTTCCATTTGATTCCTTTCCTCTTTCCATTCCACATTCAATTCCATTCCATTCCACGTTCCTTTCCACACTCAATTCAACGTTACATTCCACATTCCATACCGTTACATTCCACAATTCATTCCACATTCCATCCCACGTTCAATTCCACATTCCATTACACGATCCTTTCCATTATATTTCACTTTCCATTCCACATTCCATTCCATTCCATTCCATTCCAAGTTCCATTCCACATTCGATTCCACGTTCCATTCCATTCCATGAACGTTCCATTCCACGTTGCATTCCAAATTCCATTCCATTCCATTCCACGTTGCATTCCACATTGAATTGCATTCCATTTCAAGTTGCATACCACAGTCCATTACACATTCCATTTCACATTGCATTCCGTTACATTACAGTTTCCATTCTGCAATCCATTTTACATTCCATTAAATTCAATACCACATTCCCTACCACATTCCTTTCCCTTCCAGTCCACATTCCATTCCACATTCCATTCCAGATTCCATTTCACATTCCATTCCATTCCTTTCCACATTCCATTGCAAGTTGAATTCCACATTCCATTCCACTTTCCATTCCACGTTCCATTCTTCTTAATTCCATGTTCCATTCCACATTCCATTCCCTTCCATTCCACATTGCATTCCACATTCCATTCCGTTCCATTCGACATTCCATTCCACATTCCATTCCACAGTCCATACCATTCCATTCCACATTCTGTTCCATTCCTGTCCACATTCAATTCCACATTTCATTGCATTCCATTTCCACATTCCATTCCAAATTCCATTCCACATTCCTTTCCACATTCCATACCACATTCCATTCTTTCCATTCCATTCCATTCTATTGCAGGCTGCATTCCACTTTGCATTAAATTCCATTCCACATTCCATTCCATTCCATTACACTTTCCATTAAATTCTAATCCACATTCCATTCCAAATTCCACTCCTTTCCAATCCACATTTCATTCCACATTTCATTCCATTCCATTCTACTTTCAATTCCACTTTCCATTCCTTTCCGTTATACATTCCATTCTTTTCCATTCCACATTCCATTCCATTCCATTCCATTCCATTCCTTTCCATTCCTCTTTTCCTTCTGCATTCCATTCCATTCCATTCCACGTTACATTCCACACTCAATTCAACATTCCATTCCACACTCCATACTGTTACATTCGACACTACATTCCACATTCAATCCCACGTTCAATTCCACATTCCATTACACGTTCCTTTCCATTGTATTTCACTTTCCATTCCACATTCCCTTCCTTTACATTCCAAGTTCCATTCCTCATTCCATTCAACGTTCCATTCCATTCCATGCACGTTCATTTCCATGTTGCATTCCACGTTCCTTCCCATTGCATTCCACATTGCACTGCGTTCCATTCCATGTTCCACTCCACATTCCATTCCACATTCCATTCAACATTGCATTCCATTCCATTCCAAATTCCATTCCACATTCCACATTACGTTACAAATTCCATTCCACATTCCATTCCACATTCCATTCCATTGCATTCCACGTTCCATTACACTTTCCATTTCACTTTCCATTCCACGTTCTTTTCCGCGTTCCATTCCAATCTATACCACGTTTAATTCTACTTTCTATTCCATTCCATTCCACGTTCCATTGGACACTCCATTGTAATTTACATTCCAAGTTCCATTCCACACTCCACTTCACATTCCATTCCACGTTCCATTCCACGTTCCTTTCCATTCCAAGTTTCTTTCCACATTCCATTCCATTCCACATTCCATTCCACATTCCTTTCCACGTTCCATTCCCCATTCCATTGCACATTACATTCCACGTTCCATTCCACTTTCCATTCCACTTGGCATTCCACGTTGCATTCCATGTTCCATTCCATTCCATTCCATGTTCCATTTCACATTCCATTCCATTCCATTCCATGTTCCATTCCACATTCCATTCCACATTCCATTCCATTCCATTCCATGTTCCATTCCACATTCCATTCCACATTCAATTCCACATTCCATTCCTTTGCATTCCACTTTGCATTCCACATTCCATTCCATTCCATTCCACATTCCATTCCTTTGCATTCCACTTTGCATTCCACATTCCATTCCATTCCATTCCACATTCCATTCCACATTCCACATTACATTACAAATTCCATTCCACATTCCATTCCACATTCCATTCCATTCCATTCCACGTTCCATTACACTTTCCATTTCACTTTCCATTTCACGTTCTTTCTGCGTTCCATTCCAATCTATACCACGTTCCATTCTACTTTCTATTCCATTCCATTCCACGTTCCATTGGACACTCCATTGTAATTTACATTCCAAGTTCCATTCCACATTCCACTTCACATTCCATTCCACGTTCCATTCCACGATCCTTTCCATTCCAAGTTTCTTTCCACATTCCATTCCATTCCACATTCCATTCCACATTCCTTTCCACGTTCCATTCCGCATTCCATTGCACATTCCATTCCACGTTCCATTCCACTTTCCATTCCACGTGGCATTCCACGTTGCATTCCACGTGGCATTCCACGTTGCATTCCATGTTCCATTCCATTCCATTCCATATTCCATTTCACATTCCATTCCATTCCGTTCCATGTTCCATTCCACATTCCATTCCACATTCCATTCCATTCCATTCCATGTTCCATTTCACATTCAATTCCACATTCCATTCCTGTGCATTCCACTTTCCATTCCACATTCCATTCCATTCCATTCCACATTCCATTACCCTTTCCACTACACGTTCCATTCCATTCCATTTCATTCCACATTCCATTCCTATTCATTCCACATTACATTCCACATTCCACTCCACATTGCATTCCACATTCCCTTTCACATACCATTCCAATCCATTCCACATTCCATTCCACATTCCATTCCATTCCATTCCACATCGCATACCGCATTGCATTCAACATTCCATTCCATTCCATTCCACGTTCCATTCCACATTCCATTCCATTCCATTCCACGTTCCATTCCATTCCATTCCACGTTCCATTTCATTCCATTCGACGTTCCATTGCACATTCAGTTTCACATTCCATACCACCTTCCACTCTATTCCATTCCATTCTATTCCACATTCCATTGCATTCCATTCCACTTTCCATTCCATTCAATTCCATATTCCATTCCATTACTTGCCATTCCATTCCAATTTCTATTCCATTCCATTCCACATTGCATTCCATACCATTCTGCATTCCATTACATGCCACATTCGTTTCCTTTCCATTCCACATTCCATTCCATTCCACATTCCATTCCATTCCATTCCACATTCCAAACCTTTCCATTCCATTTCACATTCCATTCCACTTTCCATTCCATATTCTCTTCCACACCATTCCATTCCATTCCATTCTTTATTCCTTTGCATTCCATTCCAAATTATATTCCAAGTTGCATTCTATTCCATTCCACATTCCATTCCATTCCATTCCCCTTTCGTTTCCATTCCATTGCACATTGCATTCCTTTGCATTCCAAATTATATTCCACTTTCCATTCTTCGTTCCATTCCACATTCCATTTAACCTTCCATTCTACGTTGCATTCCATTCCATTCCACCTTTCATTCCAGGTTCCATTCCACATTCCATTGCATGTTCCATTCCACGTTCCATTCCATTCCATTCCGCGTTAAATTCCACGTTCCATTCCATAACATTCGACATTCTGTTCCATTCCTTTCCATTCCATTCCTTTCCAAACTGCATTCCACTTTCCATTTCCTTTCATTCCACATTCTTTTCCATTCCATTCCACATTCCATTGCATTCCATTTCACATTCCATTCCACATTTCATTACCTTCCTATCCACATTCTTTTCCATTCCATTCCAGATTCCATTCCACTTTCTATTCCACGTTCCATTTCGCGTTCCATTCCATTCCATTCTGTTCCACTCCGGATTCCATTCCATTACATTCCACATTCTATACCACAATCCTTTCCATTCCATTCCACGTTCCCTTCCACATTCGATGCCATTCCATTCCACATTACACTCAATTCCATTCCACATTCCATTCCTTTCCATTCCACGTTATATTCCACATTCCTTACCACCTTCCAGTACACTTTCCATTCCATTCGATTTCAAATTCCATTCCATTCCATTCCACATTCCATTCGACATTCCGTTCCGTTCCATTCCACATTCCATTCCATTCCATTCCAGTTTCCATTCCACGTTCCATTACACATTCTATTCCACATTCAATTCCACATTCCATGCCGTTGCATTCCACTTTCCATTCCACACTCCATTCCACATTCCATTCCATTCCTTTCCACATTCCTTTCCACAATCCAGTCCACGTTCCATTCCACATTCCTTTCCTTTCCATTCCTTTCCACATTCCATTCCATATTCCACTCCGTTCCATTCCACATTCCATTCCACATTCCATTCCACCTTCCATTTCATTCCGTTCCACGTTGCATTCCACATTCCATTTCACATTCCATTCCAATTTCCATTCCATTCCATTCCATTCCACAATCCATTCTATTCCTCTCCACATTCCATTCCATTCCATTCCATGTTCCATTCCATTCCACATTCCATTCCATTCCATTCCACATTCCTTTCGATTCCACGTTCCATTCCATTCCATTCCACATTGCATTCCATTGCATTCCACATTCCATTCCATTCCATTCTATTCCACATTCTATTCGATTCCATTCCACGTTCCATTCCATTCCATTCTATTCCACAATCCATTCCATTCCATTCCACATTCCATTCCATGCCATTCCACGTTTCATTCCACATTCCATTCTGCGTTCCATTCCGCATTCCATTCCACGTTCCCTTCCCCATTCCATTCCTCATTCCATCTCACAATCCATCCCGCATTCCATTCCACATTCAATTCCTTTCCTTTTCACATTTCATTCCACTTTTCATTCCACAGGCCATTGCACATTCCAATCCACGTTCCAGCCACATTCCATTCCATTCCGTTCCTCATTCCATTCCACACTGCATTGCATTCCATTCCACATTGAATTCCACATTTCTTTCCATTCCATTCCACATTACATTCCAGTTTCCATTCCATGATCTATTCCACATTCCATTCCACGTTCAATTCCATTCCACTCCACGACCCATTCCATTCCATTCCACCTTCCCTTTCACTCCATTCCACTTTCCATTCCACATTCCATTTTACATTCCTTTTCACATTCCATTTCAAATTCCATTTCATTTTATATTACGTTCCATTTAATTCCATTCCACATTCAATTCCATTCCAATCCACTTTCCATTCCATTGCATTCCACGCTGCATTCCGTTTCACATTTCGTTCCATTCCTTTCCACATTCCATTCCATTGCATTCCACATTCCATTCCGCATTCCATTCCACCTTCCATTCCATTCCTTTCCACATTCCATTCCATTGCATTCCACATTCCATTCCATTCAGTTTCACATTCCATTCCATTATATTGCTTTCCTCATTCCATTCCATTCCATTCCGTATTCCATTCCATTGCATTCCATTAGATCCCACATTCCATTCCATTCCTTTCTATTCCACATTCCATTCCATTATATTCCACATTCCATTCAAATACATTCGAGATTCCATTACACTTTCCATTCCGCATTCTATTTTACATTCTATTCCATTGCATTTCACATTCTACTGCATTCCTTTCCACATTCCACTCCATTCAATTCCTTATTCCATTCCGTTCCATTGCATTACACATTCCATTCCGCATTCCATTCCATTTTATTCCACATTCCATTCCATTACCTTTCACATTCCATTCCACATTCCATTCTACATTCTTTTCCATGTTCCATTCCATTCTATTCCGTGTTCAATTCCACATTGCATACCATTACTATTGACATTCTATTCCACATTCCATTCCACATTCCATTTCACATTTCATTCCGTTCCATGACACATTCCATTCCACACTCCATTCCACATTCCAGTCCACATTTCATTAAATTCCATTCCACTTTCCATTCCATTCCATTCCACATTCCATTCAACGTTCTATTCGAAGATCCATTCAATATCATTCCATCTTCCATTCCGCATTCCATTCCATTCCATTGCACTTTCATTTCAACATTCCATTCCCCATTCCATTTCACATTACATTCCTTTCTATTCCACATTCCATTCCACATTCCGTTCCACATTCTATTCCATTCTATTGCACATTCCATTCCATTCCATTCCACATTTCATTCCAGATTCCATTCCACATTTCATTCCACATTCCTTTCCATTCCACATTCCATTCCACGTTCCATTCCATGTTCCATTGCGCTTTCTATTCCATACAATTCAAAGTTCCATTCCACTTTCCATTCCATTACATTCCACGTCTCATTCCAGTTTCCATTCCACATTGTATTCCACATTCAAATCCGTTCCATTAGACTTTCCATTCCACATTCCATTCAACATTGCATTCCACAATAAATTCCATTACAATATATGCTATTCCACATTCCATTCCTCATTCCATTCCACATTCCATTCCACATTTCAATCCATTCCATTCCACATTTTACTCCACATTCCATTGCATTCCATTGCACATTCAATTCCACATTCAATTTCACATTCCATTCCACATTGCATTCCACCTTGCATTTCATGTTCCATTCCACATTGTATTCCATTCCATTCCACATTACATTCCACATTCCTTTCCATTCCATCCAGTTTCCATGTCATTCCATTCGACGTTCCATTCCACGTTCCATTAAACGTTCCGTTCCACATTCCATTCCACGTTC